>NW_027211808.1:5375146-5979606 GCF_036971445.1 Narcine bancroftii
TTTCCCACTTCTTTTCTAATGTTATTTTCCTTATGTTTGAATATTATTTCCTGCTTCTTTTCTAATGTTATTTTCCTGGATTGAATGTAATTTCCCGCCTCTTTTCTAATGTTATTTTCCTGATGTTTGTATGTTATTTCCCACTTATTTTCTAATGTTATTTTCTTTATGTTTGAATGTTATTTCCCGCCACTTTACTAACGTTATTTCCCTGATGTTTGAATGTTATTTCCCTTTTTTTTCTAATATGATTTTCCTGATGTTTGAATGTAATTTCCCGCTTCTTTTCTAATGTAATTTTCCTGATTTTTGAATGTTATTTCCCGCTTCTTTTCTGACGTTATTTTCCTGATGTTTGAATGTTACTCGCACTTCCTTTCTATTGTAATTTTCCTGATGTTTAAATGTTATTTGCTGCTTCTTTTGTAATGTAATTTTACTGATGTTTGAATGTTATTTCTCTCTTATTTTCTAATGATATTTTCATGATGTTTGAATGTTATTACGCGCTTCCTTTCTAAAGTTATTTCCTCATGTTTTAATGTTATTTCCCGCTTCTTTTCTAATGTTTTTTAATGATGTTTGAATGTTATTTCCTGCTTCTTTTCTAATGTAATTTTCCTGATGTTTGAATGTTATCTCCCATTTCTTTTCTAATGTTATTTTCCAGATGTTTGAATGTTATTTCCCGCTTCTTTTCTAATGTTATTTTCCTGATGTTTGAATATTGTTTTCCGCTTATCTTCTAATGTTATTTTCCTGATTTTTGAATGTTATTTCCCGCTTCTTTTCTAATGTTATTTTCCTGATGTTTGAATATTGTTTTCCGCTTATCTTCTAATTTTATTTTCCTGATTTTTGAATGTTATTTCCCGCTTCTTTTCTAATGTTAATTTCATGATGTTTGAATATTATTTCGTGCTTCTCTTCTAATGCAATTTATTTGATGTTTGAATGTTATTTCCCACATATTTTCTAATGTTATTATCCTAATGTTTGATTATTTCCCGCTTCTTTTCAAATGTTATTTTAATGATGTTTGAATGATATTTCCCACTTCTTTTCTATTGTTATTTTCCTGATGTTTGAATGTTATTTACGACTTATTTTCTAATGTTATTATCCTGATGTTTGATTATTTCCCGCTTCTTTTCTAATGTTATTTTCCTGATGTTTGAATTTGATTTCCCGCTCCATTTCTAATGTTATTTTAGTGATGTTTGAATGATATTTCCCACTTCTTTTCTATTGTTATTTTCCTGATGTTTGAATGTTATTTACCGCTTATTTCCTACTGTTATTTTCCCGATGTTTAAATTTTATATCCCTCTTCATTTCTAATGTTAATTTCGTGATGTTTAAATGTTATTTCCCACTTCTTTTCTAATGTTAATTTCCAGATTTTTGAATGTTATTTCACGATTGATTTCGAATGTTAATTTCAAGATGTTTGAATGTTAATTCGCACTTCTTTTCTAATGCTATTTTCCTGATGTTTGAATGTTATTTCCCGCCTTTTTCCAATGTTATTATACTGATGTTTGATTATTTCCCGCTTCTTTTCTAATGTTATTTCTCTGATGTTTGTATCTTATTTCCCACTTCTTTTCTAATGTTATTTTCCTGATGATTAAATATTATTTCCCACTTCTTTTCTAATGTTAATTTCCTGATGTTTAAATGTTATTTCCCACTTCTTTTCTTATATAATTTTCCTTATGTTTTAATATTATTTCCTGCTTCTTTTCAAATGTTATTTTCCTGATGTTTGAATGCTATTACCCGCTTCCTTTCTAATATTATTTTCCTGATGTTTGAATGTTATTTCCCGCTTCCTTTCTAATGTTATTTTACTGATGTTTGAATGTTATTTCCCGCTTCTGTTCTAATGTTATTTTCCTGATGTTTGAATGTTATTTCCTGCTTCTTTTCTAACGTTAATTTCGTGATGTTTAAATGTTAATTCCCACTTCTTTTCTAATGTCATTTTCCTGATGTTTGAATGTTATTTCCCACTGCTGTTCTGATGTTATTTTCCTGATGTTTGAATGTTATTTTCTGCTTATTTTCTAATGTTAATTTCATGATGTTTCAATATTATTTCCTGCTTCTCTTCTAATGCTATTTACTTGATGTTTGAATGTTATTTCCCATTTATTTTCTAATGCTATTTTTCTGATATTTCATTGTTATTTCCAACTTCCTTTCTATTGTTGTTTTCATTATGTTTGAATGTTATTTCCCGCTTCATTTCTAATGTTATTTTCCTTATATTTGAATGTTATTTCTCGCTTCTTTTCTAATGTTATTTTCCTGATGTTTGAATTTGATTTCCTGCTCCTTTTCTAATGTTATTTTAGTGATGTTTGAATGATATTTCCCACTTCTTTTCTATTCTAATTTTCCTGATGTTTGAATTATATTTACCGCTTATTTTCCAATGTTATTCTCCTGATGTTTAAATGTTATTTCCCTCTTCGTTTCTAATGTTAATTTCGTGATGTTTAAATGTTATTTCCCACTTCTTTTCTAATGTTATTTTCCTGATGTTTGAATGTTATTTCACGATTGATTTCGAATGTTAATTTCATGATGTTTGAATGTTACTTCACACTTCTTTTCTAATGCTATTTTCCTGATGTTTGAAAGTTATTTCCAACTTATTTTTTAATGTTATTTTACTGATGTTTGAATGTTACTTCCCACTTCTTTTCTAATGCTATTTTCCTGATGTTTGAATGTTATTTCCCTCTTCTTTTCTAATGTTATTTTCCTGATGTTTGAATGTTATTTCCCGCCTTTTTCCAATGTTATTATACTGATGTTTGATTATTTCCCGCTTCTTTTCTAATGTTATTTCTCTGATGTTTGTATCTTATTTCCCACTTCTTTTCTAATGTTATTTTCCTGATGATTAAATATTATTTCCCACTTCTTTTCTAATGTTAATTTCCTGATGTTTAAATGTTATTTCCCACTTCTTTTCTAATGTTAATTTTCTGATGTTTAAATGTTATTTCCCGCTTCTTTTCTAATGCTAATTTCATAATGTTTAAATGTTAATTCCCACTTCTTTTCTAATGTTATTTATCTGATGTTTGAATGTTATTTCCCGCTTCTGTTCTAATATTATTTTCCTGATGTTTGAATGTTATTTCCCGCTTCTTTTCTAATGTAATTTTCCTGATATTTGGATGTTATTTCCCACTTCATTTCTAATGCTATTTTTCTGACGTTTCAATGTTATTTCCAACTTCCTTTCTACTGTTATTTTCATTATGTTTGAATGTTATATCCTGCTACGTTTTGTAATGTTATTTTACTGATGTTTGAATGTTACTTCCCACTTCTTTTCTAATGATATTTTCCTGATGTTTAAATGTTATTTCCCGCTTCTTTTCTAATATCATTTTCCTGATGTTTAAATGTTAATTCCCGCTTCTTTTCTTAATGTTAATTTCCTGATGTTTAAATGTTATTTCCCACTTCTTTTCTAATGTTAATTTCCTGATGTTTAAATGTTATTTCCCGCTTCTTTTCTAATGTTAATTTCATAATGTTTAAATGTTAATTCCCACTTCTTTTCTAATGTTATTTATCTGATGTTTGAATGTTATTTCCCGCTTCTGTTCTAATATAATTTTCCTGATGTTTGAATGTTATTTCCCGCTTCTTTTCTAATGTAATTTTCCTGATGTTTGGATGTTATTTCCCACTTCATTTCTAATGCTATTTTTCTGAAGTTTCAATGTTATTTCCAACTTCCTTTCTACTGTTATTTTCATTATGTTTGAATGTTATATCCATGCTACGTTTTGTAATGTTATTTTACTGATGTTTGAATGTTACTTCCCACTTCTTTTCTAATGATATTTTCCTGATGTTTAAATGTTATTTCCCGCTTCTTTTCTAATATTATTTTCCTGATGTTTAAATGTTAATTCCTGCTTCTTTTCTAATGTTAATTTCCTGATGTTTAAATGTTATTTCCCACTTCTTTTCTAATGTTAATATCCTGATGTTTAAATGTTATTTCCCGCTTCTTTTCTAATGTTAATTTCATAATGTTTAAATGTTAATTCCCACTTCTTTTCTAATGTTATTTATCTGATGTTTGAATGTTATTTCCCGCTTCTTTTCTAATGTAATTTTCCTGATGTTTGGATGTTATTTCCCACTTCATTTCTAATGCTATTTTTCTGACGTTTCAATGTTATTTCCAACTTCCTTTCTATTGTTATTTTCATTATGTTTGAATGTTATATCCTGCTACGTTTTGTAATGTTATTTTCCTGATATTTGAATGTTACTTCCCACTTCTTTTCTAATGATATTTTCCTGATGTTTAAATGTTATTTCCCGCTTCTTTTCTAATGTTAATTTCCTGATGTTTAAATGTTATTTCCCACTTCTTTTCTAATGTTAATTTCCTGATGTTCAAATGTTATTTCCCGCTTCTTTTCTAATGTTAATTTCATAATGTTTAAATGTTAATTCCCACTTCTTTTCTAATGTTATTTATCTGATGTTTGAATGTTTTTTCCCGCTTCTGTTCTAATATAATTTTCCTGATGTTTGAATGTTATTTCCCGCTTCTTTACT
Source organism: Narcine bancroftii (assembly GCF_036971445.1). Classification (NCBI taxonomy): domain Eukaryota; kingdom Metazoa; phylum Chordata; class Chondrichthyes; order Torpediniformes; family Narcinidae; genus Narcine; species Narcine bancroftii. The sequence goes on from NW_027211808.1 coordinate 5,379,749, forward strand.
AATGTAATTTTCCTGATGTTTGGATGTTATTTCCCGCTTCTTTTCTAATATTATTTTCCTGATGTTTAAATGTTAATTCCCGCTTCTTTTCTAATGTTAATTTCCTGATGTTTAAATGGTATTTCCCACTTCTTTTCTAATGTTATTTTCCTTATGTTTGAATATTAATTCCCGCTTCTTTTCCAATGTTATTTTCCTGGATTGAATGTAATTTCCCGCCTCTTTTCTAATGTTATTTTCCTGATGTTTCTATGTTATTTCCCACTTATTTTCTAATGTTATTTTCTTTATGTTTGAATGTTATTTCCCGCCACTTTACTAACATTATTTGCCTGATGTTTGAAAGTTATTTCCATTTTTTTCTAATATAATTTTCCTGATGTTTGGATGTTATTTCCCACTTCATTTCTAATGCTATTTTTCTGACTTTTCAATGTTATTTCCAACTTCCTTTCTACTGTTATTTTCATTATGTTTGAATGTTATATCCTGCTACGTTTTGTAATGTTATTTTACTGATGTTTGAATGTTACTTCCCACTTCTTTTCTAATGATATTTTCCTGATGTTTAAATGTTATTTCCCGCTTCTTTTCTAATATTATTTTCCTGATGTTTAAATGTTAATTCCCGCTTCTGTTCTAATGTTAATTTCCTGATGTTTAAATGGTATTTCCCACTTCTTTTCTAATGTTATTTTCCTTATGTTTGAATATTATTTCCTGCTTCTTTTCTAATGTTATTTTCCTGGATTGAATGTAATTTCCCGCCTCTTTTCTAATGTTATTTTCCTGATGTTTGTATGTTATTTCCCACTTATTTTCTAATGTTATTTTCTTTATGTTTGAATGTTATTTCCCGCCACTTTACTAACGTTATTTCCCTGATGTTTGAATGTTATTTCCCTTTTTTTTCTAATATGATTTTCCTGATGTTTGAATGTAATTTCCCGCTTCTTTTCTAATGTAATTTTCCTGATTTTTGAATGTTATTTCCCGCTTCTTTTCTGACGTTATTTTCCTGATGTTTGAATGTTACTCGCACTTCCTTTCTATTGTAATTTTCCTGATGTTTAAATGTTATTTGCTGCTTCTTTTGTAATGTAATTTTACTGATGTTTGAATGTTATTTCTCTCTTATTTTCTAATGATATTTTCATGATGTTTGAATGTTATTACGCGCTTCCTTTCTAAAGTTATTTCCTCATGTTTTAATGTTATTTCCCGCTTCTTTTCTAATGTTTTTTAATGATGTTTGAATGTTATTTCCTGCTTCTTTTCTAATGTAATTTTCCTGATGTTTGAATGTTATCTCCCATTTCTTTTCTAATGTTATTTTCCAGATGTTTGAATGTTATTTCCCGCTTCTTTTCTAATGTTATTTTCCTGATGTTTGAATATTGTTTTCCGCTTATCTTCTAATGTTATTTTCCTGATTTTTGAATGTTATTTCCCGCTTCTTTTCTAATGTTATTTTCCTGATGTTTGAATATTGTTTTCCGCTTATCTTCTAATTTTATTTTCCTGATTTTTGAATGTTATTTCCCGCTTCTTTTCTAATGTTAATTTCATGATGTTTGAATATTATTTCGTGCTTCTCTTCTAATGCAATTTATTTGATGTTTGAATGTTATTTCCCACATATTTTCTAATGTTATTATCCTAATGTTTGATTATTTCCCGCTTCTTTTCAAATGTTATTTTAATGATGTTTGAATGATATTTCCCACTTCTTTTCTATTGTTATTTTCCTGATGTTTGAATGTTATTTACGACTTATTTTCTAATGTTATTATCCTGATGTTTGATTATTTCCCGCTTCTTTTCTAATGTTATTTTCCTGATGTTTGAATTTGATTTCCCGCTCCATTTCTAATGTTATTTTAGTGATGTTTGAATGATATTTCCCACTTCTTTTCTATTGTTATTTTCCTGATGTTTGAATGTTATTTACCGCTTATTTCCTACTGTTATTTTCCCGATGTTTAAATTTTATATCCCTCTTCATTTCTAATGTTAATTTCGTGATGTTTAAATGTTATTTCCCACTTCTTTTCTAATGTTAATTTCCAGATTTTTGAATGTTATTTCACGATTGATTTCGAATGTTAATTTCAAGATGTTTGAATGTTAATTCGCACTTCTTTTCTAATGCTATTTTCCTGATGTTTGAATGTTATTTCCTGCTTCTTTTCTAACGTTAATTTCGTGATGTTTAAATGTTAATTCCCACTTATTTTCTAATGTCATTTTCCTGATGTTTGAATGTTATTTCCCGCTTCTGTTCTGATGTTATTTTCCTGATGTTTGAATGTTATTTTCTGCTTATTTTCTAATGTTAATTTCATGATGTTTCAATATTATTTCCTGCTTCTCTTCTAATGCTATTTACTTGATGTTTGAATGTTATTTCCCATTTATTTTCTAATGCTATTTTTCTGATATTTCATTGTTATTTCCAACTTCCTTTCTATTGTTGTTTTCATTATGTTTGAATGTTATTTCCCGCTTCATTTCTAATGTTATTTTCCTTATATTTGAATGTTATTTCTCGCTTCTTTTCTAATGTTATTTTCCTGATGTTTGAATTTGATTTCCTGCTCCTTTTCTAATGTTATTTTAGTGATGTTTGAATGATATTTCCCACTTCTTTTCTATTCTAATTTTCCTGATGTTTGAATTATATTTACCGCTTATTTTCCAATGTTATTCTCCTGATGTTTAAATGTTATTTCCCTCTTCGTTTCTAATGTTAATTTCGTGATGTTTAAATGTTATTTCCCACTTCTTTTCTAATGTTATTTTCCTGATGTTTGAATGTTATTTCACGATTGATTTCGAATGTTAATTTCATGATGTTTGAATGTTACTTCACACTTCTTTTCTAATGCTATTTTCCTGATGTTTGAAAGTTATTTCCAACTTATTTTTTAATGTTATTTTACTGATGTTTGAATGTTACTTCCCACTTCTTTTCTAATGCTATTTTCCTGACGTTTGAATGTTATTTCCCTCTTCTTTTCTAATGTTATTTTCCTGATGTTTGAATGTTATTTCCCGCCTTTTTCCAATGTTATTATACTGATGTTTGATTATTTCCCGCTTCTTTTCTAATGTTATTTCTCTGATGTTTGTATCTTATTTCCCACTTCTTTTCTAATGTTATTTTCCTGATGATTAAATATTATTTCCCACTTCTTTTCTAATGTTAATTTCCTGATGTTTAAATGTTATTTCCCACTTCTTTTCTAATGTTAATTTCCTGATGTTTAAATGTTATTTCCCGCTTCTTTTCTAATGCTAATTTCATAATGTTTAAATGTTAATTCCCACTTCTTTTCTAATGTTATTTATCTGATGTTTGAATGTTATTTCCCGCTTCTGTTCTAATATTATTTTCCTGATGTTTGAATGTTATTTCCCGCTTCTTTTCTAATGTAATTTTCCTGATATTTGGATGTTATTTCCCACTTCATTTCTAATGCTATTTTTCTGACGTTTCAATGTTATTTCCAACTTCCTTTCTACTGTTATTTTCATTATGTTTGAATGTTATATCCTGCTACGTTTTGTAATGTTATTTTACTGATGTTTGAATGTTACTTCCCACTTCTTTTCTAATGATATTTTCCTGATGTTTAAATGTTATTTCCCGCTTCTTTTCTAATATTATTTTCCTGATGTTTAAATGTTAATTCCCGCTTCTTTTCTTAATGTTAATTTCCTGATGTTTAAATGTTATTTCCCACTTCTTTTCTAATGTTAATTTCCTGATGTTTAAATGTTATTTCCCGCTTCTTTTCTAATGTTAATTTCATAATGTTTAAATGTTAATTCCCACTTCTTTTCTAATGTTATTTATCTGATGTTTGAATGTTATTTCCCGCTTCTGTTCTAATATAATTTTCCTGATGTTTGAATGTTATTTCCCGCTTCTTTTCTAATGTAATTTTCCTGATGTTTGGATGTTATTTCCCACTTCTTTTTCTAATGCCATTTTTCTGACGTTTCAATGTAATTTCCAACTTCCTTTCTACTGTTATTTTCATTATGTTTGAATGTTATATCCTGCTACGTTTTGTAATGTTATTTTACTGATGTTTGAATGTTACTTCCCACTTCTTTTCTAATGATATTTTCCTGATGTTTAAATGTTATTTCCCGCTTCTTTTCTAATATTATTTTCCTGATGTTTAAATGTTAATTCCCGCTTCTGTTCTAATGTTAATTTCCTGATGTTTAAATGGTATTTCCCACTTCTTTTCTAATGTTATTTTCCTTATGTTTGAATATTATTTCCTGCTTCTTTTCTAATGTTATTTTCCTGGATTGAATGTAATTTCCCGCCTCTTTTCTAATGTTATTTTCCTGATGTTTGTATGTTATTTCCCACTTATTTTCTAATGTTATTTTCTTTATGTTTGAATGTTATTTCCCGCCACTTTACTAACATTATTTGCCTGATGTTTGAAAGTTATTTCCATTTTTTTCTAATATAATTTTCCTGATGTTTGGATGTTATTTCCCACTTCATTTCTAATGCTATTTTTCTGACTTTTCAATGTTATTTCCAACTTCCTTTCTACTGTTATTTTCATTATGTTTGAATGTTATATCCTGCTACGTTTTGTAATGTTATTTTACTGATGTTTGAATGTTACTTCCCACTTCTTTTCTAATGATATTTTCCTGATGTTTAAATGTTATTTCCCGCTTCTTTTCTAATATTATTTTCCTGATGTTTAAATGTTAATTCCCGCTTCTGTTCTAATGTTAATTTCCTGATGTTTAAATGGTATTTCCCACTTCTTTTCTAATGTTATTTTCCTTATGTTTGAATATTATTTCCTGCTTCTTTTCTAATGTTATTTTCCTGGATTGAATGTAATTTCCCGCCTCTTTTCTAATGTTATTTTCCTGATGTTTGTATGTTATTTCCCACTTATTTTCTAATGTTATTTTCTTTATGTTTGAATGTTATTTCCCGCCACTTTACTAACGTTATTTCCCTGATGTTTGAATGTTATTTCCCTTTTTTTTCTAATATGATTTTCCTGATGTTTGAATGTAATTTCCCGCTTCTTTTCTAATGTAATTTTCCTGATTTTTGAATGTTATTTCCCGCTTCTTTTCTGACGTTATTTTCCTGATGTTTGAATGTTACTCGCACTTCCTTTCTATTGTAATTTTCCTGATGTTTAAATGTTATTTGCTGCTTCTTTTGTAATGTAATTTTACTGATGTTTGAATGTTATTTCTCTCTTATTTTCTAATGATATTTTCATGATGTTTGAATGTTATTACGCGCTTCCTTTCTAAAGTTATTTCCTCATGTTTTAATGTTATTTCCCGCTTCTTTTCTAATGTTTTTTAATGATGTTTGAATGTTATTTCCTGCTTCTTTTCTAATGTAATTTTCCTGATGTTTGAATGTTATCTCCCATTTCTTTTCTAATGTTATTTTCCAGATGTTTGAATGTTATTTCCCGCTTCTTTTCTAATGTTATTTTCCTGATGTTTGAATATTGTTTTCCGCTTATCTTCTAATGTTATTTTCCTGATTTTTGAATGTTATTTCCCGCTTCTTTTCTAATGTTATTTTCCTGATGTTTGAATATTGTTTTCCGCTTATCTTCTAATTTTATTTTCCTGATTTTTGAATGTTATTTCCCGCTTCTTTTCTAATGTTAATTTCATGATGTTTGAATATTATTTCGTGCTTCTCTTCTAATGCAATTTATTTGATGTTTGAATGTTATTTCCCACATATTTTCTAATGTTATTATCCTAATGTTTGATTATTTCCCGCTTCTTTTCAAATGTTATTTTAATGATGTTTGAATGATATTTCCCACTTCTTTTCTATTGTTATTTTCCTGATGTTTGAATGTTATTTACGACTTATTTTCTAATGTTATTATCCTGATGTTTGATTATTTCCCGCTTCTTTTCTAATGTTATTTTCCTGATGTTTGAATTTGATTTCCCGCTCCATTTCTAATGTTATTTTAGTGATGTTTGAATGATATTTCCCACTTCTTTTCTATTGTTATTTTCCTGATGTTTGAATGTTATTTACCGCTTATTTCCTACTGTTATTTTCCCGATGTTTAAATTTTATATCCCTCTTCATTTCTAATGTTAATTTCGTGATGTTTAAATGTTATTTCCCACTTCTTTTCTAATGTTAATTTCCAGATTTTTGAATGTTATTTCACGATTGATTTCGAATGTTAATTTCAAGATGTTTGAATGTTAATTCGCACTTCTTTTCTAATGCTATTTTCCTGATGTTTGAATGTTATTTCCTGCTTCTTTTCTAACGTTAATTTCGTGATGTTTAAATGTTAATTCCCACTTATTTTCTAATGTCATTTTCCTGATGTTTGAATGTTATTTCCCGCTTCTGTTCTGATGTTATTTTCCTGATGTTTGAATGTTATTTTCTGCTTATTTTCTAATGTTAATTTCATGATGTTTCAATATTATTTCCTGCTTCTCTTCTAATGCTATTTACTTGATGTTTGAATGTTATTTCCCATTTATTTTCTAATGCTATTTTTCTGATATTTCATTGTTATTTCCAACTTCCTTTCTATTGTTGTTTTCATTATGTTTGAATGTTATTTCCCGCTTCATTTCTAATGTTATTTTCCTTATATTTGAATGTTATTTCTCGCTTCTTTTCTAATGTTATTTTCCTGATGTTTGAATTTGATTTCCTGCTCCTTTTCTAATGTTATTTTAGTGATGTTTGAATGATATTTCCCACTTCTTTTCTATTCTAATTTTCCTGATGTTTGAATTATATTTACCGCTTATTTTCCAATGTTATTCTCCTGATGTTTAAATGTTATTTCCCTCTTCGTTTCTAATGTTAATTTCGTGATGTTTAAATGTTATTTCCCACTTCTTTTCTAATGTTATTTTCCTGATGTTTGAATGTTATTTCACGATTGATTTCGAATGTTAATTTCATGATGTTTGAATGTTACTTCACACTTCTTTTCTAATGCTATTTTCCTGATGTTTGAAAGTTATTTCCAACTTATTTTTTAATGTTATTTTACTGATGTTTGAATGTTACTTCCCACTTCTTTTCTAATGCTATTTTCCTGATGTTTGAATGTTATTTCCCTCTTCTTTTCTAATGTTATTTTCCTGATGTTTGAATGTTATTTCCCGCCTTTTTCCAATGTTATTATACTGATGTTTGATTATTTCCCGCTTCTTTTCTAATGTTATTTCTCTGATGTTTGTATCTTATTTCCCACTTGTTTTCTAATGTTATTTTCCTGATGATTAAATATTATTTCCCACTTCTTTTCTAATGTTAATTTCCTGATGTTTAAATGTTATTTCCCACTTCTTTTCTAATGTTAATTTCCTGATGTTTAAATGTTATTTCCCGCTTCTTTTCTAATGCTAATTTCATAATGTTTAAATGTTAATTCCCACTTCTTTTCTAATGTTATTTATCTGATGTTTGAATGTTATTTCCCGCTTCTGTTCTAATATTATTTTCCTGATGTTTGAATGTTATTTCCCGCTTCTTTTCTAATGTAATTTTCCTGATATTTGGATGTTATTTCCCACTTCATTTCTAATGCTATTTTTCTGACGTTTCAATGTTATTTCCAACTTCCTTTCTACTGTTATTTTCATTATGTTTGAATGTTATATCCTGCTACGTTTTGTAATGTTATTTTACTGATGTTTGAATGTTACTTCCCACTTCTTTTCTAATGATATTTTCCTGATGTTTAAATGTTATTTCCCGCTTCTTTTCTAATATTATTTTCCTGATGTTTAAATGTTAATTCCCGCTTCTTTTCTTAATGTTAATTTCCTGATGTTTAAATGTTATTTCCCACTTCTTTTCTAATGTTAATTTCCTGATGTTTAAATGTTATTTCCCGCTTCTTTTCTAATGTTAATTTCATAATGTTTAAATGTTAATTCCCACTTCTTTTCTAATGTTATTTATCTGATGTTTGAATGTTATTTCCCGCTTCTGTTCTAATATAATTTTCCTGATGTTTGAATGTTATTTCCCGCTTCTTTTCTAATGTAATTTTCCTGATGTTTGGATGTTATTTCCCACTTCTTTTTCTAATGCCATTTTTCTGACGTTTCAATGTAATTTCCAACTTCCTTTCTACTGTTATTTTCATTATGTTTGAATGTTATATCCTGCTACGTTTTGTAATGTTATTTTACTGATGTTTGAATGTTACTTCCCACTTCTTTTCTAATGATATTTTCCTGATGTTTAAATGTTATTTCCCGCTTCTTTTCTAATATTATTTTCCTGATGTTTAAATGTTAATTCCCGCTTCTGTTCTAATGTTAATTTCCTGATGTTTAAATGGTATTTCCCACTTCTTTTCTAATGTTATTTTCCTTATGTTTGAATATTATTTCCTGCTTCTTTTCTAATGTTATTTTCCTGGATTGAATGTAATTTCCCGCCTCTTTTCTAATGTTATTTTCCTGATGTTTGTATGTTATTTCCCACTTATTTTCTAATGTTATTTTCTTTATGTTTGAATGTTATTTCCCGCCACTTTACTAACGTTATTTCCCTGATGTTTGAATGTTATTTCCCTTTTTTTTCTAATATGATTTTCCTGATGTTTGAATGTAATTTCCCGCTTCTTTTCTAATGTAATTTTCCTGATTTTTGAATGTTATTTCCCGCTTCTTTTCTGACGTTATTTTCCTGATGTTTGAATGTTACTCGCACTTCCTTTCTATTGTAATTTTCCTGATGTTTAAATGTTATTTGCTGCTTCTTTTGTAATGTAATTTTACTGATGTTTGAATGTTATTTCTCTCTTATTTTCTAATGATATTTTCATGATGTTTGAATGTTATTACGCGCTTCCTTTCTAAAGTTATTTCCTCATGTTTTAATGTTATTTCCCGCTTCTTTTCTAATGTTTTTTAATGATGTTTGAATGTTATTTCCTGCTTCTTTTCTAATGTAATTTTCCTGATGTTTGAATGTTATCTCCCATTTCTTTTCTAATGTTATTTTCCAGATGTTTGAATGTTATTTCCCGCTTCTTTTCTAATGTTATTTTCCTGATGTTTGAATATTGTTTTCCGCTTATCTTCTAATGTTATTTTCCTGATTTTTGAATGTTATTTCCCGCTTCTTTTCTAATGTTATTTTCCTGATGTTTGAATATTGTTTTCCGCTTATCTTCTAATTTTATTTTCCTGATTTTTGAATGTTATTTCCCGCTTCTTTTCTAATGTTAATTTCATGATGTTTGAATATTATTTCGTGCTTCTCTTCTAATGCAATTTATTTGATGTTTGAATGTTATTTCCCACATATTTTCTAATGTTATTATCCTAATGTTTGATTATTTCCCGCTTCTTTTCAAATGTTATTTTAATGATGTTTGAATGATATTTCCCACTTCTTTTCTATTGTTATTTTCCTGATGTTTGAATGTTATTTACGACTTATTTTCTAATGTTATTATCCTGATGTTTGATTATTTCCCGCTTCTTTTCTAATGTTATTTTCCTGATGTTTGAATTTGATTTCCCGCTCCATTTCTAATGTTATTTTAGTGATGTTTGAATGATATTTCCCACTTCTTTTCTATTGTTATTTTCCTGATGTTTGAATGTTATTTACCGCTTATTTCCTACTGTTATTTTCCCGATGTTTAAATTTTATATCCCTCTTCATTTCTAATGTTAATTTCGTGATGTTTAAATGTTATTTCCCACTTCTTTTCTAATGTTAATTTCCAGATTTTTGAATGTTATTTCACGATTGATTTCGAATGTTAATTTCAAGATGTTTGAATGTTAATTCGCACTTCTTTTCTAATGCTATTTTCCTGATGTTTGAATGTTATTTCCTGCTTCTTTTCTAACGTTAATTTCGTGATGTTTAAATGTTAATTCCCACTTATTTTCTAATGTCATTTTCCTGATGTTTGAATGTTATTTCCCGCTTCTGTTCTGATGTTATTTTCCTGATGTTTGAATGTTATTTTCTGCTTATTTTCTAATGTTAATTTCATGATGTTTCAATATTATTTCCTGCTTCTCTTCTAATGCTATTTACTTGATGTTTGAATGTTATTTCCCATTTATTTTCTAATGCTATTTTTCTGATATTTCATTGTTATTTCCAACTTCCTTTCTATTGTTGTTTTCATTATGTTTGAATGTTATTTCCCGCTTCATTTCTAATGTTATTTTCCTTATATTTGAATGTTATTTCTCGCTTCTTTTCTAATGTTATTTTCCTGATGTTTGAATTTGATTTCCTGCTCCTTTTCTAATGTTATTTTAGTGATGTTTGAATGATATTTCCCACTTCTTTTCTATTCTAATTTTCCTGATGTTTGAATTATATTTACCGCTTATTTTCCAATGTTATTCTCCTGATGTTTAAATGTTATTTCCCTCTTCGTTTCTAATGTTAATTTCGTGATGTTTAAATGTTATTTCCCACTTCTTTTCTAATGTTATTTTCCTGATGTTTGAATGTTATTTCACGATTGATTTCGAATGTTAATTTCATGATGTTTGAATGTTACTTCACACTTCTTTTCTAATGCTATTTTCCTGATGTTTGAAAGTTATTTCCAACTTATTTTTTAATGTTATTTTACTGATGTTTGAATGTTACTTCCCACTTCTTTTCTAATGCTATTTTCCTGATGTTTGAATGTTATTTCCCTCTTCTTTTCTAATGTTATTTTCCTGATGTTTGAATGTTATTTCCCGCCTTTTTCCAATGTTATTATACTGATGTTTGATTATTTCCCGCTTCTTTTCTAATGTTATTTCTCTGATGTTTGTATCTTATTTCCCACTTCTTTTCTAATGTTATTTTCCTGATGATTAAATATTATTTCCCACTTCTTTTCTAATGTTAATTTCCTGATGTTTAAATGTTATTTCCCACTTCTTTTCTAATGTTAATTTCCTGATGTTTAAATGTTAATTCCCACTTCTTTTCTAATGTTATTTATCTGATGTTTGAATGTTATTTCCCGCTTCTGTTCTAATATTATTTTCCTGATGTTTGAATGTTATTTCCCGCTTCTTTTCTAATGTAATTTTCCTGATATTTGGATGTTATTTCCCACTTCATTTCTAATGCTATTTTTCTGACGTTTCAATGTTATTTCCAACTTCCTTTCTACTGTTGTTTTCATTATGTTTGAATGTTATATCCTGCTACGTTTTGTAATGTTATTTTACTGATGTTTGAATGTTACTTCCCACTTCTTTTCTAATGATATTTTCCTGATGTTTAAATGTTATTTCCCGCTTCTTTTCTAATATTATTTTCCTGATGTTTAAATGTTAATTCCCGCTTCTTTTCTTAATGTTAATTTCCTGATGTTTAAATGTTATTTCCCACTTCTTTTCTAATGTTAATTTCCTGATGTTTAAATGTTATTTCCCGCTTCTTTTCTAATGTTAATTTCATAATGTTTAAATGTTAATTCCCACTTCTTTTCTAATGTTATTTATCTGATGTTTGAATGTTATTTCCCGCTTCTGTTCTAATATAATTTTCCTGATGTTTGAATGTTATTTCCCGCTTCTTTTCTAATGTAATTTTCCTGATGTTTGGATGTTATTTCCCACTTCATTTCTAATGCTATTTTTCTGACGTTTCAATGTTATTTCCAACTTCCTTTCTACTGTTATTTTCATTATGTTTGAATGTTATATCCATGCTACGTTTTGTAATGTTATTTTACTGATGTTTGAATGTTACTTCCCACTTCTTTTCTAATGATATTTTCCTGATGTTTAAATGTTATTTCCCGCTTCTTTTCTAATATTATTTTCCTGATGTTTAAATGTTAATTCCTGCTTATTTTCTAATGTTAATTTCCTGATGTTTAAATGTTATTTCCCACTTCTTTTCTAATGTTAATATCCTGATGTTTAAATGTTATTTCCCGCTTCTTTTCTAATGTTAATTTCATAATGTTTAAATGTTAATTCCCACTTCTTTTCTAATGTTATTTATCTGATGTTTGAATGTTATTTCCCGCTTCTTTTCTAATGTAATTTTCCTGATGTTTGGATGTTATTTCCCACTTCATTTCTAATGCTATTTTTCTGACGTTTCAATGTTATTTCCAACTTCCTTTCTATTGTTATTTTCATTATGTTTGAATGTTATATCCTGCTACGTTTTGTAATGTTATTTTCCTGATGTTTGAATGTTACTTCCCACTTCTTTTCTAATGATATTTTCCTGATGTTTAAATGTTATTTCCCGCTTCTTTTCTAATGTTAATTTCCTGATGTTTAAATGTTATTTCCCACTTCTTTTCTAATGTTAATTTCCTGATGTTCAAATGTTATTTCCCGCTTCTTTTCTAATGTTAATTTCATAATGTTTAAATGTTAATTCCCACTTCTTTTCTAATGTTATTTATCTGATGTTTGAATGTTTTTTCCCGCTTCTGTTCTAATATAATTTTCCTGATGTTTGAATGTTATTTCCCGCTTCTTTACTAATGTAATTTTCCTGATGTTTGGATGTTATTTCCCGCTTCTTTTCTAATATTATTTTCCTGATGTTTAAATGTTAATTCCCGCTTCTTTTCTAATGTTAATTTCCTGATGTTTAAATGGTATTTCCCACTTCTTTTCTAATGTTATTTTCCTTATGTTTGAATATTAAATCCCGCTTCTTTTCCAATGTTATTTTCCTGGATTGAATGTAATTTCCCGCCTCTTTTCTAATGTTATTTTCCTGATGTTTCTATGTTATTTCCCACTTATTTTCTAATGTTATTTTCTTTATGTTTGAATGTTATTTCCCGCCACTTTACTAACGTTATTTGCCTGATGTTTGAAAGTTATTTCCATTTTTCTCTAATATAATTTTCCTGATGTTTGGATGTTATTTCCCACTTCATTTCTAATGCTATTTTTCTGACTTTTCAATGTTATTTCCAACTTCCTTTCTACTGTTATTTTCATTATGTTTGAATGTTATATCCTGCTACGTTTTGTAATGTTATTTTACTGATGTTTGAATGTTACTTCCCACTTCTTTTCTAATGATATTTTCCTGATGTTTAAATGTTATTTCCCGCTTCTTTTCTAATATTATTTTCCTGATGTTTAAATGTTAATTCCCGCTTCTGTTCTAATGTTAATTTCCTGATGTTTAAATGGTATTTCCCACTTCTTTTCTAATGTTATTTTCCTTATGTTTGAATATTATTTCCTGCTTCTTTTCTAATGTTATTTTCCTGGATTGAATGTAATTTCCCGCCTCTTTTCTAATGTTATTTTCCTGATGTTTCTATGTTATTTCCCACTTATTTTCTAATGTTATTTTCTTTATGTTTGAATGTTATTTCCCGCCACTTTACTAACGTTATTTCCCTGATGTTTGAATGTTATTTCCCTTTTTTTTCTAATATGATTTTCCTGATGTTTGAATGTAATTTCCCGCTTCTTTTCTAATGTAATTTTCCTGATTTTTGAATGTTATTTCCCGCTTCTTTTCTGACGTTATTTTCCTGATGTTTGAATGTTACTCGCACTTCCTTTCTATTGTAATTTTCCTGATGTTTAAATGTTATTTGCTGCTTCTTTTGTAATGTAATTTTACTGATGTTTGAATGTTATTTCTCTCTTATTTTCTAATGATATTTTCATGATGTTTGAATGTTATTACGCGCTTCCTTTCTAATGTTATTTCCTCATGTTTTAATGTTATTTCCCGCTTCTTTTCTAATGTTTTTTAATGATGTTTGAATGTTATTTCCTGCTTCTTTTCTAATGTAATTTTCCTGATGTTTGAATGTTATCTCCCATTTCTTTTCTAATGTTATTTTCCAGATGTTTGAATGTTATTTCCCGCTTCTTTTCTAATGTTATTTTCCTGATGTTTGAATATTGTTTTCCGCTTATCTTCTAATGTTATTTTCCTGATTTTTGAATGTTATTTCCCGCTTCTTTTCTAATGTTATTTTCCTGATGTTTGAATATTGTTTTCCGCTTATCTTCTAATTTTATTTTCCTGATTTTTGAATGTTATTTCCCGCTTCTTTTCTAATGTTAATTTCATGATGTTTGAATATTATTTCGTGCTTCTCTTCTAATGCAATTTATTTGATGTTTGAATGTTATTTCCCACATATTTTCTAATGTTATTATCCTAATGTTTGATTATTTCCCGCTTCTTTTCAAATGTTATTTTAATGATGTTTGAATGATATTTCCCACTTCTTTTCTATTGTTATTTTCCTGATGTTTGAATGTTATTTACGACTTATTTTCTAATGTTATTATCCTGATGTTTGATTATTTCCCGCTTCTTTTCTAATGTTATTTTCCTGATGTTTGAATTTGATTTCCCGCTCCATTTCTAATGTTATTTTAGTGATGTTTGAATGATATTTCCCACTTCTTTTCTATTGTTATTTTCCTGATGTTTGAATGTTATTTACCGCTTATTTCCTACTGTTATTTTCCCGATGTTTAAATTTTATATCCCTCTTCATTTCTAATGTTAATTTCGTGATGTTTAAATGTTATTTCCCACTTCTTTTCTAATGTTAATTTCCAGATTTTTGAATGTTATTTCACGATTGATTTCGAATGTTAATTTCAAGATGTTTGAATGTTAATTCGCACTTCTTTTCTAATGCTATTTTCCTGATGTTTGAATGTTATTTCCTGCTTCTTTTCTAACGTTAATTTCGTGATGTTTAAATGTTAATTCCCACTTATTTTCTAATGTCATTTTCCTGATGTTTGAATGTTATTTCCCGCTTCTGTTCTGATGTTATTTTCCTGATGTTTGAATGTTATTTTCTGCTTATTTTCTAATGTTAATTTCATGATGTTTCAAAATTATTTCCTGCTTCTCTTCTAATGCTATTTACTTGATGTTTGAATGTTATTTCCCATTTATTTTCTAATGCTATTTTTCTGATATTTCATTGTTATTTCCAACTTCCTTTCTATTGTTGTTTTCATTATGTTTGAATGTTATTTCCCGCTTCATTTCTAATGTTATTTTCCTTATATTTGAATGTTATTTCTCGCTTCTTTTCTAATGTTATTTTCCTGATGTTTGAATTTGATTTCCTGCTCCTTTTCTAATGTTATTTTAGTGATTTTGAATGATATTTCCCACTTCTTTTCTATTCTAATTTTCCTGATGTTTGAATTATATTTACCGCTTATTTTCCAATGTTATTCTCCTGATGTTTAAATGTTATTTCCCTCTTCGTTTCTAATGTTAATTTCGTGATGTTTAAATGTTATTTCCCACTTCTTTTCTAATGTTATTTTCCTGATGTTTGAATGTTATTTCACGATTGATTTCGAATGTTAATTTCATGATGTTTGAATGTTACTTCACACTTCTTTTCTAATGCTATTTTCCTGATGTTTGAAAGTTATTTCCAACTTATTTTTTAATGTTATTTTACTGATGTTTGAATGTTACTTCCCACTTCTTTTCTAATGCTATTTTCCTGATGTTTGAATGTTATTTCCCTCTTCTTTTCTAATGTTATTTTCCTGATGTTTGATTGTTATTTCCCGCCTTTTTCCAATGTTATTATACTGATGTTTGATTATTTCCCGCTTCTTTTCTAATGTTATTTCTCTGATGTTTGTATCTTATTTCCCACTTCTTTTCTAATGTTATTTTCCTGATGATTAAATATTATTTCCCACTTCTTTTCTAATGTTAATTTCCTGATGTTTAAATGTTATTTCCCACTTCTTTTCTAATGTTAATTTCCTGATGTTTAAATGTTATTTCCCGCTTCTTTTCTAATGCTAATTTCATAATGTTTAAATGTTAATTCCCACTTCTTTTCTAATGTTATTTATCTGATGTTTGAATGTTATTTCCCGCTTCTGTTCTAATATTATTTTCCTGATGTTTGAATGTTATTTCCCGCTTCTTTTCTAATGTAATTTTCCTGATATTTGGATGTTATTTCCCACTTCATTTCTAATGCTATTTTTCTGACGTTTCAATGTTATTTCCAACTTCCTTTCTACTGTTATTTTCATTATGTTTGAATGTTATATCCTGCTACGTTTTGTAATGTTATTTTACTGATGTTTGAATGTTACTTCCCACTTCTTTTCTAATGATATTTTCCTGATGTTTAAATGTTATTTCCCGCTTCTTTTCTAATATTATTTTCCTGATGTTTAAATGTTAATTCCCGCTTCTTTTCTTAATGTTAATTTCCTGATGTTTAAATGTTATTTCCCACTTCTTTTCTAATGTTAATTTCCTGATGTTTAAATGTTATTTCCCGCTTCTTTTCTAATGTTAATTTCATAATGTTTAAATGTTAATTCCCACTTCTTTTCTAATGTTATTTATCTGATGTTTGAATGTTATTTCCCGCTTCTGTTCTAATATAATTTTCCTGATGTTTGAATGTTATTTCCCGCTTCTTTTCTAATGTAATTTTCCTGATGTTTGGATGTTATTTCCCACTTCATTTCTAATGCTATTTTTCTGACATTTCAATGTTATTTCCAACTTCCTTTCTACTGTTATTTTCATTATGTTTGAATGTTATATCCATGCTACGTTTTGTAATGTTATTTTACTGATGTTTGAATGTTACTTCCCACTTCTTTTCTAATGATATTTTCCTGATGTTTAAATGTTATTTCCCGCTTCTTTTCTAATATTATTTTCCTGATGTTTAAATGTTAATTCCTGCTTCTTTTCTAATGTTAATTTCCTGATGTTTAAATGTTATTTCCCACTTCTTTTCTAATGTTAATATCCTGATGTTTAAATGTTATTTCCCGCTTCTTTTCTAATGTTAATTTCATAATGTTTAAATGTTAATTCCCACTTCTTTTCTAATGTTATTTATCTGATGTTTGAATGTTATTTCCCGCTTCTTTTCTAATGTAATTTTCCTGATGTTTGGATGTTATTTCCCACTTCATTTCTAATGCTATTTTTCTGACGTTTCAATGTTATTTCCAACTTCCTTTCTATTGTTATTTTCATTATGTTTGAATGTTATATCCTGCTACGTTTTGTAATGTTATTTTCCTGATGTTTGAATGTTACTTCCCACTTCTTTTCTAATGATATTTTCCTGATGTTTAAATGTTATTTCCCGCTTCTTTTCTAATGTTAATTTCCTGATGTTTAAATGTTATTTCCCACTTCTTTTCTAATGTTAATTTCCTGATGTTTAAATGTTATTTCCCGCTTCTTTTCTAATGTTAATTTCATAATGTTTAAATGTTAATTCCCACTTCTTTTCTAATGTTATTTATCTGATGTTTGAATGTTTTTTCCCGCTTCTGTTCTAATATAATTTTCCTGATGTTTGAATGTTATTTCCCGCTTCTTTACTAATGTAATTTTCCTGATGTTTGGATGTTATTTCCCGCTTCTTTTCTAATATTATTTTCCTGATGTTTAAATGTTAATTCCCGCTTCTTTTCTAATGTTAATTTCCTGATGTTTAAATGGTATTTCCCACTTCTTTTCTAATGTTATTTTCCTTATGTTTGAATATTAATTCCCGCTTCTTTTCCAATGTTATTTTCCTGGATTGAATGTAATTTCCCGCCTCTTTTCTAATGTTATTTTCCTGATGTTTCTATGTTATTTCCCACTTATTTTCTAATGTTATTTTCTTTATGTTTGAATGTTATTTCCCGCCACTTTACTAACGTTATTTGCCTGATGTTTGAAAGTTATTTCCATTTTTCTCTAATATAATTTTCCTGATGTTTGGATGTTATTTCCCACTTCATTTCTAATGCTATTTTTCTGACTTTTCAATGTTATTTCCAACTTCCTTTCTACTGTTATTTTCATTATGTTTGAATGTTATATCCTGCTACGTTTTGTAATGTTATTTTACTGATGTTTGTATGTTACTTCCCACTTCTTTTCTAATGATATTTTCCTGATGTTTAAATGTTATTTCCCGCTTCTTTTCTAATATTATTTTCCTGATGTTTAAATGTTAATTCCCGCTTCTGTTCTAATGTTAATTTCCTGATGTTTAAATGGTATTTCTCACTTCTTTTCTAATGTTATTTTCCTTATGTTTGAATATTATTTCCTGCTTCTTTTCTAATGTTATTTTCCTGGATTGAATGTAATTTCCCGCCTCTTTTCTAATGTTATTTTCCTGATGTTTCTATGTTATTTCCCACTTATTTTCTAATGTTATTTTCTTTATGTTTGAATGTTATTTCCCGCCACTTTACTAACGTTATTTCCCTGATGTTTGAATGTTATTTCCCTTTTTTTTCTAATATGATTTTCCTGATGTTTGAATGTAATTTCCCGCTTCTTTTCTAATGTAATTTTCCTGATTTTTGAATGTTATTTCCCGCTTCTTTTCTGACGTTATTTTCCTGATGTTTGAATGTTACTCGCACTTCCTTTCTATTGTAATTTTCCTGATGTTTAAATGTTATTTGCTGCTTCTTTTGTAATGTAATTTTACTGATGTTTGAATGTTATTTCTCTCTTATTTTCTAATGATATTTTCATGATGTTTGAATGTTATTACGCGCTTCCTTTCTAATGTTATTTCCTCATGTTTTAATGTTATTTCCCGCTTCTTTTCTAATGTTTTTTAATGATGTTTGAATGTTATTTCCTGCTTCTTTTCTAATGTAATTTTCCTGATGTTTGAATGTTATCTCCCATTTCTTTTCTAATGTTATTTTCCAGATGTTTGAATGTTATTTCCCGCTTCTTTTCTAATGTTATTTTCCTGATGTTTGAATACTGTTTTCCGCTTATCTTCTAATGTTATTTTCCTGATTTTTGAATGTTATTTCCCGCTTCTTTTCTAATGTTATTTTCCTGATGTTTGAATATTGTTTTCCGCTTATCTTCTAATGTTATTTTCCTGATTTTTGAATGTTATTTCCCGCTTCTTTTCTAATGTTAATTTCATGATGTTTGAATATTATTTCGTGCTTCTCTTCTAATGCAATTTATTTGATGTTTGAATGTTATTTCCCACATATTTTCTAATGTTATTATCCTAATGTTTGATTATTTCCCGCTTCTTTTCAAATGTTATTTTAATGATGTTTGAATGATATTTCCCACTTCTTTTCTATTGTTATTTTCCTGATGTTTGAATGTTATTTACGACTTATTTTCTAATGTTATTATCCTGATGTTTGATTATTTCCCGCTTCTTTTCTAATGTTATTTTCCTGATGTTTGAATTTGATTTCCCGCTCCATTTCTAATGTTATTTTTGTGATGTTTGAATGATATTTCCCACTTCTTTTCTATTGTTATTTTCCTGATGTTTGAATGTTATTTACCGCTTATTTCCTACTGTTATTTTCCCGATGTTTAAATTTTATTTCCCTCTTCATTTCTAATGTTAATTTCGTGATGTTTAAATGTTATTTCCCACTTCTTTTCTAATGTTAATTTCCAGATTTTTGAATGTTATTTCACGATTGATTTCGAATGTTAATTTCAAGATGTTTGAATGTTAATTCGCACTTCTTTTCTAATGCTATTTTCCTGAAGTTTGAATGTTATTTCCCACTTCTTTTCTAATGTTATTTTCCTGATGTTTGATTATTACCCGCTTCTTTTCTAATGTTATTTCTCTGATGTTTTTATCTTATTTCCCACTTCTTTTCTAATGTTATTTTCATGATGTTTACATGTTATTTCCCACTTGATTTCTAATGTTTATTTCCTGATGTTTAAATGTTATTTCCCACTTCTTTTCTAATATAATTTTCCTTATGTTTTAATATTATTTCAAATGTTATTTTCCTGATGTTTGAATGCTATTACCCGCTTCCTTTCTAATATTATTTTCCTGATGTTTGAATGTTATTTCCCGCTTCCTTTCTAATGTTATTTTACTGATGTTTGAATGTTATTTCCCGCTTCTGTTCTGATGTTATTTTCCTGATGTTTGAGTGTTATTTTCTGCTTATTTTCTAATGTTAATTTCATGATGTTTCAATATTATTTCCTGCTTCTCTTCTAATGCTATTTACTTGATGTTTGAATGTTATTTCCCATTTATTTTCTAATGCTATTTTTCTGATATTTCATTGTTATTTCCAACTTCCTTTCTATTGTTATTTTCATTATGTTTGAATGTTATTTCCTGCTTCTTTTCTAATGTTATTTTCCTTATAATTGAATGATATTTCTCGCTTCTTTTCTAATGTTATTTTCCTGATGTTTGAATATGGTTTCCTGCTCCTGTTCTATTGTTATTTTAGTGATGTTTGAATGATATTTCCCACTTCTTTTCTATTCTAATTTTCCTGATGTTTGAATTATATTTACCGCTTATTTTCCAATGTTATTCTCCTGATGTTTAAATGTTATTTCCCTCTTCGTTTCTAATGTTAATTTCGTGATGTTTAAATGTTATTTCCCACTTCTTTTCTAATGTTATTTTCCTGATGTTTGAATGTTATTTCACGATTGATTTCGAATGTTAATTTCATGATGTTTGTATGTTACTTCACACTTCTTTTCTAATGCTATTTTCCTGATGTTTGAATGTTATTTCCAACTTATTTTTTAATGTTATTTTACTGATGTTTGAATGTTACTTCCCACTTCTTTTCTAATGCTATTTTCCTGATGTTTGAATGTTATTTCCCACTTCTTTTCTAATGTTATTTTCCTGATGTTTGAATGTTATTTCCCGCCTTTTTCCAACGTTATTATACTGATGTTTGATTATTTCCCGCTTCTTTTCCAATGTTATTTTCCTGGATTGAATGTAATTTCCCGCCTCTTTTCTAATGTTATTTTCCTGATGTTTCTATGTTATTTCCCACTTATTTTCTAATGTTATTTTCTTTATGTTTGAATGTTATTTCCCGCCACTTTACTAACGTTATTTGCCTGATGTTTGAAAGTTATTTCCCTTTTTTTCTAATATAATTTTCCTGATGTTTGAATGTTATTTCCCGCTTCTTTTGTAATGTAATTTTCCTGATGTTTGGATGTTATTTCCCACTTCTTTTTCTAATGCCATTTTTCTGACGTTTCAATGTAATTTCCAACTTCCTTTCTACTGTTATTTTCATTATGTTTGAATGTTATATCCTGCTACGTTTTGTAATGTTATTTTACTGATGTTTGAATGTTACTTCCCACTTCTTTTCTAATGATATTTTCCTGATGTTTAAATGTTATTTCCCGCTTCTTTTCTAATATTATTTTCCTGATGTTTAAATGTTAATTCCCGCTTCTGTTCTAATGTTAATTTCCTGATGTTTAAATGGTATTTCCCACTTCTTTTCTAATGTTATTTTCCTTATGTTTGAATATTATTTCCTGCTTCTTTTCTAATGTTAGTTTCCTGGATTGAATGTAATTTCCCGCCTCTTTTCTAATGTTATTTTCCTGATGTTTCTATGTTATTTCCCACTTATTTTCTAATGTTATTTTCTTTATGTTTGAATGTTATTTCCCGCCACTTTACTAACGTTATTTCCCTGATGTTTGAATGTTATTTCCCTTTTTTTTCTAATATGATTTTCCTGATGTTTGAATGTAATTTCCCGCTTCTTTTCTAATGTAATTTTCCTGATTTTTGAATGTTATTTCCCGCTTCTTTTCTGACGTTATTTTCCTGATGTTTGAATGTTACTCGCACTTCCTTTCTATTGTAATTTTCCTGATGTTTAAATGTTATTTGCTGCTTCTTTTGTAATGTAATTTTACTGATGTTTGAATGTTATTTCTCTCTTATTTTCTAATGATATTTTCATGATGTTTGAATGTTATTACGCGCTTCCTTTCTAATGTTATTTCCTCATGTTTTAATGTTATTTCCCGCTTCTTTTCTAATGTTTTTTAATGATGTTTGAATGTTATTTCCTGCTTCTTTTCTAATGTAATTTTCCTGATGTTTGAATGTTATCTCCCATTTCTTTTCTAATGTTATTTTCCAGATGTTTGAATGTTATTTCCCGCTTCTTTTCTAATGTTATTTTCCAGATGTTTGAATATTGTTTTCCGCTTATCTTCTAATGTTATTTTCCTGATTTTTGAATGTTATTTCCCGCTTCTTTTCTAATGTTAATTTCATGATGTTTGAATATTATTTCGTGCTTCTCTTCTAAAGCAATTTATTTGATGTTTGAATGTTATTTCCCACATATTTTCTAATGTTATTATCCTAATGTTTGATTATTTCCCGCTTCTTTTCAAATGTTATTTTAATGATGTTTGAATGATATTTCCCACTTCTTTTCTATTGTTATTTTCCTGATGTTTGAATGTTATTTACGGCTTATTTTCTAATGTTATTATCCTGATGTTTGATTATTTCCCGCTTCTTTTCTAATGTTATTTTCCTGATGTTTGAATTTGATTTCCCGCTCCATTTCTAATGTTATTTTAGTGATGTTTGAATGATATTTCCCACTTCTTTTCTATTGTTATTTTCCTGATGTTTGAATGTTATGTACCGCTTATTTCCTACTGTTATTTTCCCGATGTTTAAATTTTATTTCCCTCTTCATTTCTAATGTTAATTTCGTGATGTTTAAATGTTATTTCCCACTTCTTTTCTAATGTTAATTTCCAGATTTTTGAATGTTATTTCACGATTGATTTCGAATGTTAATTTCAAGATGTTTGAATGTTACTTCGCACTTCTTTTCTAATGCTATTTTCCTGAAGTTTGAATGTTATTTCCCACTTCTTTTCTAATGTTATTTTCCTGATGTTTGATTATTACCCGCTTCTTTTCTAATGTTATTTCTCTGATGTTTTTATCTTATTTCCCACTTCTTTTCTAATGTTATTTTCATGATGTTTACATGTTATTTCCCACTTGATTTCTAATGTTTATTTCCTGATGTTTATATGTTATTTCCCACTTCTTTTCTAATATAATTTTCCTTATGTTTTAATATTATTTCAAATGTTATTTTCCTGATGTTTGAATGCTATTACCCGCTTCCTTTGTAATATTATTTTCCTGATGTTTGAATGTTATTTCCCGCTTCCTTTCTAATGTTATTTTACTGATGTTTGAATGTTATTTCCCGCTTCTGTTCTAATGTTATTTTCCTGATGTTTGAATGTTATTTCCTGCTTCTTTTCTAACGTTAATTTCGTGATGTTTAAATGTTAATTCCCACTTCTTTTCTAATGTCATTTTCCTGAAGTTTGAATGTTATTTCCCGCTTCTGTTCTGATGTTATTTTCCTGGTGTTTGAATGTTATTTTCTGCTTATTTTCTAATGTTAATTTCATGATGTTTCAATATTATTTCCTGCTTCTCTTCTAATGCTATTTACTTGATGTTTGAATGTTATTTCCCATTTATTTTCTAATGCTATTTTTCTGATATTTCATTGTTATTTCCAACTTCCTTTCTATTGTTATTTTCATTATGTTTGAATGTTATTTCCCGCTTCTTTTCTAATGTTATTTTCTTATAATTGAATGTTATTTCTCGCTTCTTTTCTAATGTTATTTTCCTGATGTTTGAATATGATTTCCTGCTCCTGTTCTATTGTTATTTTAGTGATGTTTGAATGATATTTCCCACTTCTTTTCTATTCTAATTTTCCTGATGTTTGAATTATATTTACCGCTTATTTTCCAATGTTATTCTCCTGATGTTTAAATGTTATTTCCCTCTTCGTTTCTAATGTTAATTTCGTGATGTTTAAATGTTATTTCCCACTTCTTTTCTAATGTTATTTTCCTGATGTTTGAATGTTATTTCACGATTGATTTCGAATGTTAATTTCATGATGTTTGTATGTTACTTCACACTTCTTTTCTAATGCTATTTTCCTGATGTTTGAATGTTATTTCCAACTTATTTTTTAATGTTATTTTACTGATGTTTGAATGTTACTTCCCACTTCTTTTCTAATGCTATTTTCCTGATGTTTGAATGTTATTTCCCACTTCTTTTCTAATGTTATTTTCCTGATGTTTGAATGTTATTTCCCGCCTTTTTCCAATGTTATTATACTGATGTTTGATTATTTCCCGCTTCTTTTCTAATGTTATTTCTCTGATGTTTGCATCTTATTTCCCACTTCTTTTCTAATGTTATTTTCCTGATGATTAAATATTATTACCCACTTCTTTTCTAATGTTAATTTCCTGATGTTTAAATGTTATTTCCCACTTCTTTTCTATTGTTAATTTCCTGATGTTTAAATGTTATTTCCCGCTTCTTTTCTAATGTTAATTTCATAATGTTTAAATGTTAATTCCCACTTCTTTTCTAATGTTATTTATCTGATGTTTGAATGTTATTTCCCGCTTCTGTTCTAATATTATTTTCCTGTTGTTTGAATGTTATTTCCCGCTTCTTTTCTAATGTATTTTTCCTGATGTTTGGATGTTATTTCCCACTTCATTTCTAATGCTATTTTTCTGACGTTTCAATGTTATTTCCAACTTCCTTTCTACTGTTATTTTCATTATGTTTGAATGTTATATCCTGCTACGTTTTGTAATGTTATTTTACTGATGTTTGAATGTTACTTCCCACTTCTTTTCTAATGATATTTTCCTGATGTTTAAATGTTATTTCCCGCTTCTTTTCTAATATTATTTTCCTGATGTTTAAATGTTAATTCCCGCTTCTTTTTTAATGTTAATTTCCTGATGTTTAAATGTTATTTCCCACTTCTTTTCTAATGTTAATTTCCTGATGTTTAAATGTTATTTCCCGCTTCTTTTCTAATGTTAATTTCATAATGTTTAAATGTTAATTCCCACTTCTTTTCTAATGTTATTTATCTGATGTTTGAATGTTATTTCCCGCTTCTGTTCTAATATAATTTTCCTGATATTTGAATGTTATTTCACGCTTCTTTTCTAATGTAATTTTCCTGATGTTTGGATGTTATGTCCCACTTCATTTCTAATGCTATTTTTCTGACGTTTCAATGTTATTTCCAACTTCCTTTCTTCTGTTATTTTCATTATGTTTGAATGTTATATCCTGCTACGTTTTGTAATGTTATTTTACTGATGTTTGAATGTTACTTCCCACTTCTTTTCTAATGATATTTTCCTGATGTTTAAATGTTATTTCCCGCTTCTTTTCTAATATTATTTTCCTGATGTTTAAATGTTAATTCCCGCTTCTTTTCTAATGTTAATTTCCTGATGTATAAATGTTATTTCCCACTTCTTTTCTAATGTTAATTTCATGATGTTTAAATGTTATTTCCCGCTTCTTTTCTAATGTTATTTTCATTATGTTTGAATGTTATATCCTGCTACGTTTTTTAATGTTATTTTACTGATGTTTGAATGTTACTTCCCACTTCTTTTCTAATGATATTTTCCTGATGTTTAAATGTTATTTCCCGCTTCTTTTCTAATATTATTTTCCTGATGTTTATATGTTAATTCCCGCTTCTTTTCTAATGTTAATTTCCAGATTTTTAAATGGTATTTCCCACTTCTTTTCTAATGTTATTTTCCTTATGTTTGAATATTATTTCCCGCTTCTTTTCTAATGTTATTTTCCTGGATTGAATGTAATTTCCCCCCTCTTTTCTAATGTTATTTTCCTGATGTTTCTATGTTATTTCCCACTTATTTTCTAATGTTATTTTCTTTATGTTTGAATGTTATTTCCCGCCACTTTATTAACGTTATTTGCCTGATGTTTGAATGTTATTTCCCTTTTTTTCTAATATAATTTTCCTGATGTTTGAATGTTATTTCCCGCTTCTTTTCTAATGTAATTTTCCTGATGTTTGAATGTTATTTCCCGCTTCTTTTCTAATGTAATTTTCCTGATGTTTGGATGTTATTTCCCACTTCTTTTCTAATGCTATTTTTCTGATGTTTGAATGTTACTTCCCACTTCTTTTCTAATGCTATTTTCCTGAAGTTTGAATGTTATTTCCCACTTCTTTTCTAATGTTATTTTCATGATGTTTACATGTTATTTCCCACTTGATTTCTAATGTTTATTTCCTGATGTTTATATGTTATTTCCCACTTCTTTTCTAATATAATTTTCCTTATGTTTTAATATTATTTCAAATGTTATTTTCCTGATGTTTGAATGCTATTACCCGCTTCCTTTGTAATATTATTTTCCTGATGTTTGAATGTTATTTCCCGCTTCCTTTCTAATGTTATTTTACTGATGTTTGAATGTTATTTCCCGCTTCTGTTCTAATGTTATTTTCCTGATGTTTGAATGTTATTTCCTGCTTCTTTTCTAACGTTAATTTCGTGATGTTTAAATGTTAATTCCCACTTCTTTTCTAATGTCATTTTCCTGAAGTTTGAATGTTATTTCCCGCTTCTGTTCTGATGTTATTTTCCTGGTGTTTGAATGTTATTTTCTGCTTATTTTCTAATGTTAATTTCATGATGTTTCAATATTATTTCCTGCTTCTCTTCTAATGCTATTTACTTGATGTTTGAATGTTATTTCCCATTTATTTTCTAATGCTATTTTTCTGATATTTCATTGTTATTTCCAACTTCCTTTCTATTGTTATTTTCATTATGTTTGAATGTTATTTCCCGCTTCTTTTCTAATGTTATTTTCCTTATAATTGAATGTTATTTCTCGCTTCTTTTCTAATGTTATTTTCCTGATGTTTGAATATGATTTCCTGCTCCTGTTCTATTGTTATTTTAGTGATGTTTGAATGATATTTCCCACTTCTTTTCTATTCTAATTTTCCTGATGTTTGAATTATATTTACCGCTTATTTTCCAATGTTATTCTCCTGATGTTTAAATGTTATTTCCCTCTTCGTTTCTAATGTTAATTTCGTGATGTTTAAATGTTATTTCCCACTTCTTTTCTAATGTTATTTTCCTGATGTTTGAATGTTATTTCACGATTGATTTCGAATGTTAATTTCATGATGTTTGTATGTTACTTCACACTTCTTTTCTAATGCTATTTTCCTGATGTTTGAATGTTATTTCCAACTTATTTTTTAATGTTATTTTACTGATGTTTGAATGTTACTTCCCACTTCTTTTCTAATGCTATTTTCCTGATGTTTGAATGTTATTTCCCACTTCTTTTCTAATGTTATTTTCCTGATGTTTGAATGTTATTTCCCGCCTTTTTCCAATGTTATTATACTGATGTTTGATTATTTCCCGCTTCTTTTCTAATGTTATTTCTCTGATGTTTGCATCTTATTTCCCACTTCTTTTCTAATGTTATTTTCCTGATGATTAAATATTATTACCCACTTCTTTTCTAATGTTAATTTCCTGATGTTTAAATGTTATTTCCCACTTCTTTTCTAT
Source organism: Narcine bancroftii (assembly GCF_036971445.1). Classification (NCBI taxonomy): domain Eukaryota; kingdom Metazoa; phylum Chordata; class Chondrichthyes; order Torpediniformes; family Narcinidae; genus Narcine; species Narcine bancroftii. The sequence continues at coordinate 5,407,026 of NW_027211808.1, forward strand.
TGTTAATTTCCTGATGTTTAAATGTTATTTCCCGCTTCTTTTCTAATGTTAATTTCATAATGTTTAAATGTTAATTCCCACTTCTTTTCTAATGTTATTTATCTGATGTTTGAATGTTATTTCCCGCTTCTGTTCTAATATTATTTTCCTGTTGTTTGAATGTTATTTCCCGCTTCTTTTCTAATGTATTTTTCCTGATGTTTGGATGTTATTTCCCACTTCATTTCTAATGCTATTTTTCTGACGTTTCAATGTTATTTCCAACTTCCTTTCTACTGTTATTTTCATTATGTTTGAATGTTATATCCTGCTACGTTTTGTAATGTTATTTTACTGATGTTTGAATGTTACTTCCCACTTCTTTTCTAATGATATTTTCCTGATGTTTAAATGTTATTTCCCGCTTCTTTTCTAATATTATTTTCCTGATGTTTAAATGTTAATTCCCGCTTCTTTTTTAATGTTAATTTCCTGATGTTTAAATGTTATTTCCCACTTCTTTTCTAATGTTAATTTCCTGTTGTTTAAATGTTATTTCCCGCTTCTTTTCTAATGTTAATTTCATAATGTTTAAATGTTAATTCCCACTTCTTTTCTAATGTTATTTATCTGATGTTTGAATGTTATTTCCCGCTTCTGTTCTAATATAATTTTCCTGATATTTGAATGTTATTTCACGCTTCTTTTCTAATGTAATTTTCCTGATGTTTGGATGTTATGTCCCACTTCATTTCTAATGCTATTTTTCTGACGTTTCAATGTTATTTCCAACTTCCTTTCTTCTGTTATTTTCATTATGTTTGAATGTTATATCCTGCTACGTTTTGTAATGTTATTTTACTGATGTTTGAATGTTACTTCCCACTTCTTTTCTAATGATATTTTCCTGATGTTTAAATGTTATTTCCCGCTTCTTTTCTAATATTATTTTCCTGATGTTTAAATGTTAATTCCCGCTTCTTTTCTAATGTTAATTTCCTGATGTATAAATGTTATTTCCCACTTCTTTTCTAATGTTAATTTCATGATGTTTAAATGTTATTTCCCGCTTCTTTTCTAATGTTATTTTCATTATGTTTGAATGTTATATCCTGCTACGTTTTTTAATGTTATTTTACTGATGTTTGAATGTTACTTCCCACTTCTTTTCTAATGATATTTTCCTGATGTTTAAATGTTATTTCCCGCTTCTTTTCTAATATTATTTTCCTGATGTTTATATGTTAATTCCCGCTTCTTTTCTAATGTTAATTTCCAGATTTTTAAATGGTATTTCCCACTTCTTTTCTAATGTTATTTTCCTTATGTTTGAATATTATTTCCCGCTTCTTTTCTAATGTTATTTTCCTGGATTGAATGTAATTTCCCCCCTCTTTTCTAATGTTATTTTCCTGATGTTTCTATGTTATTTCCCACTTATTTTCTAATGTTATTTTCTTTATGTTTGAATGTTATTTCCCGCCACTTTATTAACGTTATTTGCCTGATGTTTGAATGTTATTTCCCTTTTTTTCTAATATAATTTTCCTGATGTTTGAATGTTATTTCCCGCTTCTTTTCTAATGTAATTTTCCTGATGTTTGGATGTTATTTCCCACTTCTTTTCTAATGCTATTTTTCTGATGTTTGAATGTTACTTCCCACTTCTTTTCTAATGATATTTTCCTGATGTTTAAATGTTATTTCCCGCTTCTTTTCTAATATTATTTTCCTGATGTTTAAATGTTAATTCCCGCTTCTTTTCTAATGTTAATTTCCTGATTTTTAAATGGTATTTCCCTCTTCTTTTCTAATGTTATTTTCCTAATGTTTGAATGTTATATCCTGCTACGTTTTGTAATGTTATTTTACTGATGTTTGAATGTTACTTCCCTCTTCTTTTCTAATGATATTTTCCTGATGTTTAAATGTTATTTCCCGCTTCTTTTCTAATATTATTTTCCTGATGTTTAAATGTTAATTCCCGCTTCTTTTCTAATGTTAATTTCCTGATGTATAAATGTTATTTCCCACTTCTTTTCTAATGTTAATTTCATGATGTTTAAATGTTATTTCCCGCTTCTTTTCTAATGTTATTTTCATTATGTTTGAATGTTATATCCTGCTACGTTTTTTAATGTTATTTTACTGATGTTTGAATGTTACTTCCCACTTCTTTTCTAATGATATTTTCCTGATGTTTAAATGTTATTTCCCGCTTCTTTTCTAATATTATTTTCCTGATGTTTAAATGTTAATTCCCGCTTCTTTTCTAATGTTAATTTCCAGATTTTTAAATGGTATTTCCCACTTCTTTTCTAATGTTATTTTCCTTATGTTTGAATATTACTTCCCGCTTCTTTTCTAATGTTATTTTCCTGGATTGAATGTAATTTCCCCCCTCTTTTCTAATGTTATTTTCCTGATGTTTCTATGTTATTTCCCACTTATTTTCTAATGTTATTTTCTTTATGTTTGAATGTTATTTCCCGCCACTTTATTAACGTTATTTGCCTGATGTTTGAATGTTATTTCCCTTTTTTTCTAATATAATTTTCCTGATGTTTGAATGTTATTTCCCGCTTCTTTTCTAATGTAATTTTCCTGATGTTTGGATGTTATTTCCCACTTCTTTTCTAATGCTATTTTTCTGATGTTTGAATGTTACTTCCCACTTCTTTTCTAATGATATTTTCCTGATGTTTAAATGTTATTTCCCGCTTCTTTTCTAATATTATTTTCCTGATGTTTAAATGTTAATTCCCGCTTCTTTTCTAATGTTAATTTCCTGATTTTTAAATGGTATTTCCCTCTTCTTTTCTAATGTTATTTTCCTTATGTTTGAATGTTATATCCTGCTACGTTTTGTAATGTTATTTTACTGATGTTTGAATGTTACTTCCCTCTTCTTTTCTAATGATATTTTCCTGATGTTTAAATGTTATTTCCCGCTTCTTTTCTAATATTATTTTCCTTATGTTTGAATATTATTTCCTGCTTCTTTTATAATGTTATTTTCCTGGATTGAATGTAATTTCCCGCCTCTTTTCTAATGTTATTTTCCTGATGTTTCTATGTTATTTCCCACTTATTTTCTAATGTGATTTTCTTTATGTTTGAATGTTATTTCCCGCCACTTTACTAACGTTATTTCCCTGATGTTTAAATGTTATTTCCCACTTCTTTTCTAATATAATTTTCCTTATGTTTTAATATTCTTTCCTGCTTCTTTTCAAATGTTATTTTCCTGATGTTTGAATGCTATTACCCGCTTCCTTTCTAATATTATTTTCCTGATGTTTGAATGTTATTTCCCGCTTCTTTTCTAATGTCATTTTCCTGATGTTTGAATGTTATTTCCCGCTTATTTTCTAATGTTAATTTCATGATGTTTCAATATTATTTCCTGCTTCTCTTCTAATGCTATTTACTTGATGTTTGAATGTTATTTCCCATTTATTTTCTAATGCAATTTTTCTGATATTTCATTGTTATTTCCAACTTCCTTTCTATTGTTATTTTCATGATGTTTGAATGTTATTTCCCGCTTCTTTTCTAATGTTATTTTCCTTATATTTGAATGTTATTTCTCGCTTCTTTTCTAAAGTTATTTTCCTGTGTTTGAATTTGATTTCCTGCTCCTTTTCTAATGTTATTTTAGTGATGTTTGAATGATATTTCCCACTTCTTTTCTATTCTAATTTTCCTGATGTTTGAATTATATTTACCGCTTATTTTCCAATGTTATTCTCCTGATGTTTAAAAGTTATTTCCCTCTTCGTTTCTAATGTTAATTTCGTGATGTTTAAATGTAATTTCCCACTTCTTTTCTAATGATATTTTCCTGATGTTTAAATGTTATTTCCCGCTTTTTTTCTAATATTATTTTCCTGATGTTTAAATGTTAATTCCCGCTTCTTTTCTAATGTTAATTTTCTGATGTTTAAATGGTATTTCCCACTTCTTTTCTAATGTTATTTTCATTATGTTTGAATATTATTTCCTGCTTCTTTTCTAATGTTATTTTCCTGGATTGAATGTAATTTCCCGCCTCTTTTCTAATGTTATTTTCCTGATGTTTCTATGTTATTTCCCACTTATTTTCTAATGTTATTTTCTTTATGTTTGAATGTTATTTCCCGCCACTTTACTAACGTTATTTCCCTGATGTTCGAATGTTATTTCCCTTTTTTTTTCTAATATGATTTTCCTGATGTTTGAATGTTATTTCCCGCTTCATTTCTGACGTTATTTTCCTGATGTTTGAATGTTACTTCCCACTTCCTTTCTATTGTAATTTTCCTGATGTTTAAATGTTATTTGCTGCTTCTTTTGTAATGTAATTTTACTGATGTTTGAATGTTATTTCTCTCTTATTTTCTAATGATATTTTCATGATGTTTGAATGTTATTACGCGCTTCCTTTCTAATGTTATTTCCTCATGTTTTAATGTTATTTCCCGCTTCTTTTCTAATGTTTTCTTAATGATGTTTGAATGTTATTTCCTGCTTCTTTTCTAATGTAATTTTCCTGATGTTTGAATGTTATCTCCCATTTCTTTTCTAAAGTTATTTTCCTGATGTTTGAATGTTATTTCCCGCTTCTTTTCTAATGTTATTTTCCTGATGTTTGAATGTTGTTATCCGCTTATCTTCTAATGTTATTTTCCTGATTTTTGAATGTTATTTCCCGCTTCTTTTCTAATGTTAATTTCATGATGTTTGAATATTATTTCGTGCTTCTCTTCTAATGCAATTTATTTGATGTTTGAATGTTATTTCCCACATATTTCCTAATGTTATTATCCTAATGTTTGATTATTTCCCGCTTCTTTTCAAATGTTATTTTAGTGATGTTTGAATGATATTTCCCACTTCTTTTCTATTGTTATTTTCCTGATGTTTGAATGTTATTTACGGCTTATTTTCTAATGTTATTATCCTGATGTTTGAATGTTATTTACCGCTTATTTCCTAATGTTATTTTCCGGATGTTTAAATTTTATTTCCCTCTTCATTTCTAATGTTAATTTCGTGATGTTTAAATGTTATTTCCCACTTCTTTTCTAATGTTAATTTCCAGATTTTTGAATGTTATTTCACGATTGATTTCGAATGATAATTTCAAGATGTTTGAATGTTACTTCGCACTTCTTTTCTAATGCTATTTTCCTGAAGTTTGAATGTTATTTCCAATTTTTTTTAATGTTATTTTCCTGATGTTTGAATGTTATATCCCACTTCGTTTCTAAAGTTATTTTCCTGATGTTTGAATGTTACTTCCCACTTCTTTTCTACTGCTATTTTCCTGATCTTTGAATGTTATTTCCCACTTGATTTCTAATGTTAATTTCCTGATGTTTAAATGTTATTTCCCACTTGATTTCTAATGTTAATTTCCTGATGTTTAAATGTGATTTCCCACTTCTTTCCTAATATAATTTTCCTTATGTTTTAATTTTATTTCCTGCTTCATTTCAAATGTTATTTTCCTGATGTTTAAATGTTATTTCCCACTTCTTTTCTAATATAATTTTCCTTATGTTTTAATATTATTTCCTGCTTCTTTTCAAATGTTATTTTCCTCATGTTTGAATGCTATTACCCGCTTCCTTTCTAATATTATTTTCCTGATGCTTGAATGTTATTTCCCACTTCCTTTCTAATGTTATTTTACTGATGTTTGAATGTTATTTCCCGCTTCTTTTCTAATATTATTTTCCTGATGTTTAAATGTTAATTCCCGCTTCTTTTCTAATGTTAATTTCCAGATTTTTAAATGGTATTTCCCACTTCTTTTCTAATGTTATTTTCCTTATGTTTGAAAATTATTTCCCGCTTCTTTTCTAATGTTATTTTCCTGGATTGAATGTAATTTCCCCCCTCTTTTCTAATGTTATTTTCCTGATGTTTCTATGTTATTTCCCACTTATTTTCTAATGTTATTTTCTTTATGTTTGAATGTTATTTCCCGCCACTTTATTAACGTTATTTGCCTGATGTTTGAATGTTATTTCCCTTTTTTTCTAATATAATTTTCCTGATGTTTGAATGTTATTTCCCGCTTCTTTTCTAATGTAATTTTCCTGATGTTTGGATGTTATTTCCCACTTCTTTTCTAATGCTATTTTTCTGATGTTTGAATGTTACTTCCCACTTCTTTTCTAATGATATTTTCCTGATGTTTAAATGTTATTTCCCGCTTCTTTTCTAATATTATTTTCCTGATGTTTAAATGTTAATTCCCGCTTCTTTTCTAATGTTAATTTCCTGATTTTTAAATGGTATTTCCCTCTTCTTTTCTAATGTTATTTTCCTAATGTTTGAATGTTATATCCTGCTACGTTTTGTAATGTTATTTTACTGATGTTTGAATGTTACTTCCCTCTTCTTTTCTAATGATATTTTCCTGATGTTTAAATGTTATTTCCCGCTTCTTTTCTAATATTATTTTCCTGATGTTTAAATGTTAATTCCCGCTTCTTTTCTAATGTTAATTTCCTGATGTATATATGTTATTTCCCACTTCTTTTCTAATGTTAATTTCATGATGTTTAAATGTTATTTCCCGCTTCTTTTCTAATGTTATTTTCATTATTTTTGAATGTTATATCCTGCTACGTTTTTTAATGTTATTTTACTGATGTTTGAATGTTACTTCCCACTTCTTTTCTAATGATATTTTCCTGATGTTTAAATGTTATTTCCCGCTTCTTTTCTAATATTATTTTCCTGATGTTTAAATGTTAATTCCCGCTTCTTTTCTAATGTTAATTTCCAGATTTTTAAATGGTATTTCCCACTTCTTTTCTAATGTTATTTTCCTTATGTTTGAATATTACTTCCCGCTTCTTTTCTAATGTTATTTTCCTGGATTGAATGTAATTTCCCCCCTCTTTTCTAATGTTATTTTCCTGATGTTTCTATGTTATTTCCCACTTATTTTCTAATGTTATTTTCTTTATGTTTGAATGTTATTTCCCGCCACTTTATTAACGTTATTTGCCTGATGTTTGAATGTTATTTCCCTTTTTTTCTAATATAATTTTCCTGATGTTTGAATGTTATTTCCCGCTTCTTTTCTAATGTAATTTTCCTGATGTTTGGATGTTATTTCCCACTTCTTTTCTAATGCTATTTTTCTGATGTTTGAATGTTACTTCCCACTTCTTTTCTAATGATATTTTCCTGATGTTTAAATGTTATTTCCCGCTTCTTTTTTAATATTATTTTCCTGATGTTTAAATGTTAATTCCCGCTTCTTTTCTAATGTTAATTTCCTGATTTTTAAATGGTATTTCCCTCTTCTTTTCTAATGTTATTTTCCTTATGTTTGAATGTTATATCCTGCTACGTTTTGTAATGTTATTTTACTGATGTTTGAATGTTACTTCCCTCTTCTTTTCTAATGATATTTTCCTGATGTTTAAATGTTATTTCCCGCTTCTTTTCTAATATTATTTTCCTTATGTTTGAATATTATTTCCTGCTTCTTTTATAATGTTATTTTCCTGGATTGAATGTAATTTCCCGCCTCTTTTCTAATGTTATTTTCCTGATGTTTCTATGTTATTTCCCACTTATTTTCTAATGTGATTTTCTTTATGTTTGAATGTTATTTCCCGCCACTTTACTAACGTTATTTCCCTGATGTTTAAATGTTATTTCCCACTTCTTTTCTAATATAATTTTCCTTATGTTTTAATATTCTTTCCTGCTTCTTTTCAAATGTTATTTTCCTGATGTTTGAATGCTATTACCCGCTTCCTTTCTAATATTATTTTCCTGATGTTTGAATGTTATTTCCCGCTTCTTTTCTAATGTCATTTTCCTGATGTTTGAATGTTATTTCCCGCTTATTTTCTAATGTTAATTTCATGATGTTTCAATATTATTTCCTGCTTCTCTTCTAATGCTATTTACTTGATGTTTGAATGTTATTTCCCATTTATTTTCTAATGCAATTTTTCTGATATTTCATTGTTATTTCCAACTTCCTTTCTATTGTTATTTTCATGATGTTTGAATGTTATTTCCCGCTTCTTTTCTAATGTTATTTTCCTTATATTTGAATGTTATTTCTCGCTTCTTTTCTAAAGTTATTTTCCTGTGTTTGAATTTGATTTCCTGCTCCTTTTCTAATGTTATTTTAGTGATGTTTGAATGATATTTCCCACTTCTTTTCTATTCTAATTTTCCTGATGTTTGAATTATATTTACCGCTTATTTTCCAATGTTATTCTCCTGATGTTTAAAAGTTATTTCCCTCTTCGTTTCTAATGTTAATTTCGTGATGTTTAAATGTAATTTCCCACTTCTTTTCTAATGATATTTTCCTGATGTTTAAATGTTATTTCCCGCTTTTTTTCTAATATTATTTTCCTGATGTTTAAATGTTAATTCCCGCTTCTTTTCTAATGTTAATTTTCTGATGTTTAAATGGTATTTCCCACTTCTTTTCTAATGTTATTTTCATTATGTTTGAATATTATTTCCTGCTTCTTTTCTAATGTTATTTTCCTGGATTGAATGTAATTTCCCGCCTCTTTTCTAATGTTATTTTCCTGATGTTTCTATGTTATTTCCCACTTATTTTCTAATGTTATTTTCTTTATGTTTGAATGTTATTTCCCGCCACTTTACTAACGTTATTTCCCTGATGTTCGAATGTTATTTCCCTTTTTTTTTCTAATATGATTTTCCTGATGTTTGAATGTTATTTCCCGCTTCATTTCTGACGTTATTTTCCTGATGTTTGAATGTTACTTCCCACTTCCTTTCTATTGTAATTTTCCTGATGTTTAAATGTTATTTGCTGCTTCTTTTGTAATGTAATTTTACTGATGTTTGAATGTTATTTCTCTCTTATTTTCTAATGATATTTTCATGATGTTTGAATGTTATTACGCGCTTCCTTTCTAATGTTATTTCCTCATGTTTTAATGTTATTTCCCGCTTCTTTTCTAATGTTTTCTTAATGATGTTTGAATGTTATTTCCTGCTTCTTTTCTAATGTAATTTTCCTGATGTTTGAATGTTATCTCCCATTTCTTTTCTAAAGTTATTTTCCTGATGTTTGAATGTTATTTCCTGCTTCTTTTCTAATGTTATTTTCCTGATGTTTGAATGTTGTTTTCCGCTTATCTTCTAATGTTATTTTCCTGATTTTTGAATGTTATTTCCCGCTTCTTTTCTAATGTTAATTTCATGATGTTTGAATATTATTTCGTGCTTCTCTTCTAATGCAATTTATTTGATGTTTGAATGTTATTTCCCACATATTTCCTAATGTTATTATCCTAATGTTTGATTATTTCCCGCTTCTTTTCAAATGTTATTTTAGTGATGTTTGAATGATATTTCCCACTTCTTTTCTATTGTTATTTTCCTGATGTTTGAATGTTATTTACGGCTTATTTTCTAATGTTATTATCCTGATGTTTGAATGTTATTTACCGCTTATTTCCTAATGTTATTTTCCGGATGTTTAAATTTTATTTCCCTCTTCATTTCTAATGTTAATTTCGTGATGTTTAAATGTTATTTCCCACTTCTTTTCTAATGTTAATTTCCAGATTTTTGAATGTTATTTCACGATTGATTTCGAATGATAATTTCAAGATGTTTGAATGTTACTTCGCACTTCTTTTCTAATGCTATTTTCCTGAAGTTTGAATGTTATTTCCAATTTTTTTTAATGTTATTTTCCTGATGTTTGAATGTTATATCCCACTTCGTTTCTAAAGTTATTTTCCTGATGTTTGAATGTTACTTCCCACTTCTTTTCTACTGCTATTTTCCTGATCTTTGAATGTTATTTCCCACTTGATTTCTAATGTTAATTTCCTGATGTTTAAATGTTATTTCCCACTTGATTTCTAATGTTAATTTCCTGATGTTTAAATGTGATTTCCCACTTCTTTCCTAATATAATTTTCCTTATGTTTTAATTTTATTTCCTGCTTCATTTCAAATGTTATTTTCCTGATGTTTAAATGTTATTTCCCACTTCTTTTCTAATATAATTTTCCTTATGTTTTAATATTATTTCCTGCTTCTTTTCGAATGTTATTTTCCTCATGTTTGAATGCTATTACCCGCTTCCTTTCTAATATTATTTTCCTGATGTTTGAATGTTATTTCCCACTTCCTTTCTAATGTTATTTTACTGATGTTTGAATGTTATTTCCCGCTTCTTTTCTAATATTATTTTCCTGATGTTTAAATGTTAATTCCCGCTTCTTTTCTAATGTTAATTTCCAGATTTTTAAATGGTATTTCCCACTTCTTTTCTAATGTTATTTTCCTTATGTTTGAAAATTATTTCCCGCTTCTTTTCTAATGTTATTTTCCTGGATTGAATGTAATTTCCCCCCTCTTTTCTAATGTTATTTTCCTGATGTTTCTATGTTATTTCCCACTTATTTTCTAATGTTATTTTCTTTATGTTTGAATGTTATTTCCCGCCACTTTATTAACGTTATTTGCCTGATGTTTGAATGTTATTTCCCTTTTTTTCTAATATAATTTTCCTGATGTTTGAATGTTATTTCCCGCTTCTTTTCTAATGTAATTTTCCTGATGTTTGGATGTTATTTCCCACTTCTTTTCTAATGCTATTTTTCTGATGTTTGAATGTTACTTCCCACTTCTTTTCTAATGATATTTTCCTGATGTTTAAATGTTATTTCCCGCTTCTTTTCTAATATTATTTTCCTGATGTTTAAATGTTAATTCCCGCTTCTTTTCTAATGTTAATTTCCTGATTTTTAAATGGTATTTCCCTCTTCTTTTCTAATGTTATTTTCCTAATGTTTGAATGTTATATCCTGCTACGTTTTGTAATGTTATTTTACTGATGTTTGAATGTTACTTCCCTCTTCTTTTCTAATGATATTTTCCTGATGTTTAAATGTTATTTCCCGCTTCTTTTCTAATATTATTTTCCTGATGTTTAAATGTTAATTCCCGCTTCTTTTCTAATGTTAATTTCCTGATGTATATATGTTATTTCCCACTTCTTTTCTAATGTTAATTTCATGATGTTTAAATGTTATTTCCCGCTTCTTTTCTAATGTTATTTTCATTATTTTTGAATGTTATATCCTGCTACGTTTTTTAATGTTATTTTACTGATGTTTGAATGTTACTTCCCACTTCTTTTCTAATGATATTTTCCTGATGTTTAAATGTTATTTCCCGCTTCTTTTCTAATATTATTTTCCTGATGTTTAAATGTTAATTCCCGCTTCTTTTCTAATGTTAATTTCCAGATTTTTAAATGGTATTTCCCACTTCTTTTCTAATGTTATTTTCCTTATGTTTGAATATTACTTCCCGCTTCTTTTCTAATGTTATTTTCCTGGATTGAATGTAATTTCCCCCCTCTTTTCTAATGTTATTTTCCTGATGTTTCTATGTTATTTCCCACTTATTTTCTAATGTTATTTTCTTTATGTTTGAATGTTATTTCCCGCCACTTTATTAACGTTATTTGCCTGATGTTTGAATGTTATTTCCCTTTTTTTCTAATATAATTTTCCTGATGTTTGAATGTTATTTCCCGCTTCTTTTCTAATGTAATTTTCCTGATGTTTGGATGTTATTTCCCACTTCTTTTCTAATGCTATTTTTCTGATGTTTGAATGTTACTTCCCACTTCTTTTCTAATGATATTTTCCTGATGTTTAAATGTTATTTCCCGCTTCTTTTTTAATATTATTTTCCTGATGTTTAAATGTTAATTCCCGCTTCTTTTCTAATGTTAATTTCCTGATTTTTAAATGGTATTTCCCTCTTCTTTTCTAATGTTATTTTCCTTATGTTTGAATGTTATATCCTGCTACGTTTTGTAATGTTATTTTACTGATGTTTGAATGTTACTTCCCTCTTCTTTTCTAATGATATTTTCCTGATGTTTAAATGTTATTTCCCGCTTCTTTTCTAATATTATTTTCCTTATGTTTGAATATTATTTCCTGCTTCTTTTATAATGTTATTTTCCTGGATTGAATGTAATTTCCCGCCTCTTTTCTAATGTTATTTTCCTGATGTTTCTATGTTATTTCCCACTTATTTTCTAATGTGATTTTCTTTATGTTTGAATGTTATTTCCCGCCACTTTACTAACGTTATTTCCCTGATGTTTAAATGTTATTTCCCACTTCTTTTCTAATATAATTTTCCTTATGTTTTAATATTCTTTCCTGCTTCTTTTCAAATGTTATTTTCCTGATGTTTGAATGCTATTACCCGCTTCCTTTCTAATATTATTTTCCTGATGTTTGAATGTTATTTCCCGCTTCTTTTCTAATGTCATTTTCCTGATGTTTGAATGTTATTTCCCGCTTATTTTCTAATGTTAATTTCATGATGTTTCAATATTATTTCCTGCTTCTCTTCTAATGCTATTTACTTGATGTTTGAATGTTATTTCCCATTTATTTTCTAATGCAATTTTTCTGATATTTCATTGTTATTTCCAACTTCCTTTCTATTGTTATTTTCATGATGTTTGAATGTTATTTCCCGCTTCTTTTCTAATGTTATTTTCCTTATATTTGAATGTTATTTCTCGCTTCTTTTCTAAAGTTATTTTCCTGTGTTTGAATTTGATTTCCTGCTCCTTTTCTAATGTTATTTTAGTGATGTTTGAATGATATTTCCCACTTCTTTTCTATTCTAATTTTCCTGATGTTTGAATTATATTTACCGCTTATTTTCCAATGTTATTCTCCTGATGTTTAAAAGTTATTTCCCTCTTCGTTTCTAATGTTAATTTCGTGATGTTTAAATGTAATTTCCCACTTCTTTTCTAATGATATTTTCCTGATGTTTAAATGTTATTTCCCGCTTTTTTTCTAATATTATTTTCCTGATGTTTAAATGTTAATTCCCGCTTCTTTTCTAATGTTAATTTTCTGATGTTTAAATGGTATTTCCCACTTCTTTTCTAATGTTATTTTCATTATGTTTGAATATTATTTCCTGCTTCTTTTCTAATGTTATTTTCCTGGATTGAATGTAATTTCCCGCCTCTTTTCTAATGTTATTTTCCTGATGTTTCTATGTTATTTCCCACTTATTTTCTAATGTTATTTTCTTTATGTTTGAATGTTATTTCCCGCCACTTTACTAACGTTATTTCCCTGATGTTCGAATGTTATTTCCCTTTTTTTTTCTAATATGATTTTCCTGATGTTTGAATGTTATTTCCCGCTTCATTTCTGACGTTATTTTCCTGATGTTTGAATGTTACTTCCCACTTCCTTTCTATTGTAATTTTCCTGATGTTTAAATGTTATTTGCTGCTTCTTTTGTAATGTAATTTTCCTGATGTTTGAATGTTATTTCCCGCTTCTTTTCTAATGTAATTTTCCTGATGTTTGGATGTTATTTCCCACTTCTTTTCTAATGCTATTTTTCTGATGTTTGAATGTTACTTCCCACTTCTTTTCTAATGCTATTTTCCTGAAGTTTGAATGTTATTTCCCACTTCTTTTCTAATGTTATTTTCCTGATGTTTGATTATTACCCGCTTCTTTTCTAATGTTATTTCTCTGATGTTTTTATCTTATTTCCCACTTCTTTTCTAATGTTATTTTCATGATGTTTACATGTTATTTCCCACTTGATTTCTAATGTTTATTTCCTGATGTTTATATGTTATTTCCCACTTCTTTTCTAATATAATTTTCCTTATGTTTTAATATTATTTCAAATGTTATTTTCCTGATGTTTGAATGCTATTACCCGCTTCCTTTGTAATATTATTTTCCTGATGTTTGAATGTTATTTCCCGCTTCCTTTCTAATGTTATTTTACTGATGTTTGAATGTTATTTCCCGCTTCTGTTCTAATGTTATTTTCCTGATGTTTGAATGTTATTTCCTGCTTCTTTTCTAACGTTAATTTCGTGATGTTTAAATGTTAATTCCCACTTCTTTTCTAATGTCATTTTCCTGAAGTTTGAATGTTATTTCCCGCTTCTGTTCTGATGTTATTTTCCTGGTGTTTGAATGTTATTTTCTGCTTATTTTCTAATGTTAATTTCATGATGTTTCAATATTATTTCCTGCTTCTCTTCTAATGCTATTTACTTGATGTTTGAATGTTATTTCCCATTTATTTTCTAATGCTATTTTTCTGATATTTCATTGTTATTTCCAACTTCCTTTCTATTGTTATTTTCATTATGTTTGAATGTTATTTCCCGCTTCTTTTCTAATGTTATTTTCCTTATAATTGAATGTTATTTCTCGCTTCTTTTCTAATGTTATTTTCCTGATGTTTGAATATGATTTCCTGCTCCTGTTCTATTGTTATTTTAGTGATGTTTGAATGATATTTCCCACTTCTTTTCTATTCTAATTTTCCTGATGTTTGAATTATATTTACCGCTTATTTTCCAATGTTATTCTCCTGATGTTTAAATGTTATTTCCCTCTTCGTTTCTAATGTTAATTTCGTGATGTTTAAATGTTATTTCCCACTTCTTTTCTAATGTTATTTTCCTGATGTTTGAATGTTATTTCACGATTGATTTCGAATGTTAATTTCATGATGTTTGTATGTTACTTCACACTTCTTTTCTAATGCTATTTTCCTGATGTTTGAATGTTATTTCCAACTTATTTTTTAATGTTATTTTACTGATGTTTGAATGTTACTTCCCACTTCTTTTCTAATGCTATTTTCCTGATGTTTGAATGTTATTTCCCACTTCTTTTCTAATGTTATTTTCCTGATGTTTGAATGTTATTTCCCGCCTTTTTCCAATGTTATTATACTGATGTTTGATTATTTCCCGCTTCTTTTCTAATGTTATTTCTCTGATGTTTGCATCTTATTTCCCACTTCTTTTCTAATGTTATTTTCCTGATGATTAAATATTATTACCCACTTCTTTTCTAATGTTAATTTCCTGATGTTTAAATGTTATTTCCCACTTCTTTTCTATTGTTAATTTCCTGATGTTTAAATGTTATTTCCCGCTTCTTTTCTAATGTTAATTTCATAATGTTTAAATGTTAATTCCCACTTCTTTTCTAATGTTATTTATCTGATGTTTGAATGTTATTTCCCGCTTCTGTTCTAATATTATTTTCCTGTTGTTTGAATGTTATTTCCCGCTTCTTTTCTAATGTATTTTTCCTGATGTTTGGATGTTATTTCCCACTTCATTTCTAATGCTATTTTTCTGACGTTTCAATGTTATTTCCAACTTCCTTTCTACTGTTATTTTCATTATGTTTGAATGTTATATCCTGCTACGTTTTGTAATGTTATTTTACTGATGTTTGAATGTTACTTCCCACTTCTTTTCTAATGATATTTTCCTGATGTTTAAATGTTATTTCCCGCTTCTTTTCTAATATTATTTTCCTGATGTTTAAATGTTAATTCCCGCTTCTTTTTTAATGTTAATTTCCTGATGTTTAAATGTTATTTCCCACTTCTTTTCTAATGTTAATTTCCTGATGTTTAAATGTTATTTCCCGCTTCTTTTCTAATGTTAATTTCATAATGTTTAAATGTTAATTCCCACTTCTTTTCTAATGTTATTTATCTGATGTTTGAATGTTATTTCCCGCTTCTGTTCTAATATAATTTTCCTGATATTTGAATGTTATTTCACGCTTCTTTTCTAATGTAATTTTCCTGATGTTTGGATGTTATGTCCCACTTCATTTCTAATGCTATTTTTCTGACGTTTCAATGTTATTTCCAACTTCCTTTCTTCTGTTATTTTCATTATGTTTGAATGTTATATCCTGCTACGTTTTGTAATGTTATTTTCCTGATGTTTGAATGTTACTTCCCACTTCTTTTCTAATGATATTTTCCTGATGTTTAAATGTTATTTCCCGCTTCTTTTCTAATATTATTTTCCTGATGTTTAAATGTTAATTCCCGCTTCTTTTCTAATGTTAATTTCCTGATGTATAAATGTTATTTCCCACTTCTTTTCTAATGTTAATTTCATGATGTTTAAATGTTATTTCCCGCTTCTTTTCTAATGTTATTTTCATTATGTTTGAATGTTATATCCTGCTACGTTTTTTAATGTTATTTTACTGATGTTTGAATGTTACTTCCCACTTCTTTTCTAATGATATTTTCCTGATGTTTAAATGTTATTTCCCGCTTCTTTTCTAATATTATTTTCCTGATGTTTATATGTTAATTCCCGCTTCTTTTCTAATGTTAATTTCCAGATTTTTAAATGGTATTTCCCACTTCTTTTCTAATGTTATTTTCCTTATGTTTGAATATTATTTCCCGCTTCTTTTCTAATGTTATTTTCCTGGATTGAATGTAATTTCCCCCCTCTTTTCTAATGTTATTTTCCTGATGTTTCTATGTTATTTCCCACTTATTTTCTAATGTTATTTTCTTTATGTTTGAATGTTATTTCCCGCCACTTTATTAACGTTATTTGCCTGATGTTTGAATGTTATTTCCCTTTTTTTCTAATATAATTTTCCTGATGTTTGAATGTTATTTCCCGCTTCTTTTCTAATGTAATTTTCCTGATGTTTGGATGTTATTTCCCACTTCTTTTCTAATGCTATTTTTCTGATGTTTGAATGTTACTTCCCACTTCTTTTCTAATGATATTTTCCTGATGTTTAAATGTTATTTCCCGCTTCTTTTCTAATATTATTTTCCTGATGTTTAAATGTTAATTCCCGCTTCTTTTCTAATGTTAATTTCCTGATTTTTAAATGGTATTTCCCTCTTCTTTTCTAATGTTATTTTCCTAATGTTTGAATGTTATATCCTGCTACGTTTTGTAATGTTATTTTACTGATGTTTGAATGTTACTTCCCTCTTCTTTTCTAATGATATTTTCCTGATGTTTAAATGTTATTTCCCGCTTCTTTTCTAATATTATTTTCCTGATGTTTAAATGTTAATTCCCGCTTCTTTTCTAATGTTAATTTCCTGATGTATAAATGTTATTTCCCACTTCTTTTCTAATGTTAATTTCATGATGTTTAAATGTTATTTCCCGCTTCTTTTCTAATGTTATTTTCATTATGTTTGAATGTTATATCCTGCTACGTTTTTTAATGTTATTTTACTGATGTTTGAATGTTACTTCCCACTTCTTTTCTAATGATATTTTCCTGATGTTTAAATGTTATTTCCCGCTTCTTTTCTAATATTATTTTCCTGATGTTTAAATGTTAATTCCCGCTTCTTTTCTAATGTTAATTTCCAGATTTTTAAATGGTATTTCCCACTTCTTTTCTAATGTTATTTTCCTTATGTTTGAATATTACTTCCCGCTTCTTTTCTAATGTTATTTTCCTGGATTGAATGTAATTTCCCCCCTCTTTTCTAATGTTATTTTCCTGATGTTTCTATGTTATTTCCCACTTATTTTCTAATGTTATTTTCTTTATGTTTGAATGTTATTTCCCGCCACTTTATTAACGTTATTTGCCTGATGTTTGAATGTTATTTCCCTTTTTTTCTAATATAATTTTCCTGATGTTTGAATGTTATTTCCCGCTTCTTTTCTAATGTAATTTTCCTGATGTTTGGATGTTATTTCCCACTTCTTTTCTAATGCTATTTTTCTGATGTTTGAATGTTACTTCCCACTTCTTTTCTAATGATATTTTCCTGATGTTTAAATGTTAATTCCCGCTTCTTTTCTAATGTTAATTTCCTGATTTTTAAATGGTATTTCCCTCTTCTTTTCTAATGTTATTTTCCTTATGTTTGAATGTTATATCCTGCTACGTTTTGTAATGTTATTTTACTGATGTTTGAATGTTACTTCCCTCTTCTTTTCTAATGATATTTTCCTGATGTTTAAATGTTATTTCCCGCTTCTTTTCTAATATTATTTTCCTTATGTTTGAATATTATTTCCTGCTTCTTTTATAATGTTATTTTCCTGGATTGAATGTAATTTCCCGCCTCTTTTCTAATGTTATTTTCCTGATGTTTCTATGTTATTTCCCACTTATTTTCTAATGTGATTTTCTTTATGTTTGAATGTTATTTCCCGCCACTTTACTAACGTTATTTCCCTGATGTTTAAATGTTATTTCCCACTTCTTTTCTAATATAATTTTCCTTATGTTTTAATATTCTTTCCTGCTTCTTTTCAAATGTTATTTTCCTGATGTTTGAATGCTATTACCCGCTTCCTTTCTAATATTATTTTCCTGATGTTTGAATGTTATTTCCCGCTTCTTTTCTAATGTCATTTTCCTGATGTTTGAATGTTATTTCCCGCTTATTTTCTAATGTTAATTTCATGATGTTTCAATATTATTTCCTGCTTCTCTTCTAATGCTATTTACTTGATGTTTGAATGTTATTTCCCATTTATTTTCTAATGCAATTTTTCTGATATTTCATTGTTATTTCCAACTTCCTTTCTATTGTTATTTTCATGATGTTTGAATGTTATTTCCCGCTTCTTTTCTAATGTTATTTTCCTTATATTTGAATGTTATTTCTCGCTTCTTTTCTAAAGTTATTTTCCTGTGTTTGAATTTGATTTCCTGCTCCTTTTCTAATGTTATTTTAGTGATGTTTGAATGATATTTCCCACTTCTTTTCTATTCTAATTTTCCTGATGTTTGAATTATATTTACCGCTTATTTTCCAATGTTATTCTCCTGATGTTTAAAAGTTATTTCCCTCTTCGTTTCTAATGTTAATTTCGTGATGTTTAAATGTAATTTCCCACTTCTTTTCTAATGATATTTTCCTGATGTTTAAATGTTATTTCCCGCTTTTTTTCTAATATTATTTTCCTGATGTTTAAATGTTAATTCCCGCTTCTTTTCTAATGTTAATTTTCTGATGTTTAAATGGTATTTCCCACTTCTTTTCTAATGTTATTTTCATTATGTTTGAATATTATTTCCTGCTTCTTTTCTAATGTTATTTTCCTGGATTGAATGTAATTTCCCGCCTCTTTTCTAATGTTATTTTCCTGATGTTTCTATGTTATTTCCCACTTATTTTCTAATGTTATTTTCTTTATGTTTGAATGTTATTTCCCGCCACTTTACTAACGTTATTTCCCTGATGTTCGAATGTTATTTCCCTTTTTTTTTCTAATATGATTTTCCTGATGTTTGAATGTTATTTCCCGCTTCATTTCTGACGTTATTTTCCTGATGTTTGAATGTTACTTCCCACTTCTTTCTATTGTAATTTTCCTGATGTTTAAATGTTATTTGCTGCTTCTTTTGTAATGTAATTTTACTGATGTTTGAATGTTATTTCTCTCTTATTTTCTAATGATATTTTCATGATGTTTGAATGTTATTACGCGCTTCCTTTCTAATGTTATTTCCTCATGTTTTAATGTTATTTCCCGCTTCTTTTCTAATGTTTTCTTAATGATGTTTGAATGTTATTTCCTGCTTCTTTTCTAATGTAATTTTCCTGATGTTTGAATGTTATCTCCCATTTCTTTTCTAAAGTTATTTTCCTGATGTTTGAATGTTATTTCCCGCTTCTTTTCTAATGTTATTTTCCTGATGTTTGAATGTTGTTATCCGCTTATCTTCTAATGTTATTTTCCTGATTTTTGAATGTTATTTCCCGCTTCTTTTCTAATGTTAATTTCATGATGTTTGAATATTATTTCGTGCTTCTCTTCTAATGCAATTTATTTGATGTTTGAATGTTATTTCCCACATATTTCCTAATGTTATTATCCTAATGTTTGATTATTTCCCGCTTCTTTTCAAATGTTATTTTAGTGATGTTTGAATGATATTTCCCACTTCTTTTCTATTGTTATTTTCCTGATGTTTGAATGTTATTTACGGCTTATTTTCTAATGTTATTATCCTGATGTTTGAATGTTATTTACAGCTTATTTCCTAATGTTATTTTCCGGATGTTTAAATTTTATTTCCCTCTTCATTTCTAATGTTAATTTCGTGATGTTTAAATGTTATTTCCCACTTCTTTTCTAATGTTAATTTCCAGATTTTTGAATGTTATTTCACGATTGATTTCGAATGATAATTTCAAGATGTTTGAATGTTACTTCGCACTTCTTTTCTAATGCTATTTTCCTGAAGTTTGAATGTTATTTCCAATTTTTTTTAATGTTATTTTCCTGATGTTTGAATGTTATATCCCACTTCGTTTCTAAAGTTATTTTCCTGATGTTTGAATGTTACTTCCCACTTCTTTTCTACTGCTATTTTCCTGATCTTTGAATGTTATTTCCCACTTGATTTCTAATGTTAATTTCCTGATGTTTAAATGTTATTTCCCACTTGATTTCTAATGTTAATTTCCTGATGTTTAAATGTGATTTCCCACTTCTTTCCTAATATAATTTTCCTTATGTTTTAATTTTATTTCCTGCTTCATTTCAAATGTTATTTTCCTGATGTTTAAATGTTATTTCCCACTTCTTTTCTAATATAATTTTCCTTATGTTTTAATATTATTTCCTGCTTCTTTTCAAATGTTATTTTCCTCATGTTTGAATGCTATTACCCGCTTCCTTTCTAATATTATTTTCCTGATGTTTGAATGTTATTTCCCACTTCCTTTCTAATGTTATTTTACTGATGTTTGAATGTTATTTCCCGCTTCTTTTCTAATATTATTTTCCTGATGTTTAAATGTTAATTCCCGCTTCTTTTCTAATGTTAATTTCCAGATTTTTAAATGGTATTTCCCACTTCTTTTCTAATGTTATTTTCCTTATGTTTGAAAATTATTTCCCGCTTCTTTTCTAATGTTATTTTCCTGGATTGAATGTAATTTCCCCCCTCTTTTCTAATGTTATTTTCCTGATGTTTCTATGTTATTTCCCACTTATTTTCTAATGTTATTTTCTTTATGTTTGAATGTTATTTCCCGCCACTTTATTAACGTTATTTGCCTGATGTTTGAATGTTATTTCCCTTTTTTTCTAATATAATTTTCCTGATGTTTGAATGTTATTTCCCGCTTCTTTTCTAATGTAATTTTCCTGATGTTTGGATGTTATTTCCCACTTCTTTTCTAATGCTATTTTTCTGATGTTTGAATGTTACTTCCCACTTCTTTTCTAATGATATTTTCCTGATGTTTAAATGTTATTTCCCGCTTCTTTTCTAATATTATTTTCCTGATGTTTAAATGTTAATTCCCGCTTCTTTTCTAATGTTAATTTCCTGATTTTTAAATGGTATTTCCCTCTTCTTTTCTAATGTTATTTTCCTAATGTTTGAATGTTATATCCTGCTACGTTTTGTAATGTTATTTTACTGATGTTTGAATGTTACTTCCCTCTTCTTTTCTAATGATATTTTCCTGATGTTTAAATGTTATTTCCCGCTTCTTTTCTAATATTATTTTCCTGATGTTTAAATGTTAATTCCCGCTTCTTTTCTAATGTTAATTTCCTGATGTATATATGTTATTTCCCACTTCTTTTCTAATGTTAATTTCATGATGTTTAAATGTTATTTCCCGCTTCTTTTCTAATGTTATTTTCATTATTTTTGAATGTTATATCCTGCTACGTTTTTTAATGTTATTTTACTGATGTTTGAATGTTACTTCCCACTTCTTTTCTAATGATATTTTCCTGATGTTTAAATGTTATTTCCCGCTTCTTTTCTAATATTATTTTCCTGATGTTTAAATGTTAATTCCCGCTTCTTTTCTAATGTTAATTTCCAGATTTTTAAATGGTATTTCCCACTTCTTTTCTAATGTTATTTTCCTTATGTTTGAATATTACTTCCCGCTTCTTTTCTAATGTTATTTTCCTGGATTGAATGTAATTTCCCCCCTCTTTTCTAATGTTATTTTCCTGATGTTTCTATGTTATTTCCCACTTATTTTCTAATGTTATTTTCTTTATGTTTGAATGTTATTTCCCGCCACTTTATTAACGTTATTTGCCTGATGTTTGAATGTTATTTCCCTTTTTTTCTAATATAATTTTCCTGATGTTTGAATGTTATTTCCCGCTTCTTTTCTAATGTAATTTTCCTGATGTTTGGATGTTATTTCCCACTTCTTTTCTAATGCTATTTTTCTGATGTTTGAATGTTACTTCCCACTTCTTTTCTAATGATATTTTCCTGATGTTTAAATGTTATTTCCCGCTTCTTTTTTAATATTATTTTCCTGATGTTTAAATGTTAATTCCCGCTTCTTTTCTAATGTTAATTTCCTGATTTTTAAATGGTATTTCCCTCTTCTTTTCTAATGTTATTTTCCTTATGTTTGAATGTTATATCCTGCTACGTTTTGTAATGTTATTTTACTGATGTTTGAATGTTACTTCCCTCTTCTTTTCTAATGATATTTTCCTGATGTTTAAATGTTATTTCCCGCTTCTTTTCTAATATTATTTTCCTTATGTTTGAATATTATTTCCTGCTTCTTTTATAATGTTATTTTCCTGGATTGAATGTAATTTCCCGCCTCTTTTCTAATGTTATTTTCCTGATGTTTCTATGTTATTTCCCACTTATTTTCTAATGTGATTTTCTTTATGTTTGAATGTTATTTCCCGCCACTTTACTAACGTTATTTCCCTGATGTTTAAATGTTATTTCCCACTTCTTTTCTAATATAATTTTCCTTATGTTTTAATATTCTTTCCTGCTTCTTTTCAAATGTTATTTTCCTGATGTTTGAATGCTATTACCCGCTTCCTTTCTAATATTATTTTCCTGATGTTTGAATGTTATTTCACGATTGATTTCGAATGTTAATTTCATGATGTTTGTATGTTACTTCACACTTCTTTTCTAATGCTATTTTCCTGATGTTTGAATGTTATTTCCAACTTATTTTTTAATGTTATTTTACTGATGTTTGAATGTTACTTCCCACTTCTTTTCTAATGCTATTTTCCTGATGTTTGAATGTTATTTCCCACTTCTTTTCTAATGTTATTTTCCTGATGTTTGAATGTTATTTCCCGCCTTTTTCCAATGTTATTATACGGATGTTTGATTATTTCCCGCTTCTTTTCTAATGTTATTTCTCTGATGTTTGCATCTTATTTCCCACTTCTTTTCTAATGTTATTTTCCTGATGATTAAATATTATTACCCACTTCTTTTCTAATGTTAATTTCCTGATGTTTAAATGTTATTTCCCACTTCTTTTCTATTGTTAATTTCCTGATGTTTAAATGTTATTTCCCGCTTCTTTTCTAATGTTAATTTCATAATGTTTAAATGTTAATTCCCACTTCTTTTCTAATGTTATTTATCTGATGTTTGAATGTTATTTCCCGCTTCTGTTCTAATATTATTTTCCTGTTGTTTGAATGTTATTTCCCGCTTCTTTTCTAATGTATTTTTCCTGATGTTTGGATGTTATTTCCCACTTCATTTCTAATGCTATTTTTCTGACGTTTCAATGTTATTTCCAACTTCCTTTCTACTGTTATTTTCATTATGTTTGAATGTTATATCCTGCTACGTTTTGTAATGTTATTTTACTGATGTTTGAATGTTACTTCCCACTTCTTTTCTAATGATATTTTCCTGATGTTTAAATGTTATTTCCCGCTTCTTTTCTAATATTATTTTCCTGATGTTTAAATGTTAATTCCCGCTTCTTTTTTAATGTTAATTTCCTGATGTTTAAATGTTATTTCCCACTTCTTTTCTAATGTTAATTTCCTGATGTTTAAATGTTATTTCCCGCTTCTTTTCTAATGTTAATTTCATAATGTTTAAATGTTAATTCCCACTTCTTTTCTAATGTTATTTATCTGATGTTTGAATGTTATTTCCCGCTTCTGTTCTAATATAATTTTCCTGATATTTGAATGTTATTTCCCGCTTCTTTTCTAATGTAATTTTCCTGATGTTTGGATGTTATGTCCCACTTCATTTCTAATGCTATTTTTCTGACGTTTCAATGTTATTTCCAACTTCCTTTCTTCTGTTATTTTCATTATGTTTGAATGTTATATCCTGCTACGTTTTGTAATGTTATTTTACTGATGTTTGAATGTTACTTCCCACTTCTTTTCTAATGATATTTTCCTGATGTTTAAATGTTATTTCCCGCTTCTTTTCTAATATTATTTTCCTGATGTTTAAATGTTAATTCCCGCTTCTTTTCTAATGTTAATTTCCTGATGTATAAATGTTATTTCCCACTTCTTTTCTAATGTTAATTTCATGATGTTTAAATGTTATTTCCCGCTTCTTTTCTAATGTTATTTTCATTATGTTTGAATGTTATATCCTGCTACGTTTTTTAATGTTATTTTACTGATGTTTGAATGTTACTTCCCACTTCTTTTCTAATGATATTTTCCTGATGTTTAAATGTTATTTCCCGCTTCTTTTCTAATATTATTTTCCTGATGTTTATATGTTAATTCCCGCTTCTTTTCTAATGTTAATTTCCAGATTTTTAAATGGTATTTCCCACTTCTTTTCTAATGTTATTTTCCTTATGTTTGAATATTATTTCCCGCTTCTTTTCTAATGTTATTTTCCTGGATTGAATGTAATTTCCCCCCTCTTTTCTAATGTTATTTTCCTGATGTTTCTATGTTATTTCCCACTTATTTTCTAATGTTATTTTCTTTATGTTTGAATGTTATTTCCCGCCACTTTATTAACGTTATTTGCCTGATGTTTGAATGTTATTTCCCTTTTTTTCTAATATAATTTTCCTGATGTTTGAATGTTATTTCCCGCTTCTTTTCTAATGTAATTTTCCTGATGTTTGGATGTTATTTCCCACTTCTTTTCTAATGCTATTTTTCTGATGTTTGAATGTTACTTCCCACTTCTTTTCTAATGATATTTTCCTGATGTTTAAATGTTATTTCCCGCTTCTTTTCTAATATTATTTTCCTGATGTTTAAATGTTAATTCCCGCTTCTTTTCTAATGTTAATTTCCTGATTTTTAAATGGTATTTCCCTCTTCTTTTCTAATGTTATTTTCCTAATGTTTGAATGTTATATCCTGCTACGTTTTGTAATGTTATTTTACTGATGTTTGAATGTTACTTCCCTCTTCTTTTCTAATGATATTTTCCTGATGTTTAAATGTTATTTCCCGCTTCTTTTCTAATATTATTTTCCTGATGTTTAAATGTTAATTCCCGCTTCTTTTCTAATGTTAATTTCCTGATGTATAAATGTTATTTCCCACTTCTTTTCTAATGTTAATTTCATGATGTTTAAATGTTATTTCCCGCTTCTTTTCTAATGTTATTTTCATTATGTTTGAATGTTATATCCTGCTACGTTTTTTAATGTTATTTTACTGATGTTTGAATGTTACTTCCCACTTCTTTTCTAATGATATTTTCCTGATGTTTAAATGTTATTTCCCGCTTCTTTTCTAATATTATTTTCCTGATGTTTAAATGTTAATTCCCGCTTCTTTTCTAATGTTAATTTCCAGATTTTTAAATGGTATTTCCCACTTCTTTTCTAATGTTATTTTCCTTATGTTTGAATATTACTTCCCGCTTCTTTTCTAATGTTATTTTCCTGGATTGAATGTAATTTCCCCCCTCTTTTCTAATGTTATTTTCCTGATGTTTCTATGTTATTTCCCACTTATTTTCTAATGTTATTTTCTTTATGTTTGAATGTTATTTCCCGCCACTATATTAACGTTATTTGCCTGATGTTTGAATGTTATTTCCCTTTTTTTCTAATATAATTTTCCTGATGTTTGAATGTTATTTCCCGCTTCTTTTCTAATGTAATTTTCCTGATGTTTGGATGTTATTTCCCACTTCTTTTCTAATGCTATTTTTCTGATGTTTGAATGTTACTTCCCACTTCTTTTCTAATGATATTTTCCTGATGTTTAAATGTTATTTCCCGCTTCTTTTCTAATATTATTTTCCTGATGTTTAAATGTTAATTCCCGCTTCTTTTCTAATGTTAATTTCCTGATTTTTAAATGGTATTTCCCTCTTCTTTTCTAATGTTATTTTCCTTATGTTTGAATGTTATATCCTGCTACGTTTTGTAATGTTATTTTACTGATGTTTGAATGTTACTTCCCTCTTCTTTTCTAATGATATTTTCCTGATGTTTAAATGTTATTTCCCGCTTCTTTTCTAATATTATTTTCCTTATGTTTGAATATTATTTCCTGCTTCTTTTATAATGTTATTTTCCTGGATTGAATGTAATTTCCCGCCTCTTTTCTAATGTTATTTTCCTGATGTTTCTATGTTATTTCCCACTTATTTTCTAATGTGATTTTCTTTATGTTTGAATGTTATTTCCCGCCACTTTACTAACGTTATTTCCCTGATGTTTAAATGTTATTTCCCACTTCTTTTCTAATATAATTTTCCTTATGTTTTAATATTCTTTCCTGCTTCTTTTCAAATGTTATTTTCCTGATGTTTGAATGCTATTACCCGCTTCCTTTCTAATATTATTTTCCTGATGTTTGAATGTTATTTCCCGCTTCTTTTCTAATGTCATTTTCCTGATGTTTGAATGTTATTTCCCGCTTATTTTCTAATGTTAATTTCATGATGTTTCAATATTATTTCCTGCTTCTCTTCTAATGCTATTTACTTGATGTTTGAATGTTATTTCCCATTTATTTTCTAATGCAATTTTTCTGATATTTCATTGTTATTTCCAACTTCCTTTCTATTGTTATTTTCATGATGTTTGAATGTTATTTCCCGCTTCTTTTCTAATGTTATTTTCCTTATATTTGAATGTTATTTCTCGCTTCTTTTCTAAAGTTATTTTCCTGTGTTTGAATTTGATTTCCTGCTCCTTTTCTAATGTTATTTTAGTGATGTTTGAATGATATTTCCCACTTCTTTTCTATTCTAATTTTCCTGATGTTTGAATTATATTTACCGCTTATTTTCCAATGTTATTCTCCTGATGTTTAAAAGTTATTTCCCTCTTCGTTTCTAATGTTAATTTCGTGATGTTTAAATGTAATTTCCCACTTCTTTTCTAATGATATTTTCCTGATGTTTAAATGTTATTTCCCGCTTTTTTTCTAATATTATTTTCCTGATGTTTAAATGTTAATTCCCGCTTCTTTTCTAATGTTAATTTTCTGATGTTTAAATGGTATTTCCCACTTCTTTTCTAATGTTATTTTCATTATGTTTGAATATTATTTCCTGCTTCTTTTCTAATGTTATTTTCCTGGATTGAATGTAATTTCCCGCCTCTTTTCTAATGTTATTTTCCTGATGTTTCTATGTTATTTCCCACTTATTTTCTAATGTTATTTTCTTTATGTTTGAATGTTATTTCCCGCCACTTTACTAACGTTATTTCCCTGATGTTCGAATGTTATTTCCCTTTTTTTTTCTAATATGATTTTCCTGATGTTTGAATGTTATTTCCCGCTTCATTTCTGACGTTATTTTCCTGATGTTTGAATGTTACTTCCCACTTCCTTTCTATTGTAATTTTCCTGATGTTTAAATGTTATTTGCTGCTTCTTTTGTAATGTAATTTTACTGATGTTTGAATGTTATTTCTCTCTTATTTTCTAATGATATTTTCATGATGTTTGAATGTTATTACGCGCTTCCTTTCTAATGTTATTTCCTCATGTTTTAATGTTATTTCCCGCTTCTTTTCTAATGTTTTCTTAATGATGTTTGAATGTTATTTCCTGCTTCTTTTCTAATGTAATTTTCCTGATGTTTGAATGTTATCTCCCATTTCTTTTCTAAAGTTATTTTCCTGATGTTTGAATGTTATTTCCCGCTTCTTTTCTAATGTTATTTTCCTGATGTTTGAATGTTGTTATCCGCTTATCTTCTAATGTTATTTTCCTGATTTTTGAATGTTATTTCCCGCTTCTTTTCTAATGTTAATTTCATGATGTTTGAATATTATTTCGTGCTTCTCTTCTAATGCAATTTATTTGATGTTTGAATGTTATTTCCCACATATTTCCTAATGTTATTATCCTAATGTTTGATTATTTCCCGCTTCTTTTCAAATGTTATTTTAGTGATGTTTGAATGATATTTCCCACTTCTTTTCTATTGTTATTTTCCTGATGTTTGAATGTTATTTACGGCTTATTTTCTAATGTTATTATCCTGATGTTTGAATGTTATTTACCGCTTATTTCCTAATGTTATTTTCCGGATGTTTAAATTTTATTTCCCTCTTCATTTCTAATGTTAATTTCGTGATGTTTAAATGTTATTTCCCACTTCTTTTCTAATGTTAATTTCCAGATTTTTGAATGTTATTTCACGATTGATTTCGAATGATAATTTCAAGATGTTTGAATGTTACTTCGCACTTCTTTTCTAATGCTATTTTCCTGAAGTTTGAATGTTATTTCCAATTTTTTTTAATGTTATTTTCCTGATGTTTGAATGTTATATCCCACTTCGTTTCTAAAGTTATTTTCCTGATGTTTGAATGTTACTTCCCACTTCTTTTCTACTGCTATTTTCCTGATCTTTGAATGTTATTTCCCACTTGATTTCTAATGTTAATTTCCTGATGTTTAAATGTTATTTCCCACTTGATTTCTAATGTTAATTTCCTGATGTTTAAATGTGATTTCCCACTTCTTTCCTAATATAATTTACCTTATGTTTTAATTTTATTTCCTGCTTCATTTCAAATGTTATTTTCCTGATGTTTAAATGTTATTTCCCACTTCTTTTCTAATATAATTTTCCTTATGTTTTAATATTATTTCCTGCTTCTTTTCAAATGTTATTTTCCTCATGTTTGAATGCTATTACCCGCTTCCTTTCTAATATTATTTTCCTGATGTTTGAATGTTATTTCCCACTTCCTTTCTAATGTTATTTTACTGATGTTTGAATGTTATTTCCCGCTTCTTTTCTAATATTATTTTCCTGATGTTTAAATGTTAATTCCCGCTTCTTTTCTAATGTTAATTTCCAGATTTTTAAATGGTATTTCCCACTTCTTTTCTAATGTTATTTTCCTTATGTTTGAATATTATTTCCCGCTTCTTTTCTAATGTTATTTTCCTGGATTGAATGTAATTTCCCCCCTCTTTTCTAATGTTATTTTCCTGATGTTTCTATGTTATTTCCCACTTATTTTCTAATGTTATTTTCTTTATGTTTGAATGTTATTTCCCGCCACTTTATTAACGTTATTTGCCTGATGTTTGAATGTTATTTCCCTTTTTTTCTAATATAATTTTCCTGATGTTTGAATGTTATTTCCCGCTTCTTTTCTAATGTAATTTTCCTGATGTTTGGATGTTATTTCCCACTTCTTTTCTAATGCTATTTTTCTGATGTTTGAATGTTACTTCCCACTTCTTTTCTAATGATATTTTCCTGATGTTTAAATGTTATTTCCCGCTTCTTTTCTAATATTATTTTCCTGATGTTTAAATGTTAATTCCCGCTTCTTTTCTAATGTTAATTTCCTGATTTTTAAATGGTATTTCCCTCTTCTTTTCTAATGTTATTTTCCTAATGTTTGAATGTTATATCCTGCTACGTTTTGTAATGTTATTTTACTGATGTTTGAATGTTACTTCCCTCTTCTTTTCTAATGATATTTTCCTGATGTTTAAATGTTATTTCCCGCTTCTTTTCTAATATTATTTTCCTGATGTTTAAATGTTAATTCCCGCTTCTTTTCTAATGTTAATTTCCTGATGTATATATGTTATTTCCCACTTCTTTTCTAATGTTAATTTCATGATGTTTAAATGTTATTTCCCGCTTCTTTTCTAATGTTATTTTCATTATGTTTGAATGTTATATCCTGCTACGTTTTTTAATGTTATTTTACTGATGTTTGAATGTTACTTCCCACTTCTTTTCTAATGATATTTTCCTGATGTTTAAATGTTATTTCCCGCTTCTTTTCTAATATTATTTTCCTGATGTTTAAATGTTAATTCCCGCTTCTTTTCTAATGTTAATTTCCAGATTTTTAAATGGTATTTCCCACTTCTTTTCTAATGTTATTTTCCTTATGTTTGAATATTACTTCCCGCTTCTTTTCTAATGTTATTTTCCTGGATTGAATGTAATTTCCCCCCTCTTTTCTAATGTTATTTTCCTGATGTTTCTATGTTATTTCCCACTTATTTTCTAATGTTATTTTCTTTATGTTTGAATGTTATTTCCCGCCACTTTATTAACGTTATTTGCCTGATGTTTGAATGTTATTTCCCTTTTTTTCTAATATAATTTTCCTGATGTTTGAATGTTATTTCCCGCTTCTTTTCTAATGTAATTTTCCTGATGTTTGGATGTTATTTCCCACTTCTTTTCTAATGCTATTTTTCTGATGTTTGAATGTTACTTCCCACTTCTTTTCTAATGATATTTTCCTGATGTTTAAATGTTATTTCCCGCTTCTTTTTTAATATTATTTTCCTGATGTTTAAATGTTAATTCCCGCTTCTTTTCTAATGTTAATTTCCTGATTTTTAAATGGTATTTCCCTCTTCTTTTCTAATGTTATTTTCCTTATGTTTGAATGTTATATCCTGCTACGTTTTGTAATGTTATTTTACTGATGTTTGAATGTTACTTCCCTCTTCTTTTCTAATGATATTTTCCTGATGTTTAAATGTTATTTCCCGCTTCTTTTCTAATATTATTTTCCTTATGTTTGAATATTATTTCCTGCTTCTTTTATAATGTTATTTTCCTGGATTGAATGTAATTTCTCGCCTCTTTTCTAATGTTATTTTCCTGATGTTTCTATGTTATTTCCCACTTATTTTCTAATGTGATTTTCTTTATGTTTGAATGTTATTTCCCGCCACTTTACTAACGTTATTTCCCTGATGTTTAAATGTTATTTCCCACTTCTTTTCTAATATAATTTTCCTTATGTTTTAATATTCTTTCCTGCTTCTTTTCAAATGTTATTTTCCTGATGTTTGAATGCTATTACCCGCTTCCTTTCTAATATTATTTTCCTGATGTTTGAATGTTATTTCCCGCTTCTTTTCTAATGTCATTTTCCTGATGTTTGAATGTTATTTCCCGCTTATTTTCTAATGTTAATTTCATGATGTTTCAATATTATTTCCTGCTTCTCTTCTAATGCTATTTACTTGATGTTTGAATGTTATTTCCCATTTATTTTCTAATGCAATTTTTCTGATATTTCATTGTTATTTCCAACTTCCTTTCTATTGTTATTTTCATGATGTTTGAATGTTATTTCCCGCTTCTTTTCTAATGTTATTTTCCTTATATTTGAATGTTATTTCTCGCTTCTTTTCTAAAGTTATTTTCCTGTGTTTGAATTTGATTTCCTGCTCCTTTTCTAATGTTATTTTAGTGATGTTTGAATGATATTTCCCACTTCTTTTCTATTCTAATTTTCCTGATGTTTGAATTATATTTACCGCTTATTTTCCAATGTTATTCTCCTGATGTTTAAAAGTTATTTCCCTCTTCGTTTCTAATGTTAATTTCGTGATGTTTAAATGTAATTTCCCACTTCTTTTCTAATGATATTTTCCTGATGTTTAAATGTTATTTCCCGCTTTTTTTCTAATATTATTTTCCTGATGTTTAAATGTTAATTCCCGCTTCTTTTCTAATGTTAATTTTCTGATGTTTAAATGGTATTTCCCACTTCTTTTCTAATGTTATTTTCATTATGTTTGAATATTATTTCCTGCTTCTTTTCTAATGTTATTTTCCTGGATTGAATGTAATTTCCCGCCTCTTTTCTAATGTTATTTTCCTGATGTTTCTATGTTATTTCCCACTTATTTTCTAATGTTATTTTCTTTATGTTTGAATGTTATTTCCCGCCACTTTACTAACGTTATTTCCCTGATGTTCGAATGTTATTTCCCTTTTTTTTTCTAATATGATTTTCCTGATGTTTGAATGTTATTTCCCGCTTCATTTCTGACGTTATTTTCCTGATGTTTGAATGTTACTTCCCACTTCCTTTCTATTGTAATTTTCCTGATGTTTAAATGTTATTTGCTGCTTCTTTTGTAATGTAATTTTACTGATGTTTGAATGTTATTTCTCTCTTATTTTCTAATGATATTTTCATGATGTTTGAATGTTATTACGCGCTTCCTTTCTAATGTTATTTCCTCATGTTTTAATGTTATTTCCCGCTTCTTTTCTAATGTTTTCTTAATGATGTTTGAATGTTATTTCCTGCTTCTTTTCTAATGTAATTTTCCTGATGTTTGAATGTTATCTCCCATTTCTTTTCTAAAGTTATTTTCCTGATGTTTGAATGTTATTTCCTGCTTCTTTTCTAATGTTATTTTCCTGATGTTTGAATGTTGTTTTCCGCTTATCGTCTAATGTTATTTTCCTGATTTTTGAATGTTATTTCCCGCTTCTTTTCTAATGTTAATTTCATGATGTTTGAATATTATTTCGTGCTTCTCTTCTAATGCAATTTATTTGATGTTTGAATGTTATTTCCCACATATTTCCTAATGTTATTATCCTAATGTTTGATTATTTCCCGCTTCTTTTCAAATGTTATTTTAGTGATGTTTGAATGATATTTCCCACTTCTTTTCTATTGTTATTTTCCTGATGTTTGAATGTTATTTACGGCTTATTTTCTAATGTTATTATCCTGATGTTTGAATGTTATTTACCGCTTATTTCCTAATGTTATTTTCCGGATGTTTAAATTTTATTTCCCTCTTCATTTCTAATGTTAATTTCGTGATGTTTAAATGTTATTTCCCACTTCTTTTCTAATGTTAATTTCCAGATTTTTGAATGTTATTTCACGATTGATTTCGAATGATAATTTCAAGATGTTTGAATGTTACTTCGCACTTCTTTTCTAATGCTATTTTCCTGAAGTTTGAATGTTATTTCCAATTTTTTTTAATGTTATTTTCCTGATGTTTGAATGTTATATCCCACTTCGTTTCTAAAGTTATTTTCCTGATGTTTGAATGTTACTTCCCACTTCTTTTCTACTGCTATTTTCCTGATCTTTGAATGTTATTTCCCACTTGATTTCTAATGTTAATTTCCTGATGTTTAAATGTTATTTCCCACTTGATTTCTAATGTTAATTTCCTGATGTTTAAATGTGATTTCCCACTTCTTTCCTAATATAATTTTCCTTATGTTTTATTTTTATTTCCTGCTTCATTTCAAATGTTATTTTCCTGATGTTTAAATGTTATTTCCCACTTCTTTTCTAATATAATTTTCCTTATGTTTTAATATTATTTCCTGCTTCTTTTCAAATGTTATTTTCCTCATGTTTGAATGCTATTACCCGCTTCCTTTCTAATATTATTTTCCTGATGTTTGAATGTTATTTCCCACTTCCTTTCTTATGTTATTTTACTGATGTTTGAATGTTATTTCCCGCTTCTTTTCTAATATTATTTTCCTGATGTTTAAATGTTAATTCCCGCTTCTTTTCTAATGTTAATTTCCAGATTTTTAAATGGTATTTCCCACTTCTTTTCTAATGTTATTTTCCTTATGTTTGAATATTATTTCCCGCTTCTTTTCTAATGTTATTTTCCTGGATTGAATGTAATTTCCCCCCTCTTTTCTAATGTTATTTTCCTGATGTTTCTATGTTATTTCCCACTTATTTTCTAATGTTATTTTCTTTATGTTTGAATGTTATTTCCCGCCACTTTATTAACGTTATTTGCCTGATGTTTGAATGTTATTTCCCTTTTTTTCTAATATAATTTTCCTGATGTTTGAATGTTATTTCCCGCTTCTTTTCTAATGTAATTTTCCTGATGTTTGGATGTTATTTCCCACTTCTTTTCTAATGCTATTTTTCTGATGTTTGAATGTTACTTCCCACTTCTTTTCTAATGATATTTTCCTGATGTTTAAATGTTATTTCCCGCTTCTTTTCTAATATTATTTTCCTGATGTTTAAATGTTAATTCCCGCTTCTTTTCTAATGTTAATTTCCTGATTTTTAAATGGTATTTCCCTCTTCTTTTCTAATGTTATTTTCCTAATGTTTGAATGTTATATCCTGCTACGTTTTGTAATGTTATTTTACTGATGTTTGAATGTTACTTCCCTCTTCTTTTCTAATGATATTTTCCTGATGTTTAAATGTTATTTCCCGCTTCTTTTCTAATATTATTTTCCTGATGTTTAAATGTTAATTCCCGCTTCTTTTCTAATGTTAATTTCCTGATGTATAAATGTTATTTCCCACTTCTTTTCTAATGTTAATTTCATGATGTTTAAATGTTATTTCCCGCTTCTTTTCTAATGTTATTTTCATTATGTTTGAATGTTATATCCTGCTACGTTTTTTAATGTTATTTTACTGATGTTTGAATGTTACTTCCCACTTCTTTTCTAATGATATTTTCCTGATGTTTAAATGTTATTTCCCGCTTCTTTTCTAATATTATTTTCCTGATGTTTAAATGTTAATTCCCGCTTCTTTTCTAATGTTAATTTCCAGATTTTTAAATGGTATTTCCCACTTCTTTTCTAATGTTATTTTCCTTATGTTTGAATATTACTTCCCGCTTCTTTTCTAATGTTATTTTCCTGGATTGAATGTAATTTCCCCCCTCTTTTCTAATGTTATTTTCCTGATGTTTCTATGTTATTTCCCACTCTTTTTCTAATGTTATTTTCTTTATGT
Organism: Narcine bancroftii; assembly: GCF_036971445.1. NCBI lineage: Eukaryota > Metazoa > Chordata > Chondrichthyes > Torpediniformes > Narcinidae > Narcine > Narcine bancroftii. Next base: position 5,441,565 of record NW_027211808.1, read on the forward strand.
TTGAATGTTATTTCCCGCCACTTTATTAACGTTATTTGCCTGATGTTTGAATGTTATTTCCCTTTTTTTCTAATATAATTTTCCTGATGTTTGAATGTTATTTCCCGCTTCTTTTCTAATGTAATTTTCCTGATGTTTGGATGTTATTTCCCACTTCTTTTCTAATGCTATTTTTCTGATGTTTGAATGTTACTTCCCACTTCTTTTCTAATGATATTTTCCTGATGTTTAAATGTTATTTCCCGCTTCTTTTCTAATATTATTTTCCTGATGTTTAAATGTTAATTCCCGCTTCTTTTCTAATGTTAATTTCCTGATTTTTAAATGGTATTTCCCTCTTCTTTTCTAATGTTATTTTCCTTATGTTTGAATGTTATATCCTGCTACGTTTTGTAATGTTATTTTACTGATGTTTGAATGTTACTTCCCTCTTCTTTTCTAATGCTTTTTTCCTGATGTTTAAATGTTATTTCCCGCTTCTTTTCTAATATTATTTTCCTTATGTTTGAATATTATTTCCTGCTTCTTTTATAATGTTATTTTCCTGGATTGAATGTAATTTCCCGCCTCTTTTCTAATGTTATTTTCCTGATGTTTCTATGTTATTTCCCACTTATTTTCTAATGTGATTTTCTTTATGTTTGAATGTTATTTCCCGCCACTTTACTAACGTTATTTCCCTGATGTTTAAATGTTATTTCCCACTTCTTTTCTAATATAATTTTCCTTATGTTTTAATATTCTTTCCTGCTTCTTTTCAAATGTTATTTTCCTGATGTTTGAATGCTATTACCCGCTTCCTTTCTAATATTATTTTCCTGATGTTTGAATGTTATTTCCCGCTTCTTTTCTAATGTCATTTTCCTGATGTTTGAATGTTATTTCCCGCTTATTTTCTAATGTTAATTTCATGATGTTTCAATATTATTTCCTGCTTCTCTTCTAATGCTATTTACTTGATGTTTGAATGTTATTTCCCATTTATTTTCTAATGCAATTTTTCTGATATTTCATTGTTATTTCCAACTTCCTTTCTATTGTTATTTTCATGATGTTTGAATGTTATTTCCCGCTTCTTTTCTAATGTTATTTTCCTTATATTTGAATGTTATTTCTCGCTTCTTTTCTAAAGTTATTTTCCTGTGTTTGAATTTGATTTCCTGCTCCTTTTCTAATGTTATTTTAGTGATGTTTGAATGATATTTCCCACTTCTTTTCTATTCTAATTTTCCTGATGTTTGAATTATATTTACCGCTTATTTTCCAATGTTATTCTCCTGATGTTTAAAAGTTATTTCCCTCTTCGTTTCTAATGTTAATTTCGTGATGTTTAAATGTAATTTCCCACTTCTTTTCTAATGATATTTTCCTGATGTTTAAATGTTATTTCCCGCTTTTTTTCTAATATTATTTTCCTGATGTTTAAATGTTAATTCCCGCTTCTTTTCTAATGTTAATTTTCTGATGTTTAAATGGTATTTCCCACTTCTTTTCTAATGTTATTTTCATTATGTTTGAATATTATTTCCTGCTTCTTTTCTAATGTTATTTTCCTGGATTGAATGTAATTTCCCGCCTCTTTTCTAATGTTATTTTCCTGATGTTTCTATGTTATTTCCCACTTATTTTCTAATGTTATTTTCTTTATGTTTGAATGTTATTTCCCGCCACTTTACTAACGTTATTTCCCTGATGTTCGAATGTTATTTCCCTTTTTTTTTCTAATATGATTTTCCTGATGTTTGAATGTTATTTCCCGCTTCATTTCTGACGTTATTTTCCTGATGTTTGAATGTTACTTCCCACTTTCTTTCTATTGTAATTTTCCTGATGTTTAAATGTTATTTGCTGCTTCTTTTGTAATGTAATTTTACTGATGTTTGAATGTTATTTCTCTCTTATTTTCTAATGATATTTTCATGATGTTTGAATGTTATTACGCGCTTCCTTTCTAATGTTATTTCCTCATGTTTTAATGTTATTTCCCGCTTCTTTTCTAATGTTTTCTTAATGATGTTTGAATGTTATTTCCTGCTTCTTTTCTAATGTAATTTTCCTGATGTTTGAATGTTATCTCCCATTTCTTTTCTAAAGTTATTTTCCTGATGTTTGAATGTTATTTCCCGCTTCTTTTCTAATGTTATTTTCCTGATGTTTGAATGTTGTTTTCCGCTTATCTTCTAATGTTATTTTCCTGATTTTTGAATGTTATTTCCCGCTTCTTTTCTAATGTTAATTTCATGATGTTTGAATATTATTTCGTGCTTCTCTTCTAATGCAATTTATTTGATGTTTGAATGTTATTTCCCACATATTTCCTAATGTTATTATCCTAATGTTTGATTATTTCCCGCTTCTTTTCAAATGTTATTTTAGTGATGTTTGAATGATATTTCCCACTTCTTTTCTATTGTTATTTTCCTGATGTTTGAATCTTATTTACGGCTTATTTTCTAATGTTATTATCCTGATGTTTGAATGTTATTTACCGCTTATTTCCTAATGTTATTTTCCGGATGTTTAAATTTTATTTCCCTCTTCATTTCTAATGTTAATTTCGTGATGTTTAAATGTTATTTCCCACTTCTTTTCTAATGTTAATTTCCAGATTTTTGAATGTTATTTCACGATTGATTTCGAATGATAATTTCAAGATGTTTGAATGTTACTTCGCACTTCTTTTCTAATGCTATTTTCCTGAAGTTTGAATGTTATTTCCAATTTTTTTTAATGTTATTTTCCTGATGTTTGAATGTTATATCCCACTTCGTTTCTAAAGTTATTTTCCTGATGTTTGAATGTTACTTCCCACTTCTTTTCTACTGCTATTTTCCTGATCTTTGAATGTTATTTCCCACTTGATTTCTAATGTTAATTTCCTGATGTTTAAATGTTATTTCCCACTTGATTTCTAATGTTAATTTCCTGATGTTTAAATGTGATTTCCCACTTCTTTCCTAATATAATTTTCCTTATGTTTTAATTTTATTTCCTGCTTCATTTCAAATGTTATTTTCCTGATGTTTAAATGTTATTTCCCACTTCTTTTCTAATATAATTTTCCTTATGGTTTAATATTATTTCCTGCTTCTTTTCAAATGTTATTTTCCTCATGTTTGAATGCTATTACCCGCTTCCTTTCTAATATTATTTTCCTGATGTTTGAATGTTATTTCCCACTTCCTTTCTAATGTTATTTTACTGATGTTTGAATGTTATTTCCCGCTTCTTTTCTAATATTATTTTCCTGATGTTTAAATGTTAATTCCCGCTTCTTTTCTAATGTTAATTTCCAGATTTTTAAATGGTATTTCCCACTTCTTTTCTAATGTTATTTTCCTTATGTTTGAATATTATTTCCCGCTTCTTTTCTAATGTTATTTTCCTGGATTGAATGTAATTTCCCCCCTCTTTTCTAATGTTATTTTCCTGATGTTTCTATGTTATTTCCCACTTATTTTCTAATGTTATTTTCTTTATGTTTGAATGTTATTTCCCGCCACTTTATTAACGTTATTTGCCTGATGTTTGAATGTTATTTCCCTTTTTTTCTAATATAATTTTCCTGATGTTTGAATGTTATTTCCCGCTTCTTTTCTAATGTAATTTTCCTGATGTTTGGATGTTATTTCCCACTTCTTTTCTAATGCTATTTTTCTGATGTTTGAATGTTACTTCCCACTTCTTTTCTAATGATATTTTCCTGATGTTTAAATGTTATTTCCCGCTTCTTTTCTAATATTATTTTCCTGATGTTTAAATGTTAATTCCCGCTTCTTTTCTAATGTTAATTTCCTGATTTTTAAATGGTATTTCCCTCTTCTTTTCTAATGTTATTTTCCAAATTTTTGAATGTTATATCCTGCTACGTTTTGTAATGTTATTTTACTGATGTTTGAATGTTACTTCCCTCTTCTTTTCTAATGATATTTTCCTGATGTTTAAATGTTATTTCCCGCTTCTTTTCTAATATTATTTTCCTGATGTTTAAATGTTAATTCCCGCTTCTTTTCTAATGTTAATTTCCTGATGTATAAATGTTATTTCCCACTTCTTTTCTAATGTTAATTTCATGATGTTTAAATGTTATTTCCCGCTTCTTTTCTAATGTTATTTTCATTATGTTTGAATGTTATATCCTGCTACGTTTTTTAATGTTATTTTACTGATGTTTGAATGTTACTTCCCACTTCTTTTCTAATGATATTTTCCTGATGTTTAAATGTTATTTCCCGCTTCTTTTCTAATATTATTTTCCTGATGTTTAAATGTTAATTCCCGCTTCTTTTCTAATGTTAATTTCCAGATTTTTAAATGGTATTTCCCACTTCTTTTCTAATGTTATTTTCCTTATGTTTGAATATTACTTCCCGCTTCTTTTCTAATGTTATTTTCCTGGATTGAATGTAATTTCCCCCCTCTTTTCTAATGTTATTTTCCTGATGTTTCTATGTTATTTCCCACTTATTTTCTAATGTTATTTTCTTTATGTTTGAATGTTATTTCCCGCCACTTTATTAACGTTATTTGCCTGATGTTTGAATGTTATTTCCCGCTTCTTTTCTAATGTAATTTTCCTGATGTTTGGATGTTATTTCCCACTTCTTTTCTAATGCTATTTTTCTGATGTTTGAATGTTACTTCCCACTTCTTTTCTAATGATATTTTCCTGATGTTTAAATGTTATTTCCCGCTTCTTTTCTAATATTATTTTCCTGATGTTTAAATGTTAATTCCCGCTTCTTTTCTAATGTTAATTTCCTGATTTTTAAATGGTATTTCCCTCTTCTTTTCTAATGTTATTTTCCTTATGTTTGAATGTTATATCCTGCTACGTTTTGTAATGTTATTTTACTGATGTTTGAATGTTACTTCCCTCTTCTTTTCTAATGATATTTTCCTGATGTTTAAATGTTATTTCCCGCTTCTTTTCTAATATTATTTTCCTTATGTTTGAATATTATTTCCTGCTTCTTTTATAATGTTATTTTCCTGGATTGAATGTAATTTCCCGCCTCTTTTCTAATGTTATTTTCCTGATGTTTCTATGTTATTTCCCACTTATTTTCTAATGTGATTTTTTTTATGTTTGAATGTTATTTCCCGCCACTTTACTAACGTTATTTCCCTGATGTTTAAATGTTATTTCCCACTTCTTTTCTAATATAATTTTCCTTATGTTTTAATATTCTTTCCTGCTTCTTTTCAAATGTTATTTTCCTGATGTTTGAATGCTATTACCCGCTTCCTTTCTAATATTATTTTCCTGATGTTTGAATGTTATTTCCCGCTTCTTTTCTAATGTCATTTTCCTGATGTTTGAATGTTATTTCCCGCTTATTTTCTAATGTTAATTTCATGATGTTTCAATATTATTTCCTGCTTCTCTTCTAATGCTATTTACTTGATGTTTGAATGTTATTTCCCATTTATTTTCTAATGCAATTTTTCTGATATTTCATTGTTATTTCCAACTTCCTTTCTATTGTTATTTTCATGATGTTTGAATGTTATTTCCCGCTTCTTTTCTAATGTTATTTTCCTTATATTTGAATGTTATTTCTCGCTTCTTTTCTAAAGTTATTTTCCTGTGTTTGAATTTGATTTCCTGCTCCTTTTCTAATGTTATTTTAGAGATGTTTGAATGATATTTCCCACTTCTTTTCTATTCTAATTTTCCTGATGTTTGAATTATATTTACCGCTTATTTTCCAATGTTATTCTCCTGATGTTTAAAAGTTATTTCCCTCTTCGTTTCTAATGTTAATTTCCTGATGTTTAAATGTAAATTCCCACTTCTTTTCTAATGATATTTTCCTGATGTTTAAATGTTATTTCCCGCTTTTTTTCTAATAATATTTTCCTGATGTTTAAATGTTAATTCCCGCTTCTTTTCTAATGTTAATTTTCTGATGTTTAAATGGTATTTCCCACTTCTTTTCTAATGTTATTTTCATTATGTTTGAATATTATTTCCTGCTTCTTTTCTAATGTTATTTTCCTGGATTGAATGTAATTTCCCGCCTCTTTTCTAATGTTATTTTCCTGATGTTTCTATGTTATTTCCCACTTATTTTCTAATGTTATTTTCTTTATGTTTGAATGTTATTTCCCGCCACTTTACTAACGTTATTTCCCTGATGTTCGAATGTTATTTCCCTTTTTTTTTCTAATATGATTTTCCTGATGTTTGAATGTTATTTCCCGCTTCATTTCTGACGTTATTTTCCTGATGTTTGAATGTTACTTCCCACTTTCTTTCTATTGTAATTTTCCTGATGTTTAAATGTTATTTGCTGCTTCTTTTGTAATGTAATTTTACTGATGTTTGAATGTTATTTCTCTCTTATTTTCTAATGATATTTTCATGATGTTTGAATGTTATTACGCGCTTCCTTTCTAATGTTATTTCCTCATGTTTTAATGTTATTTCCCGCTTCTTTTCTAATGTTTTCTTAATGATGTTTGAATGTTATTTCCTGCTTCTTTTCTAATGTAATTTTCCTGATGTTTGAATGTTATCTCCCATTTCTTTTCTAAAGTTATTTTCCTGATGTTTGAATGTTATTTCCCGCTTCTTTTCTAATGTTATTTTCCTTATGTTTGAATGTTGTTTTCCGCTTATCTTCTAATGTTATTTTCCTGATTTTTGAATGTTATTTCCCGCTTCTTTTCTAATGTTAATTTCATGATGTTTGAATATTATTTCGTGCTTCTCTTCTAATGCAATTTATTTGATGTTTGAATGTTATTTCCCACATATTTCCTAATGTTATTATCCTAATGTTTGATTATTTCCCGCTTCTTTTCAAATGTTATTTTAGTGATGTTTGAATGATATTTCCCACTTCTTTTCTATTGTTATTTTCCTGATGTTTGAATCTTATTTACGGCTTATTTTCTAATGTTATTATCCTGATGTTTGAATGTTATTTACCGCTTATTTCCTAATGTTATTTTCCGGATGTTTAAATTTTATTTCCCTCTTCATTTCTAATGTTAATTTCGTGATGTTTAAATGTTATTTCCCACTTCTTTTCTAATGTTAATTTCCAGATTTTTGAATGTTATTTCACGATTGATTTCGAATGATAATTTCAAGATGTTTGAATGTTACTTCGCACTTCTTTTCTAATGCTATTTTCCTGAAGTTTGAATGTTATTTCCAATTTTTTTAATGTTATTTTCCTGATGTTTGAATGTTATATCCCACTTCGTTTCTAAAGTTATTTTCCTGATGTTTGAATGTTACTTCCCACTTCTTTTCTACTGCTATTTTCCTGATCTTTGAATGTTATTTCCCACTTGATTTCTAATGTTAATTTCCTGATGTTTAAATGTTAATTCCCGCTTCTTTTCTAATGCTATTTTTCTGATGTTTGAATGTTACTTCCCACTTCTTTTCTAATGATATTTTCCTGATGTTTAAATGTTATTTCCCGCTTCTTTTCTAATGTTAATTTCCTGATTTTTAAATGGTATTTCCCTCTTCTTTTCTAATGTTATTTTCCTAATGTTTGAATGTTATATCCTGCTACGTTCTGTAATGTTATTTTACTGATGTTTGAATGTTACTTCCCTCTTCTTTTCTAATGATATTTTCCTGATGTTTAAATGTTATTTCCCGCTTCTTTTCTAATATTATTTTCCTGATGTTTAAATGTTAATTCCCGCTTCTTTTCTAATGTTAATTTCCTGATGTATATATGTTATTTCCCACTTCTTTTCTAATGTTAATTTCATGATGTTTAAATGTTATTTCCCGCTTCTTTTCTAATGTTATTTTCATTATGTTTGAATGTTATATCCTGCTACGTTTTTTAATGTTATTTTACTGATGTTTGAATGTTACTTCCCACTTCTTTTCTAATGATATTTTCCTGATGTTTAAATGTTATTTCCCGCTTCTTTTCTAATATTATTTTCCTGATGTTTAAATGTTAATTCCCGCTTCTTTTCTAATGTTAATTTCCAGATTTTTAAATGGTATTTCCCACTTCTTTTCTAATGTTATTTTCCTTATGTTTGAATATTACTTCCCGCTTCTTTTCTAATGTTATTTTCCTGGATTGAATGTAATTTCCCCCCTCTTTTCTAATGTTATTTTCCTGATGTTTCTATGTTATTTCCCACTCTTTTTCTAATGTTATTTTCTTTATGTTTGAATGTTATTTCCCGCCACTTTATTAACGTTATTTGCCTGATGTTTGAATGTTATTTCCCTTTTTTTCTAATATAATTTTCCTGATGTTTGAATGTTATTTCCCGCTTCTTTTCTAATGTAATTTTCCTGATGTTTGGATGTTATTTCCCACTTCTTTTCTAATGCTATTTTTCTGATGTTTGAATGTTACTTCCCACTTCTTTTCTAATGATATTTTCCTGATGTTTAAATGTTATTTCCCGCTTCTTTTCTAATATTATTTTCCTGATGTTTAAATGTTAATTCCCGCTTCTTTTCTAATGTTAATTTCCTGATTTTTAAATGGTATTTCCCTCTTCTTTTCTAATGTTATTTTCCTTATGTTTGAATGTTATATCCTGCTACGTTTTGTAATGTTATTTTACTGATGTTTGAATGTTACTTCCCTCTTCTTTTCTAATGCTTTTTTCCTGATGTTTAAATGTTATTTCCCGCTTCTTTTCTAATATTATTTTCCTTATGTTTGAATATTATTTCCTGCTTCTTTTATAATGTTATTTTCCTGGATTGAATGTAATTTCCCGCCTCTTTTCTAATGTTATTTTCCTGATGTTTCTATGTTATTTCCCACTTATTTTCTAATGTGATTTTCTTTATGTTTGAATGTTATTTCCCGCCACTTTACTAACGTTATTTCCCTGATGTTTAAATGTTATTTCCCACTTCTTTTCTAATATAATTTTCCTTATGTTTTAATATTCTTTCCTGCTTCTTTTCAAATGTTATTTTCCTGATGTTTGAATGCTATTACCCGCTTCCTTTCTAATATTATTTTCCTGATGTTTGAATGTTATTTCCCGCTTCTTTTCTAATGTCATTTTCCTGATGTTTGAATGTTATTTCCCGCTTATTTTCTAATGTTAATTTCATGATGTTTCAATATTATTTCCTGCTTCTCTTCTAATGCTATTTACTTGATGTTTGAATGTTATTTCCCATTTATTTTCTAATGCAATTTTTCTGATATTTCATTGTTATTTCCAACTTCCTTTCTATTGTTATTTTCATGATGTTTGAATGTTATTTCCCGCTTCTTTTCTAATGTTATTTTCCTTATATTTGAATGTTATTTCTCGCTTCTTTTCTAAAGTTATTTTCCTGTGTTTGAATTTGATTTCCTGCTCCTTTTCTAATGTTATTTTAGTGATGTTTGAATGATATTTCCCACTTCTTTTCTATTCTAATTTTCCTGATGTTTGAATTATATTTACCGCTTATTTTCCAATGTTATTCTCCTGATGTTTAAAAGTTATTTCCCTCTTCGTTTCTAATGTTAATTTCGTGATGTTTAAATGTAATTTCCCACTTCTTTTCTAATGATATTTTCCTGATGTTTAAATGTTATTTCCCGCTTTTTTTCTAATATTATTTTCCTGATGTTTAAATGTTAATTCCCGCTTCTTTTCTAATGTTAATTTTCTGATGTTTAAATGGTATTTCCCACTTCTTTTCTAATGTTATTTTCATTATGTTTGAATATTATTTCCTGCTTCTTTTCTAATGTTATTTTCCTGGATTGAATGTAATTTCCCGCCTCTTTTCTAATGTTATTTTCCTGATGTTTCTATGTTATTTCCCACTTATTTTCTAATGTTATTTTCTTTATGTTTGAATGTTATTTCCCGCCACTTTACTAACGTTATTTCCCTGATGTTCGAATGTTATTTCCCTTTTTTTTTCTAATATGATTTTCCTGATGTTTGAATGTTATTTCCCGCTTCATTTCTGACGTTATTTTCCTGATGTTTGAATGTTACTTCCCACTTTCTTTCTATTGTAATTTTCCTGATGTTTAAATGTTATTTGCTGCTTCTTTTGTAATGTAATTTTACTGATGTTTGAATGTTATTTCTCTCTTATTTTCTAATGATATTTTCATGATGTTTGAATGTTATTACGCGCTTCCTTTCTAATGTTATTTCCTCATGTTTTAATGTTATTTCCCGCTTCTTTTCTAATGTTTTCTTAAAGATGTTTGAATGTTATTTCCTGCTTCTTTTCTAATGTAATTTTCCTGATGTTTGAATGTTATCTCCCATTTCTTTTCTAAAGTTATTTTCCTGATGTTTGAATGTTATTTCCCGCTTCTTTTCTAATGTTATTTTCCTGATGTTTGAATGTTGTTTTCCGCTTATCTTCTAATGTTATTTTCCTGATTTTTGAATGTTATTTCCCGCTTCTTTTCTAATGTTAATTTCATGATGTTTGAATATTATTTCGTGCTTCTCTTCTAATGCAATTTATTTGATGTTTGAATGTTATTTCCCACATATTTCCTAATGTTATTATCCTAATGTTTGATTATTTCCCGCTTCTTTTCAAATGTTATTTTAGTGATGTTTGAATGATATTTCCCACTTCTTTTCTATTGTTATTTTCCTGATGTTTGAATCTTATTTACGGCTTATTTTCTAATGTTATTATCCTGATGTTTGAATGTTATTTACCGCTTATTTCCTAATGTTATTTTCCGGATGTTTAAATTTTATTTCCCTCTTCATTTCTAATGTTAATTTCGTGATGTTTAAATGTTATTTCCCACTTCTTTTCTAATGTTAATTTCCAGATTTTTGAATGTTATTTCACGATTGATTTCGAATGATAATTTCAAGATGTTTGAATGTTACTTCGCACTTCTTTTCTAATGCTATTTTCCTGAAGTTTGAATGTTATTTCCAATTTTTTTTAATGTTATTTTCCTGATGTTTGAATGTTATATCCCACTTCGTTTCTAAAGTTATTTTCCTGATGTTTGAATGTTACTTCCCACTTCTTTTCTACTGCTATTTTCCTGATCTTTGAATGTTATTTCCCACTTGATTTCTAATGTTAATTTCCTGATGTTTAAATGTTATTTCCCACTTGATTTCTAATGTTAATTTCCTGATGTTTAAATGTGATTTCCCACTTCTTTCCTAATATAATTTTCCTTATGTTTTAATTTTATTTCCTGCTTCATTTCAAATGTTATTTTCCTGATGTTTAAATGTTATTTCCCACTTCTTTTCTAATATAATTTTCCTTATGGTTTAATATTATTTCCTGCTTCTTTTCAAATGTTATTTTCCTCATGTTTGAATGCTATTACCCGCTTCCTTTCTAATATTATTTTCCTGATGTTTGAATGTTATTTCCCACTTCCTTTCTAATGTTATTTTACTGATGTTTGAATGTTATTTCCCGCTTCTTTTCTAATATTATTTTCCTGATGTTTAAATGTTAATTCCCGCTTCTTTTCTAATGTTAATTTCCAGATTTTTAAATGGTATTTCCCACTTCTTTTCTAATGTTATTTTCCTTATGTTTGAATATTATTTCCCGCTTCTTTTCTAATGTTATTTTCCTGGATTGAATGTAATTTCCCCCCTCTTTTCTAATGTTATTTTCCTGATGTTTCTATGTTATTTCCCACTTATTTTCTAATGTTATTTTCTTTATGTTTGAATGTTATTTCCCGCCACTTTATTAACGTTATTTGCCTGATGTTTGAATGTTATTTCCCTTTTTTTCTAATATAATTTTCCTGATGTTTGAATGTTATTTCCCGCTTCTTTTCTAATGTAATTTTCCTGATGTTTGGATGTTATTTCCCACTTCTTTTCTAATGCTATTTTTCTGATGTTTGAATGTTACTTCCCACTTCTTTTCTAATGATATTTTCCTGATGTTTAAATGTTATTTCCCGCTTCTTTTCTAATATTATTTTCCTGATGTTTAAATGTTAATTCCCGCTTCTTTTCTAATGTTAATTTCCTGATTTTTAAATGGTATTTCCCTCTTCTTTTCTAATGTTATTTTCCAAATGTTTGAATGTTATATCCTGCTACGTTTTGTAATGTTATTTTACTGATGTTTGAATGTTACTTCCCTCTTCTTTTCTAATGATATTTTCCTGATGTTTAAATGTTATTTCCCGCTTCTTTTCTAATATTATTTTCCTGATGTTTAAATGTTAATTCCCGCTTCTTTTCTAATGTTAATTTCCTGATGTATAAATGTTATTTCCCACTTCTTTTCTAATGTTAATTTCATGATGTTTAAATGTTATTTCCCGCTTCTTTTCTAATGTTATTTTCATTATGTTTGAATGTTATATCCTGCTACGTTTTTTAATGTTATTTTACTGATGTTTGAATGTTACTTCCCACTTCTTTTCTAATGATATTTTCCTGATGTTTAAATGTTATTTCCCGCTTCTTTTCTAATATTATTTTCCTGATGTTTAAATGTTAATTCCCGCTTCTTTTCTAATGTTAATTTCCAGATTTTTAAATGGTATTTCCCACTTCTTTTCTAATGTTATTTTCCTTATGTTTGAATATTACTTCCCGCTTCTTTTCTAATGTTATTTTCCTGGATTGAATGTAATTTCCCCCCTCTTTTCTAATGTTATTTTCCTGATGTTTCTATGTTATTTCCCACTTATTTTCTAATGTTATTTTCTTTATGTTTGAATGTTATTTCCCGCCACTTTATTAACGTTATTTGCCTGATGTTTGAATGTTATTTCCCGCTTCTTTTCTAATGTAATTTTCCTGATGTTTGGATGTTATTTCCCACTTCTTTTCTAATGCTATTTTTCTGATGTTTGAATGTTACTTCCCACTTCTTTTCTAATGATATTTTCCTGATGTTTAAATGTTATTTCCCGCTTCTTTTCTAATATTATTTTCCTGATGTTTAAATGTTAATTCCCGCTTCTTTTCTAATGTTAATTTCCTGATTTTTAAATGGTATTTCCCTCTTCTTTTCTAATGTTATTTTCCTTATGTTTGAATGTTATATCCTGCTACGTTTTGTAATGTTATTTTACTGATGTTTGAATGTTACTTCCCTCTTCTTTTCTAATGATATTTTCCTGATGTTTAAATGTTATTTCCCGCTTCTTTTCTAATATTATTTTCCTTATGTTTGAATATTATTTCCTGCTTCTTTTATAATGTTATTTTCCTGGATTGAATGTAATTTCCCGCCTCTTTTCTAATGTTATTTTCCTGATGTTTCTATGTTATTTCCCACTTATTTTCTAATGTGATTTTCTTTATGTTTGAATGTTATTTCCCGCCACTTTACTAACGTTATTTCCCTGATGTTTAAATGTTATTTCCCACTTCTTTTCTAATATAATTTTCCTTATGTTTTAATATTCTTTCCTGCTTCTTTTCAAATGTTATTTTCCTGATGTTTGAATGCTATTACCCGCTTCCTTTCTAATATTATTTTCCTGATGTTTGAATGTTATTTCCCGCTTCTTTTCTAATGTCATTTTCCTGATGTTTGAATGTTATTTCCCGCTTATTTTCTAATGTTAATTTCATGATGTTTCAATATTATTTCCTGCTTCTCTTCTAATGCTATTTACTTGATGTTTGAATGTTATTTCCCATTTATTTTCTAATGCAATTTTTCTGATATTTCATTGTTATTTCCAACTTCCTTTCTATTGTTATTTTCATGATGTTTGAATGTTATTTCCCGCTTCTTTTCTAATGTTATTTTCCTTATATTTGAATGTTATTTCTCGCTTCTTTTCTAAAGTTATTTTCCTGTGTTTGAATTTGATTTCCTGCTCCTTTTCTAATGTTATTTTAGAGATGTTTGAATGATATTTCCCACTTCTTTTCTATTCTAATTTTCCTGATGTTTGAATTATATTTACCGCTTATTTTCCAATGTTATTCTCCTGATGTTTAAAAGTTATTTCCCTCTTCGTTTCTAATGTTAATTTCCTGATGTTTAAATGTAAATTCCCACTTCTTTTCTAATGATATTTTCCTGATGTTTAAATGTTATTTCCCGCTTTTTTTCTAATATTATTTTCCTGATGTTTAAATGTTAATTCCCGCTTCTTTTCTAATGTTAATTTTCTGATGTTTAAATGGTATTTCCCACTTCTTTTCTAATGTTATTTTCATTATGTTTGAATATTATTTCCTGCTTCTTTTCTAATGTTATTTTCCTGGATTGAATGTAATTTCCCGCCTCTTTTCTAATGTTATTTTCCTGATGTTTCTATGTTATTTCCCACTTATTTTCTAATGTTATTTTCTTTATGTTTGAATGTTATTTCCCGCCACTTTACTAACGTTATTTCCCTGATGTTCGAATGTTATTTCCCTTTTTTTTTCTAATATGATTTTCCTGATGTTTGAATGTTATTTCCCGCTTCATTTCTGACGTTATTTTCCTGATGTTTGAATGTTACTTCCCACTTTCTTTCTATTGTAATTTTCCTGATGTTTAAATGTTATTTGCTGCTTCTTTTGTAATGTAATTTTACTGATGTTTGAATGTTATTTCTCTCTTATTTTCTAATGATATTTTCATGATGTTTGAATGTTATTACGCGCTTCCTTTCTAATGTTATTTCCTCATGTTTTAATGTTATTTCCCGCTTCTTTTCTAATGTTTTCTTAATGATGTTTGAATGTTATTTCCTGCTTCTTTTCTAATGTAATTTTCCTGATGTTTGAATGTTATCTCCCATTTCTTTTCTAAAGTTATTTTCCTGATGTTTGAATGTTATTTCCCGCTTCTTTTCTAATGTTATTTTCCTTATGTTTGAATGTTGTTTTCCGCTTATCTTCTAATGTTATTTTCCTGATTTTTGAATGTTATTTCCCGCTTCTTTTCTAATGTTAATTTCATGATGTTTGAATATTATTTCGTGCTTCTCTTCTAATGCAATTTATTTGATGTTTGAATGTTATTTCCCACATATTTCCTAATGTTATTATCCTAATGTTTGATTATTTCCCACTTCTTTTCAAATGTTATTTTAGTGATGTTTGAATGATATTTCCCACTTCTTTTCTATTGTTATTTTCCTGATGTTTGAATCTTATTTACGGCTTATTTTCTAATGTTATTATCCTGATGTTTGAATGTTATTTACCGCTTATTTCCTAATGTTATTTTCCGGATGTTTAAATTTTATTTCCCTCTTCATTTCTAATGTTAATTTCGTGATGTTTAAATGTTATTTCCCACTTCTTTTCTAATGTTAATTTCCAGATTTTTGAATGTTATTTCACGATTGATTTCGAATGATAATTTCAAGATGTTTGAATGTTACTTCGCACTTCTTTTCTAATGCTATTTTCCTGAAGTTTGAATGTTATTTCCAATTTTTTTAATGTTATTTTCCTGATGTTTGAATGTTATATCCCACTTCGTTTCTAAAGTTATTTTCCTGATGTTTGAATGTTACTTCCCACTTCTTTTCTACTGCTATTTTCCTGATCTTTGAATGTTATTTCCCACTTGATTTCTAATGTTAATTTCCTGATGTTTAAATGTTAATTCCCGCTTCTTTTCTAATGCTATTTTTCTGATGTTTGAATGTTACTTCCCACTTCTTTTCTAATGATATTTTCCTGATGTTTAAATGTTATTTCCCGCTTCTTTTCTAATGTTAATTTCCTGATTTTTAAATGGTATTTCCCTCTTCTTTTCTAATGTTATTTTCCTAATGTTTGAATGTTATATCCTGCTACGTTTTGTAATGTTATTTTACTGATGTTTGAATGTTACTTCCCTCTTCTTTTCTAATGATATTTTCCTGATGTTTAAATGTTATTTCCCGCTTCTTTTCTAATATTATTTTCCTGATGTTTAAATGTTAATTCCCGCTTCTTTTCTAATGTTAATTTCCTGATGTATATATGTTATTTCCCACTTCTTTTCTAATGTTAATTTCATGATGTTTAAATGTTATTTCCCGCTTCTTTTCTAATGTTATTTTCATTATGTTTGAATGTTATATCCTGCTACGTTTTTTAATGTTATTTTACTGATGTTTGAATGTTACTTCCCACTTCTTTTCTAATGATATTTTCCTGATGTTTAAATGTTATTTCCCGCTTCTTTTCTAATATTATTTTCCTGATGTTTAAATGTTAATTCCCGCTTCTTTTCTAATGTTAATTTCCTGATGTATATATGTTATTTCCCACTTCTTTTCTAATGTTAATTTCATGATGTTTAAATGTTATTTCCCGCTTCTTTTCTAATGTTATTTTCATTATGTTTGAATGTTATATCCTGCTACGTTTTTTAATGTTATTTTACTGATGTTTGAATGTTACTTCCCACTTCTTTTCTAATGATATTTTCCTGATGTTTAAATGTTATTTCCCGCTTCTTTTCTAATGTTAATTTCCAGATTTTTAAATGGTATTTCCCACTTCTTTTCTAATGTTATTTTCCTTATGTTTGAATATTACTTCCCGCTTCTTTTCTAATGTTATTTTCCTGGATTGAATTTAATTTCCCCCCTCTTTTCTAATGTTATTTTCCTGATGTTTCTATGTTATTTCCCACTTATTTTCTAATGTTATTTTCTTTATGTTTGAATGTTATTTCCCGCCACTTTATTAACGTTATTTGCCTGATGTTTGAATGTTATTTCCCTTTTTTTCTAATATAATTTTCCTGATGTTTGAATGTTATTTCCCGCTTCTTTTCTAATGTAATTTTCCTGATGTTTGGATGTTATTTCCCACTTCTTTTCTAATGCTATTTTTCTGATGTTTGAATGTTACTTCCCACTTCTTTTCTAATGATATTTTCCTGATGTTTAAATGTTATTTCCCGCTTCTTTTCTAATATTATTTTCCTGATGTTTAAATGTTAATTCCCGCTTCTTTTCTAATGTTAATTTCCTGATTTTTAAATGGTATTTCCCTCTTCTTTTCTAATGTTATTTTCCTTATGTTTGAATGTTATATCCTGCTACGTTTTGTAATGTTATTTTACTGATGTTTGAATGTTACTTCCCTCTTCTTTTCTAATGATATTTTCCTGATGTTTAAATGTTATTTCCCGCTTCTTTTCTAATATTATTTTCCTTATGTTTGAATATTATTTCCTGCTTCTTTTATAATGTTATTTTCCTGGATTGAATGTAATTTCCCGCCTCTTTTCTAATGTTATTTTCCTGATGTTTCTATGTTATTTCCCACTTATTTTCTAATGTGATTTTCTTTATGTTTGAATGTTATTTCCCGCCACTTTACTAACGTTATTTCCCTGATGTTTAAATGTTATTTCCCACTTCTTTTCTAATATAATTTTCCTTATGTTTTAATATTCTTTCCTGCTTCTTTTCAAATGTTATTTTCCTGATGTTTGAATGCTATTACCCGCTTCCTTTCTAATATTATTTTCCTGATGTTTGAATGTTATTTCCCGCTTCTTTTCTAATGTCATTTTCCTGATGTTTGAATGTTATTTCCCGCTTATTTTCTAATGTTAATTTCATGATGTTTCAATATTATTTCCTGCTTCTCTTCTAATGCTATTTACTTGATGTTTGAATGTTATTTCCCATTTATTTTCTAATGCAATTTTTCTGATATTTCATTGTTATTTCCAACTTCCTTTCTATTGTTATTTTCATGATGTTTGAATGTTATTTCCCGCTTCTTTTCTAATGTTATTTTCCTTATATTTGAATGTTATTTCTCGCTTCTTTTCTAAAGTTATTTTCCTGTGTTTGAATTTGATTTCCTGCTCCTTTTCTAATGTTATTTTAGAGATGTTTGAATGATATTTCCCACTTCTTTTCTATTCTAATTTTCCTGATGTTTGAATTATATTTACCGCTTATTTTCCAATGTTATTCTCCTGATGTTTAAAAGTTATTTCCCTCTTCGTTTCTAATGTTAATTTCCTGATGTTTAAATGTAATTTCCCACTTCTTTTCTAATGATATTTTCCTGATGTTTAAATGTTATTTCCCGCTTTTTTTCTAATATTATTTTCCTGATGTTTAAATGTTAATTCCCGCTTCTTTTCTAAAGTTAATTTTCTGATGTTTAAATGGTATTTCCCACTTCTTTTCTAATGTTATTTTCATTATGTTTGAATATTATTTCCTGCTTCTTTTCTAATGTTATTTTCCTGGATTGAATGTAATTTCCCGCCTCTTTTCTAATGTTATTTTCCTGATGTTTCTATGTTATTTCCCACTTATTTTCTAATGTTATTTTCTTTATGTTTGAATGTTATTTCCCGCCACTTTACTAACGTTATTTCCCTGATGTTCGAATGTTATTTCCCTTTTTTTTTCTAATATGATTTTCCTGATGTTTGAATGTTATTTCCCGCTTCATTTCTGACGTTATTTTCCTGATGTTTGAATGTTACTTCCCACTTCCTTTCTATTGTAATTTTCCTGATGTTTAAATGTTATTTGCTGCTTCTTTTGTAATGTAATTTTACTGATGTTTGAATGTTATTTCTCTCTTATTTTCTAATGATATTTTCATGATGTTTGAATGTTATTACGCGCTTCCTTTCTAATGTTATTTCCTCATGTTTTAATGTTATTTCCCGCTTCTTTTCTAATGTTTTCTTAATGATGTTTGAATGTTATTTCCTGCTTCTTTTCTAATGTAATTTTCCTGATGTTTGAATGTTATCTCCCATTTCTTTTCTAAAGTTATTTTCCTGATGTTTGAATGTTATTTCCTGCTTCTTTTCTAATGTTATTTTCCTGATGTTTGAATGTTGTTTTCCGCTTATCTTCTAATGTTATTTTCCTGATTTTTGAATGTTATTTCCCGCTTCTTTTCTAATGTTAATTTCATGATGTTTGAATATTATTTCGTGCTTCTCTTCTAATGCAATTTATTTGATGTTTGAATGTTATTTCCCACATATTTCCTAATGTTATTATCCTAATGTTTGATTATTTCCCGCTTCTTTTCAAATGTTATTTTAGTGATGTTTGAATGATATTTCCCACTTCTTTTCTATTGTTATTTTCCTGATGTTTGAATGTTATTTACGGCTTATTTTCTAATGTTATTATCCTGATGTTTGAATGTTATTTACCGCTTATTTCCTAATGTTATTTTCCGGATGTTTAAATTTTATTTCCCTCTTCATTTCTAATGTTAATTTCGTGATGTTTAAATGTTATTTCCCACTTCTTTTCTAATGTTAATTTCCAGATTTTTGAATGTTATTTCACGATTGATTTCGAATGATAATTTCAAGATGTTTGAATGTTACTTCGCACTTCTTTTCTAATGCTATTTTCCTGAAGTTTGAATGTTATTTCCAATTTTTTTTAATGTTATTTTCCTGATGTTTGAATGTTATATCCCACTTCGTTTCTAAAGTTATTTTCCTGATGTTTGAATGTTACTTCCCACTTCTTTTCTACTGCTATTTTCCTGATCTTTGAATGTTATTTCCCACTTGATTTCTAATGTTAATTTCCTGATGTTTAAATGTTATTTCCCACTTGATTTCTAATGTTAATTTCCTGATGTTTAAATGTGATTTCCCACTTCTTTCCTAATATAATTTTCCTTATGTTTTAATTTTATTTCCTGCTTCATTTCAAATGTTATTTTCCTGATGTTTAAATGTTATTTCCCACTTCTTTTCTAATATAATTTTCCTTATGGTTTAATATTATTTCCTGCTTCTTTTCAAATTTTATTTTCCTCATGTTTGAATGCTATTACCCGCTTCCTTTCTAATATTATTTTCCTGATGTTTGAATGTTATTTCCCACTTCCTTTCTAATGTTATTTTACTGATGTTTGAATGTTATTTCCCGCTTCTTTTCTAATATTATTTTCCTGATGTTTAAATGTTAATTCCCGCTTCTTTTCTAATGTTAATTTCCAGATTTTTAAATGGTATTTCCCACTTCTTTTCTAATGTTATTTTCCTTATGTTTGAATATTATTTCCCGCTTCTTTTCTAATGTTATTTTCCTGGATTGAATGTAATTTCCCCCCTCTTTTCTAATGTTATTTTCCTGATGTTTCTATGTTATTTCCCACTTATTTTCTAATGTTATTTTCTTTATGTTTGAATGTTATTTCCCGCCACTTTATTAACGTTATTTGCCTGATGTTTGAATGTTATTTCCCTTTTTTTCTAATATAATTTCCCTGATGTTTGAATGTTATTTCCCGCTTCTTTTCTAATGTAATTTTCCTGATGTTTGGATGTTATTTCCCACTTCTTTTCTAATGCTATTTTTCTGATGTTTGAATGTTACTTCCCACTTCTTTTCTAATGATATTTTCCTGATGTTTAAATGTTATTTCCCGCTTCTTTTCTAATATTATTTTCCTGATGTTTAAATGTTAATTCCCGCTTCTTTTCTAATGTTAATTTCCTGATTTTTAAATGGTATTTCCCTCTTCTTTTCTAATGTTATTTTCCTAATGTTTGAATGTTATATCCTGCTACGTTTTGTAATGTTATTTTACTGATGTTTGAATGTTACTTCCCTCTTCTTTTCTAATGATATTTTCCTGATGTTTAAATGTTATTTCCCGCTTCTTTTCTAATATTATTTTCCTGATGTTTAAATGTTAATTCCCGCTTCTTTTCTAATGTTAATTTCCTGATGTATAAATGTTATTTCCCACTTCTTTTCTAATGTTAATTTCATGATGTTTAAATGTTATTTCCCGCTTCTTTTCTAATGTTATTTTCATTATGTTTGAATGTTATATCCTGCTACGTTTTTTAATGTTATTTTACTGATGTTTGAATGTTACTTCCCACTTCTTTTCTAATGATATTTTCCTGATGTTTAAATGTTATTTCCCGCTTCTTTTCTAATATTATTTTCCTGATGTTTAAATGTTAATTCCCGCTTCTTTTCTAATGTTAATTTCCAGATTTTTAAATGGTATTTCCCACTTCTTTTCTAATGTTATTTTCCTTATGTTTGAATATTACTTCCCGCTTCTTTTCTAATGTTATTTTCCTGGATTGAATGTAATTTCCCCCCTCTTTTCTAATGTTATTTTCCTGATGTTTCTATGTTATTTCCCACTTATTTTCTAATGTTATTTTCTTTATGTTTGAATGTTATTTCCCGCCACTTTATTAACGTTATTTGCCTGATGTTTGAATGTTATTTCCCTTTTTTTCTAATATAATTTTCCTGATGTTTGAATGTTATTTCCCGCTTCTTTTCTAATGTAATTTTCCTGATGTTTGGATGTTATTTCCCACTTCTTTTCTAATGCTATTTTTCTGATGTTTGAATGTTACTTCCCACTTCTTTTCTAATGATATTTTCCTGATGTTTAAATGTTATTTCCCGCTTCTTTTCTAATATTATTTTCCTGATGTTTAAATGTTAATTCCCGCTTCTATTCTAATGTTAATTTCCTGATTTTTAAATGGTATTTCCCTCTTCTTTTCTAATGTTATTTTCCTTATGTTTGAATGTTATATCCTGCTACGTTTTGTAATGTTATTTTACTGATGTTTGAATGTTACTTCCCTCTTCTTTTCTAATGATATTTTCCTGATGTTTAAATGTTATTTCCCGCTTCTTTTCTAATATTATTTTCCTTATGTTTGAATATTATTTCCTGCTTCTTTTATAATGTTATTTTCCTGGATTGAATGTAATTTCCCGCCTCTTTTCTAATGTTATTTTCCTGATGTTTCTATGTTATTTCCCACTTATTTTCTAATGTGATTTTCTTTATGTTTGAATGTTATTTCCCGCCACTTTACTAACGTTATTTCCCTGATGTTTAAATGTTATTTCCCACTTCTTTTCTAATATAATTTTCCTTATGTTTTAATATTCTTTCCTGCTTCTTTTCAAATGTTATTTTCCTGATGTTTGAATGCTATTACCCGCTTCCTTTCTAATATTATTTTCCTGATGTTTGAATGTTATTTCCCGCTTCTTTTCTAATGTCATTTTCCTGATGTTTGAATGTTATTTCCCGCTTATTTTCTAATGTTAATTTCATGATGTTTCAATATTATTTCCTGCTTCTCTTCTAATGCTATTTACTTGATGTTTGAATGTTATTTCCCATTTATTTTCTAATGCAATTTTTCTGATATTTCATTGTTATTTCCAACTTCCTTTCTATTGTTATTTTCATGATGTTTGAATGTTATTTCCCGCTTCTTTTCTAATGTTATTTTCCTTATATTTGAATGTTATTTCTCGCTTCTTTTCTAAAGTTATTTTCCTGTGTTTGAATTTGATTTCCTGCTCCTTTTCTAATGTTATTTTAGAGATGTTTGAATGATATTTCCCACTTCTTTTCTATTCTAATTTTCCTGATGTTTGAATTATATTTACCGCTTATTTTCCAATGTTATTCTCCTGATGTTTAAAAGTTATTTCCCTCTTCGTTTCTAATGTTAATTTCCTGATGTTTAAATGTAATTTCCCACTTCTTTTCTAATGATATTTTCCTGATGTTTAAATGTTATTTCCCGCTTTTTTTCTAATATTATTTTCCTGATGTTTAAATGTTAATTCCCGCTTCTTTTCTAATGTTAATTTTCTGATGTTTAAATGGTATTTCCCACTTCTTTTCTAATGTTATTTTCATTATGTTTGAATATTATTTCCTGCTTCTTTTCTAATGTTATTTTCCTGGATTGAATGTAATTTCCCGCCTCTTTTCTAATGTTATTTTCCTGATGTTTCTATGTTATTTCCCACTTATTTTCTAATGTTATTTTCTTTATGTTTGAATGTTATTTCCCGCCACTTTACTAACGTTATTTCCCTGATGTTCGAATGTTATTTCCCTTTTTTTTTCTAATATGATTTTCCTGATGTTTGAATGTTATTTCCCGCTTCATTTCTGACGTTATTTTCCTGATGTTTGAATGTTACTTCCCACTTTCTTTCTATTGTAATTTTCCTGATGTTTAAATGTTATTTGCTGCTTCTTTTGTAATGTAATTTTACTGATGTTTGAATGTTATTTCTCTCTTATTTTCTAATGATATTTTCATGATGTTTGAATGTTATTACGCGCTTCCTTTCTAATGTTATTTCCTCATGTTTTAATGTTATTTCCCGCTTCTTTTCTAATGTTTTCTTAATGATGTTTGAATGTTATTTCCTGCTTCTTTTCTAATGTAATTTTCCTGATGTTTGAATGTTATCTCCCATTTCTTTTCTAAAGTTATTTTCCTGATGTTTGAATGTTATTTCCCGCTTCTTTTCTAATGTTATTTTCCTTATGTTTGAATGTTGTTTTCCGCTTATCTTCTAATGTTATTTTCCTGATTTTTGAATGTTATTTCCCGCTTCTTTTCTAATGTTAATTTCATGATGTTTGAATATTATTTCGTGCTTCTCTTCTAATGCAATTTATTTGATGTTTGAATGTTATTTCCCACATATTTCCTAATGTTATTATCCTAATGTTTGATTATTTCCCGCTTCTTTTCAAATGTTATTTTAGTGATGTTTGAATGATATTTCCCACTTCTTTTCTATTGTTATTTTCCTGATGTTTGAATCTTATTTACGGCTTATTTTCTAATGTTATTACCTGATGTTTGAATGTTATTTACCGCTTATTTCCTAATGTTATTTTCCGGATGTTTAAATTTTATTTCCCTCTTCATTTCTAATGTTAATTTCGTGATGTTTAAATGTTATTTCCCACTTCTTTTCTAATGTTAATTTCCAGATTTTTGAATGTTATTTCACGATTGATTTCGAATGATAATTTCAAGATGTTTGAATGTTACTTCGCACTTCTTTTCTAATGCTATTTTCCTGAAGTTTGAATGTTATTTCCAATTTTTTTAATGTTATTTTCCTGATGTTTGAATGTTATATCCCACTTCGTTTCTAAAGTTATTTTCCTGATGTTTGAATGTTACTTCCCACTTCTTTTCTACTGCTATTTTCCTGATCTTTGAATGTTATTTCCCACTTGATTTCTAATGTTAATTTCCTGATGTTTAAATGTTAATTCCCGCTTCTTTTCTAATGCTATTTTTCTGATGTTTGAATGTTACTTCCCACTTCTTTTCTAATGATATTTTCCTGATGTTTAAATGTTATTTCCCGCTTCTTTTCTAATGTTAATTTCCTGATTTTTAAATGGTATTTCCCTCTTCTTTTCTAATGTTATTTTCCTAATGTTTGAATGTTATATCCTGCTACGTTTTGTAATGTTATTTTACTGATGTTTGAATGTTACTTCCCTCTTCTTTTCTAATGATATTTTCCTGATGTTTAAATGTTATTTCCCGCTTCTTTTCTAATATTATTTTCCTGATGTTTAAATGTTAATTCCCGCTTCTTTTCTAATGTTAATTTCCTGATGTATATATGTTATTTCCCACTTCTTTTCTAATGTTAATTTCATGATGTTTAAATGTTATTTCCCGCTTCTTTTCTAATGTTATTTTCATTATGTTTGAATGTTATATCCTGCTACGTTTTTTAATGTTATTTTACTGATGTTTGAATGTTACTTCCCACTTCTTTTCTAATGATATTTTCCTGATGTTTAAATGTTATTTCCCGCTTCTTTTCTAATATTATTTTCCTGATGTTTAAATGTTAATTCCCGCTTCTTTTCTAATGTTAATTTCCAGATTTTTAAATGGTATTTCCCACTTCTTTTCTAATGTTATTTTCCTTATGTTTGAATATTACTTCCCGCTTCTTTTCTAATGTTATTTTCCTGGATTGAATGTAATTTCCCCCCTCTTTTCTAATGTTATTTTCCTGATGTTTCTATGTTATTTCCCACTTATTTTCTAATGTTATTTTCTTTATGTTTGAATGTTATTTCCCGCCACTTTATTAACGTTATTTGCCTGATGTTTGAATGTTATTTCCCTTTTTTTCTAATATAATTTTCCTGATGTTTGAATGTTATTTCCCGCTTCTTTTCTAATGTAATTTTCCTGATGTTTGGATGTTATTTCCCACTTCTTTTCTAATGCTATTTTTCTGATGTTTGAATGTTACTTCCCACTTCTTTTCTAATGATATTTTCCTGATGTTTAAATGTTATTTCCCGCTTCTTTTCTAATATTATTTTCCTGATGTTTAAATGTTAATTCCCGTTTCTTTTCTAATGTTAATTTCCTGATTTTTAAATGGTATTTCCCTCTTCTTTTCTAATGTTATTTTCCTTATGTTTGAATGTTATATCCTGCTACGTTTTGTAATGTTATTTTACTGATGTTTGAATGTTACTTCCCTCTTCTTTTCTAATGATATTTTCCTGATGTTTAAATGTTATTTCCCGCTTCTTTTCTAATATTATTTTCCTTATGTTTGAATATTATTTCCTGCTTCTTTTATAATGTTATTTTCCTGGATTGAATGTAATTTCCCGCCTCTTTTCTAATGTTATTTTCCTGATGTTTCTATGTTATTTCCCACTTATTTTCTAATGTGATTTTCTTTATGTTTGAATGTTATTTCCCGCCACTTTACTAACGTTATTTCCCTGATGTTTAAATGTTATTTCCCACTTCTTTTCTAATATAATTTTCCTTATGTTTTAATATTCTTTCCTGCTTCTTTTCAAATGTTATTTTCCTGATGTTTGAATGCTATTACCCGCTTCCTTTCTAATATTATTTTCCTGATGTTTGAATGTTATTTCCCGCTTCTTTTCTAATGTCATTTTCCTGATGTTTGAATGTTATTTCCCGCTTATTTTCTAATGTTAATTTCATGATGTTTCAATATTATTTCCTGCTTCTCTTCTAATGCTATTTACTTGATGTTTGAATGTTATTTCCCATTTATTTTCTAATGCAATTTTTCTGATATTTCATTGTTATTTCCAACTTCCTTTCTATTGTTATTTTCATGATGTTTGAATGTTATTTCCCGCTTCTTTTCTAATGTTATTTTCCTTATATTTGAATGTTATTTCTCGCTTCTTTTCTAAAGTTATTTTCCTGTGTTTGAATTTGATTTCCTGCTCCTTTTCTAATGTTATTTTAGTGATGTTTGAATGATATTTCCCACTTCTTTTCTATTCTAATTTTCCTGATGTTTGAATTATATTTACCGCTTATTTTCCAATGTTATTCTCCTGATGTTTAAAAGTTATTTCCCTCTTCGTTTCTAATGTTAATTTCGTGATGTTTAAATGTAATTTCCCACTTCTTTTCTAATGATATTTTCCTGATGTTTAAATGTTATTTCCCGCTTTTTTTCTAATATTATTTTCCTGATGTTTAAATGTTAATTCCCGCTTCTTTTCTAATGTTAATTTTCTGATGTTTAAATGGTATTTCCCACTTCTTTTCTAATGTTATTTTCATTATGTTTGAATATTATTTCCTGCTTCTTTTCTAATGTTATTTTCCTGGATTGAATGTAATTTCCCGCCTCTTTTCTAATGTTATTTTCCTGATGTTTCTATGTTATTTCCCACTTATTTTCTAATGTTATTTTCTTTATGTTTGAATGTTATTTCCCGCCACTTTACTAACGTTATTTCCCTGATGTTCGAATGTTATTTCCCTTTTTTTTTCTAATATGATTTTCCTGATGTTTGAATGTTATTTCCCGCTTCATTTCTGACGTTATTTTCCTGATGTTTGAATGTTATCTCCCATTTCTTTTCTAAAGTTATTTTCCTGATGTTTGAATGTTATTTCCCGCTTCTTTTCTAATGTTATTTTCCTTATGTTTGAATGTTGTTTTCCGCTTATCTTCTAATGTTATTTTCCTGATTTTTGAATGTTATTTCCCGCTTCTTTTCTAATGTTAATTTCATGATGTTTGAATATTATTTCGTGCTTCTCTTCTAATGCAATTTATTTGATGTTTGAATGTTATTTCCCACATATTTCCTAATGTTATTATCCTAATGTTTGATTATTTCCCGCTTCTTTTCAAATGTTATTTTAGTGATGTTTGAATGATATTTCCCACTTCTTTTCTATTGTTATTTTCCTGATGTTTGAATCTTATTTACGGCTTATTTTCTAATGTTATTACCTGATGTTTGAATGTTATTTACCGCTTATTTCCTAATGTTATTTTCCGGATGTTTAAATTTTATTTCCCTCTTCATTTCTAATGTTAATTTCGTGATGTTTAAATGTTATTTCCCACTTCTTTTCTAATGTTAATTTCCAGATTTTTGAATGTTATTTCACGATTGATTTCGAATGATAATTTCAAGATGTTTGAATGTTACTTCGCACTTCTTTTCTAATGCTATTTTCCTGAAGTTTGAATGTTATTTCCAATTTTTTTAATGTTATTTTCCTGATGTTTGAATGTTATATCCCACTTCGTTTCTAAAGTTATTTTCCTGATGTTTGAATGTTACTTCCCACTTCTTTTCTACTGCTATTTTCCTGATCTTTGAATGTTATTTCCCACTTGATTTCTAATGTTAATTTCCTGATGTTTAAATGTTAATTCCCGCTTCTTTTCTAATGCTATTTTTCTGATGTTTGAATGTTACTTCCCACTTCTTTTCTAATGATATTTTCCTGATGTTTAAATGTTATTTCCCGCTTCTTTTCTAATGTTAATTTCCTGATTTTTAAATGGTATTTCCCTCTTCTTTTCTAATGTTATTTTCCTAATGTTTGAATGTTATATCCTGCTACGTTTTGTAATGTTATTTTACTGATGTTTGAATGTTACTTCCCTCTTCTTTTCTAATGATATTTTCCTGATGTTTAAATGTTATTTCCCGCTTCTTTTCTAATATTATTTTCCTGATGTTTAAATGTTAATTCCCGCTTCTTTTCTAATGTTAATTTCCTGATGTATATATGTTATTTCCCACTTCTTTTCTAATGTTAATTTCATGATGTTTAAATGTTATTTCCCGCTTCTTTTCTAATGTTATTTTCATTATGTTTGAATGTTATATCCTGCTACGTTTTTTAATGTTATTTTACTGATGTTTGAATGTTACTTCCCACTTCTTTTCTAATGATATTTTCCTGATGTTTAAATGTTATTTCCCGCTTCTTTTCTAATATTATTTTCCTGATGTTTAAATGTTAATTCCCGCTTCTTTTCTAATGTTAATTTCCAGATTTTTAAATGGTATTTCCCACTTCTTTTCTAATGTTATTTTCCTTATGTTTGAATATTACTTCCCGCTTCTTTTCTAATGTTATTTTCCTGGATTGAATGTAATTTCCCCCCTCTTTTCTAATGTTATTTTCCTGATGTTTCTATGTTATTTCCCACTTATTTTCTAATGTTATTTTCTTTATGTTTGAATGTTATTTCCCGCCACTTTATTAACGTTATTTGCCTGATGTTTGAATGTTATTTCCCTTTTTTTCTAATATAATTTTCCTGATGTTTGAATGTTATTTCCCGCTTCTTTTCTAATGTAATTTTCCTGATGTTTGGATGTTATTTCCCACTTCTTTTCTAATGCTATTTTTCTGATGTTTGAATGTTACTTCCCACTTCTTTTCTAATGATATTTTCCTGATGTTTAAATGTTATTTCCCGCTTCTTTTCTAATATTATTTTCCTGATGTTTAAATGTTAATTCCCGTTTCTTTTCTAATGTTAATTTCCTGATTTTTAAATGGTATTTCCCTCTTCTTTTCTAATGTTATTTTCCTTATGTTTGAATGTTATATCCTGCTACGTTTTGTAATGTTATTTTACTGATGTTTGAATGTTACTTCCCTCTTCTTTTCTAATGATATTTTCCTGATGTTTAAATGTTATTTCCCGCTTCTTTTCTAATATTATTTTCCTTATGTTTGAATATTATTTCCTGCTTCTTTTATAATGTTATTTTCCTGGATTGAATGTAATTTCCCGCCTCTTTTCTAATGTTATTTTCCTGATGTTTCTATGTTATTTCCCACTTATTTTCTAATGTGATTTTCTTTATGTTTGAATGTTATTTCCCGCCACTTTACTAACGTTATTTCCCTGATGTTTAAATGTTATTTCCCACTTCTTTTCTAATATAATTTTCCTTATGTTTTAATATTCTTTCCTGCTTCTTTTCAAATGTTATTTTCCTGATGTTTGAATGCTATTACCCGCTTCCTTTCTAATATTATTTTCCTGATGTTTGAATGTTATTTCCCGCTTCTTTTCTAATGTCATTTTCCTGATGTTTGAATGTTATTTCCCGCTTATTTTCTAATGTTAATTTCATGATGTTTCAATATTATTTCCTGCTTCTCTTCTAATGCTATTTACTTGATGTTTGAATGTTATTTCCCATTTATTTTCTAATGCAATTTTTCTGATATTTCATTGTTATTTCCAACTTCCTTTCTATTGTTATTTTCATGATGTTTGAATGTTATTTCCCGCTTCTTTTCTAATGTTATTTTCCTTATATTTGAATGTTATTTCTCGCTTCTTTTCTAAAGTTATTTTCCTGTGTTTGAATTTGATTTCCTGCTCCTTTTCTAATGTTATTTTAGTGATGTTTGAATGATATTTCCCACTTCTTTTCTATTCTAATTTTCCTGATGTTTGAATTATATTTACCGCTTATTTTCCAATGTTATTCTCCTGATGTTTAAAAGTTATTTCCCTCTTCGTTTCTAATGTTAATTTCGTGATGTTTAAATGTAATTTCCCACTTCTTTTCTAATGATATTTTCCTGATGTTTAAATGTTATTTCCCGCTTTTTTTCTAATATTATTTTCCTGATGTTTAAATGTTAATTCCCGCTTCTTTTCTAATGTTAATTTTCTGATGTTTAAATGGTATTTCCCACTTCTTTTCTAATGTTATTTTCATTATGTTTGAATATTATTTCCTGCTTCTTTTCTAATGTTATTTTCCTGGATTGAATGTAATTTCCCGCCTCTTTTCTAATGTTATTTTCCTGATGTTTCTATGTTATTTCCCACTTATTTTCTAATGTTATTTTCTTTATGTTTGAATGTTATTTCCCGCCACTTTACTAACGTTATTTCCCTGATGTTCGAATGTTATTTCCCTTTTTTTTTCTAATATGATTTTCCTGATGTTTGAATGTTATTTCCCGCTTCATTTCTGACGTTATTTTCCTGATGTTTGAATGTTACTTCCCACTTCCTTTCTATTGTAATTTTCCTGATGTTTAAATGTTATTTGCTGCTTCTTTTGTAATGTAATTTTACTGATGTTTGAATGTTATTTCTCTCTTATTTTCTAATGATATTTTCATGATGTTTGAATGTTATTACGCGCTTCCTTTCTAATGTTATTTCCTCATGTTTTAATGTTATTTCCCGCTTCTTTTCTAATGTTTTCTTAATGATGTTTGAATGTTATTTCCTGCTTCTTTTCTAATGTAATTTTCCTGATGTTTGAATGTTATCTCCCATTTCTTTTCTAAAGTTATTTTCCTGATGTTTGAATGTTATTTCCTGCTTCTTTTCTAATGTTATTTTCCTGATGTTTGAATGTTGTTTTCCGCTTATCTTCTAATGTTATTTTCCTGATTTTTGAATGTTATTTCCCGCTTCTTTTCTAATGTTAATTTCATGATGTTTGAATATTATTTCGTGCTTCTCTTCTAATGCAATTTATTTGATGTTTGAATGTTATTTCCCACATATTTCCTAATGTTATTATCCTAATGTTTGATTATTTCCCGCTTCTTTTCAAATGTTATTTTAGTGATGTTTGAATGATATTTCCCACTTCTTTTCTATTGTTATTTTCCTGATGTTTGAATGTTATTTACGGCTTATTTTCTAATGTTATTATCCTGATGTTTGAATGTTATTTACCGCTTATTTCCTAATGTTATTTTCCGGATGTTTAAATTTTATTTCCCTCTTCATTTCTAATGTTAATTTCGTGATGTTTAAATGTTATTTCCCACTTCTTTTCTAATGTTAATTTCCAGATTTTTGAATGTTATTTCACGATTGATTTCGAATGATAATTTCAAGATGTTTGAATGTTACTTCGCACTTCTTTTCTAATGCTATTTTCCTGAAGTTTGAATGTTATTTCCAATTTTTTTTAATGTTATTTTCCTGATGTTTGAATGTTATATCCCACTTCGTTTCTAAAGTTATTTTCCTGATGTTTGAATGTTACTTCCCACTTCTTTTCTACTGCTATTTTCCTGATCTTTGAATGTTATTTCCCACTTGATTTCTAATGTTAATTTCCTGATGTTTAAATGTTATTTCCCACTTGATTTCTAATGTTAATTTCCTGAAGTTTAAATGTGATTTCCCACTTCTTTCCTAATATAATTTTCCTTATGTTTTAATTTTATTTCCTGCTTCATTTCAAATGTTATTTTCCTGATGTTTAAATGTTATTTCCCACTTCCTTTCTAATATAATTTTCCTTATGTTTTAATATTATTTCCTGCTTCTTTTCAAATGTTATTTTCCTCATGTTTGAATGCTATTACCCGCTTCCTTTCTAATATTATTTTCCTGATGTTTGAATGTTATTTCCCACTTCCTTTCTAATGTTATTTTACTGATGTTTGAATGTTATTTCCCGCTTCTTTTCTAATATTATTTTCCTGATGTTTAAATGTTAATTCCCGCTTCTTTTCTAATGTTAATTTCCAGATTTTTAAATGGTATTTCCCTCTTCTTTTCTAATGTTATTTTCCTAATGTTTGAATGTTATATCCTGCTACGTTTTGTAATGTTATTTTACTGATGTTTGAATGTTACTTCCCTCTTCTTTTCTAATGATATTTTCCTGATGTTTAAATGTTATTTCCCGCTTCTTTTCTAATATTATTTTCCTGATGTTTAAATGTTAATTCCCGCTTCTTTTCTAATGTTAATTTCCTGATGTATAAATGTTATTTGCCACTTCTTTTCTAATGTTAATTTCATGATGTTTAAATGTTATTTCCCGCTTCTTTTCTAATGTTATTTTCATTATGTTTGAATGTTATATCCTGCTACGTTTTTTAATGTTATTTTACTGATGTTTGAATGTTACTTCCCACTTCTTTTCTAATGATATTTTCCTGATGTTTAAATGTTATTTCCCGCTTCTTTTCTAATATTATTTTCCTGATGTTTAAATGTTAATTCCCGCTTCTTTTCTAATGTTAATTTCCAGATTTTTAAATGGTATTTCCCACTTCTTTTCTAATGTTATTTTCCTTATGTTTGAATATTACTTCCCGCTTCTTTTCTAATGTTATTTTCCTGGATTGAATGTAATTTCCCCCCTCTTTTCTAATGTTATTTTCCTGATGTTTCTATGTTATTTCCCACTCTTTTTCTAATGTTATTTTCTTTATGTTTGAATGTTATTTCCCGCCACTTTATTAACGTTATTTGCCTGATGTTTGAATGTTATTTCCCTTTTTTTCTAATATAATTTTCCTGATGTTTGAATGTTATTTCCCGCTTCTTTTCTAATGTAATTTTCCTGATGTCTGGATGTTATTTCCCACTTCTTTTCTAATGCTATTTTTCTGATGTTTGAATGTTACTTCCCACTTCTTTTCTAATGATATTTTCCTGATGTTTAAATGTTATTTCCCGCTTCTTTTCTAATATTATTTTCCTGATGTTTAAATGTTAATTCCCGCTTCTTTTCTAATGTTAATTTCCTGATTTTTAAATGGTATTTCCCTCTTCTTTTCTAATGTTATTTTCCTTATGTTTGAATGTTATATCCTGCTACGTTTTGTAATGTTATTTTACTGATGTTTGAATGTTACTTCCCTCTTCTTTTCTAATGATATTTTCCTGATGTTTAAATGTTATTTCCCGCTTCTTTTCTAATATTATTTTCCTTATGTTTGAATATTATTTCCTGCTTCTTTTATAATGTTATTTTCCTGGATTGAATGTAATTTCCCGCCTCTTTTCTAATGTTATTTTCCTGATGTTTCTATGTTATTTCCCACTTATTTTCTAATGTGATTTTCTTTATGTTTGAATGTTATTTCCCGCCACTTTACTAACGTTATTTCCCTGATGTTTAAATGTTATTTTCCACTTCTTTTCTAATATAATTTTCCTTATGTTTTAATATTCTTTCCTGCTTCTTTTCAAATGTTATTTTCCTGATGTTTGAATGCTATTACCCGCTTCCTTTCTAATATTATTTTCCTGATGTTTGAATGTTATTTCCCGCTTCTTTTCTAATGTCATTTTCCTGATGTTTGAATGTTATTTCCCGCTTATTTTCTAATGTTAATTTCATGATGTTTCAATATTATTTCCTGCTTCTCTTCTAATGCTATTTACTTGATGTTTGAATGTTATTTCCCATTTATTTTCTAATGCAATTTTTCTGATATTTCATTGTTATTTCCAACTTCCTTTCTATTGTTATTTTCATGATGTTTGAATGTTATTTCCCGCTTCTTTTCTAATGTTATTTTCCTTATATTTGAATGTTATTTCTCGCTTCTTTTCTAAAGTTATTTTCCTGTGTTTGAATTTGATTTCCTGCTCCTTTTCTAATGTTATTTTAGTGATGTTTGAATGATATTTCCCACTTCTTTTCTATTCTAATTTTCCTGATGTTTGAATTATATTTACCGCTTATTTTCCAATGTTATTCTCCTGATGTTTAAAAGTTATTTCCCTCTTCGTTTCTAATGTTAATTTCCTGATGTTTAAATGTAATTTCCCACTTCTTTTCTAATGATATTTTCCTGATGTTTAAATGTTATTTCCCGCTTTTTTTCTAATATTATTTTCCTGATGTTTAAATGTTAATTCCCGCTTCTTTTCTAATGTTAATTTTCTGATGTTTAAATGGTATTTCCCACTTCTTTTCTAATGTTATTTTCATTATGTTTGAATATTATTTCCTGCTTCTTTTCTAATGTTATTTTCCTGGATTGAATGTAATTTCCCGCCTCTTTTCTAATGTTATTTTCCTGATGTTTCTATGTTATTTCCCACTTATTTTCTAATGTTATTTTCTTTATGTTTGAATGTTATTTCCCGCCACTTTACTAACGTTATTTCCCTGATGTTCGAATGTTATTTCCCTTTTTTTTTCTAATATGATTTTCCTGATGTTTGAATGTTATTTCCCGCTTCATTTCTGACGTTATTTTCCTGATGTTTGAATGTTACTTCCCACTTTCTTTCTATTGTAATTTTCCTGATGTTTAAATGTTATTTGCTGCTTCTTTTGTAATGTAATTTTACTGATGTTTGAATGTTATTTCTCTCTTATTTTCTAATGATATTTTCATGATGTTTGAATGTTATTACGCGCTTCCTTTCTAATGTTATTTCCTCATGTTTTAATGTTATTTCCCGCTTCTTTTCTAATGTTTTCTTAATGATGTTTGAATGTTATTTCCTGCTTCTTTTCTAATGTAATTTTCCTGATGTTTGAATGTTATCTCCCACTTCTTTTCTAAAGTTATTTTCCTGATGTTTGAATGTTATTTCCCGCTTCTTTTCTAATGTTATTTTCCTTATGTTTGAATGTTGTTTTCCGCTTATCTTCTAATGTTATTTTCCTGATTTTTGAATGTTATTTCCCGCTTCTTTTCTAATGTTAATTTCATGATGTTTGAATATTATTTCGTGCTTCTCTTCTAATGCAATTTATTTGATGTTTGAATGTTATTTCCCACATATTTCCTAATGTTATTATCCTAATGTTTGATTATTTCCCGCTTCTTTTCAAATGTTATTTTAGTGATGTTTGAATGATATTTCCCACTTCTTTTCTATTGTTATTTTCCTGATGTTTGAATCTTATTTACGGCTTATTTTCTAATGTTATTATCCTGATGTTTGAATGTTATTTACCGCTTATTTCCTAATGTTATTTTCCGGATGTTTAAATTTTATTTCCCTCTTCATTTCTAATGTTAATTTCGTGATGTTTAAATGTTATTTCCCACTTCTTTTCTAATGTTAATTTCCAGATTTTTGAATGTTATTTCACGATTGATTTCGAATGATAATTTCAAGATGTTTGAATGTTACTTCGCACTTCTTTTCTAATGCTATTTTCCTGAAGTTTGAATGTTATTTCCAATTTTTTTAATGTTATTTTCCTGATGTTTGAATGTTATATCCCACTTCGTTTCTAAAGTTATTTTCCTGATGTTTGAATGTTACTTCCCACTTCTTTTCTACTGCTATTTTCCTGATCTTTGAATGTTATTTCCCACTTGATTTCTAATGTTAATTTCCTGATGTTTAAATGTTATTTCCCACTTGATTTCTAATGTTAATTTCCTGATGTTTAAATGTGATTTCCCACTTCTTTCCTAATATAATTTTCCTTATGTTTTAATTTTATTTCCTGCTTCATTTCAAATGTTATTTTCCTGATGTTTAAATGTTATTTCCCACTTCTTTTCTAATATAATTTTCCTTATGTTTTAATATTATTTCCTGCTTCTTTTCAAATGTTATTTTCCTCATGTTTGAATGCTATTACCCGCTTCCTTTCTAATATTATTTTCCTGATGTTTGAATGTTATTTCCCACTTCCTTTCTAATGTTATTTTACTGATGTTTGAATGTTATTTCCCGCTTCTGCTCTAATGTTATTTTCCTGATGTTTAAATTTTATTTCCCACTTGATTTCTAATGTTAATTTCCTGATGTTTAAATGTTATTTCCCACTTCTTTTCTAATATAATTTTCCTTATGTTTTAATATTATTTCCTGCTTCTTTTCAAATGTTATTTTCCTGATGTTTGAATGCTATTACCCGCTTCTTTTCTAATGTTATTTTCCTTATATTTGAATGTTATTTTTCGCTTCTTTTCTAATGTTATTTTCCTGATGTTTGAATTTGATTTCCTGCTCCTTTTCTAATGTTATTTTAGTGATGTTTGAATGATATTTCCCACTTCTTTTCTATTCTAATTTTCCTGATGTTTGAATTATATTTACCGCTTATTTTCCAATGTTATTCTCCTGATGTTAAAATGTTATTTCCCTCTTCGTTTCTAATGTTAATTTCGTGATGTTTAAATGTTATTTCCCACTTTTTTTCTAATGTTATTTTCCTGATGTTTGAATGTTATTTCACGATTGATTTCGAATGTTAATTTCATGATGTTTGAATGTTACTTCACACTTCTTTTCTAATGCAATTTTCCTGATGTTTGAATGTTATTTCCAACTTATTTTTTAATGTTATTGTACTGGTGTTTGAATGTTACTTCCCACTTCTTTTCTAATGCTATTTTCCTGATGTTTGAATGTTATTTCCCACTTCTTTTCTAATGTTATTTTCCTGATGTTTGAAAGTTATTTCCCGCCTTTTTCCAATGTTATTATACTGATGTTTGATTATTTCCCGCTTCTTTTCTAATGTTATTTCTCTGATGTTTGTATCTTATTTCCCACTTCTTTTCTAATGTTATTTTCCTGATGATTAAATATAATTTCCCACTTCTTTTCTAATGTTAATTTCCTGATGTTTAAATGTTATTTCCCACTTCTTTTCTAATGTTAATTTCCTGATGTTTAAATGTTATTTCCCGCTTCTTTTCTAATGTTAATTTCATAATGTTTAAATGTTAATTCCAACTTCTTTTCTAATGTTATTTATCTGATGTTTGAATGTTATTTCCCGCTTCTGTTCTAATGTAATTTTCCTGATGTTTGAATGTTATTTCCTGCTTCTTTTCTAATGTTATTTTCCTGGATTGAATGTAATTTCCCGCCTCTTTTCTAATGTTATTTTCCTGATGTTTCTATGTTATTTCCCACTTATTTTCTAATGTTATTTTCTTTATGTTTGAATGTTATTTCCCGCCACTTTACTAACGTTATTTCCCTGATGTTTGAATGTTATTTCCCTTTTTTTTTCTAATATGATTTTCCTGATGTTTGAATGTTATTTCCCGCTTGTTTTCTGACGTTATTTTCCTGATGTTTGAATGTTACTTCCCACTTCCTTTCTATTGTAATTTTCCTGATGTTTAAATGTTATTTGCTGCTTCTTATGTAATGTAATTTTACTGATGTTTGAATGTTATTTCTCTCTTATTTTCTAATGATATTTTCATGATGTTTGAATGTTATTACGCGCTTCCTTTCTAATGTTATTTCCTCATGTTTTAATGTTATTTCCCGCTTCTTTTCTAATGTTTTCTTAATGATGTTTGAATGTTATTTCCTGCTTCTTTTCTAATGTAATTTTCCTGAGGTTTGAATGTTATCTCCCATTTCTTTTCTAAAGTTATTTTCCTGATGTTTGAATGTTATTTCCCGCTTCTTTTCTAATGTTATTTTCCTGATGTTTGAATGTTGTTTTCCGCTTATCTTCTAATGTTATTTTCCTGATTTTTGAATGTTATTTCCCGCATCTTTTCTAATGTTAATTTCATGATGTTTGAATATTATTTCGTGCTTCTCTTCTAATGCAATTTATTTGATGTTTGAATGTTATTTCCCACATATTTTCTAATGTTATTATCCTAATGTTTGATTATTTCCCGCTTATTTTCAAATGTTATTTTAGTGATGTTTGAATGATATTTCCCACTTCTTTTCTATTGTTATTTTCCTGATGTTTGAATGTTATTTACGGCTTATTTTCTAATGTTATTATCCTGATGTTTGATTATTTACCGCTTCTTTTCTAATGTTATTTTCCTGATGTTTGAATTTGATTTCCCGCTCCATTTCTAATGTTATTTTAGTGATGTTTGAATGATATTTCCCACTTCTTTTCTATTGTTATCTTCCTGATGTTTGAATGTTATTTACCGCTTATTTCCTAATGTTATTTTCCGGATGTTTAAATTTTATTTCCCTCTTCATTTCTAATGTTAATTTCGTGATGTTTAAATGTTATTTCCCACTTCTTTTCTAATGTTAATTTCCAGATTTTTGAATGTTATTTCACGATTGATTTCGAATGATAATTTCAAGATGTTTGAATGTTACTTCGCACTTCTTTTCTAATGCTATTTTCCTGAAGTTTGAATGTTATTTCCAATTTTTTTTAATGTTATTTTCCTGATGTTTGAATGTTATTTCCTGCTTCTTTTCTAACGTTAATTTCGTGATGTTTAAATGTTAATTCCCACTTCTTTTCTAATGTCATTTTCCTGATGTTTGAATGTTATTTCCCGCTTCTGCTCTAATGTTATTTTCCTGATGTTTAAATTTTATTTCCCACTTGATTTCTAATGTTAATTTCCTGATGTTTAAATGTTATTTCCCACTTCTTTTCTAATATAATTTTCCTTATGTTTTAATATTATTTCCTGCTTCTTTTCAAATGTTATTTTCCTGATGTTTGAATGCTATTACCCGCTTCCTTTCTAATATTATTTTCCTGATGTTTGAATGTTATTTCCCGCTTCCTTTCTAATGTTATTTCACTGATGTTTGAATGTTATTTCCCGCTTCTGTTCTAATGTTATTTTCCTGATGTTTGAATGTTATTTCCTGCTTCTTTTCTAACGTTAATTTCGTGATGTTTAAATGTTAATTCCCACTTCTTTTCTAATGTCATTTTCCTGATGTTTGAATGTTATTTCCCGCTTCTGTTCTAATGTTATTTTCCTGATGTTTGAATGTTATTTCCCGCTTATTTTCTAATGTTAATTTCATGATGTTTCAATATTATTTCCTGCTTCTCTTCTAATGCTATTTACTTGATGTTTGAATGTTATTTCCCATTTATTTTCTAATGCTATTTTTCTGATATTTCATTGTTATTTCCAACTTCCTTTCTATTGTTATTTTAATTATGTTTGAATGTTATTTCCCGCTTCTTTTCTAATGTTATTTTCCTTATATTTGAATGTTATTTCTCGCTTCTTTTCTAATGTTATTTTAGTGATGTTTGAATGATATTTCCCACTTCTTTTCTATTCTAATTTTCCTGATGTTTGAATTATATTTACCGCTTATTTTCCAATGTTATTCTCCTGATGTTAAAATGTTATTTCCCTCTTCGTTTCTAATGTTAATTTCGTGATGTTTAAATGTTATTTCCCACTTTTTTTCTAATGTTATTTTCCTGATGTTTGAATGTTATTTCACGATTGATTTCGAATGTTAATTTCATGATGTTTGAATGTTACTTCACACTTCTTTTCTAATGCAATTTTCCTGATGTTTGAATGTTATTTCCAACTTATTTTTTAATGTTATTGTACTGATGTTTGAATGTTACTTCCCACTTCTTTTCTATTGCTATTTTCCTGATGTTTGAATGTTATTTCCCACTTCTTTTCTAATGTTATTTTCCTGATGTTTGGAAGTTATTTCCCGCCTTTTTCCAATGTTATTATACTGATGTTTGATTATTTCCCGCTTCTTTTCTAATGTTATTTCTCTGATGTTTGTATCTTATTTCCCACTTCTTTTCTAATGTTATTTTCCTGATGATTAAATATAATTTCCCACTTCTTTTCTAATGTTAATTTCCTGATGTTTTAATGTTATTTCCCACTTCTTTTCTAATGTTAATTTCCTGATGTTTAAATGTTATTTCCCGCTTCTTTTCTAATGTTAATTTCATAATGTTTAAATGTTAATTCCAACTTCTTTTCTAATGTTATTTATCTGATGTTTGAATGTTATTTCCCGCTTCTGTTCTAATGTAATTTTCCTGATGTTTGAATGTTATTTCCCGCTTCTTTTCTAATGTTAATTTCCTGATGTTTAAATGGTATTTCCCACTTCTTTTCTAATGTTATTTTACTGATGTTTGAATGTTATTTCCCACTTCTTTTCTAATGTTATTTTCCTTATGTTTGAATGTTATTTGCTGCTTCTTTTCTAATGTTATTTTCCTGATATTTGAATGTTATTTCCCGCCACTTTACTAACGTTATTTGCCTGATGTTTGAATGTTATTTCCCACTTCTTTTCTAATGTTATTTTCTTGATGTTTGAATGTTATTTCCCTCCTTTTTCCAATGTTATTATACTGATGTTTGATTATTTCCCGCTTCTTTTCTAATGTTAATTTCATAATGTTTAAATGTTAATTCCCACTTCTTTTCTAATGTTATTTATCTGATGTTTGAATGTTATTTCCCGCTTCTGTTCTAATGTAATTTTCCTGATGTTTGAATGTTATTTCCCGCTTCTTTTCTAATGTTAATTTCATGATGTTTGAATATTATTTCGTGCTTCTCTTCTAATGCAATTTATTTGATGTTTGAATGTTATTTCCCACATATTTCCTAATGTTATTATCCTAATGTTTGATTATTTCCCGCTTCTTTTCAAATGTTATTTTAGTGATGTTTGAATGATATTTCCCACTTCTTTTCTATTGTTATTTTCCTGATGTTTGAATCTTATTTACGGCTTATTTTCTAATGTTATTACCTGATGTTTGAATGTTATTTACCGCTTATTTCCTAATGTTATTTTCCGGATGTTTAAATTTTATTTCCCTCTTCATTTCTAATGTTAATTTCGTGATGTTTAAATGTTATTTCCCACTTCTTTTCTAATGTTAATTTCCAGATTTTTGAATGTTATTTCACGATTGATTTCGAATGATAATTTCAAGATGTTTGAATGTTACTTCGCACTTCTTTTCTAATGCTATTTTCCTGAAGTTTGAATGTTATTTCCAATTTTTTTAATGTTATTTTCCTGATGTTTGAATGTTATATCCCACTTCGTTTCTAAAGTTATTTTCCTGATGTTTGAATGTTACTTCCCACTTCTTTTCTACTGCTATTTTCCTGATCTTTGAATGTTATTTCCCACTTGATTTCTAATGTTAATTTCCTGATGTTTAAATGTTAATTCCCGCTTCTTTTCTAATGCTATTTTTCTGATGTTTGAATGTTACTTCCCACTTCTTTTCTAATGATATTTTCCTGATGTTTAAATGTTATTTCCCGCTTCTTTTCTAATGTTAATTTCCTGATTTTTAAATGGTATTTCCCTCTTCTTTTCTAATGTTATTTTCCTAATGTTTGAATGTTATATCCTGCTACGTTTTGTAATGTTATTTTACTGATGTTTGAATGTTACTTCCCTCTTCTTTTCTAATGATATTTTCCTGATGTTTAAATGTTATTTCCCGCTTCTTTTCTAATATTATTTTCCTGATGTTTAAATGTTAATTCCCGCTTCTTTTCTAATGTTAATTTCCTGATGTATATATGTTATTTCCCACTTCTTTTCTAATGTTAATTTCATGATGTTTAAATGTTATTTCCCGCTTCTTTTCTAATGTTATTTTCATTATGTTTGAATGTTATATCCTGCTACGTTTTTTAATGTTATTTTACTGATGTTTGAATGTTACTTCCCACTTCTTTTCTAATGATATTTTCCTGATGTTTAAATGTTATTTCCCGCTTCTTTTCTAATATTATTTTCCTGATGTTTAAATGTTAATTCCCGCTTCTTTTCTAATGTTAATTTCCAGATTTTTAAATGGTATTTCCCACTTCTTTTCTAATGTTATTTTCCTTATGTTTGAATATTACTTCCCGCTTCTTTTCTAATGTTATTTTCCTGGATTGAATGTAATTTCCCCCCTCTTTTCTAATGTTATTTTCCTGATGTTTCTATGTTATTTCCCACTTATTTTCTAATGTTATTTTCTTTATGTTTGAATGTTATTTCCCGCCACTTTATTAACGTTATTTGCCTGATGTTTGAATGTTATTTCCCTTTTTTTCTAATATAATTTTCCTGATGTTTGAATGTTATTTCCCGCTTCTTTTCTAATGTAATTTTCCTGATGTTTGGATGTTATTTCCCACTTCTTTTCTAATGCTATTTTTCTGATGTTTGAATGTTACTTCCCACTTCTTTTCTAATGATATTTTCCTGATGTTTAAATGTTATTTCCCGCTTCTTTTCTAATATTATTTTCCTGATGTTTAAATGTTAATTCCCGTTTCTTTTCTAATGTTAATTTCCTGATTTTTAAATGGTATTTCCCTCTTCTTTTCTAATGTTATTTTCCTTATGTTTGAATGTTATATCCTGCTACGTTTTGTAATGTTATTTTACTGATGTTTGAATGTTACTTCCCTCTTCTTTTCTAATGATATTTTCCTGATGTTTAAATGTTATTTCCCGCTTCTTTTCTAATATTATTTTCCTTATGTTTGAATATTATTTCCTGCTTCTTTTATAATGTTATTTTCCTGGATTGAATGTAATTTCCCGCCTCTTTTCTAATGTTATTTTCCTGATGTTTCTATGTTATTTCCCACTTATTTTCTAATGTGATTTTC
This sequence comes from Narcine bancroftii, assembly GCF_036971445.1. Lineage (NCBI taxonomy): Eukaryota > Metazoa > Chordata > Chondrichthyes > Torpediniformes > Narcinidae > Narcine > Narcine bancroftii. Next base: position 5,483,632 of record NW_027211808.1, read on the forward strand.
TTTATGTTTGAATGTTATTTCCCGCCACTTTACTAACGTTATTTCCCTGATGTTTAAATGTTATTTCCCACTTCTTTTCTAATATAATTTTCCTTATGTTTTAATATTCTTTCCTGCTTCTTTTCAAATGTTATTTTCCTGATGTTTGAATGCTATTACCCGCTTCCTTTCTAATATTATTTTCCTGATGTTTGAATGTTATTTCCCGCTTCTTTTCTAATGTCATTTTCCTGATGTTTGAATGTTATTTCCCGCTTATTTTCTAATGTTAATTTCATGATGTTTCAATATTATTTCCTGCTTCTCTTCTAATGCTATTTACTTGATGTTTGAATGTTATTTCCCATTTATTTTCTAATGCAATTTTTCTGATATTTCATTGTTATTTCCAACTTCCTTTCTATTGTTATTTTCATGATGTTTGAATGTTATTTCCCGCTTCTTTTCTAATGTTATTTTCCTTATATTTGAATGTTATTTCTCGCTTCTTTTCTAAAGTTATTTTCCTGTGTTTGAATTTGATTTCCTGCTCCTTTTCTAATGTTATTTTAGTGATGTTTGAATGATATTTCCCACTTCTTTTCTATTCTAATTTTCCTGATGTTTGAATTATATTTACCGCTTATTTTCCAATGTTATTCTCCTGATGTTTAAAAGTTATTTCCCTCTTCGTTTCTAATGTTAATTTCGTGATGTTTAAATGTAATTTCCCACTTCTTTTCTAATGATATTTTCCTGATGTTTAAATGTTATTTCCCGCTTTTTTTCTAATATTATTTTCCTGATGTTTAAATGTTAATTCCCGCTTCTTTTCTAATGTTAATTTTCTGATGTTTAAATGGTATTTCCCACTTCTTTTCTAATGTTATTTTCATTATGTTTGAATATTATTTCCTGCTTCTTTTCTAATGTTATTTTCCTGGATTGAATGTAATTTCCCGCCTCTTTTCTAATGTTATTTTCCTGATGTTTCTATGTTATTTCCCACTTATTTTCTAATGTTATTTTCTTTATGTTTGAATGTTATTTCCCGCCACTTTACTAACGTTATTTCCCTGATGTTCGAATGTTATTTCCCTTTTTTTTTCTAATATGATTTTCCTGATGTTTGAATGTTATTTCCCGCTTCATTTCTGACGTTATTTTCCTGATGTTTGAATGTTACTTCCCACTTCCTTTCTATTGTAATTTTCCTGATGTTTAAATGTTATTTGCTGCTTCTTTTGTAATGTAATTTTACTGATGTTTGAATGTTATTTCTCTCTTATTTTCTAATGATATTTTCATGATGTTTGAATGTTATTACGCGCTTCCTTTCTAATGTTATTTCCTCATGTTTTAATGTTATTTCCCGCTTCTTTTCTAATGTTTTCTTAATGATGTTTGAATGTTATTTCCTGCTTCTTTTCTAATGTAATTTTCCTGATGTTTGAATGTTATCTCCCATTTCTTTTCTAAAGTTGTTTTCCTGATGTTTGAATGTTATTTCCTGCTTCTTTTCTAATGTTATTTTCCTGATGTTTGAATGTTGTTTTCCGCTTATCTTCTAATGTTATTTTCCTGATTTTTGAATGTTATTTCCCGCTTCTTTTCTAATGTTAATTTCATGATGTTTGAATATTATTTCGTGCTTCTCTTCTAATGCAATTTATTTGATGTTTGAATGTTATTTCCCACATATTTCCTAATGTTATTATCCTAATGTTTGATTATTTCCCGCTTCTTTTCAAATGTTATTTTAGTGATGTTTGAATGATATTTCCCACTTCTTTTCTATTGTTATTTTCCTGATGTTTGAATGTTATTTACGGCTTATTTTCTAATGTTATTATCCTGATGTTTGAATGTTATTTACCGCTTATTTCCTAATGTTATTTTCCGGATGTTTAAATTTTATTTCCCTCTTCATTTCTAATGTTAATTTCGTGATGTTTAAATGTTATTTCCCACTTCTTTTCTAATGTTAATTTCCAGATTTTTGAATGTTATTTCACGATTGATTTCGAATGATAATTTCAAGATGTTTGAATGTTACTTCGCACTTCTTTTCTAATGCTATTTTCCTGAAGTTTGAATGTTATTTCCAATTTTTTTTAATGTTATTTTCCTGATGTTTGAATGTTATATCCCACTTCGTTTCTAAAGTTATTTTCCTGATGTTTGAATGTTACTTCCCACTTCTTTTCTACTGCTATTTTCCTGATCTTTGAATGTTATTTCCCACTTGATTTCTAATGTTAATTTCCTGATGTTTAAATGTTATTTCCCACTTGATTTCTAATGTTAATTTCCTGATGTTTAAATGTGATTTCCCACTTCTTTCCTAATATAATTTTCCTTATGTTTTAATTTTATTTCCTGCTTCATTTCAAATGTTATTTTCCTGATGTTTAAATGTTATTTCCCACTTCCTTTCTAATATAATTTTCCTTATGTTTTAATATTATTTCCTGCTTCTTTTCAAATGTTATTTTCCTCATGTTTGAATGCTATTACCCGCTTCCTTTCTAATATTATTTTCCTGATGTTTGAATGTTATTTCCCACTTCCTTTCTAATGTTATTTTACTGATGTTTGAATGTTATTTCCCGCTTCTTTTCTAATATTATTTTCCTGATGTTTAAATGTTAATTCCCGCTTCTTTTCTAATGTTAATTTCAAGATTTTTAAATGGTATTTCCCTCTTCTTTTCTAATGTTATTTTCCTAATGTTTGAATGTTATATCCTGCTACGTTTTGTAATGTTATTTTACTGATGTTTGAATGTTACTTCCCTCTTCTTTTCTAATGACATTTTCCTGATGTTTAAATGTTATTTCCCGCTTCTTTTCTAATATTATTTTCCTGATGTTTAAATGTTAATTCCCGCTTCTTTTCTAATGTTAATTTCCTGATGTATAAATGTTATTTGCCACTTCTTTTCTAATGTTAATTTCATGATGTTTAAATGTTATTTCCCGCTTCTTTTCTAATGTTATTTTCATTATGTTTGAATGTTATATCCTGCTACGTTTTTTAATGTTATTTTACTGATGTTTGAATGTTACTTCCCACTTCTTTTCTAATGATATTTTCCTGATGTTTAAATGTTATTTCCCGCTTCTTTTCTAATATTATTTTCCTGATGTTTAAATGTTAATTCCCGCTTCTTTTCTAATGTTAATTTCCAGATTTTTAAATGGTATTTCCCACTTCTTTTCTAATGTTATTTTCCTTATGTTTGAATATTACTTCCCGCTTCTTTTCTAATGTTATTTTCCTGGATTGAATGTAATTTCCCCCCTCTTTTCTAATGTTATTTTCCTGATGTTTCTATGTTATTTCCCACTCTTTTTCTAATGTTATTTTCTTTATGTTTGAATGTTATTTCCCGCCACTTTATTAACGTTATTTGCCTGATGTTTGAATGTTATTTCCCTTTTTTTCTAATATAATTTTCCTGATGTTTGAATGTTATTTCCCGCTTCTTTTCTAATGTAATTTTCCTGATGTTTGGATGTTATTTCCCACTTCTTTTCTAATGCTATTTTTCTGATGTTTGAATGTTACTTCCCACTTCTTTTCTAATGATATTTTCCTGATGTTTAAATGTTATTTCCCGCTTCTTTTCTAATATTATTTTCCTGATGTTTAAATGTTAATTCCCGCTTCTTTTCTAATGTTAATTTCCTGATTTTTAAATGGTATTTCCCTCTTCTTTTCTAATGTTATTTTCCTTATGTTTGAATGTTATATCCTGCTACGTTTTGTAATGTTATTTTACTGATGTTTGAATGTTACTTCCCTCTTCTTTTCTAATGATATTTTCCTGATGTTTAAATGTTATTTCCCGCTTCTTTTCTAATATTATTTTCCTTATGTTTGAATATTATTTCCTGCTTCTTTTATAATGTTATTTTCCTGGATTGAATGTAATTTCCCGCCTCTTTTCTAATGTTATTTTCCTGATGTTTCTATGTTATTTCCCACTTATTTTCTAATGTGATTTTCTTTATGTTTGAATGTTATTTCCCGCCACTTTACTAACGTTATTTCCCTGATGTTTAAATGTTATTTCCCACTTCTTTTCTAATATAATTTTCCTTATGTTTTAATATTCTTTCCTGCTTCTTTTCAAATGTTATTTTCCTGATGTTTGAATGCTATTACCCGCTTCCTTTCTAATATTATTTTCCTGATGTTTGAATGTTATTTCCCGCTTCTTTTCTAATGTCATTTTCCTGATGTTTGAATGTTATTTCCCGCTTATTTTCTAATGTTAATTTCATGATGTTTCAATATTATTTCCTGCTTCTCTTCTAATGCTATTTACTTGATGTTTGAATGTTATTTCCCATTTATTTTCTAATGCAATTTTTCTGATATTTCATTGTTATTTCCAACTTCCTTTCTATTGTTATTTTCATGATGTTTGAATGTTATTTCCCGCTTCTTTTCTAATGTTATTTTCCTTATATTTGAATGTTATTTCTCGCTTCTTTTCTAAAGTTATTTTCCTGTGTTTGAATTTGATTTCCTGCTCCTTTTCTAATGTTATTTTAGTGATGTTTGAATGATATTTCCCACTTCTTTTCTATTCTAATTTTCCTGATGTTTGAATTATATTTACCGCTTATTTTCCAATGTTATTCTCCTGATGTTTAAAAGTTATTTCCCTCTTCGTTTCTAATGTTAATTTCCTGATGTTTAAATGTAATTTCCCACTTCTTTTCTAATGATATTTTCCTGATGTTTAAATGTTATTTCCCGCTTTTTTTCTAATATTATTTTCCTGATGTTTAAATGTTAATTCCCGCTTCTTTTCTAATGTTAATTTTCTGATGTTTAAATGGTATTTCCCACTTCTTTTCTAATGTTATTTTCATTATGTTTGAATATTATTTCCTGCTTCTTTTCTAATGTTATTTTCCTGGATTGAATGTAATTTCCCGCCTCTTTTCTAATGTTATTTTCCTGATGTTTCTATGTTATTTCCCACTTATTTTCTAATGTTATTTTCTTTATGTTTGAATGTTATTTCCCGCCACTTTACTAACGTTATTTCCCTGATGTTCGAATGTTATTTCCCTTTTTTTTTCTAATATGATTTTCCTGATGTTTGAATGTTATTTCCCGCTTCATTTCTGACGTTATTTTCCTGATGTTTGAATGTTACTTCCCACTTTCTTTCTATTGTAATTTTCCTGATGTTTAAATGTTATTTGCTGCTTCTTTTGTAATGTAATTTTACTGATGTTTGAATGTTATTTCTCTCTTATTTTCTAATGATATTTTCATGATGTTTGAATGTTATTACGCGCTTCCTTTCTAATGTTATTTCCTCATGTTTTAATGTTATTTCCCGCTTCTTTTCTAATGTTTTCTTAATGATGTTTGAATGTTATTTCCTGCTTCTTTTCTAATGTAATTTTCCTGATGTTTGAATGTTATCTCCCACTTCTTTTCTAAAGTTATTTTCCTGATGTTTGAATGTTATTTCCCGCTTCTTTTCTAATGTTATTTTCCTTATGTTTGAATGTTGTTTTCCGCTTATCTTCTAATGTTATTTTCCTGATTTTTGAATGTTATTTCCCGCTTCTTTTCTAATGTTAATTTCATGATGTTTGAATATTATTTCGTGCTTCTCTTCTAATGCAATTTATTTGATGTTTGAATGTTATTTCCCACATATTTCCTAATGTTATTATCCTAATGTTTGATTATTTCCCGCTTCTTTTCAAATGTTATTTTAGTGATGTTTGAATGATATTTCCCACTTCTTTTCTATTGTTATTTTCCTGATGTTTGAATCTTATTTACGGCTTATTTTCTAATGTTATTATCCTGATGTTTGAATGTTATTTACCGCTTATTTCCTAATGTTATTTTCCGGATGTTTAAATTTTATTTCCCTCTTCATTTCTAATGTTAATTTCGTGATGTTTAAATGTTATTTCCCACTTCTTTTCTAATGTTAATTTCCAGATTTTTGAATGTTATTTCACGATTGATTTCGAATGATAATTTCAAGATGTTTGAATGTTACTTCGCACTTCTTTTCTAATGCTATTTTCCTGAAGTTTGAATGTTATTTCCAATTTTTTTAATGTTATTTTCCTGATGTTTGAATGTTATATCCCACTTCGTTTCTAAAGTTATTTTCCTGATGTTTGAATGTTACTTCCCACTTCTTTTCTACTGCTATTTTCCTGATCTTTGAATGTTATTTCCCACTTGATTTCTAATGTTAATTTCCTGATGTTTAAATGTTATTTCCCACTTGATTTCTAATGTTAATTTCCTGATGTTTAAATGTGATTTCCCACTTCTTTCCTAATATAATTTTCCTTATGTTTTAATTTTATTTCCTGCTTCATTTCAAATGTTATTTTCCTGATGTTTAAATGTTATTTCCCACTTCTTTTCTAATATAATTTTCCTTATGTTTTAATATTATTTCCTGCTTCTTTTCAAATGTTATTTTCCTCATGTTTGAATGCTATTACCCGCTTCCTTTCTAATATTATTTTCCTGATGTTTGAATGTTATTTCCCACTTCCTTTCTAATGTTATTTTACTGATGTTTGAATGTTATTTCCCGCTTCTGCTCTAATGTTATTTTCCTGATGTTTAAATTTTATTTCCCACTTGATTTCTAATGTTAATTTCCTGATGTTTAAATGTTATTTCCCACTTCTTTTCTAATATAATTTTCCTTATGTTTTAATATTATTTCCTGCTTCTTTTCAAATGTTATTTTCCTGATGTTTGAATGCTATTACCCGCTTCTTTTCTAATGTTATTTTCCTTATATTTGAATGTTATTTTTCGCTTCTTTTCTAATGTTATTTTCCTGATGTTTGAATTTGATTTCCTGCTCCTTTTCTAATGTTATTTTAGTGATGTTTGAATGATATTTCCCACTTCTTTTCTATTCTAATTTTCCTGATGTTTGAATTATATTTACCGCTTATTTTCCAATGTTATTCTCCTGATGTTAAAATGTTATTTCCCTCTTCGTTTCTAATGTTAATTTCGTGATGTTTAAATGTTATTTCCCACTTTTTTTCTAATGTTATTTTCCTGATGTTTGAATGTTATTTCACGATTGATTTCGAATGTTAATTTCATGATGTTTGAATGTTACTTCACACTTCTTTTCTAATGCAATTTTCCTGATGTTTGAATGTTATTTCCAACTTATTTTTTAATGTTATTGTACTGGTGTTTGAATGTTACTTCCCACTTCTTTTCTAATGCTATTTTCCTGATGTTTGAATGTTATTTCCCACTTCTTTTCTAATGTTATTTTCCTGATGTTTGAAAGTTATTTCCCGCCTTTTTCCAATGTTATTATACTGATGTTTGATTATTTCCCGCTTCTTTTCTAATGTTATTTCTCTGATGTTTGTATCTTATTTCCCACTTCTTTTCTAATGTTATTTTCCTGATGATTAAATATAATTTCCCACTTCTTTTCTAATGTTAATTTCCTGATGTTTAAATGTTATTTCCCACTTCTTTTCTAATGTTAATTTCCTGATGTTTAAATGTTATTTCCCGCTTCTTTTCTAATGTTAATTTCATAATGTTTAAATGTTAATTCCAACTTCTTTTCTAATGTTATTTATCTGATGTTTGAATGTTATTTCCCGCTTCTGTTCTAATGTAATTTTCCTGATGTTTGAATGTTATTTCCTGCTTCTTTTCTAATGTTATTTTCCTGGATTGAATGTAATTTCCCGCCTCTTTTCTAATGTTATTTTCCTGATGTTTCTATGTTATTTCCCACTTATTTTCTAATGTTATTTTCTTTATGTTTGAATGTTATTTCCCGCCACTTTACTAACGTTATTTCCCTGATGTTTGAATGTTATTTCCCTTTTTTTTTCTAATATGATTTTCCTGATGTTTGAATGTTATTTCCCGCTTGTTTTCTGACGTTATTTTCCTGATGTTTGAATGTTACTTCCCACTTCCTTTCTATTGTAATTTTCCTGATGTTTAAATGTTATTTGCTGCTTCTTATGTAATGTAATTTTACTGATGTTTGAATGTTATTTCTCTCTTATTTTCTAATGATATTTTCATGATGTTTGAATGTTATTACGCGCTTCCTTTCTAATGTTATTTCCTCATGTTTTAATGTTATTTCCCGCTTCTTTTCTAATGTTTTCTTAATGATGTTTGAATGTTATTTCCTGCTTCTTTTCTAATGTAATTTTCCTGAGGTTTGAATGTTATCTCCCATTTCTTTTCTAAAGTTATTTTCCTGATGTTTGAATGTTATTTCCCGCTTCTTTTCTAATGTTATTTTCCTGATGTTTGAATGTTGTTTTCCGCTTATCTTCTAATGTTATTTTCCTGATTTTTGAATGTTATTTCCCGCATCTTTTCTAATGTTAATTTCATGATGTTTGAATATTATTTCGTGCTTCTCTTCTAATGCAATTTATTTGATGTTTGAATGTTATTTCCCACATATTTCCTAATGTTATTATCCTAATGTTTGATTATTTCCCGCTTCTTTTCAAATGTTATTTTAGTGATGTTTGAATGATATTTCCCACTTCTTTTCTATTGTTATTTTCCTGATGTTTGAATCTTATTTACGGCTTATTTTCTAATGTTATTATCCTGATGTTTGAATGTTATTTACCGCTTATTTCCTAATGTTATTTTCCGGATGTTTAAATTTTATTTCCCTCTTCATTTCTAATGTTAATTTCGTGATGTTTAAATGTTATTTCCCACTTCTTTTCTAATGTTAATTTCCAGATTTTTGAATGTTATTTCACGATTGATTTCGAATGATAATTTCAAGATGTTTGAATGTTACTTCGCACTTCTTTTCTAATGCTATTTTCCTGAAGTTTGAATGTTATTTCCAATTTTTTTAATGTTATTTTCCTGATGTTTGAATGTTATATCCCACTTCGTTTCTAAAGTTATTTTCCTGATGTTTGAATGTTACTTCCCACTTCTTTTCTACTGCTATTTTCCTGATCTTTGAATGTTATTTCCCACTTGATTTCTAATGTTAATTTCCTGATGTTTAAATGTTATTTCCCACTTGATTTCTAATGTTAATTTCCTGATGTTTAAATGTGATTTCCCACTTCTTTCCTAATATAATTTTCCTTATGTTTTAATTTTATTTCCTGCTTCATTTCAAATGTTATTTTCCTGATGTTTAAATGTTATTTCCCACTTCTTTTCTAATATAATTTTCCTTATGTTTTAATATTATTTCCTGCTTCTTTTCAAATGTTATTTTCCTCATGTTTGAATGCTATTACCCGCTTCCTTTCTAATATTATTTTCCTGATGTTTGAATGTTATTTCCCACTTCCTTTCTAATGTTATTTTACTGATGTTTGAATGTTATTTCCCGCTTCTGCTCTAATGTTATTTTCCTGATGTTTAAATTTTATTTCCCACTTGATTTCTAATGTTAATTTCCTGATGTTTAAATGTTATTTCCCACTTCTTTTCTAATATAATTTTCCTTATGTTTTAATATTATTTCCTGCTTCTTTTCAAATGTTATTTTCCTGATGTTTGAATGCTATTACCCGCTTCTTTTCTAATGTTATTTTCCTTATATTTGAATGTTATTTTTCGCTTCTTTTCTAATGTTATTTTCCTGATGTTTGAATTTGATTTCCTGCTCCTTTTCTAATGTTATTTTAGTGATGTTTGAATGATATTTCCCACTTCTTTTCTATTCTAATTTTCCTGATGTTTGAATTATATTTACCGCTTATTTTCCAATGTTATTCTCCTGATGTTAAAATGTTATTTCCCTCTTCGTTTCTAATGTTAATTTCGTGATGTTTAAATGTTATTTCCCACTTTTTTTCTAATGTTATTTTCCTGATGTTTGAATGTTATTTCACGATTGATTTCGAATGTTAATTTCATGATGTTTGAATGTTACTTCACACTTCTTTTCTAATGCAATTTTCCTGATGTTTGAATGTTATTTCCAACTTATTTTTTAATGTTATTGTACTGGTGTTTGAATGTTACTTCCCACTTCTTTTCTAATGCTATTTTCCTGATGTTTGAATGTTATTTCCCACTTCTTTTCTAATGTTATTTTCCTGATGTTTGAAAGTTATTTCCCGCCTTTTTCCAATGTTATTATACTGATGTTTGATTATTTCCCGCTTCTTTTCTAATGTTATTTCTCTGATGTTTGTATCTTATTTCCCACTTCTTTTCTAATGTTATTTTCCTGATGATTAAATATAATTTCCCACTTCTTTTCTAATGTTAATTTCCTGATGTTTAAATGTTATTTCCCACTTCTTTTCTAATGTTAATTTCCTGATGTTTAAATGTTATTTCCCGCTTCTTTTCTAATGTTAATTTCATAATGTTTAAATGTTAATTCCAACTTCTTTTCTAATGTTATTTATCTGATGTTTGAATGTTATTTCCCGCTTCTGTTCTAATGTAATTTTCCTGATGTTTGAATGTTATTTCCTGCTTCTTTTCTAATGTTATTTTCCTGGATTGAATGTAATTTCCCGCCTCTTTTCTAATGTTATTTTCCTGATGTTTCTATGTTATTTCCCACTTATTTTCTAATGTTATTTTCTTTATGTTTGAATGTTATTTCCCGCCACTTTACTAACGTTATTTCCCTGATGTTTGAATGTTATTTCCCTTTTTTTTTCTAATATGATTTTCCTGATGTTTGAATGTTATTTCCCGCTTGTTTTCTGACGTTATTTTCCTGATGTTTGAATGTTACTTCCCACTTCCTTTCTATTGTAATTTTCCTGATGTTTAAATGTTATTTGCTGCTTCTTATGTAATGTAATTTTACTGATGTTTGAATGTTATTTCTCTCTTATTTTCTAATGATATTTTCATGATGTTTGAATGTTATTACGCGCTTCCTTTCTAATGTTATTTCCTCATGTTTTAATGTTATTTCCCGCTTCTTTTCTAATGTTTTCTTAATGATGTTTGAATGTTATTTCCTGCTTCTTTTCTAATGTAATTTTCCTGAGGTTTGAATGTTATCTCCCATTTCTTTTCTAAAGTTATTTTCCTGATGTTTGAATGTTATTTCCCGCTTCTTTTCTAATGTTATTTTCCTGATGTTTGAATGTTGTTTTCCGCTTATCTTCTAATGTTATTTTCCTGATTTTTGAATGTTATTTCCCGCATCTTTTCTAATGTTAATTTCATGATGTTTGAATATTATTTCGTGCTTCTCTTCTAATGCAATTTATTTGATGTTTGAATGTTATTTCCCACATATTTTCTAATGTTATTATCCTAATGTTTGATTATTTCCCGCTTATTTTCAAATGTTATTTTAGTGATGTTTGAATGATATTTCCCACTTCTTTTCTATTGTTATTTTCCTGATGTTTGAATGTTATTTACGGCTTATTTTCTAATGTTATTATCCTGATGTTTGATTATTTACCGCTTCTTTTCTAATGTTATTTTCCTGATGTTTGAATTTGATTTCCCGCTCCATTTCTAATGTTATTTTAGTGATGTTTGAATGATATTTCCCACTTCTTTTCTATTGTTATCTTCCTGATGTTTGAATGTTATTTACCGCTTATTTCCTAATGTTATTTTCCGGATGTTTAAATTTTATTTCCCTCTTCATTTCTAATGTTAATTTCGTGATGTTTAAATGTTATTTCCCACTTCTTTTCTAATGTTAATTTCCAGATTTTTGAATGTTATTTCACGATTGATTTCGAATGATAATTTCAAGATGTTTGAATGTTACTTCGCACTTCTTTTCTAATGCTATTTTCCTGAAGTTTGAATGTTATTTCCAATTTTTTTTAATGTTATTTTCCTGATGTTTGAATGTTATTTCCTGCTTCTTTTCTAACGTTAATTTCGTGATGTTTAAATGTTAATTCCCACTTCTTTTCTAATGTCATTTTCCTGATGTTTGAATGTTATTTCCCGCTTCTGCTCTAATGTTATTTTCCTGATGTTTAAATTTTATTTCCCACTTGATTTCTAATGTTAATTTCCTGATGTTTAAATGTTATTTCCCACTTCTTTTCTAATATAATTTTCCTTATGTTTTAATATTATTTCCTGCTTCTTTTCAAATGTTATTTTCCTGATGTTTGAATGCTATTACCCGCTTCCTTTCTAATATTATTTTCCTGATGTTTGAATGTTATTTCCCGCTTCCTTTCTAATGTTATTTCACTGATGTTTGAATGTTATTTCCCGCTTCTGTTCTAATGTTATTTTCCTGATGTTTGAATGTTATTTCCTGCTTCTTTTCTAACGTTAATTTCGTGATGTTTAAATGTTAATTCCCACTTCTTTTCTAATGTCATTTTCCTGATGTTTGAATGTTATTTCCCGCTTCTGTTCTAATGTTATTTTCCTGATGTTTGAATGTTATTTCCCGCTTATTTTCTAATGTTAATTTCATGATGTTTCAATATTATTTCCTGCTTCTCTTCTAATGCTATTTACTTGATGTTTGAATGTTATTTCCCATTTATTTTCTAATGCTATTTTTCTGATATTTCATTGTTATTTCCAACTTCCTTTCTATTGTTATTTTAATTATGTTTGAATGTTATTTCCCGCTTCTTTTCTAATGTTATTTTCCTTATATTTGAATGTTATTTCTCGCTTCTTTTCTAATGTTATTTTAGTGATGTTTGAATGATATTTCCCACTTCTTTTCTATTCTAATTTTCCTGATGTTTGAATTATATTTACCGCTTATTTTCCAATGTTATTCTCCTGATGTTAAAATGTTATTTCCCTCTTCGTTTCTAATGTTAATTTCGTGATGTTTAAATGTTATTTCCCACTTTTTTTCTAATGTTATTTTCCTGATGTTTGAATGTTATTTCACGATTGATTTCGAATGTTAATTTCATGATGTTTGAATGTTACTTCACACTTCTTTTCTAATGCAATTTTCCTGATGTTTGAATGTTATTTCCAACTTATTTTTTAATGTTATTGTACTGATGTTTGAATGTTACTTCCCACTTCTTTTCTATTGCTATTTTCCTGATGTTTGAATGTTATTTCCCACTTCTTTTCTAATGTTATTTTCCTGATGTTTGGAAGTTATTTCCCGCCTTTTTCCAATGTTATTATACTGATGTTTGATTATTTCCCGCTTCTTTTCTAATGTTATTTCTCTGATGTTTGTATCTTATTTCCCACTTCTTTTCTAATGTTATTTTCCTGATGATTAAATATAATTTCCCACTTCTTTTCTAATGTTAATTTCCTGATGTTTTAATGTTATTTCCCACTTCTTTTCTAATGTTAATTTCCTGATGTTTAAATGTTATTTCCCGCTTCTTTTCTAATGTTAATTTCATAATGTTTAAATGTTAATTCCAACTTCTTTTCTAATGTTATTTATCTGATGTTTGAATGTTATTTCCCGCTTCTGTTCTAATGTAATTTTCCTGATGTTTGAATGTTATTTCCCGCTTCTTTTCTAATGTTAATTTCCTGATGTTTAAATGGTATTTCCCACTTCTTTTCTAATGTTATTTTACTGATGTTTGAATGTTATTTCCCACTTCTTTTCTAATGTTATTTTCCTTATGTTTGAATGTTATTTGCTGCTTCTTTTCTAATGTTATTTTCCTGATATTTGAATGTTATTTCCCGCCACTTTACTAACGTTATTTGCCTGATGTTTGAATGTTATTTCCCACTTCTTTTCTAATGTTATTTTCTTGATGTTTGAATGTTATTTCCCTCCTTTTTCCAATGTTATTATACTGATGTTTGATTATTTCCCGCTTCTTTTCTAATGTTAATTTCATAATGTTTAAATGTTAATTCCCACTTCTTTTCTAATGTTATTTATCTGATGTTTGAATGTTATTTCCCGCTTCTGTTCTAATGTAATTTTCCTGATGTTTGAATGTTATTTCCCGCTTCTTTTCTAATGTTATTTTCCTTATGTTTGAATGTTATTTCCCGCTTCTTTTCTAATGTTATTTTCCTGATGTTTGAATGTAATTTCCCGCCTCTTTTCTAATGTTATTTTCCTGATGTTGGATTATTTCCCGCTTCTTTTCTAATATTATTTTTCCTGATGTTTGTATGTTATTTCCCGCCACCTTACTAACGTTATTTGCCTGATGTTTGAATGTTATTTCCCTTTTTTTCCTAATATGATTTTTCTGATGTTTGAATATTATTTCCCGCTTCTGTTCTAATGTAATTTTCCTGATGTTTTAATGTTATTTCCCGCTTCTTTTCTAACATTATTTTCCTGATGTTTGAATGTTACTTCCCACTTCCTTTCTAATGTAATTTTCCTGATGTTTAAATGTTACTCATGCTTCTTTTGTAATGTAATTTTACTGATTTTTGAATGTTATTTCTCTCTTATTTTTTAATGATATTTTCATGATGTTTGAATGTTATTACGCGCTTCCTTTCTAATGTTATTTCCTCATGTTTTAATGTTATTTCCCACTTCTTTTCTAATGTTTTCTTAATGATGTTTGAATGTTATTTCCTGCTTCTTTTCTAATGTAATTTTCCTGATGTTTGAATGTTATCTCCCGCTTCTTTTCTAATGTTATTTTCCTGTTGTTTGAATGTTATTTCCCGCTTCTTTTCTAATATTAATTTCATAATGTTTAAATGTTAATTCCCACTTCTTTTCTAATGTTATTTTCCTGATGTTTCTTTTATTTTCCAATTATCTTCTAATGTTATTTCCTTTATGTTTGAATGTTATTTCCCGCCACTTTACTAACGTTATTTCCCTGATGTTTGAATGTTATTTCCCTTTTTTTTTCTAATATGATTTTCCTGATGTTTGAATGTTATTTCCCGCTTCTTTTCTAATGTAATTTTCCTGATGTTTGAATGTTATTTCCCGCTTCTTTTCTGACGTTATTTTCCTGATGTTTGAATGTTACTTCCCACTTCCTTTCTAATGTAATTTTACTGATGTTTAAATGTTATTTCCTGCTTCTTTTGTAATGTAATTTTACTGATGTTTGAATGTTATTTCTCTCTTATTTTCTAATGAAATTTTCATGATGTTTGAATGTTATTACGCGCTTCCCTTCTAATGTTATTTCCTCATTTTTTAATGTTATTTCCCGCTTCTTTTCTAATGTTTTCTTAATGATGTTTGAATGTTATTTCCTGCTTCTTTTCTAATGTAATTTTCCTGATGTTTGAATGTTATCTCCCATTTCTTTTCTAAAGTTATTTTCCTGATGTTTGAATGTTATTTCCCGCTTCTTATCTAATGTTATTTTCCTGATGTTTGAATGTTGTTTTCTGCTTATCTTCTAATGTTATTTTCCTGATTTTTGAATGTTATTTCCCGCTTCTTTTCTAATGTTAATTTCATGATGTTTGAATATTATTTCGTGCTTCTCTTCTAATGCAATTTATTTGATGTTTGAATGTTATTTCACGATTGATTTCGAATGTTAATTTCATGATGTTTGAATGTTACTTCACACTTCTTTTCTAATGCAATTTTCCTGATGTTTGAATGTTATTTCCAACTTATTTTTTAATGTTATTGTACTGATGTTTGAATGTTACTTCCCACTTCTTTTCTAATGCTATTTTCCTGATGTTTGAATGTTATTTCCCACTTCTTTTCTAATGTTATTTTCCTGATGTTTGGAAGTTATTTCCCGCCTTTTTCCAATGTTATTATACTGATGTTTGATTATTTCCCGCTTCTTTTCTAATGTTATTTCTCTGATGTTTGTATCTTATTTCCCACTTCTTTTCTAATGTTATTTTCCTGATGATTACATATAATTTCCCACTTCTTTTCTAATGTTAATTTCCTGATGTTTAAATGTTATTTCCCACTTCTTTTCTAATGTTAATTTCCTGATGTTTAAATGTTATTTCCCGCTTCTTTTCTAATGTTAATTTCATAATGTTTAAATGTTAATTCCAACTTCTTTTCTAATGTTATTTATCTGATGTTTGAATGTTATTTCCCGCTTCTGTTCTAATGTAATTTTCCTGATGTTTGAATGTTATTTCCCGCTTCTTTTCTAATGTTAATTTCCTGATGTTTAAATGGTATTTCCCACTTCTTTTCTAATGTTATTTTACTGATGTTTGAATGTTATTTCCCACTTCTTTTCTAATGTTATTTTCCTTATGTTTGAATGTTATTTGCTGCTTCTTTTCTAATGTTATTTTCCTGATATTTGAATGTAATTTCCCGCCTCTTTTCTAATGTTATTTTCCTCTTGTTTGATTATTTCCCGCTTCTTTTCTAATATTATTTTTCCTGATGTTTGTATGTTATTTCCCGCCACTTTACTAACGTTATTTGCCTGATGTTTGAATGTTATTTCCCACTTCTTTTCTAATGTTATTTTCTTGATGTTTGAATGTTATTTCCCTCCTTTTTCCAATGTTATTATACTGATGTTTGATTATTTCCCGCTTCTTTTCTAATGTTAATTTCATAATGTTTAAATGTTAATTCCCACTTCTTTTCTAATGTTATTTATCTGATGTTTGAATGTTATTTCCCGCTTCTGTTCTAATGTAATTTTCCTGATGTTTGAATGTTATTTCCCGCTTCTTTTCTAATGTTATTTTCCTTATGTTTGAATGTTATTTCCCGCTTCTTTTCTAATGTTATTTTCCTGATGTTTGAATGTAATTTCCCGCCTCTTTTCTAATGTTATTTTCCTGATGTTGGATTATTTCCCGCTTCTTTTCTAATATTATTTTTCCTGATGTTTGTATGTTATTTCCCGCCACCTTACTAACGTTATTTGCCTGATGTTTGAATGTTATTTCCCTTTTTTTCCTAATATGATTTTTCTGATGTTTGAATATTATTTCCCGCTTCTGTTCTAATGTAATTTTCCTGATGTTTTAATGTTATTTCCCGCTTCTTTTCTAACATTATTTTCCTGATGTTTGAATGTTACTTCCCACTTCCTTTCTAATGTAATTTTCCTGATGTTTAAATGTTATTCATGCTTCTTTTGTAATGTAATTTTACTGATGTTTGAATGTTATTTCTCTCTTATTTTCTAATGAAATTTTCATGATGTTTGAATGTTATTACGCGCTTCCTTTCTAATGTTATTTCCTCATTTTTTAATGTTATTTCCCGCTTCTTTTCTAATGTTTTCTTAATGATGTTTGAATGTTATTTCCTGCTTCTTTTCTAATGTAATTTTCCTGATGTTTGAATGTTATCTCCCATTTCTTTTCTAAAGTTATTTTCCTGATGTTTGAATGTTATTTCCCGCTTCTTTTCTAATGTTATTTTCCTGATGTTTGAATGTTGTTTTCTGCTTATCTTCTAATGTTATTTTCCTGATTTTTGAATGTTATTTCCCGCTTCTTTTCTAATGTTAATTTCATGATGTTTGAATATTATTTCGTGCTTCTCTTCTAATGCAATTTATTTGATGTTTGAATGTTATTTCCCACATATTTTCTAATGTTATTATCCTAATGTTTGATTATTTCCCGCTTCTTTTCAAATGTTATTTTAGTGATGTTTGAATGATATTTCCCACTTCTTTTCTATTGTTATTTTCCTGATGTTTGAATGTTATTTACCGCTTATTTTCTAATGTTATTCTCCTGATGTTTGATTATTTCCCGCTTCTGTTCTAATGTTATTTTCCTGATGTTTGAATTTGATTTCCCGCTCCATTTCTAATGTTATTTTAGTGATGTTTGAATGATATTTCCCACTTCTTTTCTATTGTTATTTTCCTGATGTTTGAATGTTATTTACCGCTTATTTCCTAATGTTATTTTCCCGATGTTTAAATTTTATTTCCCTCTTCATTTCTTATGTTAATTTCGTGATGTTTAAATGTTATTTCCCACTTCTTTTCTAATGTTAATTTCCAGATTTTTGAATGTTATTTCACGATTGATTTCGAATGTTAATTTCAAGATGTTTGAATGTTACTTCGCACTTCTTTTCTAATGCTATTTTCCTGATGTTTGAATGTTATTTCCAATTTTTTTTAATGTTATTTTCCTGATGTTTGAATGTTATATCCCACTTCGTTTCTAAAGTTATTTTCCTGATGTTTGAATGTTACTTCCCACTTCTTTTCTACTGCTATTTTCCTGATTTTTGAATGTTATTTCCCAATTCTTTTCTAATGTTATTTTCCTGATTTTTTTATCTTATTTCCCACTTCTTTTCTACTGTTATTTTCCTGATGTTTAAATGTTATTTCCCACTTGATTTCTAATGTTAATTTCCTGATGTTTAAATGTTATTTCCCACTTCTTTTCTAATATAATTTTCCTTATGTTTTAATATTATTTCCTGCTTCTTTTCAAATGTTATTTTCCTGATGTTTGAATGCTATTACCCGCTTCCTTTCTAATATTATTTTCCTGATGTTTGAATGTTATTTCCCGCTTCCTTTCTAATGTTATTTTACTGATGTTTGAATGTTATTTCCCGCTTCAGTTCTAATGTTATTTTCCTGATTTTTGAATGTTATTTCCTGCTTCTTTTCTAACGTTAATTTCGTGATGTTTAAATGTTAATTCCCACTTCTTGTCTAATGTCATTTTCCTGATGTTTGAATGTTATTTCCCGCTTCTGTTCTAATGTTATTTTCCTGATGTTTGAATGTTATTTCCCTCTTATTTTCTAATGTTAATTTCATGATGTTTCAATATTGTTTCCTGCTTCTCTTCTAATGCTATTTACTTGAAGTTTGAATGTTATTTCCCATTTAATTTCTAATTCTATTTTTCTGATATTTCATTGTTATTTCCAACTTCCTTTCTATTGTTATTTTCATTATGTTTGAATGTTATTTCCCGCTTCTTTTCTAATGTTATTTTCCTTATATTTGAATGTTATTTCTCGCTTCTTTTCTAATGTTATTTTCCTGATGTTTGAATTTGTATTTCCTGCTCCTTTTCTAATGTTATTTTAGTGATGTTTGAATGATATTTCCCACTTCTTTTCTATTCTAATTTTCCTGATGTTTGAATTATATTTACCGCTTATTTTCCAATGTTATTCTCCTGATGTTTTAATGTTATTTCCCTCTTCGTTTCTAATGTTAATTTCGTGATGTTTAAATGTTATTTCCCACTTCTTTTCTAATGTTATTTTCCTGATGTTTGAATGTTATTTCACGATTGATTTCGAATGTTAATTTCATGATGTTTGAATGTTACTTCACACTTCTTTTCTAATGCTATTTTCCTGATGTTTGAATGTTATTTCCAAGTTATTTTTTAATGTTATTTTACTGATGTTTGAATGTTACTTCCCACTTCTTTTCTAATGCTATTTTCCTGATGTTTGAATGTTATTTCCCACTTCTTTTCTAATGTTATTTTCCTGATGTTTGAATGTTATTTCCCGCATTTTTCCAATGTTATTATACTGATGTTTGATTATTTCCCGCTTCTTTTCTAACGTTATTTCTCTGATATTTGTTTCTTATTTCCCATTTCTTTTCTAATGTTATTTTCCTGATGATTAAATATTATTTCCCACTTCTTTTCTAATGTTAATTTCCTGATGTTTAAATGTTATTTCCCACTTCTTTTCTAATGTTAATTTCCTGAAGTTTAAATGTTATTTCCCGCTTCTTTTCTAATGTTAATTTCATAATGTTTAAATGTTAATTCCCACTTCTTTTCTAATGTTATTTATCTGATGTTTGAATGTTATTTCCCGCTTCTGTTCTAATGTAATTTTCCTGATGTTTGAATGTTATTTCCCGCTTTTTTCTAATGTTAATTTCCTGATGTTTAAATGGTATTTCCCACTTCTTTTCTAATGTTATTTTACTGATGTTTGAATGTTATTTCCCACTTCTTTTCTAATGTTATTTTCCTTATGTTTGAATGGTATTTCCCGCTTCTTTTCTAATGTTATTTTCATGATGTTTGAATGTAATTTCCCGCCTCTTTTCTAATGTTATTTTCCTGATGTTTGATTATTTCCCGCTTCTTTTCTAATATTATTTTTCCTGATGTTTGTATGTTATTTCCCGCCACTTTACTAACGTTATTTGCCTGATGTTTGAATGTTATTTCCCGCCTTTTTCCAATGTTATTATACTGATGTTTGATTATTTCCCGCTTCTTTTCTGATGTTAATTTCATAATGTTTAAATGTTAATTCCCACTTCTTTTCTAATGTTGTTTATCTGATGTTTGAATGTTATTTCCCGCTTCTGTTCTAATGTAATTTTCCTGATGTTTGAATGTTATTTCCCGCTTCTTTTCTAATATTATTTTCCTTATGTTTGAATGTTATTTCCCGCTTCTTTTCTAATGTTATTTTCCTGATGTTTGAAGGTAATTTCCCGCCTCTTTTCTAATGTTATTTACCTGATGTTTGATTATTTCCCGCTTCTTTCTAATGTTATTTTCCTGATGTTTGAATGTTATTTCCCGCTTCTTTGCTAACGTTATTTTCCTGATGTTTGAATGTTACTTCCCACTTCCTTTCTAATCTAATTTTCCTGATGTTTAAATGTTATTTCCTGCTTCTTTTGTAATGTAATTTTACTGATGTTTAAATGTTTTTTCTCCCTTATTTTCTAATGTTATTTTCATGATGTTTGAATGTTATTACGTGCTTCCTTTCTAATGTTATTTCCTCTTGTTTTAATGTTATTTCCCGCTTCTTTTCTAGTATTTTTTTCATGATGTTTGAATGTTGTTTGCTGCTTCTTTTCTAATGTAATTTTCCTGATGTTTGAATGTTATCTCCCATTTCTTTTCTAAAGTTATTTTCCTGATGTTTTAATGTTATTTACCACTTCTTTTCTGACGTTATTTTCCTGATGTTTGAATGTTGTTTTCCGCTTATCTTCTAATGTTATTTTCCTGATTTTTGAATGTTATTTCCCGCTTCTTTTCTAATGTTAATTTCATGATGTTTGAATATTATTTCGTGCTTCTCTTCTAATGCAATTTATTTGATGTTTGAATGTTATTTCCCACATATTTTTTAATGTTATTATCCTCATGTTTGATTATTTCCCGCTTCTTTTCAAATGTTATTTTAGTGATGTTTGAATGATATTTCCCACTTCTTTTCTATTGTTATTTTTCTGATGTTTGAATGTTATTTACGGCTTATTTTCTAATGTTATTATCCTGATGTTTGATTATTTCCCGCTTCTTTTCTAATGTTATTTTCCTGATGTTTGAATTTGATTTCCCGCTCCATTTCTAATGTTATTTTAGTGATGTTTGAATGATATTTCCCACTTCTTTTCTATTGTTATTTCCTGATGTTTGAATGTTATTTACCGCTTATTTCCTAATGTTATTTTCCCGATGTTTAAATTTTATTTCCCTCTTCATTTCTAATGTTAATTTCGTGATGTTTAAATGTTATTTCCCACTTCTTTTCTAATGTTAATTTCCAGATTTTTGAATGTTATTTCACGATTGATTTCGAATGTTAATTTCAAGATGTTTGAATGTTACCTCGCACTTCTTTTCTAATGCTATTTTCCTGAAGTTTGAATGTTATTTCCAATTTTTTTTAATGTTATTTTCCTGATGTTTGAATGTTATATCCCACTACGTTTCTAAAGTTATTTTCCTGATGTTTAAATGTTATTTCCCACTTCTTTTCTAATATAATTTTCCTTATGTTTTAATATTATTTCCTGCTTCTTTTCAAATGTTATTTTCCTGATGTTTGAATGCTATTACTCGCTTCCTTTCTAATATTATTTTCCTGATGTTTGAATGTTATTTCCCGCTTCCTTTCTAATGTTATTTTACTGATGTTTGAATGTTATTTCCCGCTTCTGTTCTATTGTTATTTTCCTGATGTTTGAATCTTATTTACGGCTTATTTTCTAATGTTATTACCTGATGTTTGAATGTTATTTACCGCTTATTTCCTAATGTTATTTTCCGGATGTTTAAATTTTATTTCCCTCTTCATTTCTAATGTTAATTTCGTGATGTTTAAATGTTATTTCCCACTTCTTTTCTAATGTTAATTTCCAGATTTTTGAATGTTATTTCACGATTGATTTCGAATGATAATTTCAAGATGTTTGAATGTTACTTCGCACTTCTTTTCTAATGCTATTTTCCTGAAGTTTGAATGTTATTTCCAATTTTTTTAATGTTATTTTCCTGATGTTTGAATGTTATATCCCACTTCGTTTCTAAAGTTATTTTCCTGATGTTTGAATGTTACTTCCCACTTCTTTTCTACTGCTATTTTCCTGATCTTTGAATGTTATTTCCCACTTGATTTCTAATGTTAATTTCCTGATGTTTAAATGTTAATTCCCGCTTCTTTTCTAATGCTATTTTTCTGATGTTTGAATGTTACTTCCCACTTCTTTTCTAATGATATTTTCCTGATGTTTAAATGTTATTTCCCGCTTCTTTTCTAATGTTAATTTCCTGATTTTTAAATGGTATTTCCCTCTTCTTTTCTAATGTTATTTTCCTAATGTTTGAATGTTATATCCTGCTACGTTTTGTAATGTTATTTTACTGATGTTTGAATGTTACTTCCCTCTTCTTTTCTAATGATATTTTCCTGATGTTTAAATGTTATTTCCCGCTTCTTTTCTAATATTATTTTCCTGATGTTTAAATGTTAATTCCCGCTTCTTTTCTAATGTTAATTTCCTGATGTATATATGTTATTTCCCACTTCTTTTCTAATGTTAATTTCATGATGTTTAAATGTTATTTCCCGCTTCTTTTCTAATGTTATTTTCATTATGTTTGAATGTTATATCCTGCTACGTTTTTTAATGTTATTTTACTGATGTTTGAATGTTACTTCCCACTTCTTTTCTAATGATATTTTCCTGATGTTTAAATGTTATTTCCCGCTTCTTTTCTAATATTATTTTCCTGATGTTTAAATGTTAATTCCCGCTTCTTTTCTAATGTTAATTTCCAGATTTTTAAATGGTATTTCCCACTTCTTTTCTAATGTTATTTTCCTTATGTTTGAATATTACTTCCCGCTTCTTTTCTAATGTTATTTTCCTGGATTGAATGTAATTTCCCCCCTCTTTTCTAATGTTAATTTCCTGATGTTTAAATGTTATTTTCCACTTATTTTCTAATGTTATTTTCTTTATGTTTGAATGTTATTTCCCGCCACTTTATTAACGTTATTTGCCTGATGTTTGAATGTTATTTCCCTTTTTTTCTAATATAATTTTCCTGATGTTTGAATGTTATTTCCCGCTTCTTTTCTAATGTAATTTTCCTGATGTTTGGATGTTATTTCCCACTTCTTTTCTAATGCTATTTTTCTGATGTTTGAATGTTACTTCCCACTTCTTTTCTAATGATATTTTCCTGATGTTTAAATGTTATTTCCCGCTTCTTTTCTAATATTATTTTCCTGATGTTTAAATGTTAATTCCCGTTTCTTTTCTAATGTTAATTTCCTGATTTTTAAATGGTATTTCCCTCTTCTTTTCTAATGTTATTTTCCTTATGTTTGAATGTTATATCCTGCTACGTTTTGTAATGTTATTTTACTGATGTTTGAATGTTACTTCCCTCTTCTTTTCTAATGATATTTTCCTGATGTTTAAATGTTATTTCCCGCTTCTTTTCTAATATTATTTTCCTTATGTTTGAATATTATTTCCTGCTTCTTTTATAATGTTATTTTCCTGGATTGAATGTAATTTCCCGCCTCTTTTCTAATGTTATTTTCCTGATGTTTCTATGTTATTTCCCACTTATTTTCTAATGTGATTTTCTTTATGTTTGAATGTTATTTCCCGCCACTTTACTAACGTTATTTCCCTGATGTTTAAATGTTATTTCCCACTTCTTTTCTAATATAATTTTCCTTATGTTTTAATATTCTTTCCTGCTTCTTTTCAAATGTTATTTTCCTGATGTTTGAATGCTATTACCCGCTTCCTTTCTAATATTATTTTCCTGATGTTTGAATGTTATTTCCCGCTTCTTTTCTAATGTCATTTTCCTGATGTTTGAATGTTATTTCCCGCTTATTTTCTAATGTTAATTTCATGATGTTTCAATATTATTTCCTGCTTCTCTTCTAATGCTATTTACTTGATGTTTGAATGTTATTTCCCATTTATTTTCTAATGCAATTTTTCTGATATTTCATTGTTATTTCCAACTTCCTTTCTATTGTTATTTTCATGATGTTTGAATGTTATTTCCCGCTTCTTTTCTAATGTTATTTTCCTTATATTTGAATGTTATTTCTCGCTTCTTTTCTAAAGTTATTTTCCTGTGTTTGAATTTGATTTCCTGCTCCTTTTCTAATGTTATTTTA
This sequence comes from Narcine bancroftii, assembly GCF_036971445.1. Taxonomy (NCBI): domain Eukaryota; kingdom Metazoa; phylum Chordata; class Chondrichthyes; order Torpediniformes; family Narcinidae; genus Narcine; species Narcine bancroftii. Next base: position 5,507,891 of record NW_027211808.1, read on the forward strand.
GTGATGTTTGAATGATATTTCCCACTTCTTTTCTATTCTAATTTTCCTGATGTTTGAATTATATTTACCGCTTATTTTCCAATGTTATTCTCCTGATGTTTAAAAGTTATTTCCCTCTTCGTTTCTAATGTTAATTTCGTGATGTTTAAATGTAATTTCCCACTTCTTTTCTAATGATATTTTCCTGATGTTTAAATGTTATTTCCCGCTTTTTTTCTAATATTATTTTCCTGATGTTTAAATGTTAATTCCCGCTTCTTTTCTAATGTTAATTTTCTGATGTTTAAATGGTATTTCCCACTTCTTTTCTAATGTTATTTTCATTATGTTTGAATATTATTTCCTGCTTCTTTTCTAATGTTATTTTCCTGGATTGAATGTAATTTCCCGCCTCTTTTCTAATGTTATTTTCCTGATGTTTCTATGTTATTTCCCACTTATTTTCTAATGTTATTTTCTTTATGTTTGAATGTTATTTCCCGCCACTTTACTAACGTTATTTCCCTGATGTTCGAATGTTATTTCCCTTTTTTTTTCTAATATGATTTTCCTGATGTTTGAATGTTATTTCCCGCTTCATTTCTGACGTTATTTTCCTGATGTTTGAATGTTACTTCCCACTTCCTTTCTATTGTAATTTTCCTGATGTTTAAATGTTATTTGCTGCTTCTTTTGTAATGTAATTTTACTGATGTTTGAATGTTATTTCTCTCTTATTTTCTAATGATATTTTCATGATGTTTGAATGTTATTACGCGCTTCCTTTCTAATGTTATTTCCTCATGTTTTAATGTTATTTCCCGCTTCTTTTCTAATGTTTTCTTAATGATGTTTGAATGTTATTTCCTGCTTCTTTTCTAATGTAATTTTCCTGATGTTTGAATGTTATCTCCCATTTCTTTTCTAAAGTTATTTTCCTGATGTTTGAATGTTATTTCCTGCTTCTTTTCTAATGTTATTTTCCTGATGTTTGAATGTTGTTTTCCGCTTATCTTCTAATGTTATTTTCCTGATTTTTGAATGTTATTTCCCGCTTCTTTTCTAATGTTAATTTCATGATGTTTGAATATTATTTCGTGCTTCTCTTCTAATGCAATTTATTTGATGTTTGAATGTTATTTCCCACATATTTCCTAATGTTATTATCCTAATGTTTGATTATTTCCCGCTTCTTTTCAAATGTTATTTTAGTGATGTTTGAATGATATTTCCCACTTCTTTTCTATTGTTATTTTCCTGATGTTTGAATGTTATTTACGGCTTATTTTCTAATGTTATTATCCTGATGTTTGAATGTTATTTACCGCTTATTTCCTAATGTTATTTTCCGGATGTTTAAATTTTATTTCCCTCTTCATTTCTAATGTTAATTTCGTGATGTTTAAATGTTATTTCCCACTTCTTTTCTAATGTTAATTTCCAGATTTTTGAATGTTATTTCACGATTGATTTCGAATGATAATTTCAAGATGTTTGAATGTTACTTCGCACTTCTTTTCTAATGCTATTTTCCTGAAGTTTGAATGTTATTTCCAATTTTTTTTAATGTTATTTTCCTGATGTTTGAATGTTATATCCCACTTCGTTTCTAAAGTTATTTTCCTGATGTTTGAATGTTACTTCCCACTTCTTTTCTACTGCTATTTTCCTGATCTTTGAATGTTATTTCCCACTTGATTTCTAATGTTAATTTCCTGATGTTTAAATGTTATTTCCCACTTGATTTCTAATGTTAATTTCCTGATGTTTAAATGTGATTTCCCACTTCTTTCCTAATATAATTTTCCTTATGTTTTAATTTTATTTCCTGCTTCATTTCAAATGTTATTTTCCTGATGTTTAAATGTTATTTCCCACTTCCTTTCTAATATAATTTTCCTTATGTTTTAATATTATTTCCTGCTTCTTTTCAAATGTTATTTTCCTCATGTTTGAATGCTATTACCCGCTTCCTTTCTAATATTATTTTCCTGATGTTTGAATGTTATTTCCCACTTCCTTTCTAATGTTATTTTACTGATGTTTGAATGTTATTTCCCGCTTCTTTTCTAATATTATTTTCCTGATGTTTAAATGTTAATTCCCGCTTCTTTTCTAATGTTAATTTCCAGATTTTTAAATGGTATTTCCCTCTTCTTTTCTAATGTTATTTTCCTAATGTTTGAATGTTATATCCTGCTACGTTTTGTAATGTTATTTTACTGATGTTTGAATGTTACTTCCCTCTTCTTTTCTAATGATATTTTCCTGATGTTTAAATGTTATTTCCCGCTTCTTTTCTAATATTATTTTCCTGATGTTTAAATGTTAATTCCCGCTTCTTTTCTAATGTTAATTTCCTGATGTATAAATGTTATTTGCCACTTCTTTTCTAATGTTAATTTCATGATGTTTAAATGTTATTTCCCGCTTCTTTTCTAATGTTATTTTCATTATGTTCGAATGTTATATCCTGCTACGTTTTTTAATGTTATTTTACTGATGTTTGAATGTTACTTCCCACTTCTTTTCTAATGATATTTTCCTGATGTTTAAATGTTATTTCCCGCTTCTTTTCTAATATTATTTTCCTGATGTTTAAATGTTAATTCCCGCTTCTTTTCTAATGTTAATTTCCAGATTTTTAAATGGTATTTCCCACTTCTTTTCTAATGTTATTTTCCTTATGTTTGAATATTACTTCCCGCTTCTTTTCTAATGTTATTTTCCTGGATTGAATGTAATTTCCCCCCTCTTTTCTAATGTTATTTTCCTGATGTTTCTATGTTATTTCCCACTCTTTTTCTAATGTTATTTTCTTTATGTTTGAATGTTATTTCCCGCCACTTTATTAACGTTATTTGCCTGATGTTTGAATGTTATTTCCCTTTTTTTCTAATATAATTTTCCTGATGTTTGAATGTTATTTCCCGCTTCTTTTCTAATGTAATTTTCCTGATGTTTGGATGTTATTTCCCACTTCTTTTCTAATGCTATTTTTCTGATGTTTGAATGTTACTTCCCACTTCTTTTCTAATGATATTTTCCTGATGTTTAAATGTTATTTCCCGCTTCTTTTCTAATATTATTTTCCTGATGTTTAAATGTTAATTCCCGCTTCTTTTCTAATGTTAATTTCCTGATTTTTAAATGGTATTTCCCTCTTCTTTTCTAATGTTATTTTCCTTATGTTTGAATGTTATATCCTGCTACGTTTTGTAATGTTATTTTACTGATGTTTGAATGTTATTTGCTGCTTCTTTTCTAATGTTATTTTCCTGATATTTGAATGTAATTTCCCGCCTCTTTTCTAATGTTATTTTCCTCTTGTTTGATTATTTCCCGCTTCTTTTCTAATATTATTTTTCCTGATGTTTGTATGTTATTTCCCGCCACTTTACTAACGTTATTTGCCTGATGTTTGAATGTTATTTCCCACTTCTTTTCTAATGTTATTTTCTTGATGTTTGAATGTTATTTCCCTCCTTTTTCCAATGTTATTATACTGATGTTTGATTATTTCCCGCTTCTTTTCTAATGTTAATTTCATAATGTTTAAATGTTAATTCCCACTTCTTTTCTAATGTTATTTATCTGATGTTTGAATGTTATTTCCCGCTTCTGTTCTAATGTAATTTTCCTGATGTTTGAATGTTATTTCCCGCTTCTTTTCTAATGTTATTTTCCTTATGTTTGAATGTTATTTCCCGCTTCTTTTCTAATGTTATTTTCCTGATGTTTGAATGTAATTTCCCGCCTCTTTTCTAATGTTATTTTCCTGATGTTGGATTATTTCCCGCTTCTTTTCTAATATTATTTTTCCTGATGTTTGTATGTTATTTCCCGCCACCTTACTAACGTTATTTGCCTGATGTTTGAATGTTATTTCCCTTTTTTTCCTAATATGATTTTTCTGATGTTTGAATATTATTTCCCGCTTCTGTTCTAATGTAATTTTCCTGATGTTTTAATGTTATTTCCCGCTTCTTTTCTAACATTATTTTCCTGATGTTTGAATGTTACTTCCCACTTCCTTTCTAATGTAATTTTCCTGATGTTTAAATGTTATTCATGCTTCTTTTGTAATGTAATTTTACTGATGTTTGAATGTTATTTCTCTCTTATTTTCTAATGAAATTTTCATGATGTTTGAATGTTATTACGCGCTTCCTTTCTAATGTTATTTCCTCATTTTTTAATGTTATTTCCCGCTTCTTTTCTAATGTTTTCTTAATGATGTTTGAATGTTATTTCCTGCTTCTTTTCTAATGTAATTTTCCTGATGTTTGAATGTTATCTCCCATTTCTTTTCTAAAGTTATTTTCCTGATGTTTGAATGTTATTTCCCGCTTCTTTTCTAATGTTATTTTCCTGATGTTTGAATGTTGTTTTCTGCTTATCTTCTAATGTTATTTTCCTGATTTTTGAATGTTATTTCCCGCTTCTTTTCTAATGTTAATTTCATGATGTTTGAATATTATTTCGTGCTTCTCTTCTAATGCAATTTATTTGATGTTTGAATGTTATTTCCCACATATTTTCTAATGTTATTATCCTAATGTTTGATTATTTCCCGCTTCTTTTCAAATGTTATTTTAGTGATGTTTGAATGATATTTCCCACTTCTTTTCTATTGTTATTTTCCTGATGTTTGAATGTTATTTACCGCTTATTTTCTAATGTTATTCTCCTGATGTTTGATTATTTCCCGCTTCTGTTCTAATGTTATTTTCCTGATGTTTGAATTTGATTTCCCGCTCCATTTCTAATGTTATTTTAGTGATGTTTGAATGATATTTCCCACTTCTTTTCTATTGTTATTTTCCTGATGTTTGAATGTTATTTACCGCTTATTTCCTAATGTTATTTTCCCGATGTTTAAATTTTATTTCCCTCTTCATTTCTTATGTTAATTTCGTGATGTTTAAATGTTATTTCCCACTTCTTTTCTAATGTTAATTTCCAGATTTTTGAATGTTATTTCACGATTGATTTCGAATGTTAATTTCAAGATGTTTGAATGTTACTTCGCACTTCTTTTCTAATGCTATTTTCCTGATGTTTGAATGTTATTTCCAATTTTTTTTAATGTTATTTTCCTGATGTTTGAATGTTATATCCCACTTCGTTTCTAAAGTTATTTTCCTGATGTTTGAATGTTACTTCCCACTTCTTTTCTACTGCTATTTTCCTGATTTTTGAATGTTATTTCCCAATTCTTTTCTAATGTTATTTTCCTGATTTTTTTATCTTATTTCCCACTTCTTTTCTACTGTTATTTTCCTGATGTTTAAATGTTATTTCCCACTTGATTTCTAATGTTAATTTCCTGATGTTTAAATGTTATTTCCCACTTCTTTTCTAATATAATTTTCCTTATGTTTTAATATTATTTCCTGCTTCTTTTCAAATGTTATTTTCCTGATGTTTGAATGCTATTACCCGCTTCCTTTCTAATATTATTTTCCTGATGTTTGAATGTTATTTCCCGCTTCCTTTCTAATGTTATTTTACTGATGTTTGAATGTTATTTCCTGCTTCTTTTCTAACGTTAATTTCGTGATGTTTAAATGTTAATTCCCACTTCTTGTCTAATGTCATTTTCCTGATGTTTGAATGTTATTTCCCGCTTCTGTTCTAATGTTATTTTCCTGATGTTTGAATGTTATTTCCCTCTTATTTTCTAATGTTAATTTCATGATGTTTCAATATTGTTTCCTGCTTCTCTTCTAATGCTATTTACTTGAAGTTTGAATGTTATTTCCCATTTAATTTCTAATTCTATTTTTCTGATATTTCATTGTTATTTCCAACTTCCTTTCTATTGTTATTTTCATTATGTTTGAATGTTATTTCCCGCTTCTTTTCTAATGTTATTTTCCTTATATTTGAATGTTATTTCTCGCTTCTTTTCTAATGTTATTTTCCTGATGTTTGAATTTGTATTTCCTGCTCCTTTTCTAATGTTATTTTAGTGATGTTTGAATGATATTTCCCACTTCTTTTCTATTCTAATTTTCCTGATGTTTGAATTATATTTACCGCTTATTTTCCAATGTTATTCTCCTGATGTTTTAATGTTATTTCCCTCTTCGTTTCTAATGTTAATTTCGTGATGTTTAAATGTTATTTCCCACTTCTTTTCTAATGTTATTTTCCTGATGTTTGAATGTTATTTCACGATTGATTTCGAATGTTAATTTCATGATGTTTGAATGTTACTTCACACTTCTTTTCTAATGCTATTTTCCTGATGTTTGAATGTTATTTCCAAGTTATTTTTTAATGTTATTTTACTGATGTTTGAATGTTACTTCCCACTTCTTTTCTAATGCTATTTTCCTGATGTTTGAATGTTATTTCCCACTTCTTTTCTAATGTTATTTTCCTGATGTTTGAATGTTATTTCCCGCATTTTTCCAATGTTATTATACTGATGTTTGATTATTTCCCGCTTCTTTTCTAACGTTATTTCTCTGATATTTGTTTCTTATTTCCCATTTCTTTTCTAATGTTATTTTCCTGATGATTAAATATTATTTCCCACTTCTTTTCTAATGTTAATTTCCTGATGTTTAAATGTTATTTCCCACTTCTTTTCTAATGTTAATTTCCTGAAGTTTAAATGTTATTTCCCGCTTCTTTTCTAATGTTAATTTCATAATGTTTAAATGTTAATTCCCACTTCTTTTCTAATGTTATTTATCTGATGTTTGAATGTTATTTCCCGCTTCTGTTCTAATGTAATTTTCCTGATGTTTGAATGTTATTTCCCGCTTTTTTCTAATGTTAATTTCCTGATGTTTAAATGGTATTTCCCACTTCTTTTCTAATGTTATTTTACTGATGTTTGAATGTTATTTCCCACTTCTTTTCTAATGTTATTTTCCTTATGTTTGAATGGTATTTCCCGCTTCTTTTCTAATGTTATTTTCATGATGTTTGAATGTAATTTCCCGCCTCTTTTCTAATGTTATTTTCCTGATGTTTGATTATTTCCCGCTTCTTTTCTAATATTATTTTTCCTGATGTTTGTATGTTATTTCCCGCCACTTTACTAACGTTATTTGCCTGATGTTTGAATGTTATTTCCCGCCTTTTTCCAATGTTATTATACTGATGTTTGATTATTTCCCGCTTCTTTTCTGATGTTAATTTCATAATGTTTAAATGTTAATTCCCACTTCTTTTCTAATGTTGTTTATCTGATGTTTGAATGTTATTTCCCGCTTCTGTTCTAATGTAATTTTCCTGATGTTTGAATGTTATTTCCCGCTTCTTTTCTAATATTATTTTCCTTATGTTTGAATGTTATTTCCCGCTTCTTTTCTAATGTTATTTTCCTGATGTTTGAAGGTAATTTCCCGCCTCTTTTCTAATGTTATTTACCTGATGTTTGATTATTTCCCGCTTCTTTCTAATGTTATTTTCCTGATGTTTGAATGTTATTTCCCGCTTCTTTGCTAACGTTATTTTCCTGATGTTTGAATGTTACTTCCCACTTCCTTTCTAATCTAATTTTCCTGATGTTTAAATGTTATTTCCTGCTTCTTTTGTAATGTAATTTTACTGATGTTTAAATGTTTTTTCTCCCTTATTTTCTAATGTTATTTTCATGATGTTTGAATGTTATTACGTGCTTCCTTTCTAATGTTATTTCCTCTTGTTTTAATGTTATTTCCCGCTTCTTTTCTAGTATTTTTTTCATGATGTTTGAATGTTGTTTGCTGCTTCTTTTCTAATGTAATTTTCCTGATGTTTGAATGTTATCTCCCATTTCTTTTCTAAAGTTATTTTCCTGATGTTTTAATGTTATTTACCACTTCTTTTCTGACGTTATTTTCCTGATGTTTGAATGTTGTTTTCCGCTTATCTTCTAATGTTATTTTCCTGATTTTTGAATGTTATTTCCCGCTTCTTTTCTAATGTTAATTTCATGATGTTTGAATATTATTTCGTGCTTCTCTTCTAATGCAATTTATTTGATGTTTGAATGTTATTTCCCACATATTTTTTAATGTTATTATCCTCATGTTTGATTATTTCCCGCTTCTTTTCAAATGTTATTTTAGTGATGTTTGAATGATATTTCCCACTTCTTTTCTATTGTTATTTTTCTGATGTTTGAATGTTATTTACGGCTTATTTTCTAATGTTATTATCCTGATGTTTGATTATTTCCCGCTTCTTTTCTAATGTTATTTTCCTGATGTTTGAATTTGATTTCCCGCTCCATTTCTAATGTTATTTTAGTGATGTTTGAATGATATTTCCCACTTCTTTTCTATTGTTATTTCCTGATGTTTGAATGTTATTTACCGCTTATTTCCTAATGTTATTTTCCCGATGTTTAAATTTTATTTCCCTCTTCATTTCTAATGTTAATTTCGTGATGTTTAAATGTTATTTCCCACTTCTTTTCTAATGTTAATTTCCAGATTTTTGAATGTTATTTCACGATTGATTTCGAATGTTAATTTCAAGATGTTTGAATGTTACCTCGCACTTCTTTTCTAATGCTATTTTCCTGAAGTTTGAATGTTATTTCCAATTTTTTTTAATGTTATTTTCCTGATGTTTGAATGTTATATCCCACTACGTTTCTAAAGTTATTTTCCTGATGTTTAAATGTTATTTCCCACTTCTTTTCTAATATAATTTTCCTTATGTTTTAATATTATTTCCTGCTTCTTTTCAAATGTTATTTTCCTGATGTTTGAATGCTATTACTCGCTTCCTTTCTAATATTATTTTCCTGATGTTTGAATGTTATTTCCCGCTTCCTTTCTAATGTTATTTTACTGATGTTTGAATGTTATTTCCCGCTTCTGTTCTAATGTTATTTTCCTGATGTTTTAATGTTATTTCCTGCTTCTTTTCTAACGTTAATTTCGTGATGTTTAAATGTTAATTCCCACTTCTTTTCTAATGTCATTTTCCTGATGTTTGAATGTTATTTCCCGCTTCTGTTCTAATGTTATTTTCCTGATTTTTGAATGATATTTCCCGCTTCTTTTCTAATGTTAATTTCATGATGTTTGAATATTATTTCGTGCTTCTCTTCTAATGCAATTTATTTGATGTTTGAATGTTATTTCCCACATATTTTCTAATGTTATTATCCTAATGTTTGATTATTTCCCGCTTCTTTTCAAATGTTATTTTAGTGATGTTTGAATGATATTTCCCACTTCTTTTCTATTGTTATTTTCCTGATGTTTGAATGTTATTTACCACTTATTTTCTAATGTTATTATCCTGATGTTAGATTATTTCCCGCTTCTTTTCTAATGTTATTTTCCTGATGTTTGAATTTGATTTCCCGCTCCATTTCTAATGTTATTTTAGTGATGTTTGAATGATATTTCCCACTTCTTTTCTATTGTTATTTTCCTGATGTTTGAATGTTATTTACCGCTTATTTCCTAATGTTATTTTCCCGATGTTTAAATTTTATTTCCCTCTTCATTTCTAATGTTAATTTCGTGATGTTTAAATGCTATTTCCCACTTCTTTTCTAATGTTAATTTCCAGATTTTTGAATGTTATTTCACGATTGATTTCGAATGTTAATTTCAAGATGTTTGAATGTTACCTCGCACTTCTTTTCTAATGCTATTTTCCTGAAGTTTGAATGTTATTTCCAATTTTTTTAAATGTTATTTTCCTGATGTTTGAATGTTATATCCCACTTCGTTTCTAAAGTTATTTTCCTGATGTTTGAATGTTACTTCCCACTTCTTTTCTACTGCTATTTTCCTGATCTTTGAATGTAATTTCCCACTTCCTTTCTAATGTTATTTTCCTGATGTTTTTATCTTATTTCCCACTTCTTTTCTAATGTTATTTTCCTGATGTTTAAATGTTATTTCCCACTTGATTTCTAATGTTAATTTCCTGATGTTTAAATGTTATTTCCCACTTGATTTCTAATGTTAATTTCCTGATGTTTAAATGTTATTTCCCACTTCTTTTCTAATATAATTTTCCTTATGTTTTAATATTATTTCCTGCTTCTTTTCAAATGTTATTTTCCTGATGTTTGAATGCTATTACCCGCTTCCTTTCTAATATTATTTTCCTGATGTTTAAATGTTATTTCCCGCTTCTTTTCTAATGTTAATTTCATAATGTTTAAATGTTAATTCCAACTTCTTTTCTAATGTTATTTATCTGATGTTTGAATGTTATTTCCCGCTTCTGTTCTAATGTAATTTTCCTGATGTTTGAATGTTATTTCCTGCTTCTTTTCTAATGTTATTTTCCTGGATTGAATGTAATTTCCCGCCTCTTTTCTAATGTTATTTTCCTGATGTTTCTATGTTATTTCCCACTTATTTTCTAATGTTATTTTCTTTATGTTTGAATGTTATTTCCCGCCACTTTACTAACTTTATTTCCCTGATGTTTGAATGTTATTTCCATTTTTTTTCTAATATGATTTTCCTGATGTTTGAATGTTACTTCCCACTTCCTTTCTATTGTAATTTTCCTGATTTTTAAATGTTATTTGCTGCTTCTTTTGTAATGTAATTTTACTGATGTTTGAATGTTATTTCTCTCTTATTTTCTAATGATATTTTCATGATGTTTGAATGTTATTACGCGCTTCCTTTCTAATGTTATTTCCTCATGTTTTAATGTTATTTCCCGCTTCTTTTCTAATGTTTTCTTAATGATGTTTGAATGTTATTTCCTGCTTCTTTTCTAATGTAATTTTCCTGATGTTTGAATGTTATCTCCCATTTCTTTTCTAAAGTTATTTTCCTGATGTTTGAATGTTATTTCCCGCTTCTTTTCTAATGTTATTTTCCTGATGTTTGAATGTTGTTTTCCGCTTATCTTCTAATGTTATTTTCCTGATTTTTGAATGTTATTTCCCGCTTCTTTTCTAATGTTAATTTCATGATGTTTGAATATTATTTATGCTTCTCTTCTAATGCAATTTATTTGATGTTTGAATGTTATTTCCCACATATTTTCTAATGTTATTATCCTAATGTTTGATTATTTCCCGCTTCTTTTCAAATGTTATTTTAGTGATGTTTGAATGATATTTCCCACTTCTTTTCAATTGTTATTTTCCTGATGTTTGAATGTTATTTACGGCTTATTTTCTAATGTTATTATCCTGATGTTTGATTATTTCCCGCTTCTTTTCTAATGTTATTTTCCTGATGTTTGAATTTGATTTCCCGCTCCATTTCTAATGTTATTTTAGTGATGTTTGAATGATATTTCCCACTTCTTTTCTATTGTTATCTTCCTGATGTTTGAATGTTATTTACCGCTTATTTCCTAATGTTATTTTCCGGATGTTTAAATTTTATTTCCCTCTTCATTTCTAATGTTAATTTCGTGATGTTTAAATGTTATTTCCCACTTCTTTTCTAATGTTAATTTCCAGATTTTTGAATGTTATTTCACGATTGATTTCGAATGATAATTTCAAGATGTTTGAATGTTACTTCGCACTTCTTTTCTAATGCTATTTTCCTGAAGTTTGAATGTTATTTCCAATTTTTTTTAATGTTATTTTCCTGATGTGTGAATGTTATATCCCACTTCGTTTCTAAAGTTATTTTCCTGATGTTTGAATGTTACTTCCCACTTCTTTTCTACTGCTATTTTCCTGATCTTTGAATGTTATTTCCCACTTGATTTCTAATGTTAATTTCCTGATGTTTAAATGTTATTTCCCACTTGATTTCTAATGTTAATTTCCTGATGTTTAAATGTGATTTCCCACTTCTTTTCTAATATAATTTTCCTTATGTTTTAATATTATTTCCTGCTTCTTTTCAAATGTTATTTTCCTCATGTTTGAATGCTATTACCCGCTTCCTTTCTAATATTATTTTCCTGATGTTTGAATGTTATTTCCCGCTTCCTTTCTAATGTTATTTTACTGATGTTTGAATGTTATTTCCCGCTTCTGTTCTAATGTTATTTTCCTGATGTTTGAATGTTATTTCCTGCTTCTTTTCTAACGTTAATTTCGTGATGTTTAAATGTTAATTCCCACTTCTTTTCTAATGTCATTTTCCTGATGTTTGAATGTTATTTCCCGCTTCTGCTCTAATGTTATTTTCCTGATGTTTAAATTTTATTTCCCACTTGATTTCTAATGTTAATTTCCTGATGTTTAAATGTTATTTCCCACTTCTTTTCTAATATAATTTTCCTTATGTTTTAATATTATTTCCTGCTTCTTTTCAAATGTTATTTTCCTGATGTTTGAATGCTATTACCCGCTTCCTTTCTAATATTATTTTCCTGATGTTTGAATGTTATTTCCCGCTTCCTTTCTAATGTTATTTTCCTGATGTTTGAATGTTATTTCCTGCTTCTTTTCTAATGTTAATTTAGTGATGTTTAAATGTTAATTCCCACTTCTTTTCTAATGTCATTTTCCTGATGTTTGAATGTTATTTCCCGCTTCTGTTCTAATGTTATTTTCCTGATGTTTGAATGTTATTTCCCGCTTATTTTCTAATGTTAATTTCATGATGTTTCAATATTATTTCCTGCTTCTCTTCTAATGCTATTTACTTGATGTTTGAATGTTATTTCCCATTTATTTTCTAATGCTTTTGTTCTGATATTTCATTGTTATTTCCAACTTCCTTTCTATTGTTATTTTCATTATGTTTGAATGTTATTTCCCGCTTCTTTTCTAATGTTATTTTCCTTATATTTGAATGTTATTTCTCGCTTCTTTTCTAATGTTATTTTCCTGATGTTTGAATTTGATTTCCTGCTCCTTTTCTAATGTTATTTTAGTGATGTTTGAATGATATTTCCCACTTCTTTTCTATTCTAATTTTCCTGATGTTTGAATTATATTTACCGCTTATTTTCCAATGTTATTCTCCTGATGTTAAAATGTTATTTCCCTCTTCGTTTCTAATGTTAATTTCGTGATGTTTAAATGTTATTTCCCACTTTTTTTCTAATGTTATTTTCCTTATGTTTGAATGTTATTTCACGATTGATTTCGAATGTTAATTTCATGATGTTTGAATGTTACTTCACACTTCTTTTCTAATGCAATTTTCCTGATGTTTGAATGTTATTTCCAACTTATTTTTTAATGTTATTGTACTGATGTTTGAATGTTACTTCCCACTTCTTTTCTAATGCTATTTTCCTGATGTTTGAATGTTATTTCCCACTTCTTTTCTAATGTTATTTTCCTGATGTTTGGAAGTTATTTCCCGCCTTTTTCCAATGTTATTATACTGATGTTTGATTATTTCCCGCTTCTTTTCTAATGTTATTTCTCTGATGTTTGTATCTTATTTCCCACTTCTTTTCTAATGTTATTTTCCTGATGATTAAATATAATTTCCCACTTCTTTTCTAATGTTAATTTCCTGATGTTTAAATGTTATTTCCCACTTCTTTTCTAATGTTAATTTCCTGATGTTTAAATGTTATTTCCCGCTTCTTTTCTAATGTTAATTTCATAATGTTTAAATGTTAATTCCAACTTCTTTTCTAATGTTATTTATCTGATGTTTGAATGTTATTTCCCGCTTCTGTTCTAATGTAATTTTCCTGATGTTTGAATGTTATTTCCCGCTTCTTTTCTAATGTTAATTTCCTGATGTTTAAATGGTATTTCCCACTTCTTTTCTAATGTTATTTTACTGATGTTTGAATGTTATTTCCCACTTCTTTTCTAATGTTATTTTCCTTATGTTTGAATGTTATTTGCTGCTTCTTTTCTAATGTTATTTTCCTGATATTTGAATGTAATTTCCCGCCTCTTTTCTAATGTTATTTTCTTCTTGTTTGATTATTTCCCGCTTCTTTTCTAATATTATTTTTCCTGATGTTTGTATGTTATTTCCCGCCACTTTACTAACGTTATTTGCCTGATGTTTGAATGTTATTTCCCACTTCTTTTCTAATGTTATTTTCTTGATGTTTGAATGTTATTTCCCTCCTTTTTCCAATGTTATTATACTGATGTTTGATTATTTCCCGCTTCTTTTCTAATGTTAATTTCATAATGTTTAAATGTTAATTCCCACTTCTTTTCTAATGTTATTTATCTGATGTTTGAATGTTATTTCCCGCTTCTGTTCTAATGTAATTTTCCTGATGTTTGAATGTTATTTCCCGCTTCTTTTCTAATGTTATTTTCCTTATGGTTGAATGTTATTTCCCGCTTCTTTTCTAATGTTATTTTCCTGATGTTTGAATGTAATTTCCCGCCTCTTTTCTAATGTTATTTTCCTGATGTTGGATTATTTCCCGCTTCTTTTCTAATATTATTTTTCCTGATGTTTGTATGTTATTTCCCGCCACCTTACTAACGTTATTTGCCTGATGTTTGAATGTTATTTCCCTTTTTTTCCTAATATGATTTTTCTGATGTTTGAATATTATTTCCCGCTTCTGTTCTAATGTAATTTTCCTGATGTTTTAATGTTATTTCCCGCTTCTTTTCTAACATTATTTTCCTGATGTTTGAATGTTACTTCCCACTTCCTTTCTAATGTAATTTTCCTGATGTTTAAATGTTATTCATGCTTCTTTTGTAATGTAATTTTACTGATTTTTGAATGTTATTTCTCTCTTATTTTTTAATGATATTTTCATGATGTTTGAATGTTATTACGCGCTTCCTTTCTAATGTTATTTCCTCATGTTTTAATGTTATTTCCCGCTTCTTTTCTAATGTTTTCTTAATGATGTTTGAATGTTATTTCCTGCTTCTTTTCTAATGTAATTTTCCTGATGTTTGAATGTTATCTCCCGCTTCTTTTCTAATGTTATTTTCCTGTTGTTTGAATGTTATTTCCCGCTTCTTTTCTAATATTAATTTCATAATGTTTAAATGTTAATTCCCACTTCTTTTCTAATGTTATTTTCCTGATGTTTCTTTTATTTTCCAATTATTTTCTAATGTTATTTCCTTTATGTTTGAATGTTATTTCCCGCCACTTTACTAACGTTATTTCCCTGATGTTTGAATGTTAATTCCCTTTTTTCTTCTAATATGATTTTCCTGATGTTTGAATGTTATTTCCCGCTTCTTTTCTAATCTAATTTTCCTGATGTTTGAATGTTATTTCCCACTTATTTTCTAACGTTATTTTCCTGACGTTTGAATTTTACTTCCCACTTCTTTTCTAATGTCATTTTCCTGTTGTTTAAATGTTATTTCCCACTTCTATTCTAATGTTAATTTCCTGATTATTAAATGTTATTTCCCGCTTCTTTTCTAATGTAATTTTCCTTATGTTTTACTATTATTTCCTGCTTCTTTTCTAATGTTATTTTCCTGATGTTTGAATGCTATTACCCGCTTCCTTTCTAATGTTATTTTCCTGATGTTTGAATGTTATTTCCCACTTCTTTTCTAGTTATTTTCATGATGTTTGAATGTTATTACGCGCTTCCTTTCTAATGTTATTTCCTCATGTTTTAATGTTATCTCCCATTTCTTTTCTAAAGTTATTTTCCTAATGTTTGAATGTTATTTCGCACTTCTTTTCTAATGTTATTTTCCTGATGTTTGAATGTTGTTTTCCGCTTATCTTCTAATGTTATTTTCCTGTTGTTTGAATGTTGTTTTCCGCTTATCTTCTAATGTTATTTTCCTGATGTTTGAATGTTATTTCCCGCTTCTGTTCTAATGTAATTTTCCTGATGTTAAAATGTTATTTCCCGCTTCTTTTCTAATGTTAATTGCATGATGTTTGCATATTATTTCCTGCTTCTCTTCTAATGCTATTTTCCTGATGTTTGAATGTAATTTCCTGCCACTTTACTAACGTTATTTGCCTGATGTTTGAATTTTTTTCCGTTTTTTTTCTAATATAATTTTCCTGATGTTTGAATGTTATTTCCCGCTTCTTTTCTAATGTAATTTTCCTGATGTTTGGATGTTATTTCCCACTTCTTTTCTAATGCTATTTTCCTGACGTTTCAATGTTATTTCCAACTTCCTTTCTACTGTTATTTTCATTATGTTTGAACGTTATATCCTGCTACGTTTTGTAATGTTATTTTACTGATGTTTGAATGTTACTTCCCACTTCTTTTCTAATGATATTTTCCTGATGTTTAAATGTTATTTCCCGCTTCTTTTCTAATATTATTTTCCTGATGTTTAAATGTTAATTCCCGCTTCTTTTCTAATGTTATTTTCCTGGATTGAATGTAATTTCCCGCCTTTTTTCTAATGTTATTTTCCTGATGTTTCTATGTTATTTCCCACTTATTTTCTAATGTTATTTTCTTTATGTTTGAATGTTATTTCCCGCCACTTTACTAACGTTATTTCCCTGATGTTTGAATGTTATTTCCCTTTTTTTTTCTAATATGATTTTCCTGATGTTTGAATGTTATTTCCCGCTTCTTTTCTAATGTAATTTTCCTGATGTTTGAATGTTATTTCCCGCTTCTTTTCTGACGTTATTTTCCTGATGTTTGAATGTTACTTCCCACTTCCTTTCTAAGGTAATTTTACTGATGTTTAAATGTTATTTCCTGCTTCTTTTGTAATGTAATTTTACTGATGTTTGAATGTTATTTCTCTCTTATTTTCTAATGAAATTTTCATGATGTTTGAATGTTATTACGCGCTTCCTTTCTAATGTTATTTCCTCATTTTTTAATGTTATTTCCCGCTTCTTTTCTAATGTTTTCTTAATGATGTTTGAATGTTATTTCCTGCTTCTTTTCTAATGTAATTTTCCTGATGTTTGAATGTTATCTCCCATTTCTTTTCTAAAGTTATTTTCCTGATGTTTGAATGTTATTTCCCGCTTCTTTTCTAATGTTATTTTCCTGATGTTTGAATGTTGTTTTCTGCTTATCTTCTAATGTTATTTTCCTGATTTTTGAATGTTATTTCCCGCTTCTTTTCTAATGTTAATTTCATGATGTTTGAATATTATTTCGTGCTTCTCTTCTAATGCAATTTATTTGATGTTTGAATGTTATTTCACGATTGATTTCGAATGTTAATTTCATGATGTTTGAATGTTACTTCACACTTCTTTTCTAATGCAATTTTCCTGATGTTTGAATGTTATTTCCAACTTATTTTTTAATGTTATTGTACTGATGTTTGAATGTTACTTCCCACTTCTTTTCTAATGCTATTTCCCTGATGTTTGAATGTTATTTCCCACTTCTTTTCTAATGTTATTTTCCTGATGTTTGGAAGTTATTTCCCGCCTTTTTCCAATGTTATTATACTGATGTTTGATTATTTCCCGCTTCTTTTCTAATGTTATTTCTCTGATGTTTGTATCTTATTTCCCACTTCTTTTCTAATGTTATTTTCCTGATGATTAAATATAATTTCCCACTTCTTTTCTAATGTTAATTTCCTGATGTTTAAATGTTATTTCCCACTTCTTTTCTAATGTTAATTTCCTGATGTTTAAATGTTATTTCCCGCTTCTTTTCTAATGTTAATTTCATAATGTTTAAATGTTAATTCCAACTTCTTTTCTAATGTTATTTATCTGATGTTTGAATGTTATTTCCCGCTTCTGTTCTAATGTAATTTTCCTGATGTTTGAATGTTATTTCCCGCTTCTTTTCTAATGTTAATTTCCTGATGTTTAAATGGTATTTCCCACTTCTTTTCTAATGTTATTTTACTGATGTTTGAATGTTATTTCCCACTGCTTTTCTAATGTTATTTTCCTTATGTTTGAATGTTATTTGCTGCTTCTTTTCTAATGTTATTTTCCTGATATTTGAATGTAATTTCCCGCCTCTTTTCTAATGTTATTTTCCTCTTGTTTGATTATTTCCCGCTTCTTTTCTAATATTATTTTTCCTGATGTTTGTATGTTATTTCCCGCCACTTTACTAACGTTATTTGCCTGATGTTTGAATGTTATTTCCCACTTCTTTTCTAATGTTATTTTCTTGATGTTTGAATGTTATTTCCCTCCTTTTTCCAATGTTATTATACTGATGTTTGATTATTTCCCGCTTCTTTTCTAATGTTAATTTCATAATGTTTAAATGTTAATTCCCACTTCTTTTCTAATGTTATTTATCTGATGTTTGAATGTTATTTCCCGCTTCTGTTCTAATGTAATTTTCCTGATGTTTGAATGTTATTTCCCGCTTCTTTTCTAATGTTATTTGCCTTATGTTTGAATGTTATTTCACGCTTCTTTTCTAATGTTATTTTCCTGATGTTTGAATGTTAATTCCCGCCTCTTTTCTAATGTTATTTTCCTGATGTTGGATTATTTCCCGCTTCTTTTCTAATATTATTTTTCATGATGTTTGTATGTTATTTCCCGCCACCTTACTAACGTTATTTGCCTGATGTTTGAATGTTATTTCCCTTTTTTTCCTAATATGATTTTTCTGATGTTTGAATATTATTTCCCGCTTCTGTTCTAATGTAATTTTCCTGATGTTTTAATGTTATTTCCCGCTTCTTTTCTAACATTATTTTCCTGATGTTTGAATGTTACTTCCCACTTCCTTTCTAATGTAATTTTCCTGATGTTTAAATGTTATTCATGCTTCTTTTGTAATTTAATTTTACTGATGTTTGAATGTTATTTCTCTCTTATTTTCTAATGAAATTTTCATGATGTTTGAATGTTATTACGCGCTTCCTTTCTAATGTTATTTCCTCATTTTTTAATGTTATTTCCCGCTTCTTTTCTAATGTTTTCTTAATGATGTTTGAATGTTATTTCCTGCTTCTTTTCTAATGTAATTTTCCTGATGTTTGAATGTTATCTCCCATTTCTTTTCTAAAGTTATTTTCCTGATGTTTGAATGTTATTTCCCGCTTCTTTTCTAATGTTATTTTCCTGATGTTTGAATGTTGTTTTCTGCTTATCTTCTAATGTTATTTTCCTGATTTTTGAATGTTATTTCCCGCTTCTTTTCTAATGTTAATTTCATGATGTTTGAATATTATTTCGTGCTTCTCTTCTAATGCAATTTATTTGATGTTTGAATGTTATTTCCCACATATTTTCTAATGTTATTATCCTAATGTTTGATTATTTCCCGCTTCTTTTCAAATGTTATTTTAGTGATGTTTGAATGATATTTCCCACTTCTTTTCTATTGTTATTTTCCTGATGTTTGAATGTTATTTACCGCTTATTTTCTAATGTTATTCTCCTGATGTTTGATTATTTCCCGCTTCTGTTCTAATGTTATTTTCCTGATGTTTGAATTTGATTTCCCGCTCCATTTCTAATGTAATTTTACTGATGTTTGAATGTTACTTCGCACTTCTTTTCTAATGCTATTTTCCTGATGTTTGAATGTTATTTCCAATTTTTTTTAATGTTATTTTCCTGATGTTTGAATGTTATATCCCACTTCGTTTCTAAAGTTATTTTCCTGATGTTTGAATGTTACTTCCCACTTCTTTTCTACTGCTATTTTCCTGATTTTTGAATGTTATTTCCCAATTCTTTTCTAATGTTATTTTCCTGATTTTTTTTATCTTATTTCCCACTTCTTTTCTAAAGTTATTTTCCTGATGTTTGAATGTTATTTCCCTCTTATTTTCTAATGTTAATTTCATGATGTTTCAATATTGTTTCCTGCTTCTCTTCTAATGCTATTTACTTGAAGTTTGAATGTTATTTCCCATTTAATTTCTAATTCTATTTTTCTGATATTTCATTGTTATTTCCAACTTCCTTTCTATTGTTATTTTCATTATGTTTGAATGTTATTTCCCGCTTCTTTTCTAATGTTATTTTCCTTATATTTGAATGTTATTTCTCGCTTCTTTTCTAATGTTATTTTCCTGATGTTTGAATTTGTATTTCCTGCTCCTTTTCTAATGTTATTTTAGTGATGTTTGAATGATATTTCCCACTTCTTTTCTATTCTAATTTTCCTGATGTTTGAATTATATTTACCGCTTATTTTCCAATGTTATTCTCCTGATGTTTTAATGTTATTTCCCTCTTCGTTTCTAATGTTAATTTCGTGATGTTTAAATGTTATTTCCCACTTCTTTTCTAATGTTATTTTCCAGATGTTTGAATGTTATTTCACGATTGATTTCGAATGTTAATTTCATGATGTTTGAATGTTACTTCACACTTCTTTTCTAATGCTATTTTCCTGATGTTTGAATGTTATTTCCAACTTATTTTTTAATGTTATTTTACTGATGTTTGAATGTTACTTCCCACTTCTTTTCTAATGCTATTTTCCTGATGTTTGAATGTTATTTCCCACTTCTTTTCTAATGTTATTTTCCTGATGTTTGAATGTTATTTCCCGCATTTTTCCAATGTTATTATACTGATGTTTGATTATTTCCCGCTTCTTTTCTAATGTTATTTCTCTGATGTTTGTATCTTATTTCCCATTTCTTTTCTAATGTTATTTTCCTGATGATTAAATATTATTTCCCACTTCTTTTCTAATGTTAATTTCCTGATGTTTAAATGTTATTTCCCACTTCTTTTCTAATGTTAATTTCCTGAAGTTTAAATGTTATTTCCCGCTTCTTTTCTAATGTTAATTTCATAATGTTTAAATGTTAATTCCCACTTCTTTTCTAATGTTATTTATCTGATGTTTGAATGTTATTTCCTGCTTCTGTTCTAATGTAATTTTCCTGATGTTTGAATGTTATTTCCCGCTTTTTTCTAATGTTAATTTCCTGATGTTTAAATGGTATTTCCCACTTCTTTTCTAATGTTATTTTACTGATGTTTGAATGTTATTTCCCACTTCTTTTCTAATGTTATTTTCCTTATGTTTGAATGGTATTTCCCGCTTCTTTTCTAATGTTATTTTCATGATGTTTGAATGTAATTTCCCGCCTCTTTTCTAATGTTATTTTCCTGATGTTTGATTATTTCCCGCTTCTTTTCTAATATTATTTTTCCTGATGTTTGTATGTTATTTCCCGCCACTTTACTAACGTTATTTGCCTGATGTTTGAATGTTATTTCCCGCCTTTTTCCAATGTTATTATACTGATGTTTGATTATTTCCCGCTTCTTTTCTGATGTTAATTTCATAATGTTTAAATGTTAATTCCCACTTCTTTTCTAATGTTGTTTATCTGATGTTTGAATGTTATTTCCCGCTTCTGTTCTAATGTAATTTTCCTGATGTTTGAATGTTATTTCCCACTTCTTTTCTAATGTTATTTTCCTTATGTTTGAATGTTATTTCCCGCTTCTTTTCTAATGTTATTTTCCTGATGTTTGAAGGTAATTTCCCGCCTCTTTTCTAATGTTATTTACCTGATGTTTGATTATTTCCCGCTTCTTTCTAATGTTATTTTCCTGATGTTTGAATGTTATTTCCCGCTTCTTTGCTAACGTTATTTTCCTGATGTTTGAATGTTACTTCCCACTTCCTTTCTAATCTAATTTTCCTGATGTTTAAATGTTATTTCCTGCTTCTTTTGTAATGTAATTTTACTGATGTTTAAATGTTTTTTCTCCCTTATTTTCTAATGTTATTTTCATGATGTTTGAATGTTATTACGTGCTTCCTTTCTAATGTTATTTCCTCTTGTTTTAATGTTATTTCCCGCTTCTTTTCTAGTATTTTTTTCATGATGTTTGAATGTTGTTTGCTGCTTCTTTTCTAATGTAATTTTCCTGATGTTTGAATGTTATCTCCCATTTCTTTTCTAAAGTTATTTTCCTGATGTTTTAATGTTATTTACCACTTCTTTTCTGACGTTATTTTCCTGATGTTTGAATGTCACTTCCCACTTCCTTTCTAATGTAATTTTACTGATGTTTAAATGTTATTTCCTGCTTCTTTTGTAATGTAATTTTACTGATGTTTGAATGTTATTTCTCTCTTATTTTCTAATGATATTTTCATGATGTTTGAATGTTATTACGCGCTTCCTTTCTAATGTTATTTCCTCATGTTTTAATGTTATTTCCCGCCTTTTTCCAATGTTATTATACTGATGTTTGATTATTTCCCGCTTCTTTTCTAATGTTATTTCTCTGATGTTTGTATCTTATTTCCCACTTCTTTTCTAATGTTATTTTCCTGATAATTAAATATAATTTCCCACTTCTTTTCTAATGTTAATTTCCTGATGTTTAAATGTTATTTCCCACTTCTTTTCTAATGTTAATTTCCTGATGTTTAAATGTTATTTCCCGCTTCTTTTCTAATGTTAATTTCATAATGTTTAAATGTTAATTCCCACTTCATTTCTAATGTTATTTATCTGATGTTTGAATGTTATTTCCTGCTTCTGTTCTAATGTAATTTTCCTGATGTTTGAATGTTATTTCCCGCTTTTTTCTAATCTTAATTTCCTGATGTTTAAATGGTATTTCCCACTTCTTTTCTAATGTTATTTTACTGATGTTTGAATGTTATTTCCCACTTCTTTTCTAATGTTATTTTCCTTATGTTTGAATGTTATTTCCCGCTTCTTTTCTAATGTTATTTTCCTGATGTTTGAATGTAATTTCCCGCCTCTTTTCTAATGTTATTTTCCTGATGTTTGATTATTTCCCGCTTCTTTTCTAATATTATTTTTCCTGATGTTTGTATGTTATTTCCCGCCACTTTACTAACGTTATTTGCCTGATGTTTGAATGTTATTTCCCACTTCTTTTCTAATGTTATTTTCCTGATGTTTGAATGTTATTTCCCGCCTTTTTCCAATGTTATTATACTGATGTTTGATTATTTCCCGCTTCTTTTCTGATGTTAATTTCATAATGTTTAAATGTTAATTCCCTCTTCTTTTCTAATGTTATTTATCTGATGTTTGAATGTTATTTCCCGCTTCTGTTCTAATGTAATTTTCCTGATGTTTGAATGTTATTTCCCGCTTCTTTTCTAATGTTATTTTCCTGATGTTTGAATGTAATTTCCCGCCTCTTTTCTAATGTTATTTTCCTGATGTTTGATTATTTCCCGCTTCTTTCTAATGTTATTTTCCTGATGTTTGAATGTTATTTCCCGCTTCTTTGCTAACGTTATTTTCCTGATGTTTAAATGTTATTTCCTGCTTCTTTTGTAATGTAATTTTACTGATGTTTGAATGTTTTTTCTCCCTTATTTTCTAATGTTATTTTCATGATGTTTGAATGTTATTACGCGCTTCCTTTCTAATGTTATTTCCTCTTGTTTTAATGTTATTTCCCGCTTCTTTTCTAATGTTTTTTTCATGATGTTTGAATGTTGTTTGCTGCTTCTTTTCTAATGTAATTTTCCTGATGTTTGAATGTTATCTCCCATTTCTTTTCAAAAGTTATTTTCCTGATGTTTTAATGTTATTTACCACTTCTTTTCTGACGTTATTTTCCTGATGTTTGGATGTTACTTCCCACTTCCTTTCTAATGTAATTTTACTGATGTTTAAATGTTATTTCCTGCTTCTTTTGTAATGTAATTTTACTGATGTTTGAATATTATTTCTCTCTTATTTTCTAATGATATTTTCATGATGTTTGAATGTTATTACGCGCTTCCTTTCTAATGTTATTTCCTCATGTTTTAATGTTATTTCCCGCTTCTGTTCTAATGTTTTCTTAATGATGTTTGAATGTTATTTCCTGCTTCTTTTCTAATGTAATTTTCCTGATGTTTGAATGTTATCTCCCATTTCTTTTCTAAAGTTATTTTCCTGATGTTTGAATGTTATTTCCCGCTTCTTTTCTAATGTTATTTTCCTGATGTTTGAATGTTGTTTTCCGCTTATCTTCTAATGTTATTTTCCTGATTTTTGAATGTTATTTCCCGCTTCTTTTCTAATGTTAATTTCATGATGTTTGAATATTATTTCGTGCTTCCCTTCTAATGCAATTTATTTGATGTTTGAATGTTATTTCCCACATATTTTCTAATGTTATTATCCTAATGTTTGATTATTTCCCGCTTCTTTTCAAATGTTATTTTAGTGATGTTTGAATGATATTTCCCACTTCTTTTCTATTGTTATTTTCCTGATGTTTGAATGTTATTTACGGCTTATTTTCTAATGTTATTATCCTGATGTTTGATTATTTCCCGCTTCTTTTCTAATGTTATTTTCCTGATGTTTGAATTTGATTTCCCGCTCCATTTCTAATGTTATTTTAGTGATGTTTGAATTATATTTCCCACTTCTTTTCTATTGTTATTTCCTGATGTTTGAATGTTATTTACCGCTTATTTCCTAATGTTATTTTCCCGATGTTTAAATTTTATTTCCCTCTTCATTTCTAATGTTAATTTCGTGATGTTTAAATGTTATTTCCCACTTCTTTTCCAATGTTAATTTCCAGATTTTTGAATGTTATTTCACGATTGATTTCGAATGTTAATTTCAAGATGTTTGAATGTTACCTCGCACTTCTTTTCTAATGCTATTTTCCTGAAGTTTGAATGTTATTTCCAAATTTTTTTAATGTTATTTTCCTGATGTTTGAATGTTATATCCCACTTCGTTTCTAAAGTTATTTTCCTGATGTTTAAATGTTATTTCCCACTTCTTTTCTAATATAATTTTCCTTATGTTTTAATATTATTTCCTGCTTCTTTTCAAATGTTATTTTCCTGATGTTTGAATGCTATTACCCGCTTCCTTTCTAATATTATTTTCCTGATGTTTGAATGTTATTTCCCGCTTCCTTTCTAATGTTATTTTACTGATGTTTGAATGTTATTTCCCGCTTCTGTTCTAATGTTATTTTCCTGATGTTTCAATGTTATTTCCTGCTTCTTTTCTAACGTTAATTTCGTGATGTTTAAATGTTAATTCCCACTTCTTTTCTAATGTCATTTTCCTGATGTTTGAATGTTATTTCCCGCTTCTGTTCTAATGTTATTTTCCTGATTTTTGAATGTTATTTCCCGCTTCTTTTCTAAAGTTAATTTCATGATGTTTGAATATTATTTCGTGCTTCTCTTCTAATGCAATTTATTTGATGTTTGAATGTTATTTCCCACATATTTTCTAATGTTATTATCCTAATGTTTGATTATTTCCCGCTTCTTTTCAAATGTTATTTTAGTGATGTTTGAATGATATTTCCCACTTCTTTTCTATTGTTATTTTCCTGATGTTTGAATGTTATTTACGGCTTATTTTCTAATGTTATTATCCTGATGTTTGATTATTTCCCGCTTCTTTTCTAATGTTATTTTCCTGATGTTTGAATTTGATTTCCCGGTCCATTTCTAATGTTATTTTAGTGATGTTTGAATGATATTTCCCACTTCTTTTCTATTGTTATTTTCCTGATGTTTGAATGTTATTTACCGCTTATTTCCTAATGTTATTTTCCCGATGTTTAAATTTTATTTCCCTCTTCATTTCTAATGTTAATTTCGTGATGTTTAAATGTTATTTCCCACTTCTTTTCTAATGTTAATTTCCAGATTTTTGAATGTTATTTCACGATTGATTTCGAATGTTAATTTCAAGATGTTTGAATGTTACCTCGCACTTCTATTCTAATGCTATTTTCCTGAAGTTTGAATGTTATTTCCAATTTTTTTTAATGTTATTTTCCTGATGTTTGAATGTTATATCCCACTTCGTTTCTAAAGTTATTTTCCTGATGTTTGAATGTTACTTCCCACTTCTTTTCTACTGCTATTTTCCTGATCTTTGAATGTAATTTCCCACTTCCTTTCTAATGTTATTTTCCTGATGTTTTTATCTTATTTCCCACTTCTTTTCTAATGTTATTTTCCTGATGTTTAAATGTTATTTCCCACTTGATTTCTAATGTTAATTTCCTGATGTTTAAATGTTATTTCCCACTTCTTTTCTAATATAATTTTCCTTATGTTTTAATATTATTTCCTGCTTCTTTTCAAATGTTATTTTCCTGATGTTTGAATGCTATTATCCGCTTCCTTTCTAATATTATTTTCCTGATGTTTGAATGTTATTTCCCGCTTCCTTTCTAATGTTATTTTACTGATGTTTGAATGTTATTTCCCGCTTCTGTTCTAATGTTATTTTCCTGATGTTTGAATGTTATTTCCTGCTTCTTTTCTAACGTTAATTTCGTGATGTTTAAATGTTAATTCCCACTTCTTTTCTAATGTCATTTTCCTGATGTTTGAATGTTATTTCTCGCTTCTGTTCTGATGTTATTTTCCTGATGTTTGAATGTTATTTCCCGCTTATTTTGTAATGCTATTTTTCTGATATTTCATTGTTATTTCCAACTTCCTTTCTATTGTTATTTTCATTATGTTTGAATGTTATTTCCCGCTTCTTTTCTAATGTTATTTTCCTTATATTTGAATGTTATTTCTCGCTTCTTTTCTAATGTTATTTTCCTGATGTTTAAATGTTAATTCCCGCTTCTTTTCTAATGTTAATTTCCTGATGTTTAAATGGTATTTCCCACTCCTTTTCTAATGTTATTTTCCTTATGTTTGAATATTATTTCCCGCTTCTTTTCTATTCTAATTTTCCTGATGTTTGAATTATATTTACCGCTTATTTTCCAATGTTATTCTCCTGATGTTTAAATGTTATTTCCCTCTTCGTTTCTAATGTTAATTTCGTGATGTTTAAATGTTATTTCCCACTTCTTTTCTACTGTTATTTTCCTCATGATTGAATGTTATTTCACGATTGATTTCGAATGTTAATTTCATGATGTTTGAATGTTACTTCACACTTCTTTTCTAATGCTATTTTCCTGATGTTTGAATGTTTGTTCCAACTTATTTTTTAATGTTATTTTACTGATGTTTGAATGTTACTTCCCACTTCTTTTCTAATGCTATTTTCCTGATGTTTGAATGTTATTTCCCACTTCTTTTCTAATGTTATTTTCCTGATGTTTGAATGTTATTTCCCGCCTTTTTCCAATGTTATTATACCGATGTTTGATTATTTCCCGCTTCTTTTCTAATGTTATTTCTCTGATGTTTGTATCTTATTTCCCACTTCTTTTCTAATGTTATTTTCCTGATGATTAAATATAATTTCCCACTTCTTTTCTAATGTTAATTTCCTGATGTTTAAATGTTATTTCCCGCTTCTTTTCTAATGTTATTTTCCTGATGTTTGAATGTAATTTCCCGCCTCTTTTCTAATGTTATTTTCCTGATGTTTGATTATTTCCCGCTTCTTTCTAATGTTATTTTCCTGATGTTTGAATGTTATTTCCCGCTTCTTTGCTAACGTTATTTTCCTGATGTTTGAATGTTACTTCCCACTTCCTTTCTAATCTAATTTTCCTGATGTTTAAATGTTATTTCCCGCTTCTTTTCTAATGTTAATTTCCTGATGTTTAAATGGTATTTCCCACTTCTTTTCTAATGTTATTTTACTGATGTTTGAATGTTATTTCCCACTTCTTTTCTAATGTTATTTTCCTTATGTTTGAATGTTATTTGCTGCTTCTTTTCTTATGTTATTTTCCTTATGTTTGAATGTTATTTGCTGCTTCTTTTCTAATGTTATTTTCCTCTTGTTTGATTATTTCCCGCTTCTTTTCTAATATTATTTTTCCTGATGTTTGTATGTTATTTCCCGCCACTTTACTAACGTTATTTGCCTGATGTTTGAATGTTATTTCCCACTTCTTTTCTAATGTTATTTTCTTGATGTTTGAATGTTATTTCCCTCCTTTTTCCAATGTTATTATACTGATGTTTGATTATTTCCCGCTTCTTTTCTAATGTTAATTTCATAATGTTTAAATGTTAATTCCCACTTCTTTTCTAATGTTATTTATCTGATGTTTGAATGTTATTTCCCGCTTCTGTTCTAATGTAATTTTCCTGATGTTTGAATGTTATTTCCCGCTTCTTTTCTAATGTTATTTTCCTTATGTTTGAATGTTATTTCCCGCTTCTTTTCTAATGTTATTTTCCTGATGTTTGAATGTAATTTCCCGCCTCTTTTCTAATGTTATTTTCCTGATGTTGGATTATTTCCCGCTTCTTTTCTAATATTATTTTTCCTGATGTTTGTATGTTATTTCCCGCCACCTTACTAACGTTATTTGCCTGATGTTTGAATGTTATTTCCCTTTTTTTCCTAATATGATTTTTCTGATGTTTGAATATTATTTCCCGCTTCTGTTCTAATGTAATTTTCCTGATTTTTTAATGTTATTTCCCGCTTCTTTTCTAACATTATTTTCCTGATGTTTGAATGTTACTTCCCACTTCCTTTCTAATGTAATTTTCCTGATGTTTAAATGTTATTCATGCTTCTTTTGTAATGTAATTTTACTGATTTTTGAATGTTATTTCTCTCTTATTTTTTAATGATATTTTCATGATGTTTGAATGTTATTACGCGCTTCCTTTCTAATGTTATTTCCTCATGTTTTAATGTTATTTCCCGCTTCTTTTCTAATGTTTTCTTAATGATGTTTGAATGTTATTTCCTGCTTCTTTTCTAATGTAATTTTCCTGATGTTTGAATGTTATCTCCCGCTTCTTTGCTAATGTTATTTTCCTGTTGTTTGAATGTTATTTCCCGCTTCTTTTCTAATATTAATTTCATAATGTTTAAATGTTAATTCCCACTTCTTTTCTAATGTTATTTTCCTGATGTTTCTTTTATTTTCCAATTATTTTCTAATGTTATTTCCTTTATGTTTGAATGTTATTTCCCGCCACTTTACTAACGTTATTTCCCTGATGTTTGAATGTTAATTCCCTTTTTTCTTCTAATATGATTTTCCTGATGTTTGAATGTTATTTCCCGCTTCTTTACTAATCTAATTTTCCTGATGTTTGAATGTTATTTCCCACTTATTTTCTAACGTTATTTTCCTGACGTTTGAATTTTACTTCCCACTTCTTTTCTAATGTCATTTTCCTGTTGTTTAAATGTTATTTCCCACTTCTATTCTAATGTTAATTTCCTGATTATTAAATGTTATTTCCCGCTTCTTTTCTAATGTAATTTTCCTTATGTTTTACTATTATTTCCTGCTTCTTTTCTAATGTTATTTTCCTGATGTTTGAATGCTATTACCCGCTTCCTTTCTAATGTTATTTTCCTGATGTTTGAATGTTATTTCCCACTTCTTTTCTAGTTATTTTCATGATGTTTGAATGTTATTACGCGCTTCCTTTCTAATGTTATTTCCTCATGTTTTAATGTTATCTCCCATTTCTTTTCTAAAGTTATTTTCCTGATGTTTGAATGTTATTTCGCACTTCTTTTCTAATGTTATTTTCCTGATGTTTGAATGTTGTTTTCCGCTTATCTTCTAATGTTATTTTCCTGTTGTTTGAATGTTGTTTTCCGCTTATCTTCTAATGTTATTTTCCTGATGTTTGAATGTTATTTCCCGCTTCTGTTCTAATGTAATTTTCCTGATGTTAAAATGTTATTTCCCGCTTCTTTTCTAATGTTAATTGCATGATGTTTGCATATTATTTCCTGCTTCTCTTCTAATGCTATTTTCCTGATGTTTGAATGTAATTTCCCGCCACTTTACTAACGTTATTTGCCTGATGTTTGAATTTTTTTCCGTTTTTTTTTCTAATATAATTTTCCTGATGTTTGAATGTTATTTCCCACTTCTTTTCTAATGTAATTTTCCTGATGTTTGGATGTTATTTCCCACTTCTTTTCTAATGCTATTTTCCTGACGTTTCAATGTTATTTCCAACTTCCTTTCTACTGTTATTTTCATTATGTTTGAACGTTATATCCTGCTACGTTTTGTAATGTTATTTTACTGATGTTTGAATGTTACTTCCCACTTCTTTTCTAATGATATTTTCCTGATGTTTAAATGTTATTTCCCGCTTCTTTTCTAATATTATTTTCCTGATGTTTAAATGTTAATTCCCGCTTCTTTTCTAATGTTATTTTCCTGGATTGAATGTAATTTCCCGCCTTTTTTCTAATGTTATTTTCCTGATGTTTCTATGTTATTTCCCACTTATTTTCTAATGTTATTTTCTTTATGTTTGAATGTTATTTCCCGCCACTTTACTAACGTTATTTCCCTGATGTTTGAATGTTATTTCCCTTTTTTTTCTAATATGATTTTCCTGATGTTTGAATGTTATTTCCCGCTTCTTTTCTAATGTAATTTTCCTGATGTTTGAATGTTATTTCCCGCTTCTTTTCTGACGTTATTTTCCTGATGTTTGAATGTTACTTCCCACTTCCTTTCTAAGGTAATTTTACTGATGTTTAAATGTTATTTCCTGCTTCTTTTGTAATGTAATTTTACTGATGTTTGAATGTTATTTCTCTCTTATTTTCTAATGAAATTTTCATGATGTTTGAATGTTATTACGCGCTTCCTTTCTAATGTTATTTCCTCATTTTTTAATGTTATTTCCCGCTTCTTTTCTAATGTTTTCTTAATGATGTTTGAATGTTATTTCCTGCTTCTTTTCTAATGTAATTTTCCTGATGTTTGAATGTTATCTCCCATTTCTTTTCTAAAGTTATTTTCCTGATGTTTGAATGTTATTTCCCGCTTCTTTTCTAATGTTATTTTCCTGATGTTTGAATGTTGTTTTCTGCTTATCTTCTAATGTTATTTTCCTGATTTTTGAATGTTATTTCCCGCTTCTTTTCTAATGTTAATTTCATGATGTTTGAATATTATTTCGTGCTTCTCTTCTGATGCAATTTATTTGATGTTTGAATGTTATTTCACGATTGATTTCGAATGTTAATTTCATGATGTTTGAATGTTACTTCACACTTCTTTTCTAATGCTATTTTCCTGATGTTTGAATGTTATTTCCAACTTATTTTTTAATGTTATTTTACTGATGTTTGAATGTTACTTCCCACTTCTTTTCTAATGCTATTTTCCTGATGTTTGAATGTTATTTCCCACTTCTTTTCTAATGTTATTTTCCTGATGTTTGAATGTTATTTCCCGCATTTTTCCAATGTTATTATACTGATGTTTGATTATTTCCCGCTTCTTTTCTAATGTTATTTCTCTGATGTTTGTATCTTATTTCCCATTTCTTTTCTAATGTTATTTTCCTGATGATTAAATATTATTTCCCACTTCTTTTCTAATGTTAATTTCCTGATGTTTAAATGTTATTTCCCACTTCTTTTCTAATGTTAATTTCCTGAAGTTTAAATGTTATTTCCCGCTTCTTTTCTAATGTTAATTTCATAATGTTTAAATGTTAATTCCCACTTCTTTTCTAATGTTATTTATCTGATGTTTGAACGTTATTTCCCGCTTCTGTTCTAATGTAATTTTCCTGATGTTTGAATGTTATTTCCCGCTTTTTTCTAATGTTAATTTCCTGATGTTTAAATGGTATTTCCCACTTCTTTTCTAATGTTATTTTACTGATGTTTGAATGTTATTTCCCACTTCTTTTCTAATGTTATTTTCCTTATGTTTGAATGGTATTTCCCGCTTCTTTTCTAATGTTATTTTCATGATGTTTGAATGTAATTTCCCGCCTCTTTTCTAATGTTATTTTCCTGATGTTTGATTATTTCCCGCTTCTTTTCTAATATTATTTTTCCTGATGTTTGTATGTTATTTCCCGCCACTTTACTAACGTTATTTGCCTGATGTTTGAATGTTATTTCCCGCCTTTTTCCAATGTTATTATACTGATGTTTGATTATTTCCCGCTTCTTTTCTGATGTTAATTTCATAATGTTTAAATGTTAATTCCCACTTCTTTTCTAATGTTGTTTATCTGATGTTTGAATGTTATTTCCCGCTTCTGTTCTAATGTAATTTTCCTGATGTTTGAATGTTATTTCCCACTTCTTTTCTAATGTTATTTTCCTTATGTTTGAATGTTATTTCCCGCTTCTTTTCTAATGTTATTTTCCTGATGTTTGAAGGTAATTTCCCGCCTCTTTTCTAATGTTATTTACCTGATGTTTGATTATTTCCCGCTTCTTTCTAATGTTATTTTCCTGATGTTTGAATGTTATTTCCCGCTTCTTTGCTAACGTTATTTTCCTGATGTTTGAATGTTACTTCCCACTTCCTTTCTAATCTAATTTTCCTGATGTTTAAATGTTATTTCCTGCTTCTTTTGTAATGTAATTTTACTGATGTTTAAATGTTTTTTCTCCCTTATTTTCTAATGTTATTTTCATGATGTTTGAATGTTATTACGTGCTTCCTTTCTAATGTTATTTCCTCTTGTTTTAATGTTATTTCCCGCTTCTTTTCTAGTATTTTTTTCATGATGTTTGAATGTTGTTTGCTGCTTCTTTTCTAATGTAATTTTCCTGATGTTTGAATGTTATCTCCCATTTCTTTTCTAAAGTTATTTTCCTGATGTTTTAATGTTATTTACCACTTCTTTTCTGACGTTATTTTCCTGATGTTTGAATGTCACTTCCCACTTCCTTTCTAATGTAATTTTACTGATGTTTAAATGTTATTTCCTGCTTCTTTTGTAATGTAATTTTACTGATGTTTGAATGTTATTTCTCTCTTATTTTCTAATGATATTTTCATGATGTTTGAATGTTATTACGCGCTTCCTTTCTAATGTTATTTCCTCATGTTTTAATGTTATTTCCCGCCTTTTTCCAATGTTATTATACTGATGTTTGATTATTTCCCGCTTCTTTTCTAATGTTATTTCTCTGATGTTTGTATCTTATTTCCCACTTCTTTTCTAATGTTATTTTCCTGATAAATAAATATAATTTCCCACTTCTTTTCTAATGTTAATTTCCTGATGTTTAAATGTTATTTCCCACTTCTTTTCTAATGTTAATTTCCTGATGTTTAAATGTTATTTCCCGCTTCTTTTCTAATGTTAATTTCATAATGTTTAAATGTTAATTCCCACTTCATTTCTAATGTTATTTATCTGATGTTTGAATGTTATTTCCTGCTTCTGTTCTAATGTAATTTTCCTGATGTTTGAATGTTATTTCCCGCTTTTTTCTAATCTTAATTTCCTGATGTTTAAATGGTATTTCCCACTTCTTTTCTAATGTTATTTTACTGATGTTTGAATGTTATTTCCCACTTCTTTTCTAATGTTATTTTCCTTATGTTTGAATGTTATTTCCCGCTTCTTTTCTAATGTTATTTTCCTGATGTTTGAATGTAATTTCCCGCCTCTTTTCTAATGTTATTTTCCTGATGTTTGATTATTTCCCGCTTCTTTTCTAATATTATTTTTCCTGATGTTTGTATGTTATTTCCCGCCACTTTACTAACGTTATTTGCCTGATGTTTGAATGTTATTTCCCACTTCTTTTCTAATGTTATTTTCCTGATGTTTGAATGTTATTTCCCGCCTTTTTCCAATGTTATTATACTGATGTTTGATTATTTCCCGCTTCTTTTCTGATGTTAATTTCATAATGTTTAAATGTTAATTCCCTCTTCTTTTCTAATGTTATTTATCTGATGTTGGAATGTTATTTCCCGCTTCTGTTCTAATGTAATTTTCCTGATGTTTGAATGTTATTTCCCTCTTCTTTTCTAATGTTATTTTCCTGATGTTTAAATGTTATTTCCTGCTTCTTTTGTAATGTAATTTTACTGATGTTTGAATGTTTTTTCTCCCTTATTTTCTAATGTTATTTTCATGATGTTTGAATGTTATTACGCGCTTCCTTTCTAATGTTATTTTCCTGATGTTTGAATGTTATTTCCCGCCTTTTTCCAATGTTATTATACTGATGTTTGATTATTTCCCGCTTCTTTTCTGATGTTAATTTCATAATGTTTTAATGTTATTTCCCGCTTCTTTTCTAATGTTTTTTTCATGATGTTTGAATGTTGTTTGCTGCTTCTTTTCTAATGTAATTTTCCTGATGTTTGAATGTTATCTCCCATTTCTTTTCAAAAGTTATTTTCCTGATGTTTTAATGTTATTTACCACTTCTTTTCTGACGTTATTTTCCTGATGTTTGGATGTTATTACGCGCTTCCTTTCTAATGTTATTTCCTCTTGTTTTAATGTTATTTCCCGCTTCTTTTCTAATGTTTTTTTCATGATGTTTGAATGTTGTTTGCTGCTTCTTTTCTAATGTAATTTTCCTGATGTTTGAATGTTATCTCCCATTTCTTTTCAAAAGTTATTTTCCTGATGTTTTAATGTTATTTACCACTTCTTTTCTGACGTTTTTTTCCTGATGTTTGGATGTTACTTCCCACTTCCTTTCTAATGTAATTTTACTGATGTTTAAATGTTATTTCCTGCTTCTTTTGTAATGTAATTTTACTGATGTTTGAATATTATTTCTCACTTATTTTCTAATGATATTTTCATGATGTTTGAATGTTATTACGCGCTTCCTTTCTAATGTTATTTCCTCATGTTTTAATGTTATTTCCCGCTTCTGTTCTAATGTTTTCTTAATGATGTTTGAATGTTATTTCCTGCTTCTTTTCTAATGTAATTTTCCTGATGTTTGAATGTTATCTCCCATTTCTTTTCTAAAGTTATTTTCCTGATGTTTGAATGTTATTTCCCGCTTCTTTTCTAATGTTATTTTCCTGATGTTTGAATGTTGTTTTCCGCTTATCTTCTAATGTTATTTTCCTGATTTTTGAATGTTATTTCCCGCTTCTTTTCTAATGTTAATTTCATGATGTTTGAATATTATTTCGTGCTTCCCTTCTAATGCAATTTATTTGATGTTTGAATGTTATTTCCCACATATTTTCTAATGTTATTATCCTAATGTTTGATTATTTCCCGCTTCTTTTCAAATGTTATTTTAGTGATGTTTGAATGATATTTCCCACTTCTTTTCTATTGTTATTTTCCTGATGTTTGAATGTTATTTACGGCTTATTTTCTAATGTTATTATCCTGATGTTTGATTATTTCCCGCTTCTTTTCTAATGTTATTTTCCTGATGTTTGAATTTGATTTCCCGCTCCATTTCTAATGTTATTTTAGTGATGTTTGAATTATATTTCCCACTTCTTTTCTATTGTTATTTCCTGATGTTTGAATGTTATTTACCGCTTATTTCCTAATGTTATTTTCCCGATGTTTAAATTTTATTTCCCTCTTCTTTTCTAATGTTAATTTCGTGATGTTTAAATGTTATTTCCCACTTCTTTTCTAATGTTAATTTCCAGATTTTTGAATGTTATTTCACGATTGATTTCGAATGTTAATTTCAAGATGTTTGAATGTTACCTCGCACTTCTTTTCTAATGCTATTTTCCTGAAGTTTGAATGTTATTTCCAAATTTTTTTAATGTTATTTTCCTGATGTTTGAATGTTATATCCCACTTCGTTTCTAAAGTTATTTTCCTGATGTTTAAATGTTATTTCCCACTTCTTTTCTAATATAATTTTCCTTATGTTTTAATATTATTTCCTGCTTCTTTTCAAATGTTATTTTCCTGATGTTTGAATGCTATTACCCGCTTCCTTTCTAATATTATTTTCCTGATGTTTGAATGTTATTTCCCGCTTCCTTTCTAATGTTATTTTACTGATGTTTGAATGTTATTTCCCGCTTCTGTTCTAATGTTATTTTCCTGATGTTTCAATGTTATTTCCTGCTTCTTTTCTAACGTTAATTTCGTGATGTTTAAATGTTAATTCCCACTTCTTTTCTAATGTCATTTTCCTGATGTTTAAATGTTATTTCCTGCTTCTTTTGTAATGTAATTTTACTGATGTTTGAATGTTTTTTCTCCCTTATTTTCTAATGTTATTTTCATGATGTTTGAATGTTATTACGCGCTTCCTTTCTAATGTTATTTTCCTGATGTTTGAATGTTATTTCCCGCCTTTTTCCAATGTTATTATACTGATGTTTGATTATTTCCCGCTTCTTTTCTGATGTTAATTTCATAATGTTTTAATGTTATTTCCCGCTTCTTTTCTAATGTTTTTTTCATGATGTTTGAATGTTGTTTGCTGCTTCTTTTCTAATGTAATTTTCCTGATGTTTGAATGTTATCTCCCATTTCTTTTCAAAAGTTATTTTCCTGATGTTTTAATGTTATTTACCACTTCTTTTCTGACGTTATTTTCCTGATGTTTGGATGTTATTACGCGCTTCCTTTCTAATGTTATTTCCTCTTGTTTTAATGTTATTTCCCGCTTCTTTTCTAATGTTTTTTTCATGATGTTTGAATGTTGTTTGCTGCTTCTTTTCTAATGTAATTTTCCTGATGTTTGAATGTTATCTCCCATTTCTTTTCAAAAGTTATTTTCCTGATGTTTTAATGTTATTTACCACTTCTTTTCTGACGTTTTTTTCCTGATGTTTGGATGTTACTTCCCACTTCCTTTCTAATGTAATTTTACTGATGTTTAAATGTTATTTCCTGCTTCTTTTGTAATGTAATTTTACTGATGTTTGAATATTATTTCTCACTTATTTTCTAATGATATTTTCATGATGTTTGAATGTTATTACGCGCTTCCTTTCTAATGTTATTTCCTCATGTTTTAATGTTATTTCCCGCTTCTGTTCTAATGTTTTCTTAATGATGTTTGAATGTTATTTCCTGCTTCTTTTCTAATGTAATTTTCCTGATGTTTGAATGTTATCTCCCATTTCTTTTCTAAAGTTATTTTCCTGATGTTTGAATGTTATTTCCCGCTTCTTTTCTAATGTTATTTTCCTGATGTTTGAATGTTGTTTTCCGCTTATCTTCTAATGTTATTTTCCTGATTTTTGAATGTTATTTCCCGCTTCTTTTCTAATGTTAATTTCATGATGTTTGAATATTATTTCGTGCTTCCCTTCTAATGCAATTTATTTGATGTTTGAATGTTATTTCCCACATATTTTCTAATGTTATTATCCTAATGTTTGATTATTTCCCGCTTCTTTTCAAATGTTATTTTAGTGATGTTTGAATGATATTTCCCACTTCTTTTCTATTGTTATTTTCCTGATGTTTGAATGTTATTTACGGCTTATTTTCTAATGTTATTATCCTGATGTTTGATTATTTCCCGCTTCTTTTCTAATGTTATTTTCCTGATGTTTGAATTTGATTTCCCGCTCCATTTCTAATGTTATTTTAGTGATGTTTGAATTATATTTCCCACTTCTTTTCTATTGTTATTTCCTGATGTTTGAATGTTATTTACCGCTTATTTCCTAATGTTATTTTCCCGATGTTTAAATTTTATTTCCCTCTTCTTTTCTAATGTTAATTTCGTGATGTTTAAATGTTATTTCCCACTTCTTTTCTAATGTTAATTTCCAGATTTTTGAATGTTATTTCACGATTGATTTCGAATGTTAATTTCAAGATGTTTGAATGTTACCTCGCACTTCTTTTCTAATGCTATTTTCCTGAAGTTTGAATGTTATTTCCAAATTTTTTTAATGTTATTTTCCTGATGTTTGAATGTTATATCCCACTTCGTTTCTAAAGTTATTTTCCTGATGTTTAAATGTTATTTCCCACTTCTTTTCTAATATAATTTTCCTTATGTTTTAATATTATTTCCTGCTTCTTTTCAAATGTTATTTTCCTGATGTTTGAATGCTATTACCCGCTTCCTTTCTAATATTATTTTCCTGATGTTTGAATGTTATTTCCCGCTTCCTTTCTAATGTTATTTTACTGATGTTTGAATGTTATTTCCCGCTTCTGTTCTAATGTTATTTTCCTGATGTTTCAATGTTATTTCCTGCTTCTTTTCTAACGTTAATTTCGTGATGTTTAAATGTTAATTCCCACTTCTTTTCTAATGTCATTTTCCTGATGTTTGAATGTTATTTCCCGCTTCTGTTCTAATGTTATTTTCCTGATTTTTGAATGTTATTTCCCGCTTCTTTTCTAAAGTTAATTTCATGACGTTTGAATTTTATTTCGTGCTTCTCTTCTAATGCAATTTATTTGATGTTTGAATGTTATTTCCCACATATTTTCTAATGTTATTATCCTAATGTTTGATTATTTCCCGCTTCTTTTCAAATGTTATTTTAGTGATGTTTGAATGATATTTCCCACTTCTTTTCTATTGTTATTTTCCTGATGTTTGAATGTTATTTACGGCTTATTTTCTAATGTTATTATCCTGATGTTTGATTATTTCCCGCTTCTTTTCTAATGTTATTTTCCTGATGTTTGAATTTGATTTCCCGCTCCATTTCTAATGTTATTTTCGTGATGTTTGAATGATATTTCCCACTTCTTTTCTATTGTTATTTTCCTGATGTTTGAATGTTATTTACCGCTTATTTCCTAATGTTATTTTCCCGATGTTTAAATTTTATTTCCCTCTTCATTTCTAATGTTAATTTCGTGATGTTTAAATGTTATT
Source organism: Narcine bancroftii (assembly GCF_036971445.1). Classification (NCBI taxonomy): domain Eukaryota; kingdom Metazoa; phylum Chordata; class Chondrichthyes; order Torpediniformes; family Narcinidae; genus Narcine; species Narcine bancroftii. The sequence continues at coordinate 5,546,013 of NW_027211808.1, forward strand.
TCCCACTTCTTTTCTAATGTTAATTTCCAGATTTTTGAATGTTATTTCACGATTGATTTCGAATGTTAATTTCAAGATGTTTGAATGTTACCTCGCACTTCTATTCTAATGCTATTTTCCTGAAGTTTGAATGTTATTTCCAATTTTTTTTAATGTTATTTTCCTGATGTTTGAATGTTACATCCCACTTCGTTTCTAAAGTTATTTTCCTGATGTTTGAATGTTACTTCCCACTTCTTTTCTACTGCTATTTTCCTGATCTTTGAATGTAATTTCCCACTTCCTTTCTAATGTTATTTTCCTGATGTTTTTATCTTATTTCCCACTTCTTTTCTAATGTTATTTTCCTGATGTTTAAATGTTATTTCCCACTTGATTTCTAATGTTAATTTCCTGATGTTTAAATGTTATTTCCCACTTGATTTCTAATGTTAATTTCCTGATGTTTAAATGTTATTTCCCACTTCTTTTCTAATATAATTTTCCTTATGTTTTAATATTATTTCCTGCTTCTTTTCAAATGTTATTTTCCTGATGTTTGAATGCTATTATCCGCTTCCTTTCTAATATTATTTTCCTGATGTTTGAATGTTATTTCCCGCTTCCTTTCTAATGTTATTTTACTGATGTTTGAATGTTATTTCCCGCTTCTGTTCTAATGTTATTTTCCTGATGTTTGAATGTTATTTCCTGCTTCTTTTCTAACGTTAATTTCGTGATGTTTAAATGTTAATTCCCACTTCTTTTCTAATGTCATTTTCCTGATGTTTGAATGTTATTTCTCGCTTCTGTTCTGATGTTATTTTCCTGATGTTTGAATGTTATTTCCCGCTTATTTTCTAATGCTATTTTTCTGATATTTCATTGTTATTTCCAACTTCCTTTCTATTGTTATTTTCATTATGTTTGAATGTTATTTCCCGCTTCTTTTCTAATGTTATTTTCCTTATATTTGAATGTTATTTCTCGCTTCTTTTCTAATGTTATTTTCCTGATGTTTAAATGTTAATTCCCGCTTCTTTTCTAATGTTAATTTCCTGATGTTTAAATGGTATTTCCCACTCCTTTTCTAATGTTATTTTCCTTATGTTTGAATATTATTTCCCGCTTCTTTTCTATTCTAATTTTCCTGATGTTTGAATTATATTTACTGCTTATTTTCCAATGTTATTCTCCTGATGTTTAAATGTTATTTCCCTCTTCGTTTCTAATGTTAATTTCGTGATGTTTAAATGTTATTTCCCACTTCTTTTCTACTGTTATTTTCCTCATGATTGAATGTTATTTCACGATTGATTTCGAATGTTAATTTCATGATGTTTGAATGTTACTTCACACTTCTTTTCTAATGCTATTTTCCTGATGTTTGAATGTTTGTTCCAACTTATTTTTTAATGTTATTTTACTGATGTTTGAATGTTACTTCCCACTTCTTTTCTAATGCTATTTTCCTGATGTTTGAATGTTATTTCCCACTTCTTTTCTAATGTTATTTTCCTGATGTTTGAATGTTATTTCCCGCCTTTTTCCAATGTTATTATACTGATGTTTGATTATTTCCCGCTTCTTTTCTAATGTTATTTCTCTGATGTTTGTATCTTATTTCCCACTTCTTTTCTAATGTTATTTTCCTGATGATTAAATATAATTTCCCACTTCTTTTCTAATGTTAATTTCCTGATGTTTAAATGTTATTTCCCACTTCTTTTCTAATGTTAATTTCCTGATGTTTAAATGTTATTTCCCGCTTCTTTTCTAATGTTAATTTCATAATGTTTAAATGTTAATTCCCACTTCTTTTCTAATGTTATTTATCTGATGTTTGAATGTTATTTCCCGCTTCTGTTCTAATGTAATTTTCCTGATGTTTGAATGTTATTTCCCGCTTTTTTCTAATCTTAATTTCCTGATGTTTAAATGGTATTTCCCACTTCTTTTCTAATGTTATTTTACTGATGTTTGAATGTTATTTCCCACTTCTTTTCTAATGTTATTTTCCTTATGTTTGAATGTTATTTCCCGCTTCTTTTCTAATGTTATTTTCCTGATGTTTGAATGTAATTTCCCGCCTCTTTTCTAATGTTATTTTCCTGATGTTTGATTATTTCCCGCTTCTTTTCTAATATTATTTTTCCTGATGTTTGTATGTTATTTCCCGCCACTTTACTAACGTTATTTGCCTGATGTTTGAATGTTATTTCCCACTTCTTTTCTAATGTTATTTTCCTGATGTTTGAATGTTATTTCCCGCCTTTTTCCAATGTTATTATACTGATGTTTGATTATTTCCCGCTTCTTTTCTGATGTTAATTTCATAATGTTTAAATGTTAATTCCCTCTTCTTTTCTAATGTTATTTATCTGATGTTTGAATGTTATTTCCCGCTTCTTTTCTAATGTTTTCTTAATGATGTTTGAATGTTATTTCCTGCTTCTTTTCTAATGTAATTTTCCTGATGTTTGAATGTTATCTCCCATTTCTTTTCTAAAGTTATTTTCCTGATGTTTGAATGTTATTTCCCGCTTCTTTTCTAATGTTATTTTCCTGATGTTTAAATGTTATTTCCCGCTTCTTTTCTAATGTTAATTTCATAATGTTTAAATGTTAATTCCCACTTCTTTTCTAATGTTATTTATCTGATGTTTGAATGTTATTTCCCGCTTCTGTTCTAATGTAATTTTCCTGATGTTTGAATGTTATTTCCCGCTTTTTTCTAATCTTAATTTCCTGATGTTTAAATGGTATTTCCCACTTCTTTTCTAATGTTATTTTACTGATGTTTGAATGTTATTTCCCACTTCTTTTCTAATGTTATTTTCCTTATGTTTGAATGTTATTTCCCGCTTCTTTTCTAATGTTATTTTCCTGATGTTTGAATGTAATTTCCCGCCTCTTTTCTAATGTTATTTTCCTGATGTTTGATTATTTCCCGCTTCTTTTCTAATATTATTTTTCCTGATGTTTGTATGTTATTTCCCGCCACTTTACTAACGTTATTTGCCTGATGTTTGAATGTTATTTCCCACTTCTTTTCTAATGTTATTTTCCTGATGTTTGAATGTTATTTCCCGCCTTTTTCCAATGTTATTATACTGATGTTTGATTTATTCCCGCTTCTTTTCTGATGTTAATTTCATAATGTTTAAATGTTAATTCCCTCTTCTTTTCTAATGTTATTTATCTGATGTTTGAATGTTATTTCCCGCTTCTGTTCTAATGTAATTTTCCTGATGTTTGAATGTTATTTCCCGCTTCTTTTCTAATGTTATTTTCCTGATGTTTGAATGTAATTTCCCGCCTCTTTTCTAATGTTATTTTCCTGATGTTTGATTATTTCCCGCTTCTTTCTAATGTTATTTTCCTGATGTTTGAATGTTATTTCCCGCTTCTTTGCTAACGTTATTTTCCTGATGTTTGAATGTTACTTCCCACTTCCTTTCTAATCTAATTTTCCTGATGTTTAAATGTTATTTCCTGCTTCTTTTGTAATGTAATTTTACTGATGGTTGAATGTTTTTTCTCCCTTATTTTCTAATGTTATTTTCATGATGTTTGAATGTTATTACGCGCTTCCTTTCTAATGTTATTTCCTCTTGTTTTAATGTTATTTCCCGCTTCTTTTCTAATGTTTTTTTCATGATGTTTGAATGTTGTTTGCTGCTTCTTTTCTAATGTAATTTTCCTGATGTTTGAATGTTATCTCCCATTTCTTTTCAAAAGTTATTTTCCTGATGTTTTAATGTTATTTACCACTTCTTTTCTGACGTTATTTTCCTGATGTTTGGATGTTACTTCCCACTTCCTTTCTAATGTAATTTTACTGATGTTTAAATGTTATTTCCTGCTTCTTTTGTAATGTAATTTTACTGATGTTTGAATGTTATTTCTCTCTTATTTTCTAATGATATTTTCATGATGTTTGAATGTTATTACGCGCTTCCTTTCTAATGTTATTTCCTCATGTTTTAATGTTATTTCCCGCTTCTGTTCTAATGTTTTCTTAATGATGTTTGAATGTTATTTCCTGCTTCTTTTCTAATGTAATTTTCCTGATGTTTGAATGTTATCTCCCATTTCTTTTCTAAAGTTATTTTCCTGATGTTTGAATGTTATTTCCCGCTTCTTTTCTAATGTTATTTTCCTGATGTTTGAATGTTGTTTTCCGCTTATCTTCTAATGTTATTTTCCTGATTTTTGAATGTTATTTCCCGCTTCTTTTCTAATGTTAATTTCATGATGTTTGAATATTATTTCGTGCTTCCCTTCTAATGCAATTTATTTGATGTTTGAATGTTATTTCCCACATATTTTCTAATGTTATTATCCTAATGTTTGATTATTTCCCGCTTCTTTTCAAATGTTATTTTCCTGATGTTTGAATTTGATTTCCCGCTCCATTTCTAATGTTATTTTAGTGATGTTTGAATGATATTTCCCACTTCTTTTCTATTGTTATTTTCCTGATGTTTGAATGTTATTTACCGCTTATTTCCTAATGTTATTTTCCCGATGTTTAAATTTTATTTCCCTCTTCATTTCTAATGTTAATGTCGTGATGTTTAAATGTTATTTCCCACTTCTTTTCTAATGTTAATTTCCAGATTTTTGTATGTTATTTCACGATTGATTTCGAATGTTAATTTCAAGATGTTTGAATGTTACTTCGCACTTCTTTTCTAATGCTATTTTCCTGAAGTTTGAATGTTATTTCCAATTTTTTTTAATGTTATTTTCCTGATGTTTGAATGTTATACCCACTTCGTTTCTAAAGTTATTTTCCTGATGTTTGAATGTTACTTCCCACTTCTTTTCTACTGCTATTTTCCTGATCTTTGAATGTTATTTCCCACTTCTTTTCTAATGTTATTTTCCTCATGTTTTTATCTTATTCCCCACTTCTTTTCTAATATTATTTTCCTGATGTTTAAATGTTATTTCCCACTTGATTTCTAATGTTAATATTCTGATGTTTAAATGTTATTTCCCACTTGATTTCTAATGTTAATTTCCTGATGTTTAAATGTTATTTCCCACTTCTTTTCTAATATAATTTTCCTTATGTTTTAATATTATTTCCTGCTTCTTTTCAAATATTATTTTCCTGATGTTTGAATGCTATTACCCGCTTCCTTTCTAATATTATTTTCCTGATGTTTGAATGTTATTTCCTACTTCTTTTCTAACGTTAATTTCGTGATGTTTAAATGTTAATTCCCACTTCTTTTCTAATGTCATTTTCCTGATGTTTGAATGTTATTTCCCGCTTCTGTTCTAATGTTATTTTCCTGATGTTTGAATGTTATTTCCCGCTTATTTTCTAATGTTAATTTCATGATGTTTCAATATTATTTCCTGCTTCTCTTCTAATGCTATTTACTTGAAGTTTGAATGTTATTTCCCATTTATTTTCTAATGCTATTTTTCTGATATTTCATTGTTATTTCCAACTTCCTTTCTATTGTTATTTTCATTATGTTTGAATGTTATTTCCCGCTTCTGTTCTAATGTTATTTTCCTGATGTTTGAATGTTATTTCCCTCTTATTTTCTAATGTTAATTTCATGATGTTTCAATATTATTTCCTGCTTCTCTTCTAATGCTATTTACTTGAAGTTTGAATGTTATTTCCCATTTAATTTCTAATTCTATTTTTCTGATATTTCATTGTTATTTCCAACTTCCTTTCTATTGTTATTTTCATTATGTTTGAATGTTATTTCCCGCTTCTTTTCTAATGTTATTTTCCTTATATTTGAATGTTATTTCTCGCTTCTTTTCTAATGTTATTTTCCTGATGTTTGAATTTGTATTTCCTGCTCCTTTTCTAATGTTATTTTAGTGATGTTTGAATGATATTTCCCACTTCTTTTCTATTCTAATTTTCCTGATGTTTGAATTATATTTACCGCTTATTTTCCAATGTTATTCTCCTGATGTTTTAATGTTATTTCCCTCTTCGTTTCTAATGTTAATTTCGTGATGTTTAAATGTTATTTCCCACTTCTTTTCTAATGTTATTTTCCTGATGTTTGAATGTTATTTCACGATTGATTTCGAATGTTAATTTCATGATGTTTGAATGTTACTTCACACTTCTTTTCTAATGCTATTTTCCTGATGTTTGAATGTTATTTCCAACTTATTTTTTAATGTTATTTTACTGATGTTTGAATGTTACTTCCCACTTCTTTTCTAATGCTATTTTCCTGATGTTTGAATGTTATTTCCCACTTCTTTTCTAATGTTATTTTCCTGATGTTTGAATGTTATTTCCCGCATTTTTCCAATGTTATTATACTGATGTTTGATTATTTCCCGCTTCTTTTCTAATGTTATTTCTCTGATGTTTGTATCTTATTTCCCATTTCTTTTCTAATGTTATTTTCCTGATGATTAAATATTATTTCCCACTTCTTTTCTAATGTTAATTTCCTGATGTTTAAATGTTATTTCCCACTTCTTTTCTAATGTTAATTTCCTGAAGTTTAAATGTTATTTCCCGCTTCTTTTGTAATGTTAATTTCATAATGTTTAAATGTTAATTCCCACTTCTTTTCTAATGTTATTTTCCTTATGTTTGAATGGTATTTCCCGCTTCTTTTCTAATGTTATTTTCATGATGTTTGAATGTAATTTCCCGCCTCTTTTCTAATGTTATTTTCCTGATGTTTGATTATTTCCCGCTTCTTTTCTAATATTATTTTTCCTGATGTTTGTATGTTATTTCCCGCCACTTTACTAACGTTATTTGCCTGATGTTTGAATGTTATTTCCCACTTCTTTTCCAATGTTATTTTCCTGATGTTTGAATGTTATTTCCCGCTTCTTTTCTAATGTTATTTTCCTTATGTTTGAATGTTATTTCCCGCTTCTTTTCTAATGTTATTTTCCTGATGTTTGAATGTAATTTCCCGCCTCTTTTCTAATGTTATTTACCTGATGTTTGATTATTTCCCGCTTCTTTGCTAACGTTATTTTCCTGATGTTTGAATGTTATTTCCCGCTTCTTTTCTAATGTTATTTTCCTGATGTTTTAATGTTGTTTTCCGCTTATCTTCTAATGTTATTTTCCTGATTTTTGAATGTTATTTCCCGCTTCTTTTCTAATGTTAATTTCATGATGTTTGAATATTATTTCGTGCTTCTCTTCTAATGCAATTTATTTGATGTTTGAATGTTATTTCCCACATATTTTCTAATGTTATTATCCTAATGTTTGATTATTTCCCGCTTCTTTTCAAATGTTATTTTAGTGATGTTTGAATGATATTTCCCACTTCTTTTCTATTGCTATTTTCCTGATGTTTGAATGTTATTTACTGCTTATTTTCTAATGTTATTATCCTGATGTTTGATTATTTCCCGCTTCTTTTCTAATGTTATTTTCCTGATGTTTGAATTTGATTTCCCGCTCCATTTCTAATGTTATTTTAGTGATGTTTGAATGATATTTCCCACTTCTTTTCTATTGTTATTTCCTGATGTTTGAATGTTATTTACCGCTTATTTCCTAATGTTATTTTCCCGATGTTTAAATTTAATTCCCTCTTCATTTCTAATGTTAATTTCGTGATGTTTAAATGTTATTTCCCACTTCTTTTCTAATGTTAATTTCCAGATTTTTGAATGTTATTTCACGATTGATTTCGAATGTTAATTTCAAGATGTTTGAATGTTACCTCGCACTTCTTTTCTAATGCTATTTTCCTGAAGTTTCAATGTTATTTCCAATTTTTTTTAATGTTATTTTCCTGATGTTTGAATGTTATATCCCACTTCGTTTCTAAAGTTATTTTCCTGATGTTTAAATGTTATTTCCCACTTCTTTTCTAATATAATTTTCCTTATGTTTTAATATTATTTCCTGCTTCTTTTCAAATGTTATTTTCCTGATGTTTGAATGCTATTACCCGCTTCCTTTCTAATATTATTTTCCTGATGTTTGAATGTTATTTCCTGCTTCTGTTCTAATGTTTTCTTAATGATGTTTGAATGTTATTTCCTGCTTCTTTTCTAATGTAATTTTCCTGATGTTTGAATGTTATCTCCCATTTCTTTTCTAAAGTTATTTTCCTGATGTTTGAATGTTATTTCCCGCTTCTTTTCTAATGTTATTTTCCTGATGTTTGAATGTTGTTTTCCGCTTATCTTCTAATGTTATTTTCCTGATTTTTGAATGTTATTTCCCGCTTCTTTTCTAATGTTAATTTCATGATGTTTGAATATTATTTCGTGCTTCCCTTCTAATGCAATTTATTTGATGTTTGAATGTTATTTCCCACATATTTTCTAATGTTATTATCCTAATGTTTGATTATTTCCCGCTTCTTTTCAAATGTTATTTTAGTGATGTTTGAATGATATTTCCCACTTCTTTTCTATTGTTATTTTCCTGATATTTGAATGTTATTTACGGCTTATTTTCTAATGTTATTATCCTGATGTTTGATTATTTCCCGCTTCTTTTCTAATGTTATTTTCCTGATGTTTGAATTTGATTTCCCGCTCCATTTCTAATGTTATTTTAGTGATGTTTGAATGATATTTCCCACTTCTTTTCTATTGTTATTTTCGTGATGTTTGAATGTTATTTACCGCTTATTTCCTAATGTTATTTTCCCGATGTTTAAATTTTATTTCCCTCTTCATTTCTAATGTTAATTTCGTGATGTTTAAATGTTATTTCCCACTTCTTTTCTAATGTTAATTTCCAGATTTTTGAAAGTTATTTCACGATTGATTTCGAATGTTAATTTCAAGATGTTTGAATGTTACCTCGCACTTCTTTTCTAATGCTATTTTCCTGAAGTTTGAATGTTATTTCCAATTTTTTTAAATGTTATTTTCCTGATGTTTGAATGTTATATCCCACTTCGTTTCTAAAGTTATTTTCCTGATGTTTGAATGTTACTTCCCACTTCTTTTCTACTGCTATTTTCCTGATCTTTGAATGTAATTTCCCACTTCCTTTCTAATGTTATTTTCCTGATGTTTTTATCTTATTTCCCACTTCTTTTCTAATGTTATTTTCCTGATGTTTAAATGTTATTTCCCACTTGATTTCTAATGTTAATTTCCTGATGTTTAAATGTTATTTCCCACTTGATTTCTAATGTTAATTTCCTGATGTTTAAATGTTATTTCCCACTTCTTTTCTAATATAATTTTCCTTATGTTTTAATATTATTTCCTGCTTCTTTTCAAATGTTATTTTCCTGATGTTTGAATGCTATTACCCGCTTCCTTTCTAATATTATTTTCCTGATGTTTGAATGTTATTTCCCGCTTCCTTTCTAATGTTATTTTACTGATGTTTGAATGTTATTTCCCGCTTCTGTTCTAATGTTATTTTCCTGATGTTTGAATGTTATTTCCTGCTTCTTTTCTAACGTTAATTTCGTGATGTTTAAATGTTAATTCCCACTTCTTTTCTAATGTCATTTTCCTGATGTTTGAATGTTATTTCCCGCTTATTTTCTAATGCTATTTTTCTGATATTTCATTGTTATTTCCAACTTCCTTTCTATTGTTATTTTCATTATGTTTGAATGTTATTTCCCGCTTCTTTTCTAATGTTATTTTCCTTATATTTGAATGTTATTTCTCGCTTCTTTTCTAATGTTATTTTCCTGATGTTTAAATGTTAATTCCCGCTTCTTTTCTAATGTTAATTTCCTGATGTTTAAATGGTATTTCCCACTCCTTTTCTAATGTTATTTTCCTTATGTTTGAATATTATTTCCCGCTTCTTTTCTATTCTAATTTTCCTGATGTTTGAATTATATTTACCGCTTATTTTCCAATGTTATTCTCCTGATGTTTTAATGTTATTTCCCTCTTCGTTTCTAATGTTAATTTCGTGATGTTTAAATGTTATTTCCCACTTCTTTTCTAATGTTATTTTCCTGATGTTTGAATGTTATTTCACGATTGATTTCGAATGTTAATTTCATGACGTTTGAATGTTACTTCACACTTCTTTTCTAATGCTATTTTCCTGATGTTTGAATGTTATTTCCAACTTATTTTTTAATGTTATTTTACTGATGTTTGAATGTTACTTCCCACTTCTTTTCTAATGCTATTTTCCTGATGTTTGAATGTTATTTCCCACTTCTTTTCTAATGTTATTTTCCTGATGTTTGAATGTTATTTCCCGCATTTTTCCAATGTTATTATACTGATGTTTGATTATTTCCCACTTCTTTTCTAATGTTATTTCTCTGATGTTTGTATCTTATTTCCCATTTCTTTTCTAATGTTATTTTCCTGATGATTAAATATTATTTCCCACTTCTTTTCTAATGTTAATTTCCTGATGTTTAAATGTTATTTCCCACTTCTTTTCTAATGTTAATTTCCTGAAGTTTAAATGTTATTTCCCACTTCTTTTCTAATGTTAATTTCTTGATGTTTAAATGTTATTTCCCGCTTCTTTTCTAATGTTAATTTCATAATGTTTAAATGTTAATTCCCACTTCTTTTCTAATGTTATTTATCTGATGTTTGAATGTTATTTCCCGCTTCTGTTCTAATGTAATTTTCCTGATGTTTGAATGTTATTTCCCGCTTTTTTCTAATCTTAATTTCCTGATGTTTAAATGGTATTTCCCACTTCTTTTCTAATGTTATTTTACTGATGTTTGAATGTTATTTCCCACTTCTTTTCTAATGTTATTTTCCTTATGTTTGAATGGTATTTCCCGCTTCTTTTCTAATGTTATTTTCATGATGTTTGAATGTAATTTCCCGCCTCTTTTCTAATGTTATTTTCCTGATGTTTGATTATTTCCCGCTTCTTTTCTAATATTATTTTTCCTGATGTTTGTATGTTATTTCCCGCCACTTTACTAACGTTATTTGCCTGATGTTTGAATGTTATTTCCTACTTCTTTTCCAATGTTATTTTCCTGATGTTTGAATGTTATTTCCCGCCTTTTTCCAATGTTATTATACTGATGTTTGATTATTTCCCGCTTCTTTTCTGATGTTAATTTCATAATGTTTAAATGTTAATTCCCACTTCTTTTCTAATGTTGTTTATCTGATGTTTGAATGTTATTTCCCGCTTCTGTTCTAATGTAATTTTCCTGATGTTTGAATGTTATTTCCGGCTTCTTTTCTAATGTTATTTTCCTTATGTTTGAATGTTATTTCCCGCTTCTTTACTAATGTTATTTTCCTGATGTTTGAATGTTATATCCCACTTCGTTTCTAAAGTTATTTTCCTGATGTTTGAATGTTACTTCCCACTTCTTTTCTACTGCTATTTTCCTGATCTTTGAATGTAATTTCCCACTTCCTTTCTAATGTTATTTTCCTGATGTTTTTATCTTATTTCCCACTTCTTTTCTAATGTTATTTTCCTGATGTTTAAATGTTATTTCCCACTTGATTTCTAATGTTAATTTCCTGATGTTTAAATGTTATTTCCCACTTGATTTCTAATGTTAATTTCCTGATGTTTAAATGTTATTTCCCACTTCTTTTCTAATATAATTTTCCTTATGTTTTAATATTATTTCCTGCTTCTTTTCAAATGTTATTTTCCTGATGTTTGAATGCTATTACCCGCTTCCTTTCTAATATTATTTTCCTGATGTTTGAATGTTATTTCCCGCTTCCTTTCTAATGTTATTTTACTGATGTTTGAATGTTATTTCCCGCTTCTGTTCTAATGTTATTTTCCTGATGTTTGAATGTTATTTCCTGCTTCTTTTCTAACGTTAATTTCGTGATGTTTAAATGTTAATTCCCACTTCTTTTCTAATGTCATTTTCCTGATGTTTGAATGTTATTTCCCGCTTATTTTCTAATGCTATTTTTCTGATATTTCATTGTTATTTCCAACTTCCTTTCTATTGTTATTTTCATTATGTTTGAATGTTATTTCCCGCTTCTTTTCTAATGTTATTTTCCTTATATTTGAATGTTATTTCTCGCTTCTTTTCTAATGTTATTTTCCTGATGTTTAAATGTTAATTCCCGCTTCTTTTCTAATGTTAATTTCCTGATGTTTAAATGGTATTTCCCACTCCTTTTCTAATGTTATTTTCCTTATGTTTGAATATTATTTCCCGGTTCTTTTCTATTCTAATTTTCCTGATGTTTGAATTATATTTACCGCTTATTTTCCAATGTTATTCTCCTGATGTTTTAATGTTATTTCCCTCTTCGTTTCTAATGTTAATTTCGTGATGTTTAAATGTTATTTCCCACTTCTTTTCTAATGTTATTTTCCTGATGTTTGAATGTTATTTCACGATTGATTTCGAATGTTAATTTCATGACGTTTGAATGTTACTTCACACTTCTTTTCTAATGCTATTTTCCTGATGTTTGAATGTTATTTCCAACTTATTTTTTAATGTTATTTTACTGATGTTTGAATGTTACTTCCCACTTCTTTTCTAATGCTATTTTCCTGATGTTTGAATGTTATTTCCCACTTCTTTTCTAATGTTATTTTCCTGATGTTTGAATGTTATTTCCCGCATTTTTCCAATGTTATTATACTGATGTTTGATTATTTCCCACTTCTTTTCTAATGTTATTTCTCTGATGTTTGTATCTTATTTCCCATTTCTTTTCTAATGTTATTTTCCTGATGATTAAATATTATTTCCCACTTCTTTTCTAATGTTAATTTCCTGATGTTTAAATGTTATTTCCCACTTCTTTTCTAATGTTAATTTCCTGAAGTTTAAATGTTATTTCCCACTTCTTTTCTAATGTTAATTTCTTGATGTTTAAATGTTATTTCCCGCTTCTTTTCTAATGTTAATTTCATAATGTTTAAATGTTAATTCCCACTTCTTTTCTAATGTTATTTATCTGATGTTTGAATGTTATTTCCCGCTTCTATTCTAATGTAATTTTCCTGATGTTTGAATGTTATTTCCCGCTTTTTTCTAATCTTAATTTCCTGATGTTTAAATGGTATTTCCCACTTCTTTTCTAATGTTATTTTACTGATGTTTGAATGTTATTTCCCACTTCTTTTCTAATGTTATTTTCCTTATGTTTGAATGGTATTTCCCGCTTCTTTTCTAATGTTATTTTCATGATGTTTGAATGTAATTTCCCGCCTCTTTTCTAATGTTATTTTCCTGATGTTTGATTATTTCCCGCTTCTTTTCTAATATTATTTTTCCTGATGTTTGTATGTTATTTCCCGCCACTTTACTAACGTTATTTGCCTGATGTTTGAATGTTATTTCCCACTTCTTTTCCAATGTTATTTTCCTGATGTTTGAATGTTATTTCCCGCCTTTTTCCAATGTTATTATACTGATGTTTGATTATTTCCCGCTTCTTTTCTGATGTTAATTTCATAATGTTTAAATGTTAATTCCCACTTCTTTTCTAATGTTGTTTATCTGATGTTTGAATGTTATTTCCCGCTTCTGTTCTAATGTAATTTTCCTGATGTTTGAATGTTATTTCCGGCTTCTTTTCTAATGTTATTTTCCTTATGTTTGAATGTTATTTCCCGCTTCTTTACTAATGTTATTTTCCTGATGTTTGAATGTAATTTCCCGCCTCTTTTCTAATGTTATTTACCTGATGTTTGATTATTTCCCGCTTCTTTCTAATGTTATTTTCCTGATGTTTGAATGTTATTTCCCGCTTCTTTGCTAACGTTATTTTCCTGATGTTTGAATGTTACTTCCCACTTCCTTTCTAATCTAATTTTCCTGATGTTTAAATGTTATTTCCTGCTTCTTTTGTAATGTAATTTTACTGATGTTTAAATGTTTTTTCTCCCTTATTTTCTAATGTTATTTTCATGATGTTTGAATGTTATTACGTGCTTCCTTTCAAATGTTATTTCCTCTTGTTTTAATGTTATTTCCCGCTTCTTTTCTAGTGTTTTTTTCATGATGTTTGAATGTTGTTTGCTGCTTCTTTTCTAATGTAATTTTCCTGATGTTTGAATGTTATCTCCCATTTCTTTTCTAAAGTTATTTTCCTGATGTTTTAATGTTATTTACCACTTCTTTTCTGACGTTATTTTCCTGATGTTTGAATGTTACTTCCCACTTCCTTTCTAATGTAATTTTACTGATGTTTAAATGTTATTTCCTGCTTCTTTTGTAATGTAATTTTACTGATGTTTGAATGTTATTTCTCTCTTATTTTCTAATGATATTTTCATGATGTTTGAATGTTATTACGCGCTTCCTTTCTAATGTTATTTCCTCATGTTTTAATGTTATTTCCCGCTTCTTTTCTAATGTTTTCTTAATGATGTTTGAATGTTATTTCCTGCTTCTTTTCTAATGTAATTTTCCTGATGTTTGAATGTTATCTCCCATTTCTTTTCTAAAGTTATTTTCCTGATGTTTGAATGTTATTTCCCGCTTCTTTTCTAATGTTATTTTCCTGATGTTTTAATGTTGTTTTCCGCTTATCTTCTAATGTTATTTTCCTGATTTTTGAATGTTATTTCCCGCTTCTTTTCTAATGTTAATTTCATGATGTTTGAATATTATTTCGTGCTTCTCTTCTAATGCAATTTATTTGATGTTTGAATGTTATTTCCCACATATTTTCTAATGTTATTATCCTAATGTTTGATTATTTCCCGCTTCTTTTCAAATGTTATTTTAGTGATGTTTGAATGATATTTCCCACTTCTTTTCTATTGTAATTTTCCTGATGTTTGAATGTTATTTACGGCATATTTTCTAATGTTATTATCCTGATGTTTGATTATTTCCCGCTTCTTTTCTAATGTTATTTTCCTGATGTTTGAATTTGATTTCCCGCTCCATTTCTAATGTTATTTTAGTGATGTTTGAATGATATTTCCCACTTCTTTTCTATTGTTATTTCCTGATGTTTGAATGTTATTTACCGCTTATTTCCTAATGTTATTTTCCCGATGTTTAAATTTTATTTCCTTCTTCATTTCTAATGTTAATTTCGTGATGTTTAAATGTTATTTCCCACTTCTTTTCTAATGTTAATTTCCAGATTTTTGAATGTTATTTCACGATTGATTTCGAATGTTAATTTCAAGATGTTTGAATGTTACCTCGCACTTCTTTTCTAATGCTATTTTCCTGAAGTTTGAATGTTATTTCCAATTTTTTTAAATGTTATTTTCCTGATGTTTGAATGTTATATCCCACTTCGTTTCTAAAGTTATTTTCCTGATGTTTGAATGTTACTTCCCACTTCTTTTCTACTGCTATTTTCCTGATCTTTGAATGTAATTTCCCACTTCCTTTCTAATGTTATTTTCCTGATGTTTTTATCTTATTTCCCACTTCTTTTCTAATGTTATTTTCCTGATGTTTAAATGTTATTTCCCACTTGATTTCTAATGTTAATTTCCTGATGTTTAAATGTTATTTCCCACTTGATTTCTAATGTTAATTTCCTGATGTTTAAATGTTATTTCCCACTTCTTTTCTAATATAATTTTCCTTATGTTTTAATATTATTTCCTGCTTCTTTTCAAATGTTATTTTCCTGATGTTTGAATGCTATTACCCGCTTCCTTTCTAATATTATTTTCCTGATGTTTGAATGTTATTTCCCGCTTCCTTTCTAATGTTATTTTACTGATGTTTGAATGTTATTTCCCGCTTCTGTTCTAATGTTATTTTCCTGATGTTTGAATGTTATTTCCTGCTTCTTTTCTAACGTTAATTTCGTGATGTTTAAATGTTAATTCCCACTTCTTTTCTAATGTCATTTTCCTGATGTTTGAATGTTATTTCCCGCTTCTGTTCTGATGTTATTTTCCTGATGTTTGAATGTTATTTCCCGCTTATTTTCTAATGCTATTTTTCTGATATTTCATTGTTATTTCCAACTTCCTTTTTATTGTTATTTTCATTATGTTTGAATGTTATTTCCCGCTTCTTTTCTAATGTTATTTTCCTTATATTTGAATGTTATTTCTCGCTTCTTTTCTAATGTTATTTTCCTGATGTTTAAATGTTAATTCCCGCTTCTTTTCTAATGTTAATTTCCTGATGTTTAAATGGTATTTCCCACTCCTTTTCTAATGTTATTTTCCTTATGTTTGAATATTATTTCCCGCTTCTTTTCTATTCTAATTTTCCTGATGTTTGAATTATATTTACCGCTTATTTTCCAATGTTATTCTCCTGATGTTTAAATGTTATTTCCCTCTTCGTTTCTAATGTTAATTTCGTGATGTTTAAATGTTATTTCCCACTTCTTTTCTACTGTTATTTTCCTCATGATTGAATGTTATTTCACGATTGATTTCGAATGTTGATTTCATGATGTTTGAATGTTACTTCACACTTCTTTTCTAATGCTATTTTCCTGATGTTTGAATGTTTTTTCCAACTTATTTTTTAATGTTATTTTACTGATGTTTGAATGTTACTTCCCACTTCTTTTCTAATGCTATTTTCCTGATGTTTGAATGTTATTTCCCACTTCTTTTCTAATGTTATTTTCCTGATGTTTGAATGTTATTTCCCGCCTTTTTCCAATGTTATTATACTGATGTTTGATTATTTCCCGCTTCTTTTCTAATGTTATTTCTCTGATGTTTGTATCTTATTTCCCACTTCTTTTCTAATGTTTTTTTCCTGATGATTAAATATAATTTCCCACTTCTTTTCTAATGTTAATTTCCTGATGTTTAAATGTTATTTCCCACTTCTTTTCTAATGTTAATTTCCTGATGTTTAAATGTTATTTCCCACTTCTTTTCTAATGTTAATTTCTTGATGTTTAAATGTTATTTCCCGCTTCTTTTCTAATGTTAATTTCATAATGTTTAAATGTTAATTCCCACTTCTTTTCTAATGTTATTTATCTGATGTTTGAATGTTATTTCCCGCTTCTGTTCTAATGTAATTTTCCTGATGTTTGAATGTTATTTCCCGCTTTTTTCTAATCTTAATTTCCTGATGTTTAAATGGTATTTCCCACTTCTTTTCTAATGTTATTTTACTGATGTTTCAATGTTATTTCCCACTTCTTTTCTAATGTTATTTTCCTTATTTTTGAATGTTATTTCCCGCTTCTTTTCTAATGTTATTTTCCTGATGTTTGAATGTAATTTCCCGCCTCTTTTCTAATGTTATTTTCCTGATGTTTGATTATTTCCCGCTTCTTTTCTAATATTATTTTTCCTGATGTTAGTATGTTATTTCCCGCCACTTTACTAACGTTATTTGCCTGATGTTTGAATGTTATTTCCCACTTCTTTTCTAATGTTATTTTCCTGATGTTTGAATGTTATTTCCCGCCTTTTTCCAATGTTATTATACTGATGTTTGATTATTTCCCGCTTCTTTTCTGATGTTAATTTCATAATGTTGAAATGTTAATTCCCTGTTCTTTTCTAATGTTATTTATCTGATGTTTGAATGTTATTTCCCGCTTCTGTTCTAATGTAATTTTCCTGATGTTTGAATGTTATTTCCCGCTTCTTTTCTAATGTTATTTTCCTGATGTTTGAATGTAAATTCCCGCCTCTTTTCTAATGTTATTTTCCTGATGTTTGATTATTTCCCGCTTCTTTCTAATGTTATTTTCCTGATGTTTGAATGTTATTTACCACTTCTTTTCTGACGTTATTTTCCTGATGTTTGAATGTTACTTCCCACTTCCTTTCTAATGTAATTTTACTGATGTTTAAATGTTATTTCCTGCTTCTTTTGTAATGTAATTTTACTGATGTTTGAATGTTATTTCTCTCTTATTTTCTAATGATATTTTCATGATGTTTGAATGTTATTACGCGCTTCCTTTCTAATGTTATTTCCTCATGTTTTAATGTTATTTCCCGCTTCTGTTCAAAGTTTTCTTAATGATGTTTGAATGTTATTTCCTGCTTCTTTTCTAATGTAATTTTCCTGATGTTTGAATGTTATCTCCCATTTCTTTTCTAAAGTTATTTTCCTGATGTTTGAATGTTATTTCCCGCTTCTTTTCTAATGTTATTTTCCTGATGTTTGAATGTTGTTTTCCGCTTATCTTCTAATGTTATTTTCCTGATTTTTGAATGTTATTTCCCGCTTCTTTTCTAATGTTAATTTCATGATGTTTGAATATTATTTCGTGCTTCCCTTCTAATGCAATTTATTTGATGTTTGAATGTTATTTCCCACATATTTTCTAATGTTATTTTAGTGATGTTTGAATGATATTTCCCACTTCTTTTCTATTGTTATTTTCCTGATGTTTGAATGTTGTTTACGGCTTATTTTCTAATGTTATTATCCTGATGTTTGATTATTTCCCGCTTCTGTTCTAATGTTATTTTCCTGATGTTTGAATTTGATTTCCCGCTCCATTTCTAATGTTATTTTAGTGATGTTTGAATGATATTTCCCACTTCTTTTCTATTGTTATTTTCCTGATGTTTGAATGTTATTTACCGCTTATTTCCTAATGTTATTTTCCCGATGTTTAAATTTTATTTCCCTCTTCATTTCTAATGTTAATGTCGTGATGTTTAAATGTTATTTCCCACTTCTTTTCTAATGTTAATTTCCAGATTTTTGTATGTTATTTCGCGATTGATTTCGAATGTTAATTTCAAGATGTTTGAATGTTACTTCGCACTTCTTTTCTAATGCTATTTTCCTGAAGTTTGAATGTTATTTCCAATTTTTTTTAATGTTATTTTCCTGATGTTTGAATATTATACTCACTTCGTTTCTAAAGTTATTTTCCTGATGTTTGAATGTTACTTCCCACTTCTTTTCTAATGTTATTTTCTTCATGTTTTTATCTTATTCCCCACTTCTTTTCTAATATTATTTTCCTGATGTTTAAATGTTATTTCCCACTTGATTTCTAATGTTAATATTCTGATGTTTAAATGTTATTTCCCACTTGATTTCTAATGTTAATTTCCTGATGTTTAAATGTTATTTCCCACTTCTTTTCTAATATAATTTTCCTTATGTTTTAATATTATTTCCTGCTTCTTTTCAAATGTTATTTTCCTGATGTTTGAATGCTATTACCCGCTTCCTTTCTAATATTATTTTCCTGATGTTTGAATGTTATTTCCTACTTCTTTTCTAACGTTAATTTCGTGATGTTTAAATGTTAATTCCCACTTCTTTTCTAATGTCATTTTCCTGATGTTTGAATGTTATTTCCCGCTTCTGTTCTAATGTTATTTTCCTGATGTTTGAATGTTATTTCCCGCTTATTTTCTAATGTTATTTTCATGATGTTTCAATATTATTTCCTGCTTCTCTTCTAATGCTATTTACTTGAAGTTTGAATGTTATTTCCCATTTATTTTCTAAGGCTATTTTTCTGATATTTCATTGTTATTTCCAACTTCCTTTCTATTGTTATTTTCATTATGTTTGAATGTTATTTCCCGCTTCTGTTCTAATGTTATTTTCCTGATGTTTGAATGTTATTTCCCTCTTATTTTCTAATGTTAATTTCATGATGTTTCAATATTATTTCCTGCTTCTCTTCTAATGCTATTTACTTGAAGTTTGAATGTTATTTCCCATTTAATTTCTAATTCTATTTTTCTGATATTTCATTGTTATTTCCAACTTCCTTTCTATTGTTATTTTCATTATGTTTGAATGTTATTTCCCGCTTCTTTTCTAATGTTATTTTCCTTATATTTGAATGTTATTTCTCGCTTCTTTTCTAATGTTATTTTCCTGATGTTTGAATTTGTATTTCCTGCTCCTTTTGTAATGTTATTTTAGTGATGTTTGAATGATATTTCCCACTTCTTTTCTATTCTAATTTTCCTGATGTTTGAATTATATTTATCGCTTATTTTCCAATGTTATTCTCCTGATGTTTTAATGTTATTTCCCTCTTCGTTTCTAATGTTAATTTCGTGATGTTTAAATGTTATTTCCCACTTCTTTTCTAATGTTATTTTCCTGATGTTTGAATGTTATTTCACGATTGATTTCGAATGTTAATTTCATGATGTTTAAATGTTATTTCCCACTTCTTTTCTACTGTTATTTTCCTCATGATTGAATGTTATTTCACGATTGATTTCGAATGTTAATTTCATGATGTTTGAATGTTACTTCACACTTCTTTTCTAATGCTATTTTCCTGATGTTTGAATGTTATTTCCAACTTATTTTTTAATGTTATTTTACTGATGTTTGAATGTTACTTCCCACTTCTTTTCTAATGCTATTTTCCTGATGTTTGAATGTTATTTCCCACTTCTTTTCTAATGTTATTTTCCTGATGTTTGATTGTTATTTCCCGCATTTTTCCAATGTTATTATACTGATGTTTGATTATTTCCCGCTTCTTTTCTAATGTTATTTCTCTGATGTTTGTATCTTATTTCCCATTTCTTTTCTAATGTTATTTTCCTGATGATTAAATATTATTTCCCACTTCTTTTCTAATGTTAATTTCCTGATGTTTAAATGTTATTTCCCACTTCTTTTCTAATGTTAATTTCCTGAAGTTTAAATGTTATTTCCCGCTTCTTTTCTAATGTTAATTTCATAATGTTTAAATGTTAATTCCCACTTCTTTTCTAATGTTATTTATCTGATGTTTGAATGTTATTTCCCGCTTCTGTTCTAATGTAATTTTCCTGATGTTTGAATGTTATTTCCCGCTTTTTTCTAATGTTAATTTCCTGATGTTTAAATGATATTTCCCACTTCTTTTCTAATGTTATTTTACTGATGTTTGAATGTTATTTCCCACTTCTTTTCTAATGTTATTTTCCTTATGTTTGAATGGTATTTCCCGCTTCTTTTCTAATGTTATTTTCATGATGTTTGAATGTAATTTCCCGCCTCTTTTCTAATGTTATTTTCCTGATGTTTGATTATTTCCCGCTTCTTTTCTAATATTATTTTTCCTGATGTTTGTATGTTATTTCCCGCCACTTTACTAACGTTATTTGCCTGATGTTTGAATGTTATTTCCCACTTCTTTTCCAATGTTATTTTCCTGATGTTTGAATGTTATTTCCCGCCTTTTTCCAATGTTATTATACTGATGTTTGATTATTTCCCGCTTCTTTTCTGATGTTAATTTCATAATGTTTAAATGTTAATTCCCACTTCTTTTCTAATGTATTTTATCTGATGTTTGAATGTTATTTCCCGCTTCTGTTCTAATGTAATTTTCCTGATGTTTGAATGTTATTTCCGGCTTCTTTTCTAATGTTATTTTCCTTATGTTTGAATGTTATTTCCCGCTTCTTTACTAATGTTATTTTCCTGATGTTTGAATGTAATTTCCCGCCTCTTTTCTAATGTTATTTACCTGATGTTTGATTATTTCCCGCTTCTTTCTAATGTTATTTTCCTGATGTTTGAATGTTATTTCCCGCTTCTTTGCTAACGTTATTTTCCTGATGTTTGAATGTTACTTCCCACTTCCTTTCTAATCTAATTTTCCTGATGTTTAAATGTTATTTCCTGTTTCTTTTGTAATGTAATTTTACTGATGTTTAAATGTTTTTTCTCCCTTATTTTCTAATGTTATTTTCATGATGTTTGAATGTTATTACGTGCTTCCTTTCTAATGTTATTTCCTCTTGTTTTAATGTTATTTCCCGCTTCTTTTCTAGTGTTTTTTTCATGATGTTTGAATGTTGTTTGCTGCTTCTTTTCTAATGTAATTTTCCTGATGTTTGAATGTTATCTCCCATTTCTTTTCTAAAGTTATTTTCCTGATGTTTGAATGTTACTTCCCACTTCCTTTCTAATGTAATTTTACTGATGTTTAAATGTTATTTCCTGCTTCTTTTGTAATGTAATTTTACTGATGTTTGAATGTTATTTCTCTCTTATTTTCTAATGATATTTTCATGATGTTTGAATGTTATTACGCGCTTCCTTTCTAATGTTATTTCCTCATGTTTTAATGTTATTTCCTGCTTCTTTTCTAATGTAATTTTCCTGATGTTTGAATGTTATCTCCCATTTCTTTTCTAAAGTTATTTTCCTGATGTTTGAATGTTATTTCCCGCTTCTTTTCTAATGTTATTTTCCTGATGTTTTAATGTTGTTTTCCGCTTATCTTCTAATGTTATTTTCCTGATTTTTGAATGTTATTTCCCGCTTCTTTTCTAATGTTAATTTCATTATGTTTGAATATTATTTCGTGCTTCTCTTCTAATGCAATTTATTTGATGTTTGAATGTTATTTCCCACATATTTTCTAATGTTATTATCCTAATGTTTGATTATTTCCCGCTTCTTTTCAAATGTTATTTTAGTGATGTTTGAATGATATTTCCCACTTCTTTTCTATTGTAATTTTCCTGATGTTTGAATGTTATTTACGGCATATTTTCTAATGTTATTATCCTGATGTTTGATTATTTCCCGCTTCTTTTCTAATGTTATTTTCCTGATGTTTGAATTTGATTTCCCGCTCCATTTCTAATGTTATTTTAGTGATGTTTGAATGATATTTCCCACTTCTTTTCTATTGTTATTTCCTGATGTTTGAATGTTATTTACCGCTTATTTCCTAATGTTATTTTCCCGATGTTTAAATTTTATTTCCTTCTTCATTTCTAATGTTAATTTCGTGATGTTTAAATGTTATTTCCCACTTCTTTTCTAATGTTAATTTCCAGATTTTTGAATGTTATTTCACGATTGATTTCGAATGTTAATTTCAAGATGTTTGAATGTTACCTCGCACTTCTTTTCTAATGCTATTTTCCTGAAGTTTGAATGTTATTTCCAATTTTTGTTAATGTTATTTTCCTGATGTTTGAATGTTATATCCCACTTCGTTTCTAAAGTTATTTTCCTGATGTTTAAATGTTATTTCCCACTTCTTTTCTAATATAATTTTCCTTATGTTTTAATATTATTTCCTGCTTCTTTTCAAATGTTATTTTCCTGATGTTTGAATGCTATTACCCGCTTCCTTTCTAATATTATTTTCCTGATGTTTGAATGTTATTTCCCGCTTCCTTTCTAATGTTATTTTACTGATGTTTGAATGTTATTTCCCGCTTCTGTTCTAATGTTATTTTCCTGATGTTTCAATGTTATTTCCTGCTTCTTTTCTAACGTTAATTTCGTGATGTTTAAATGTTAATTCCCACTTCTTTTCTAATGTCATTTTCCTGATGTTTGAATGTTATTTCCCGCTTCTGTTCTAATGTTATTTTCCTGATTTTTGAATGTTATTTCCCTCTTCTTTTCTAATGTTAATTTCATGATGTTTGAATATTATTTCGTGCTTCTCTTCTAATGCAATTTATTTGATGTTTGAATGTTATTTCCCACATATTTTCTAATGTTATTATCCTAATGTTTGATTATTTCCCACTTCTTTTCAAATGTTATTTTAGTGATGTTTGAATGATATTTCCCACTTCTTTTCTATTGTTATTTTCCTGATGTTTGAATGTTATTTACGGCTTATTTTCTAATGTTATTATCCTGATGTTTGATTATTTCCCGCTTCTTTTCTAATGTTATTTTCCTGATGTTTGAATTTGATTTCCCGCTCCATTTCTAATGTTATTTTAGTGATGTTTGAATGATATTTCCCACTTCTTTTCTATTGTTATTTTCCTGATGTTTGAATGTTATTTACCGCTTATTTCCTAATGTTATTTTCCCGATGTTTAAATTTTATTTCCCTCTTCATTTCTAATGTTAATTTCGTGATGTTTAAATGTTATATCCCACTTCGTTTCTAAAGTTATTTTCCTGATGTTTGAATGTTACTTTCCACTTCTTTTCTACTGCTATTTTCCTGATCTTTGAATGTAATTTCCCACTTCCTTTCTAATGTTATTTTCCTGATGTTTTTATCTTATTTCCCACTTCTTTTCTAATGTTATTTTCCTGATGTTTAAATGTTATTTCCCACTTGATTTCTAATGTTAATTTCCTGATGTTTAAATGTTATTTCCCACTTGATTTCTAATGTTAATTTCCTGATGTTTAAATGTTATTTCCCACTTCTTTTCTAATATAATTTTCCTTATGTTTTAATATTATTTCCTGCTTCTTTTCAAATGTTATTTTCCTGATGTTTGAATGCTATTACCCGCTTCCTTTCTAATATTATTTTCCTGATGTTTGAATGTTATTTCCCGCTTCATTTCTAATGTTATTTTACTGATGTTTGAATGTTATTTCCCGCTTCTGTTCTAATGTTATTTTCCTGATGTTTGAATGTTATTTCCTGCTTCTTTTCTAACGTTAATTTCGTGATGTTTAAATGTTAATTCCCACTTCTTTTCTAATGTCATTTTCCTGATGTTTGAATGTTATTTCCCGCTTCTGTTCTAATGTTATTTTCCTGATGTTTGAATGTTATTTCCCGCTTCTTTTCTAATGTTATTTTCCTTATATTTGAATGTTATTTCTCGCTTCTTTTCTAATGTTATTTTCCTGATGTTTAAATGTTAATTCCCGCTTCTTTTCTAATGTAAATTTCCTGATGTTTAAATGGTATTTCCCACTCCTTTTCTAATGTTATTTTCCTTATGTTTGAATATTATTTCCCGCTTCTTTTCTATTGTAATTTTCCTGATGTTTGAATTATATTTACCGCTTATTTTCCAATGTTATTCTCCTGATGTTTAAATGTTATTTCCCTCTTCGTTTCTAATGTTAATTTCGTGATGTTTAAATGTTATTTCCCACTTCTTTTCTACTGTTATTTTCCTCATGATTGAATGTTATTTCACGATTGATTTCAAATGTTAATTTCATGATGTTTGAATGTTACTTCACACTTCTTTTCTAATGCTATTTTCCTGATGTTTGAATGTTTTTTCCAACTTATTTTTTAATGTTATTTTACTGATGTTTGAATGTTACTTCCCACTTCTTTTCTAATGCTATTTTCCTGATGTTTGAATGTTATTTCCCACTTCTTTTCTAATGTTATTTTCCTGATGTTTGAATGTTATTTCCAGCCTTTTTCCAATGTTATTATACTGATGTTTGATTATTTCCCGCTTCTTTTCTAATGTTATTTCTCTGATGTTTGTATCTTATTTCCCACTTCTTTTCTAATGTTATTTTACTGATGATTAAATATAATTTCCCACTTCTTTTCTAATGTTAATTTCCTGATGTTTAAATGTTATTTCCCATTTCTTTTCTAATGTTAATTTCTTGATGTTTAAATGTTATTTCCCGCTTCTTTTCTAATGTTAATTTCATAATGTTTAAATGTTAATTCCCACTTCTTTTCTAATGTTATTTATCTGATGTTTGAATGTTATTTCCCGCTTCTGTTCTAATGTAATTTTCCTGATGTTTGAATGTTATTTCCCGCTTTTTTCTAATCTTAATTTCCTGATGTTTAAATGGTATTTCCCACTTCTTTTCTAATGTTATTTTCCTTATGTTTGAATATTATTTCCCGCTTCTTTTCTATTCTAATTTTCCTGATGTTTGAATTATATTTACCGCTTATTTTCCAATGTTATTCTCCTGATGTTTAAATGTTATTTCCCTCTTCGTTTCTAATGTTAATTTCGTGATGTTTAAATGTTATTTCCCACTTCTTTTCTACTGTTATTTTCCTCATGATTGAATGTTATTTCACGATTGATTTCGAATGTTGATTTCATGATGTTTGAATGTTACTTCACACTTCTTTTCTAATGCTATTTTCCTGATGTTTGAATGTTATTTCCCACTTCTTTTCTAATGTTATTTTCCTGATGTTTGAATGTTATTTCCCGCCTTTTTCCAATGTTATTATACTGATGTTTGATTATTTCCCGCTTCTTTTCTAATGTTATTTCTCTGATGTTTGTATCTTATTTCCCACTTCTTTTCTAATGTTTTTTTCCTGATGATTAAATATAATTCTAATGTTAATTTCTTGATGTTTAAATGTTATTTCCCGCTTCTTTTCTAATGTTAATGTTTAAATGTTAATTCCCACTTCTTTTCTAATGTTATTTATCTGATGTTTGAATGTTATTTCCCGCTTCTGTTCTAATGTAATTTTCCTGATGTTTGAATGTTATTTCCCGCTTTTTTCTAATCTTAATTTCCTGATGTTTAAATGGTATTTCCCACTTCTTTTCTAATGTTATTTTCCTTATGTTTGAATATTATTTCCCGCTTCTTTTCTATTCTAATTTTCCTGATGTTTGAATTATATTTACCGCTTATTTTCCAATGTTATTCTCCTGATGTTTAAATTTTATTTCCTTCTTCATTTCTAATGTTAATTTCGTGATGTTTAAATGTTATTTCCCACTTCTTTTCTAATGTTAATTTCCAGATTTTTGAATGTTATTTCACGATTGATTTCGAATGTTAATTTCAAGATGTTTGAATGTTACCTCGCACTTCTTTTCTAATGCTATTTTCCTGAAGTTTGAATGTTATTTCCAATTTTTTTAAATGTTATTTTCCTGATGTTTGAATGTTATATCCCACTTCGTTTCTAAAGTTATTTTCCTGATGTTTGAATGTTACTTCCCACTTCTTTTCTACTGCTATTTTCCTGATCTTTGAATGTAATTTCCCACTTCCTTTCTAATGTTATTTTCCTGATGTTTTTATCTTATTTCCCACTTCTTTTCTAATGTTATTTTCCTGATGTTTAAATGTTATTTCCCACTTGATTTCTAATGTTAATTTCCTGATGTTTAAATGTTATTTCCCACTTGATTTCTAATGTTAATTTCCTGATGTTTAAATGTTATTTCCCACTTCTTTTCTAATATAATTTTCCTTATGTTTTAATATTATTTCCTGCTTCTTTTCAAATGTTATTTTCCTGATGTTTGAATGCTATTACCCGCTTCCTTTCTAATATTATTTTCCTGATGTTTGAATGTTATTTCCCGCTTCCTTTCTAATGTTATTTTACTGATGTTTGAATGTTATTTCCCGCTTCTGTTCTAATGTTATTTTCCTGATGTTTGAATGTTATTTCCTGCTTCTTTTCTAACGTTAATTTCGTGATGTTTAAATGTTAATTCCCACTTCTTTTCTAATGTCATTTTCCTGATGTTTGAATGTTATTTCCCGCTTCTGTTCTGATGTTATTTTCCTGATGTTTGAATGTTATTTCCCGCTTATTTTCTAATGCTATTTTTCTGATATTTCATTGTTATTTCCAACTTCCTTTTTATTGTTATTTTCATTATGTTTGAATGTTATTTCCCGCTTCTTTTCTAATGTTATTTTCCTTATATTTGAATGTTATTTCTCGCTTCTTTTCTAATGTTATTTTCCTGATGTTTAAATGTTAATTCCCGCTTCTTTTCTAATGTTAATTTCCTGATGTTTAAATGGTATTTCCCACTCCTTTTCTAATGTTATTTTCCTTATGTTTGAATATTATTTCCCGCTTCTTTTCTATTCTAATTTTCCTGATGTTTGAATTATATTTACCGCTTATTTTCCAATGTTATTCTCCTGATGTTTAAATGTTATTTCCCTCTTCGTTTCTAATGTTAATTTCGTGATGTTTAAATGTTATTTCCCACTTCTTTTCTACTGTTATTTTCCTCATGATTGAATGTTATTTCACGATTGATTTCGAATGTTGATTTCATGATGTTTGAATGTTACTTCACACTTCTTTTCTAATGCTATTTTCCTGATGTTTGAATGTTTTTTCCAACTTATTTTTTAATGTTATTTTACTGATGTTTGAATGTTACTTCCCACTTCTTTTCTAATGCTATTTTCCTGATGTTTGAATGTTATTTCCCACTTCTTTTCTAATGTTATTTTCCTGATGTTTGAATGTTATTTCCCGCCTTTTTCCAATGTTATTATACTGATGTTTGATTATTTCCCGCTTCTTTTCTAATGTTATTTCTCTGATGTTTGTATCTTATTTCCCACTTCTTTTCTAATGTTTTTTTCCTGATGATTAAATATAATTTCCCACTTCTTTTCTAATGTTAATTTCCTGATGTTTAAATGTTATTTCCCACTTCTTTTCTAATGTTAATTTCCTGATGTTTAAATGTTATTTCCCACTTCTTTTCTAATGTTAATTTCTTGATGTTTAAATGTTATTTCCCGCTTCTTTTCTAATGTTAATTTCATAATGTTTAAATGTTAATTCCCACTTCTTTTCTAATGTTATTTATCTGATGTTTGAATGTTATTTCCCGCTTCTGTTCTAATGTAATTTTCCTGATGTTTGAATGTTATTTCCCGCTTTTTTCTAATCTTAATTTCCTGATGTTTAAATGGTATTTCCCACTTCTTTTCTAATGTTATTTTACTGATGTTTGAATGTTATTTCCCACTTCTTTTCTAATGTTATTTTCCTGATGTTTGAATGTAATTTCCCGCCTCTTTTCTAATGTTATTTTCCTGATGTTTGATTATTTCCCGCTTCTTTTCTAATATTATTTTTCCTGATGTTTGTATGTTATTTCCCGCCACTTTACTAACGTAATTTGCCTGATGTTTGAATGTTATTTCCCACTTCTTTTCTAATGTTATTTTCCTGATGTTTGAATGTTATTTCCCGCCTTTTTCCAATGTTATTATAGTGATGTTTGATTATTTCCCGCTTCTTTTCTGATGTTAATTTCATAATGTTTAAATGTTAATTCCCTCTTCTTTTCGAATGTTATTTATCTGATGTTTGAATGTTATTTCCCGCTTCTGTTCTAATGTAATTTTCCTGATGTTTGAATGTTATTTCCCGCTTCTTTTCTAATGTTATTTTCCTGATGTTTGAATGTAATTTCCCGCCTCTTTTCTAATGTTATTTTCCTGATGTTTGATTATTTCCCGCTTCTTTCTAATGTTATTTTCCTGATGTTTGAATGTTATTTCCCGCTTCTTTGCTAACGTTATTTTCCTGATGTTTGAATGTTACTTCCCACTTCCTTTCTAATCTAATTTTCCTGATGTTTAAATGTTATTTCCTGCTTCTTTTGTAATGTAATTTTACTGATGTTTGAATGTTTTTTCTCCCTTATTTTCTAATGTTATTTTCATGATGTTTGAATGTTATTACGCGCTTCCTTTCTAATGTTATTTCCTCTTGTTTTAATGTTATTTTCCGCTTCTTTTCTAATGTTTTTTTCATGATGTTTGAATGTTGTTTGCTGCTTCTTTTCTAATGTAATTTTCCTGATGTTTGAATGTTATCTCCCATTTCTTTTCAAAAGTTATTTTCCTGATGTTTTAATGTTATTTACCACTTCTTTTCTGACGTTATTTTCCTGATGTTTGAATGTTACTTCCCACTTCCTTTCTAATGTAATTTTACTGATGTTTAAATGTTGTTTTCCGCTTATCTTCTAATGTTATTTTCCTGATTTTTGAATGTTATTTCCCTCTTCTTTTCTAATGTTAATTTCATGATGTTTGAATATTATTTCGTGCTTCCCTTCTAATGCAATTTATTTGATGTTTGAATGTTATTTCCCACATATTTTCTAATGTTATTATCCTAATGTTTGATTATTTCCCGCTTCTTTTCAAATGTTATTTTAGTGATGTTTGAATGATATTTCCCACTTCTTTTCTATTGTTATTTTCCTGATATTTGAATGTTATTTACGGCTTATTTTCTAATGTTATTATCCTGATGTTTGATTATTTCCCGCTTCTTTTCTAATGTTATTTTCCTGATGTTTGAATTTGATTTCCCGCTCCATTTCTAATGTTATTTTAGTGATGTTTGAATGATATTTCCCACTTCTTTTCTATTGTTATTTTCCTGATGTTTGAATGTTATTTACGGCTTATTTTCTAATGTTATTATCCTGATGTTTGATTATTTCCCGCTTCTTTTCTAATGTTATTTTCCTGATGTTTGAATTTGATTTCCCGCTCCATTTCTAATGTTATTTTAGTGATGTTTGAATGATATTTCCCACTTCTTTTCTATTGTTATTTTCCTGATGTTTGAATGTTATTTACCGCTTATTTCCTAATGTTATTTTCCCGATGTTTAAATTTTATTTCCCTCTTCATTTCTAATGTTAATGTCGTGATGTTTAAATGTTATTTCCCACTTCTTTTCTAATGTTAATTTCCAGATTTTTGTATGTTATTTCACGATTGATTTCGAATGTTAATTTCAAGATGTTTGAATGTTACTTCGCACTTCTTTTCTAATGCTATTTTCCTGAAGTTTGAATGTTATTTCCAATTTTTTTTAATGTTATTTTCCTGATGTTTGAATGTTATATCCCACTTCGTTTCTAAAGTTATTTTCCTGATGTTTGACTGTTACTTCCCACTTCTTTTCTACTGCTATTTTCCTCATCTTTGAATGTTATTTCCCACTTCTTTTCTAATGTTATTTTCCTCATGTTTTTATCTTATTCCCCACTTCTTTTCTAATATTATTTTCCTGATGTTTAAATGTTATTTCCCACTTGATTTCTAATGTTAATATTCTGATGTTTAAATGTTATTTCCCACTTGATTTCTAATGTTAATTTCCTGATGTTTAAATGTTATTTCCCACTTCTTTTCTAATATAATTTTCCTTATGTTTTAATATTATTTCCTGCTTCTTTTCAAATGTTATTTTCCTGATGTTTGAATGCTATTACCCGCATCCTTTCTAATATTATTTTCCTGATGTTTGAATGTTACTTCCCACTTCCTTTCTAATCTAATTTTCCTGATGTTTAAATGTTATTTCATGCTTCTTTTGTAATGTAATTATACTGATGTTTAAATGTTATTTCCCGCTTCTGTTCTAATGTTATTTTCCTGATGTTTGAATGTTATTTCCCGCTTATTTTCTAATGTTAATTTCATGATGTTTCAATATTATTTCCTGCTTCTCTTCTAATGCTATTTACTTGAAGTTTGAATGTTATTTCCCATTTATTTTCTAATGCTATTTTTCTGATATTTCATTGTTATTTCCAACTTCCTTTCTATTGTTATTTTCATTATGTTTGAATGTTATTTCCCGCTTCTTTTCTAATGTTATTTTCCTTATATTTGAATGTTATTTCTCGCTTCTTTTCTAATGTTAATTTCCTGATGTTTGAATTTGTATTTCCTGCTCCTTTTCTAATGTTATTTTAGTGATGTTTCAATGATATTTCCCACTTCTTTTCTATTCTAATTTTCCTGATGTTTGAATTATATTTACCACTTATTTTCCAATGTTATTCTCCTGATGTTTAAATGTTATTTCCCACTTCGTTTCTAATGTTATTTTCCTGATGTTTGAATGTTATTTCACGATTGATTTCGAATGTTAATTTCATGATGTTTGAATGTTACTTCACACTTCTTTTCTAATGCTATTTTCCTGATGTTTGAATGTTATTTCCAACTTATTTTTTAATGTTATTTTACTGATGTTTGAATGTTCCTTCCCACTTCTTTTCTAATGCTATTTTCCTGATGTTTGAATGTTATTTCGAACTTCTTTTCTAATGTTATTTTCCTGATGTTTGAATGTTATTTCCCACTTCTTTTCTAATGTTATTTTCCTGATGTTTGAATGTTATTTCCAGCCTTTTTCCAATGTTATTATACTGATGTTTGATTATTTCCCGCTTCTTTTCTAATGTTATTTCTCTGATGTTTGTATCTTATTTCCCACTTCTTTTCTAATGTTATTTTCCTGATGATTAAATATAATTTCCCACTTCTTTTCTAATGTTAATTTCCTGATGTTTAAATGTTATTTCCCACTTCTTTTCTAATGTTAATTTCCTGATGTTTAAATGTTATTTCCCGCTTCTTTTCTAATGTTAATTTCATAATGTTTAAATGTTAATTCCCACTTCTTTTCTAATGTTATTTATCTGATGTTTGAATGTTATTTCCCGCTTCTGTTCTAATGTAATTTTCCTGATGTTTGAATGTTATTTCCCGCTTTTTTCTAATCTTAATTTCCTGATGTTTAAATGGTATTTCCCACTTCTTTTCTAATGTTATTTTACTGATGTTTGAATGTTATTTCCCACTTCTTTTCTAATGTTATTTTCCTGATGTTTGAATGTAATTTCCCGCCTCTTTTCTAATGTTATTTTCCTGATGTTTGATTATTTCCCGCTTCTTTTCTAATATTATTTTTCCTGATGTTTGTATGTTATTTCCCGCCACTTTACTAACGTTATTTGCCTGATGTTTGAATGTTATTTCCCACTTCTTTTCTAATGTTATTTTCCTGATGTTTGAATGTTATTTCCCGCCTTTTTCCAATGTTATTATACTGATGTTTGATTATTTCCCGCTTCTTTTCTGATGTTAATTTCATAATGTTTAAATGTTAATTCCCTCTTCTTTTCTAATGTTATTTATCTGATGTTTGAATGTTATTTCCCGCTTCTGTTCTAATGTAATTTTCCTGATGTTTGAATGTTATTTCCCGCTTCTTTTCTAATGTTATTTTCCTGATGTTTGAATGTAATTTCCCGCCTCTTTTCTAATGTTATTTTCCTGATGTTTGATTATTTCCCGCTTCTTTCTAATGTTATTTTCCTGATGTTTGATTATTTCCCGCTTCTTTCTAATGTTATTTTCCTGATGTTTGAATGTTACTTCCCACTTCTTTTCTAATGTTATTTTCTTCATGTTTTTATCTTATTCCCCACTTCTTTTCTAATATTATTTTCCTGATGTTTAAATGTTATTTCCCACTTGATTTCTAATGTTAATATTCTGATGTTTAAATGTTATTTCCCACTTGATTTCTAATGTTAATTTCCTGATGTTTAAATGTTATTTCCCACTTCTTTTCTAATATAATTTTCCTTATGTTTTAATATTATTTCCTGCTTCTTTTCAAATGTTATTTTCCTGATGTTTGAATGCTATTACCCGCTTCCTTTCTAATATTATTTTCCTGATGTTTGAATGTTATTTCCTACTTCTTTTCTAACGTTAATTTCGTGATGTTTAAATGTTAATTCCCACTTCTTTTCTAATGTCATTTTCCTGATGTTTGAATGTTATTTCCCGCTTCTGTTCTAATGTTATTTTCCTGATGTTTGAATGTTATTTCCCGCTTATTTTCTAATGTTATTTTCATGATGTTTCAATATTATTTCCTGCTTCTCTTCTAATGCTATTTACTTGAAGTTTGAATGTTATTTCCCATTTATTTTCTAAGGCTATTTTTCTGATATTTCATTGTTATTTCCAACTTCCTTTCTATTGTTATTTTCATTATGTTTGAATGTTATTTCCCGCTTCTGTTCTAATGTTATTTTCCTGATGTTTGAATGTTATTTCCCTCTTATTTTCTAATGTTAATTTCATGATGTTTCAATATTATTTCCTGCTTCTCTTCTAATGCTATTTACTTGAAGTTTGAATGTTATTTCCCATTTAATTTCTAATTCTATTTTTCTGATATTTCATTGTTATTTCCAACTTCCTTTCTATTGTTATTTTCATTATGTTTGAATGTTATTTCCCGCTTCTTTTCTAATGTTATTTTCCTTATATTTGAATGTTATTTCTCGCTTCTTTTCTAATGTTATTTTCCTGATGTTTGAATTTGTATTTCCTGCTCCTTTTGTAATGTTATTTTAGTGATGTTTGAATGATATTTCCCACTTCTTTTCTATTCTAATTTTCCTGATGTTTGAATTATATTTATCGCTTATTTTCCAATGTTATTCTCCTGATGTTTTAATGTTATTTCCCTCTTCGTTTCTAATGTTAATTTCGTGATGTTTAAATGTTATTTCCCACTTCTTTTCTAATGTTATTTTCCTGATGTTTGAATGTTATTTCACGATTGATTTCGAATGTTAATTTCATGATGTTTAAATGTTATTTCCCACTTCTTTTCTACTGTTATTTTCCTCATGATTGAATGTTATTTCACGATTGATTTCGAATGTTAATTTCATGATGTTTGAATGTTACTTCACACTTCTTTTCTAATGCTATTTTCCTGATGTTTGAATGTTATTTCCAACTTATTTTTTAATGTTATTTTACTGATGTTTGAATGTTACTTCCCACTTCTTTTCTAATGCTATTTTCCTGATGTTTGAATGTTATTTCCCACTTCTTTTCTAATGTTATTTTCCTGATGTTTGATTGTTATTTCCCGCATTTTTCCAATGTTATTATACTGATGTTTGATTATTTCCCGCTTCTTTTCTAATGTTATTTCTCTGATGTTTGTATCTTATTTCCCATTTCTTTTCTAATGTTATTTTCCTGATGATTAAATATTATTTCCCACTTCTTTTCTAATGTTAATTTCCTGATGTTTAAATGTTATTTCCCACTTCTTTTCTAATGTTAATTTCCTGAAGTTTAAATGTTATTTCCCGCTTCTTTTCTAATGTTAATTTCATAATGTTTAAATGTTAATTCCCACTTCTTTTCTAATGTTATTTATCTGATGTTTGAATGTTATTTCCCGCTTCTGTTCTAATGTAATTTTCCTGATGTTTGAATGTTATTTCCCGCTTTTTTCTAATGTTAATTTCCTGATGTTTAAATGATATTTCCCACTTCTTTTCTAATGTTATTTTACTGATGTTTGAATGTTATTTCCCACTTCTTTTCTAATGTTATTTTCCTTATGTTTGAATGGTATTTCCCGCTTCTTTTCTAATGTTATTTTCATGATGTTTGAATGTAATTTCCCGCCTCTTTTCTAATGTTATTTTCCTGATGTTTGATTATTTCCCGCTTCTTTTCTAATATTATTTTTCCTGATGTTTGTATGTTATTTCCCGCCACTTTACTAACGTTATTTGCCTGATGTTTGAATGTTATTTCCCACTTCTTTTCCAATGTTATTTTCCTGATGTTTGAATGTTATTTCCCGCCTTTTTCCAATGTTATTATACTGATGTTTGATTATTTCCCGCTTCTTTTCTGATGTTAATTTCATAATGTTTAAATGTTAATTCCCACTTCTTTTCTAATGTATTTTATCTGATGTTTGAATGTTATTTCCCGCTTCTGTTCTAATGTAATTTTCCTGATGTTTGAATGTTATTTCCGGCTTCTTTTCTAATGTTATTTTCCTTATGTTTGAATGTTATTTCCCGCTTCTTTACTAATGTTATTTTCCTGATGTTTGAATGTAATTTCCCGCCTCTTTTCTAATGTTATTTACCTGATGTTTGATTATTTCCCGCTTCTTTCTAATGTTATTTTCCTGATGTTTGAATGTTATTTCCCGCTTCTTTGCTAACGTTATTTTCCTGATGTTTGAATGTTACTTCCCACTTCCTTTCTAATCTAATTTTCCTGATGTTTAAATGTTATTTCCTGTTTCTTTTGTAATGTAATTTTACTGATGTTTAAATGTTTTTTCTCCCTTATTTTCTAATGTTATTTTCATGATGTTTGAATGTTATTACGTGCTTCCTTTCTAATGTTATTTCCTCTTGTTTTAATGTTATTTCCCGCTTCTTTCCTAGTGTTTTTTTCATGATGTTTGAATGTTGTTTGCTGCTTCTTTTCTAATGTAATTTTCCTGATGTTTGAATGTTATCTCCCATTTCTTTTCTAAAGTTATTTTCCTGATGTTTTAATGTTATTTACCACTTCTTTTCTGACGTTATTTTCCTGATGTTTGAATGTTACTTCCCACTTCCTTTCTAATGTAATTTTACTGATGTTTAAATGTTATTTCCTGCTTCTTTTGTAATGTAATTTTACTGATGTTTGAATGTTATTTCTCTCTTATTTTCTAATGATATTTTCATGATGTTTGAATGTTATTACGCGCTTCCTTTCTAATGTTATTTCCTCATGTTTTAATGTTATTTCCTGCTTCTTTTCTAATGTAATTTTCCTGATGTTTGAATGTTATCTCCCATTTCTTTTCTAAAGTTATTTTCCTGATGTTTGAATGTTATTTCCCGCTTCTTTTCTAATGTTATTTTCCTGATGTTTTAATGTTGTTTTCCGCTTATCTTCTAATGTTATTTTCCTGATTTTTGAATGTTATTTCCCGCTTCTTTTCTAATGTTAATTTCATGATGTTTGAATATTATTTCGTGCTTCTCTTCTAATGCAATTTATTTGATGTTTGAATGTTATTTCCCACATATTTTCTAATGTTATTATCCTAATGTTTGATTATTTCCCGCTTCTTTTCAAATGTTATTTTAGTGATGTTTGAATGATATTTCCCACTTCTTTTCTATTGTAATTTTCCTGATGTTTGAATGTTATTTACGGCATATTTTCTAATGTTATTATCCTGATGTTTGATTATTTCCCGCTTCTTTTCTAATGTTATTTTCCTGATGTTTGAATTTGATTTCCCGCTCCATTTCTAATGTTATTTTAGTGATGTTTGAATGATATTTCCCACTTCTTTTCTATTGTTATTTCCTGATGTTTGAATGTTATTTACCGCTTATTTCCTAATGTTATTTTCCCGATGTTTAAATTTTATTTCCTTCTTCATTTCTAATGTTAATTTCGTGATGTTTAAATGTTATTTCCCACTTCTTTTCTAATGTTAATTTCCAGATTTTTGAATGTTATTTCACGATTGATTTCGAATGTTAATTTCAAGATGTTTGAATGTTACCTCGCACTTCTTTTCTAATGCTATTTTCCTGAAGTTTGAATGTTATTTCCAATTTTTGTTAATGTTATTTTCCTGATGTTTGAATGTTATATCCCACTTCGTTTCTAAAGTTATTTTCCTGATGTTTAAATGTTATTTCCCACTTCTTTTCTAATATAATTTTCCTTATGTTTTAATATTATTTCCTGCTTCTTTTCAAATGTTATTTTCCTGATGTTTGAATGCTATTACCCGCTTCCTTTCTAATATTATTTTCCTGATGTTTGAATGTTATTTCCCGCTTCCTTTCTAATGTTATTTTACTGATGTTTGAATGTTATTTCCCGCTTCTGTTCTAATGTTATTTTCCTGATGTTTCAATGTTATTTCCTGCTTCTTTTCTAACGTTAATTTCGTGATGTTTAAATGTTAATTCCCACTTCTTTTCTAATGTCATTTTCCTGATGTTTGAATGTTATTTCCCGCTTCTGTTCTAATGTTATTTTCCTGATTTTTGAATGTTATTTCCCTCTTCTTTTCTAATGTTAATTTCATGATGTTTGAATATTATTTCGTGCTTCTCTTCTAATGCAATTTATTTGATGTTTGAATGTTATTTCCCACATATTTTCTAATGTTATTATCCTAATGTTTGATTATTTCCCACTTCTTTTCAAATGTTATTTTAGTGATGTTTGAATGATATTTCCCACTTCTTTTCTATTGTTATTTTCCTGATGTTTGAATGTTATTTACGGCTTATTTTCTAATGTTATTATCCTGATGTTTGATTATTTCCCGCTTCTTTTCTAATGTTATTTTCCTGATGTTTGAATTTGATTTCCCGCTCCATTTCTAATGTTATTTTAGTGATGTTTGAATGATATTTCCCACTTCTTTTCTATTGTTATTTTCCTGATGTTTGAATGTTATTTACCGCTTATTTCCTAATGTTATTTTCCCGATGTTTAAATTTTATTTCCCTCTTCATTTCTAATGTTAATTTCGTGATGTTTAAATGTTATATCCCACTTCGTTTCTAAAGTTATTTTCCTGATGTTTGAATGTTACTTTCCACTTCTTTTCTACTGCTATTTTCCTGATCTTTGAATGTAATTTCCCACTTCCTTTCTAATGTTATTTTCCTGATGTTTTTATCTTATTTCCCACTTCTTTTCTAATGTTATTTTCCTGATGTTTAAATGTTATTTCCCACTTGATTTCTAATGTTAATTTCCTGATGTTTAAATGTTATTTCCCACTTGATTTCTAATGTTAATTTCCTGATGTTTAAATGTTATTTCCCACTTCTTTTCTAATATAATTTTCCTTATGTTTTAATATTATTTCCTGCTTCTTTTCAAATGTTATTTTCCTGATGTTTGAATGCTATTACCCGCTTCCTTTCTAATATTATTTTCCTGATGTTTGAATGTTATTTCCCGCTTCATTTCTAATGTTATTTTACTGATGTTTGAATGTTATTTCCCGCTTCTGTTCTAATGTTATTTTCCTGATGTTTGAATGTTATTTCCTGCTTCTTTTCTAACGTTAATTTCGTGATGTTTAAATGTTAATTCCCACTTCTTTTCTAATGTCATTTTCCTGATGTTTGAATGTTATTTCCCGCTTCTGTTCTAATGTTATTTTCCTGATGTTTGAATGTTATTTCCCGCTTCTTTTCTAATGTTATTTTCCTTATATTTGAATGTTATTTCTCGCTTCTTTTCTAATGTTATTTTCCTGATGTTTAAATGTTAATTCCCGCTTCTTTTCTAATGTAAATTTCCTGATGTTTAAATGGTATTTCCCACTCCTTTTCTAATGTTATTTTCCTTATGTTTGAATATTATTTCCCGCTTCTTTTCTATTGTAATTTTCCTGATGTTTGAATTATATTTACCGCTTATTTTCCAATGTTATTCTCCTGATGTTTAAATGTTATTTCCCTCTTCGTTTCTAATGTTAATTTCGTGATGTTTAAATGTTATTTCCCACTTCTTTTCTACTGTTATTTTCCTCATGATTGAATGTTATTTCACGATTGATTTCAAATGTTAATTTCATGATGTTTGAATGTTACTTCACACTTCTTTTCTAATGCTATTTTCCTGATGTTTGAATGTTTTTTCCAACTTATTTTTTAATGTTATTTTACTGATGTTTGAATGTTACTTCCCACTTCTTTTCTAATGCTATTTTCCTGATGTTTGAATGTTATTTCCCACTTCTTTTCTAATGTTATTTTCCTGATGTTTGAATGTTATTTCCAGCCTTTTTCCAATGTTATTATACTGATGTTTGATTATTTCCCGCTTCTTTTCTAATGTTATTTCTCTGATGTTTGTATCTTATTTCCCACTTCTTTTCTAATGTTATTTTACTGATGATTAAATATAATTTCCCACTTCTTTTCTAATGTTAATTTCCTGATGTTTAAATGTTATTTCCCATTTCTTTTCTAATGTTAATTTCCTGATGTTTAAATGTTATTTCCCGCTTCTTTTCTAATGTTAATTTCATAATGTTTAAATGTTAATTCCCACTTCTTTTCTAATGTTATTTATCTGATGTTTGAATGTTATTTCCCGCTTCTGTTCTAATGTAATTTTCCTGATGTTTGAATGTTATTTCCCGCTTTTTTCTAATCTTAATTTCCTGATGTTTAAATGGTATTTCCCACTTCTTTTCTAATGTTATTTTACTGATGTTTGAATGTTATTTCCCACTTCTTTTCTAATGTTATTTTCCTGATGTTTGAATGTAATTTCCCGCCTCTTTTCTAATGTTATTTTCCTGATGTTTGATTATTTCCCGCTTCTTTTCTAATATTATTTTTCCTGATGTTTGTATGTTATTTCCCGCCACTTTACTAACGTAATTTGCCTGATGTTTGAATGTTATTTCCCACTTCTTTTCTAATGTTATTTTCCTGATGTTTGAATGTTATTTCCCGCCTTTTTCCAATGTTATTATAGTGATGTTTGATTATTTCCCGCTTCTTTTCTGATGTTAATTTCATAATGTTTAAATGTTAATTCCCTCTTCTTTTCGAATGTTATTTATCTGATGTTTGAATGTTATTTCCCGCTTCTGTTCTAATGTAATTTTCCTGATGTTTGAATGTTATTTCCCGCTTCTTTTCTAATGTTATTTTCCTGATGTTTGAATGTAATTTCCCGCCTCTTTTCTAATGTTATTTTCCTGATGTTTGATTATTTCCCGCTTCTCTCTAATGTTATTTTCCTGATGTTTGAATGTTATTTCCCGCTTCTTTGCTAACGTTATTTTCCTGATGTTTGAATGTTACTTCCCACTTCCTTTCTAATCTAATTTTCCTGATGTTTAAATGTTATTTCCTGCTTCTTTTGTAATGTAATTTTACTGATGTTTGAATGTTTTTTCTCCCTTATTTTCTAATGTTATTTTCATGATGTTTGAATGTTATTACGCGCTTCCTTTCTAATGTTATTTCCTCTTGTTTTAATGTTATTTTCCGCTTCTTTTCTAATGTTTTTTTCATGATGTTTGAATGTTGTTTGCTGCTTCTTTTCTAATGTAATTTTCCTGATGTTTGAATGTTATCTCCCATTTCTTTTCAAAAGTTATTTTCCTGATGTTTTAATGTTATTTACCACTTCTTTTCTGACGTTATTTTCCTGATGTTTGAATGTTACTTCCCACTTCCTTTCTAATGTAATTTTACTGATGTTTAAATGTTGTTTTCCGCTTATCTTCTAATGTTATTTTCCTGATTTTTGAATGTTATTTCCCTCTTCTTTTCTAATGTTAATTTCATGATGTTTGAATATTATTTCGTGCTTCCCTTCTAATGCAATTTATTTGATGTTTGAATGTTATTTCCCACATATTTTCTAATGTTATTATCCTAATGTTTGATTATTTCCCGCTTCTTTTCAAATGTTATTTTAGTGATGTTTGAATGATATTTCCCACTTCTTTTCTATTGTTATTTTCCTGATATTTGAATGTTATTTACGGCTTATTTTCTAATGTTATTATCCTGATGTTTGATTATTTCCCGCTTCTTTTCTAATGTTATTTTCCTGATGTTTGAATTTGATTTCCCGCTCCATTTCTAATGTTATTTTAGTGATGTTTGAATGATATTTCCCACTTCTTTTCTATTGTTATTTTCCTGATGTTTGAATGTTATTTACGGCTTATTTTCTAATGTTATTATCCTGATGTTTGATTATTTCCCGCTTCTTTTCTAATGTTATTTTCCTGATGTTTGAATTTGATTTCCCGCTCCATTTCTAATGTTATTTTAGTGATGTTTGAATGATATTTCCCACTTCTTTTCTATTGTTATTTTCCTGATGTTTGAATGTTATTTACCGCTTATTTCCTAATGTTATTTTCCCGATGTTTAAATTTTATTTCCCTCTTCATTTCTAATGTTAATGTCGTGATGTTTAAATGTTATTTCCCACTTCTTTTCTAATGTTAATTTCCAGATTTTTGTATGTTATTTCACGATTGATTTCGAATGTTAATTTCAAGATGTTTGAATGTTACTTCGCACTTCTTTTCTAATGCTATTTTCCTGAAGTTTGAATGTTATTTCCAATTTTTTTTAATGTTATTTTCCTGATGTTTGAATGTTATATCCCACTTCGTTTCTAAAGTTATTTTCCTGATGTTTGACTGTTACTTCCCACTTCTTTTCTACTGCTATTTTCCTGATCTTTGAATGTTATTTCCCACTTCTTTTCTAATGTTATTTTCCTCATGTTTTTATCTTATTCCCCACTTCTTTTCTAATATTATTTTCCTGATGTTTAAATGTTATTTCCCACTTGATTTCTAATGTTAATATTCTGATGTTTAAATGTTATTTCCCACTTGATTTCTAATGTTAATTTCCTGATGTTTAAATGTTATTTCCCACTTCTTTTCTAATATAATTTTCCTTATGTTTTAATATTATTTCCTGCTTCTTTTCAAATGTTATTTTCCTGATGTTTGAATGCTATTACCCGCATCCTTTCTAATATTATTTTCCTGATGTTTGAATGTTACTTCCCACTTCCTTTCTAATCTAATTTTCCTGATGTTTAAATGTTATTTCATGCTTCTTTTGTAATGTAATTATACTGATGTTTAAATGTTATTTCCCGCTTCTGTTCTAATGTTATTTTCCTGATGTTTGAATGTTATTTCCCGCTTATTTTCTAATGTTAATTTCATGATGTTTCAATATTATTTCCTGCTTCTCTTCTAATGCTATTTACTTGAAGTTTGAATGTTATTTCCCATTTATTTTCTAATGCTATTTTTCTGATATTTCATTGTTATTTCCAACTTCCTTTCTATTGTTATTTTCATTATGTTTGAATGTTATTTCCCGCTTCTTTTCTAATGTTATTTTCCTTATATTTGAATGTTATTTCTCGCTTCTTTTCTAATGTTAATTTCCTGATGTTTGAATTTGTATTTCCTGCTCCTTTTCTAATGTTATTTTAGTGATGTTTCAATGATATTTCCCACTTCTTTTCTATTCTAATTTTCCTGATGTTTGAATTATATTTACCACTTATTTTCCAATGTTATTCTCCTGATGTTTAAATGTTATTTCCCACTTCGTTTCTAATGTTATTTTCCTGATGTTTGAATGTTATTTCACGATTGATTTCGAATGTTAATTTCATGATGTTTGAATGTTACTTCACACTTCTTTTCTAATGCTATTTTCCTGATGTTTGAATGTTATTTCCAACTTATTTTTTAATGTTATTTTACTGATGTTTGAATGTTCCTTCCCACTTCTTTTCTAATGCTATTTTCCTGATGTTTGAATGTTATTTCGAACTTCTTTTCTAATGTTATTTTCCTGATGTTTGAATGTTATTTCCCACTTCTTTTCTAATGTTATTTTCCTGATGTTTGAATGTTATTTCCAGCCTTTTTCCAATGTTATTATACTGATGTTTGATTATTTCCCGCTTCTTTTCTAATGTTATTTCTCTGATGTTTGTATCTTATTTCCCACTTCTTTTCTAATGTTATTTTCCTGATGATTAAATATAATTTCCCACTTCTTTTCTAATGTTAATTTCCTGATGTTTAAATGTTATTTCCCACTTCTTTTCTAATGTTAATTTCCTGATGTTTAAATGTTATTTCCCGCTTCTTTTCTAATGTTAATTTCATAATGTTTAAATGTTAATTCCCACTTCTTTTCTAATGTTATTTATCTGATGTTTGAATGTTATTTCCCGCTTCTGTTCTAATGTAATTTTCCTGATGTTTGAATGTTATTTCCCGCTTTTTTCTAATCTTAATTTCCTGATGTTTAAATGGTATTTCCCACTTCTTTTCTAATGTTATTTTACTGATGTTTGAATGTTATTTCCCACTTCTTTTCTAATGTTATTTTCCTGATGTTTGAATGTAATTT
This sequence comes from Narcine bancroftii, assembly GCF_036971445.1. NCBI lineage: Eukaryota > Metazoa > Chordata > Chondrichthyes > Torpediniformes > Narcinidae > Narcine > Narcine bancroftii. The sequence continues at coordinate 5,588,827 of NW_027211808.1, forward strand.
CCCGCCTCTTTTCTAATGTTATTTTCCTGATGTTTGATTATTTCCCGCTTCTTTTCTAATATTATTTTTCCTGATGTTTGTATGTTATTTCCCGCCACTTTACTAACGTAATTTGCCTGATGTTTGAATGTTATTTCCCACTTCTTTTCTAATGTTATTTTCCTGATGTTTGAATGTTATTTCCCGCCTTTTTCCAATGTTATTATAGTGATGTTTGATTATTTCCCGCTTCTTTTCTGATGTTAATTTCATAATGTTTAAATGTTAATTCCCTCTTCTTTTCGAATGTTATTTATCTGATGTTTGAATGTTATTTCCCGCTTCTGTTCTAATGTAATTTTCCTGATGTTTGAATGTTATTTCCCGCTTCTTTTCTAATGTTATTTTCCTGATGTTTGAATGTAATTTCCCGCCTCTTTTCTAATGTTATTTTCCTGATGTTTGATTATTTCCCGCTTCTCTCTAATGTTATTTTCCTGATGTTTGAATGTTATTTCCCGCTTCTTTGCTAACGTTATTTTCCTGATGTTTGAATGTTACTTCCCACTTCCTTTCTAATCTAATTTTCCTGATGTTTAAATGTTATTTCCTGCTTCTTTTGTAATGTAATTTTACTGATGTTTGAATGTTTTTTCTCCCTTATTTTCTAATGTTATTTTCATGATGTTTGAATGTTATTACGCGCTTCCTTTCTAATGTTATTTCCTCTTGTTTTAATGTTATTTTCCGCTTCTTTTCTAATGTTTTTTTCATGATGTTTGAATGTTGTTTGCTGCTTCTTTTCTAATGTAATTTTCCTGATGTTTGAATGTTATCTCCCATTTCTTTTCAAAAGTTATTTTCCTGATGTTTTAATGTTATTTACCACTTCTTTTCTGACGTTATTTTCCTGATGTTTGAATGTTACTTCCCACTTCCTTTCTAATGTAATTTTACTGATGTTTAAATGTTGTTTTCCGCTTATCTTCTAATGTTATTTTCCTGATTTTTGAATGTTATTTCCCTCTTCTTTTCTAATGTTAATTTCATGATGTTTGAATATTATTTCGTGCTTCCCTTCTAATGCAATTTATTTGATGTTTGAATGTTATTTCCCACATATTTTCTAATGTTATTATCCTAATGTTTGATTATTTCCCGCTTCTTTTCAAATGTTATTTTAGTGATGTTTGAATGATATTTCCCACTTCTTTTCTATTGTTATTTTCCTGATATTTGAATGTTATTTACGGCTTATTTTCTAATGTTATTATCCTGATGTTTGATTATTTCCCGCTTCTTTTCTAATGTTATTTTCCTGATGTTTGAATTTGATTTCCCGCTCCATTTCTAATGTTATTTTAGTGATGTTTGAATGATATTTCCCACTTCTTTTCTATTGTTATTTTCCTGATGTTTGAATGTTATTTACGGCTTATTTTCTAATGTTATTATCCTGATGTTTGATTATTTCCCGCTTCTTTTCTAATGTTATTTTCCTGATGTTTGAATTTGATTTCCCGCTCCATTTCTAATGTTATTTTAGTGATGTTTGAATGATATTTCCCACTTCTTTTCTATTGTTATTTTCCTGATGTTTGAATGTTATTTACCGCTTATTTCCTAATGTTATTTTCCCGATGTTTAAATTTTATTTCCCTCTTCATTTCTAATGTTAATGTCGTGATGTTTAAATGTTATTTCCCACTTCTTTTCTAATGTTAATTTCCAGATTTTTGTATGTTATTTCACGATTGATTTCGAATGTTAATTTCAAGATGTTTGAATGTTACTTCGCACTTCTTTTCTAATGCTATTTTCCTGAAGTTTGAATGTTATTTCCAATTTTTTTTAATGTTATTTTCCTGATGTTTGAATGTTATATCCCACTTCGTTTCTAAAGTTATTTTCCTGATGTTTGACTGTTACTTCCCACTTCTTTTCTACTGCTATTTTCCTGATCTTTGAATGTTATTTCCCACTTCTTTTCTAATGTTATTTTCCTCATGTTTTTATCTTATTCCCCACTTCTTTTCTAATATTATTTTCCTGATGTTTAAATGTTATTTCCCACTTGATTTCTAATGTTAATATTCTGATGTTTAAATGTTATTTCCCACTTGATTTCTAATGTTAATTTCCTGATGTTTAAATGTTATTTCCCACTTCTTTTCTAATATAATTTTCCTTATGTTTTAATATTATTTCCTGCTTCTTTTCAAATGTTATTTTCCTGATGTTTGAATGCTATTACCCGCATCCTTTCTAATATTATTTTCCTGATGTTTGAATGTTACTTCCCACTTCCTTTCTAATCTAATTTTCCTGATGTTTAAATGTTATTTCATGCTTCTTTTGTAATGTAATTATACTGATGTTTAAATGTTATTTCCCGCTTCTGTTCTAATGTTATTTTCCTGATGTTTGAATGTTATTTCCCGCTTATTTTCTAATGTTAATTTCATGATGTTTCAATATTATTTCCTGCTTCTCTTCTAATGCTATTTACTTGAAGTTTGAATGTTATTTCCCATTTATTTTCTAATGCTATTTTTCTGATATTTCATTGTTATTTCCAACTTCCTTTCTATTGTTATTTTCATTATGTTTGAATGTTATTTCCCGCTTCTTTTCTAATGTTATTTTCCTTATATTTGAATGTTATTTCTCGCTTCTTTTCTAATGTTAATTTCCTGATGTTTGAATTTGTATTTCCTGCTCCTTTTCTAATGTTATTTTAGTGATGTTTCAATTATATTTCCCACTTCTTTTCTATTCTAATTTTCCTGATGTTTGAATTATATTTACCACTTATTTTCCAATGTTATTCTCCTGATGTTTAAATGTTATTTCCCACTTCGTTTCTAATGTTATTTTCCTGATGTTTGAATGTTATTTCACGATTGATTTCGAATGTTAATTTCATGATGTTTGAATGTTACTTCACACTTCTTTTCTAATGTTATTTTACTGATGTTTGAATGTTCCTTCCCACTTCTTTTCTAATGCTATTTTCCTGATGTTTGAATGTTATTTCGAACTTCTTTTCTAATGTTATTTTCCTGATGTTTGAATGTTATTTCCCGCCTTTTTCCAATGTTATTATACTGATGTTTGATTATTTCCCGCTTCTTTTCTAATGTTATTTCTCTGATGTTTGTATCTTATTTCCCACTTCTTTTCTAATGTTATTTTCCTGATGATTAAATATTATTTCCCACTTCTTTTCTAATGTTAATTTCCTGATGTTTAAATGTTATTTCCCACTACTTTTCTAATGTTAATTTCCTGATGTTTAAATGTTATTTCCCGCTTCTTTTCTAATGTTAATTTCATAAAGTTTAAATGTTAATTCCCACTTCTTTTCTAATGTTATTTATCTGATGTTTGAATGTTATTTACCGCTTCTGTTCTAATGTAATTTTCCTGATATTTGAATGTTATTTCCCGCTTTTTTCTAATGTTAATTTCCTGATGTTTAAATGGTATTTCCCATTTCTTTTCTAATGTTATTTTACTGATGTTTGAATGTTATTTCCCACTTCTTTTCTAATGTAATTTTCCTTATGTTTGAATGTTATTTCCCGCTTCTTTTCTAATGTTATTTTCCTGATGTTTGAATGTAATTTCCCGCCTCTTTTCTAATATTATTTTCCTGATGTTTGATTATTTCCCGCTTCTTTTCTAATATTATTGTTCCTGATGTTTGTATGTTATTTCCCGCCACTTTACTAACGTTATTTGCCTGATGTTTGAATGTTATATCCCACTTCTTTTCTAATGTTATTTTCCGGATGTTTGAATGTTATTTCCCGCCTTTTTCCAATGTTATTATTCTGATGTTTGATTATTTCCCGCTTCTTTTCTGATGTTAATTTCATAATGTTTAAATGTTAATTCCCACTTCTTTTCTAATGTTATTTATCTGATGTTTGAATGTTATTTCCCGCTTCTGTTCTAATGTAATTTTCCTGATGTTTGAATGTTATTTCCCGCTTCTTTTCTAATGTTATTTTCCTTATGTTTGAATGTTATTTCCCGCTTCTTTTCTAATGTCATTTTCCTGATGTTTGAATGTTATTTCCCGCTTCTGTTCTGATGTTATTTTCCTGTTGTTTGAATGTTATTTCCCGCTTATTTTCTAATGTTAATTTCATGATGTTTCAATGTTATTTCCCGCTTCTGTTCTTATGTTATTTTCCTGATGTTTGAATGTTATTTCCTGCTTCTTTTCTAACGTTAATTTCGTGATGTTTAAATGTTAATTCCCACTTCTTTTCTAATGTCATTTTCCTGATGTTTGAATGTTATTTCCCGCTTCTGTTCTAATGTTATTTTCCTGATGTTTGAATGTTATTTCCCGCTTATTTTCTAATGTTAATTTCATGATGTTTCAATATTATTTCCTGCTTCTCTTCTAATGCTATTTACTTGAAGTTTGAATGTTATTTCCCATTTATTTTCTAATGCTATTTTTCTGATATTTCATTGTTATTTCCAACTTCCTTTCTATTGTTATTTTCATTATGTTTGAATGTTATTTCCCGCTTCTTTTCTAATGTTATTTTCCTTATATTTGAATGTTATTTCTCGCTTCTTTTCTAATGTTATTTTCCTGATGTTTAAATGTTAATTCCCGCTTCTTTTCTAATGTTAATTTCCTGATGTTTAAATGGTATTTCCCACTCCTTTTCTAATGTTATTTTTCTTATGTTTGAATATTATTTCCCGCTTCTTTTCTATTCTAATTTTCCTGATGTTTGAATTATATTTACCGCTTATTTTCCAATGTTATTCTCCTGATGTTTAAATGTTATTTCCCTCTTCGTTTCTAATGTTAATTTCGTGATGTTTAAATGTTATTTCCCACTTCTTTTCTACTGTTATTTTCCTCATGATTGAATGTTATTTCACGATTGATTTCGAATGTTAATTTCATGATGTTTGAATGTTACTTCACACTTCTTTTCTAATGCTATTTTCCTGATGTTTGAATGTTTTTTCCAACTTATTTTTTAATGTTATTTTACTGATGTTTGAATGTTACTTCCCACTTCTTTTCTAATGCTATTTTCCTGATGTTTGAATGTTATTTCCCACTTCTTTTCTAATGTTATTTTCCTGATGTTTGAATGTTATTTCCCGCCTTTTTCCAATGTTATTATACTGATGTTTGATTATTTCCCGCTTCTTTTCTAATGTTATTTCTCTGATGTTTGTATCTTATTTCCCACTTCTTTTCTAATGTTATTTTCCTGATGATTAAATATAATTTCCCACTTCTTTTCTAATGTTAATTTCCTGATGTTTAAATGTTATTTCCCACTTCTTTTCTAATGTTAATTTCCTGATGTTTAAATGTTATTTCCCGCTTCTTTTCTAATGTTAATTTCATAATGTTTAAATGTTAATTCCCACTTCTTTTCTAATGTTATTTATCTGATGTTTGAATGTTATTTCCCGCTTCTGTTCTAATGTAATTTTCCTGATGTTTGAATGTTATTTCCCGCTTTTTTCTAATCTTAATTTCCTGATGTTTAAATGGTATTTCCCACTTCTTTTCTAATGTTATTTTACTGATGTTTGAATGTTATTTCCCACTTCTTTTCTAATGTTATTTTCCTTATGTTTGAATGTTATTTCCCGCTTCTTTTCTAATGTTATTTTCCTGATGTTTGAATGTAATTTCCCGCCTCTTTTCTAATGTTATTTTCCTGATGTTTGATTATTTCCCGCTTCTTTTCTAATATTATTTTTCCTGATGTTTGTATGTTATTTCCCGCCTCTTTACTAACGCTATTTGCCTGATGTTTGAATGTTATTTCCCACTTCTTTTCTAATGTTATTTTCCTGATGTTTGAATGTTATTTCCCGCCTTTTTCCAATGTTATTATACTGATGTTTGATTATTTCCCGCTTCTTTTCTGATGTTAATATCATAATGTTTAAATGTTAATTCCCTCTTCTTTTCTAATGTTATTTATCTGATGTTTGAATGTTATTTCCCGCTTCTGTTCTAATGTAATTTTCCTGATGTTTGAATGTTATTTCCCGCTTCTTTTCTAATGTTATTTTCCTGATGTTTGAATGTAATTTCCCGCCTCTTTTCTAATGTTATTTTCCTGATGTTTGATTATTTCCCGCTTCTTTCTAATGTTATTTTCCTGATGTTTGAATGTTATTTCCCGCTTCTTTGCTAACATTATTTTCCTGATGTTTGAATGTTACTTCCCACTTCCTTTCTAATCTAATTTTCCTGATGTTTAAATGTTATTTCCTGCTTCTTTTGTAATGTAATTTTACTGATGTTTGAATGTTTTTTCTCCCTTATTTTCTAATGTTATTTTCATGATGTTTGAATGTTATTACGCGCTTCCTTTCTAATGTTATTTCCTCTTGTTTTAATGTTATTTCCCGCTTCTTTTCTAATGTTTTTTTCATGATGTTTGAATGTTGTTTGCTGCTTCTTTTCTAATGTAATTTTCCTGATGTTTGAATGTTATCTCCCATTTCTTTTCAAAATTTATTTTCCTGATGTTTTAATGTTATTTACCACTTCTTTTCTGACGTTATTTTCCTGATGTTTGAATGTTACTTCCCACTTCCTTTCTAATGTAATTTTACTGATGTTTAAATGTTATTTCCTGCTTCTTTTGTAATGTAATTTTACTGATGTTTGAATGTTATTTCTCTCTTATTTTCTAATGATATTTTCATGATGTTTGAATGTTATTACGCGCTTCCTTTCTAATGTTATTTCCTCATGTTTTAATGTTATTTCCCACTTCTGTTCTAATGTTTTCTTAATGATGTTTGAATGTTATTTCCTGCTTCTTTTCTAATGTAATTTTCCTGATGTTTGAATGTTATCTCCCATTTCTTTTCTAAAGTTATTTTCCTGATGTTTGAATGTTATTTCCCGCTTCTTTTCTAATGTTATTTTCCTGATGTTTGAATGTTGTTTTCCGCTTATCTTCTAATGTTATTTTCCTGATTTTTGAATGTTATTTCCCGCTTCTTTTCTAATGTTAATTTCATGATGTTTGAATATTATTTCGTGCTTCCCTTCTAATGCAATTTATTTGATGTTTGAATGTTATTTCCCACATATTTTCTAATGTTATTATCCTAATGTTTGATTATTTCCCGCTTCTTTTCAAATGTTATTTTAGTGATGTTTGAATGATATTTCCCACTTCTTTTCTATTGTTATTTTCCTGATATTTGAATGTTATTTACGGCTTATTTTCTAATGTTATTATCCTGATGTTTGATTATTTCCCGCTTCTTTTCTAATGTTATTTTCCTGATGTTTGAATTTGATTTCCCGCTCCATTTCTAATGTTATTTTAGTGATGTTTGAATGATATTTCCCACTTCTTTTCTATTGTTATTTTCCTGATGTTTGAATGTTATTTACGGCTTATTTTCTAATGTTATTATCCTGATGTTTGATTATTTCCCGCTTCTTTTCTAATGTTATTTTCCTGATGTTTGAATTTGATTTCCCGCTCCATTTCTAATGTTATTTTAGTGATGTTTGAATGATATTTCCCACTTCTTTTCTATTGTTATTTTCCTGATGTTTGAATGTTATTTACCGCTTATTTCCTAATGTTATTTTCCCGATGTTTAAATTTTATTTCCCTCTTCATTTCTAATGTTAATGTCGTGATGTTTAAATGTTATTTCCCACTTCTTTTCTAATGTTAATTTCCAGATTTTTGTATGTTATTTCACGATTGATTTCGAATGTTAATTTCAAGATGTTTGAATGTTACTTCGCACTTCTTTTCTAATGCTATTTTCCTGAAGTTTGAATGTTATTTCCAATTTTTTTTAATGTTATTTTCCTGATGTTTGAATGTTATATCCTACTTCGTTTCTAAAGTTATTTTCCTGATGTTTGAATGTTACTTCCCACTTCTTTTCTACTGCTATTTTCCTGATCTTTGAATGTTATTTCCCACTTCTTTTCTAATGTTATTTTCCTCATGTTTTTATCTTATTCCCCACTTCTTTTCTAATATTATTTTCCTGATGTTTAAATGTTATTTCCCACTTGATTTCTAATGTTAATATTCTGATGTTTAAATGTTATTTCCCACTTGATTTCTAATGTTAATTTCCTGATGTTTAAATGTTATTTCCCACTTCTTTTCTAATATAATTTTCCTTATGTTTTAATATTATTTCCTGCTTCTTTTCAAATGTTATTTTCCTGATGTTTGAATGCTATTACCCGCATCCTTTCTAATATTATTTTCCTGATGTTTGAATGTTATTTCCTACTTCTTTTCTAACGTTAATTTCGTGATGTTTAAATGTTAATTCCCACTTCTTTTCTAATGTCATTTTCCTGATGTTTGAATGTTATTTCCCGCTTCTGTTCTAATGTTATTTTCCTGATGTTTGAATGTTATTTCCCGCTTATTTTCTAATGTTAATTTCATGATGTTTCAATATTATTTCCTGCTTCTCTTCTAATGCTATTTACTTGAAGTTTGAATGTTATTTCCCATTTATTTTCTAATGCTATTTATCTGATATTTCATTGTTATTTCCAACTTCCTTTCTATTGTTATTTTCATTATGTTTGAATGTTATTTCCCGCTTCTTTTCTAATGTTATTTTCCTTATATTTGAATGTTATTTCTCGCTTCTTTTCTAATGTTATTTTCCTGATGTTTGAATATGTATTTCCTGCTCCTTTTCTAATGTTATTTTAGTGATGTTTCAATGATATTTCCCACTTCTTTTCTATTCTAATTTTCCTGATGTTTGAATTATATTTACCACATATTTTCCAATGTTATTCTCCTGATGTTTAAATGTTATTTACCACTTCGTTTCTAATGTTATTTTCCTGATGTTTGAATGTTATTTCACGATTGATTTCGAATGTTAATTTCATGATGTTTGAATGTTACTTCACACTTCTTTTCTAATGCTATTTTCCTGATGTTTGAATGTTATTTCCAACTTATTTTTTAATGTTATTTTACTGATGTTTGAATGTTCCTTCCCACTTCTTTTCTAATGCTATTTTCCTGATGTTTGAATGTTATTTCGAACTTCTTTTCTAATGTTATTTTCCTGATGTTTGAATGTTATTTCCCGCCTTTTTCCAATGTTATTATACTGATGTTTGATTATTTCCCGCTTCTTTTCTAATGTTATTTCTCTGATGTTTGTATCTTATTTCCCACTTCTTTTCTAATGTTATTTTCCTGATGATTAAATATTATTTCCCACTTCTTTTCTAATGTTAATTTCCTGATGTTTAAATGTTATTTCCCACTACTTTTCAAATGTTAATTTCCTGATGTTTAAATGTTATTTCCCGCTTCTTTTCTAATGTTAATTTCATAAAGTTTAAATGTTAATTCCCACTTCTTTTCTAATGTTATTTATCTGATGTTTGAATGTTATTTCCCGCTTCTGTTCTAATGTAATTTTCCTGATGTTTGAATGTTATTTCCCGCTTTTTTCTAATGTTAATTTCCTGATGTTTAAATGGTATTTCCCACTTCTTTTCTAATGTTATTTTACTGATGTTTGAATGTTATTTCCCACTTCTTTTCTAATGTAATTTTCCTTATGTTTGAATGTTATTTCCCGCTTCTTTTCTAATGTTATTTTCCTGATGTTTGAATGTAATTTCCCGCCTCTTTTCTAATGTTATTTTCCTGATGTTTGATTATTTCCCGCTTCTTTTCTAATATTATTGTTCCTGATGTTTGTATGTTATTTCCCGCCACTTTACTAACGTTATTTGCCTGATGTTTGAATGTTATATCCCACTTCTTTTCTAATGTTATTTTCCGGATGTTTGAATGTTATTTCCCGCCTTTTTCCAATGTTATTATTCTGATGTTTGATTATTTCCCGCTTCTTTTCTGATGTTAATTTCATAATGTTTAAATGTTAATACCCACTTCTTTTCTAATGTTATTTATCTGATGTTTGAATGTTATTTCCCGCTTCTGTTCTAATGTAATTTTCCTGATGTTTGAATGTTATTTCCCGCTTCTTTTCTAATGTTATTTTCCTTATGTTTGAATGTTATTTCCCGCTTCTTTTCTAATGTTATTTTCCTGATGTTTGAATGTAATTTCCCGCCTCTTTTCTAATGTTATTTTCCTGATGTTTGATTATTTCCCGCTTCTTTCTAATATTATTTTCCTGATGTTGGAATGTTATTTCCCGCTTCTTTGCTAACGCTATTTTCCTGATGTTTGAATGTTACTTCCCACTTCCTTTCTAATCTAATTTTCCTGATGTTTAAATGTTATTTCATGCTTCTTTTGTAATGTAATTATACTGATGTTTAAATGTTTTTTCTCCCTTATTTTCTAATGTTATTTTCATGATGTTTGAATGTTATTACTCGCTTCCTTTCTATGTTATTTCCTCTTGTTTTAATGTTATTTCCCGCTTCTTTTCTAATGTTTTTTTCATGATGTTTGAATGTTGTTTGCTGCTTCTTTTCTAATGTGATTTTCCTGATGTTTGAATGTTGTCTCCCATTTCTTTTCTAAAGTTATTTTCCTGATGTTTTAATGTTATTTACCACTTCTTTTCTACTGCTATTTTCCTGATCTTTGAATGTTATTTCCCACTTCTTTTCTAATGTTATTTTCCTCATGTTTTTATCTTATTCCCCACTTCTTTTCTAATATTATTTTCCTGATGTTTAAATGTTATTTCCCACTTGATTTCTAATGTTAATATTCTGATGTTTAAATGTTATTTCCCACTTGATTTCTAATGTTAATTTCCTGATGTTTAAATGTTATTTCCCACTTCTTTTCTAATATAATTTTCCTTATGTTTTAATATTATTTCCTGCTTCTTTTCAAATGTTATTTTCCTGATGTTTGAATGCTATTACCCGCATCCTTTCTAATATTATTTTCCTGATGTTTGAATGTTATTTCCTACTTCTTTTCTAACGTTAATTTCGTGATGTTTAAATGTTAATTCCCACTTCTTTTCTAATGTCATTTTCCTGATGTTTGAATGTTATTTCCCGCTTCTGTTCTAATGTTATTTTCCTGATGTTTGAATGTTATTTCCCGCTTATTTTCTAATGTTAATTTCATGATGTTTCAATATTATTTCCTGCTTCTCTTCTAATGCTATTTACTTGAAGTTTGAATGTTATTTCCCATTTATTTTCTAATGCTATTTATCTGATATTTCATTGTTATTTCCAACTTCCTTTCTATTGTTATTTTCATTATGTTTGAATGTTATTTCCCGCTTCTTTTCTAATGTTATTTTCCTTATATTTGAATGTTATTTCTCGCTTCTTTTCTAATGTTATTTTCCTGATGTTTGAATATGTATTTCCTGCTCCTTTTCTAATGTTATTTTAGTGATGTTTCAATGATATTTCCCACTTCTTTTCTATTCTAATTTTCCTGATGTTTGAATTATATTTACCACATATTTTCCAATGTTATTCTCCTGATGTTTAAATGTTATTTACCACTTCGTTTCTAATGTTATTTTCCTGATGTTTGAATGTTATTTCACGATTGATTTCGAATGTTAATTTCATGATGTTTGAATGTTACTTCACACTTCTTTTCTAATGCTATTTTCCTGATGTTTGAATGTTATTTCCAACTTATTTTTTAATGTTATTTTACTGATGTTTGAATGTTCCTTCCCACTTCTTTTCTAATGCTATTTTCCTGATGTTTGAATGTTATTTCGAACTTCTTTTCTAATGTTATTTTCCTGATGTTTGAATGTTATTTCCCGCCTTTTTCCAATGTTATTATACTGATGTTTGATTATTTCCCGCTTCTTTTCTAATGTTATTTCTCTGATGTTTGTATCTTATTTCCCACTTCTTTTCTAATGTTATTTTCCTGATGATTAAATATTATTTCCCACTTCTTTTCTAATGTTAATTTCCTGATGTTTAAATGTTATTTCCCACTACTTTTCAAATGTTAATTTCCTGATGTTTAAATGTTATTTCCCGCTTCTTTTCTAATGTTAATTTCATAAAGTTTAAATGTTAATTCCCACTTCTTTTCTAATGTTATTTATCTGATGTTTGAATGTTATTTCCCGCTTCTGTTCTAATGTAATTTTCCTGATGTTTGAATGTTATTTCCCGCTTTTTTCTAATGTTAATTTCCTGATGTTTAAATGGTATTTCCCACTTCTTTTCTAATGTTATTTTACTGATGTTTGAATGTTATTTCCCACTTCTTTTCTAATGTAATTTTCCTTATGTTTGAATGTTATTTCCCGCCACTTTACTAACGTTATTTGCCTGATGTTTGAATGTTATATCCCACTTCTTTTCTAATGTTATTTTCCGGATGTTTGAATGTTATTTCCCGCCTTTTTCCAATGTTATTATTCTGATGTTTGATTATTTCCCGCTTCTTTTCTGATGTTAATTTCATAATGTTTAAATGTTAATACCCACTTCTTTTCTAATGTTATTTATCTGATGTTTGAATGTTATTTCCCGCTTCTGTTCTAATGTAATTTTCCTGATGTTTGAATGTTATTTCCCGCTTCTTTTCTAATGTTATTTTCCTTATGTTTGAATGTTATTTCCCGCTTCTTTTCTAATGTTATTTTCCTGATGTTTGAATGTAATTTCCCGCCTCTTTTCTAATGTTATTTTCCTGATGTTTGATTATTTCCCACTTCTTTCTAATATTATTTTCCTGATGTTTGAATGTTATTTCCCGCTTCTTTGCTAACGCTATTTTCCTGATGTTTGAATGTTACTTCCCACTTCCTTTCTAATCTAATTTTCCTGATGTTTAAATGTTATTTCATGCTTCTTTTGTAATGTAATTATACTGATGTTTAAATGTTTTTTCTCCCTTATTTTCTAATGTTATTTTCATGATGTTTGAATGTTATTACTCGCTTCCTTTCTATGTTATTTCCTCTTGTTTTAATGTTATTTCCCGCTTCTTTTCTAATGTTTTTTTCATGATGTTTGAATGTTGTTTGCTGCTTCTTTTCTAATGTGATTTTCCTGATGTTTGAATGTTATCTCCCATTTCTTTTCTAAAGTTATTTTCCTGATGTTTTAATGTTATTTACCACTTCTTTTCTAATGTTAATAATCTGATGTTTGAATGTTATTTCCCGCTTCTGTTCTAATGTAATTTTCCTAATGTTTGAATGTTATTTCCCACTTCCTTTCTACTCTTATTTTCATTATGTATGAATGTTATATCCTTCTTCATTTCTAATGTTAATTTCCTGATGTTTAAATGGTATTTTCCACTTCTTTTCTAATGTTATTTTCCTGATGTTTGAATGTTATTTCCCGCTTCTGTTATAATGTTATTTTCGATATATTTGAATCTTATTTCCCGCTTCTTTTCTAATATTATTTTCCTGATGTTTGAATATAATTTCCCGCCTCTTTTGTAATGTTATTTTTTTTTATGTTTGATTATTTCCCGCTTCTTTTCTAATATTATTTTCCTGTTGTTTGTATGTTATTTCCCACTTATTTGCTAATCTTATTTTCCTTATGTTTCAATGTTATTTCCCGCCACTTTACTAACGTTATTTCCCTGATGTTTGAATGTTATTTCCCTTTTTATTCTAATATGATTTTCCTGATGTTTGAATGTTACTTCCCCCTTCTTTTCTAATGTTATTTTCCTTATTTTTAAATGTTATTTCCCACTTGTTTTCTAATGTTAATTTCCTGATGTTTAAATGTTATTTCCCACTTCTTTTCTAATGTTATTTTCCTGATGATTAAATATTATTTCCCACTTCTTTTCTAATGTTAATTTCCTGATGTTTGAAATTTTTTCCAACATATTTTTTAATGTTATTTTACTGATGTTTGAAAGTTACTTCACACTTCTTTTCTAATGCTATTTTCCTGATGTTTGAATGTTATTTCCCGCCTTTTTCCAATGTTATTATACTGATGTTTGATTATTTCCCGCTTCTTTTCTAATGTTATTTCTCTGATGTTTGTATCTTATTTCCCACTTCTTTTCTAATGTTATTTTCCTGATGATTAAATATTATTTCCCACTTCTTTTCTAATGTTAATTTCCTGATGTTTAAATGTTATTTCCCACCTCTTTTCTAATGTTAATTTCCTGATGTTTAAATGTTATTTCCCGCTTCTTTTCTAATGTTAATTTCATAATGTTTAAATGTTAATTCCCACTTCTTTTCTAATGTTATTTATCTGATGTTTGAATGTTATTTCCCGCTTCTGTTCTAATGTAATTTTCCTGATGTTTGAATGTTATTTCCCATTTATTTTCTAATGCTATTTTTCTGATATTTCATTGTTATTTCCAACTTCCTTTCTATTGTTATTTTCATTATGTTTGAATGTTATTTCCCGCTTCTTTTCTAATGTTATTTTCCTTATATTTGAATGTTATTTCTCGCTTCTTTTCTAATGTTATTTTCCTGATGTTTGAATTTGTATTTCCTGCTCCTTTTCTAATGTTATTTTAGTGATGTTTCAATGATATTTCCCACTTCTTTTCTATTCTAATTTTCCTGATGTTTGAATTATATTTACCACTTATTTTCCAATGTTATTCTCCTGATGTTTAAATGTTATTTCCCTCTTCGTTTCTAATGTTATTTTCCTGATGTTTGAATGTTATTTCACGATTGATTTCGAATGTTAATTTCATGATGTTTGAATGTTACTTCACACTTCTTTTCTAATGCTATTTTCCTGATGTTTGAATGTTATTTCCAACTTATTTTTTAATGTTATTTTACTGATGTTTTAATGTTCCTTCCCACTTCTTTTCTAATGCTATTTTCCTGATGTTTGAATGTTATTTCGAACTTCTTTTCTAATGTTATTTTCCTGATGTTTGAATGTTATTTCCCGCCTTTTTCCAATGTTATTACACTGACGTTTGATTATTTCCCGCTTCTTTTCTAATGTTATTTCTCTGATGTTTGTATCTTATTTCCCACTTCTTTTCTAATGTTATTTTCCTGATGATTAAATATTATTTCCCACTTCTTTTCTAATGTTAATTTCCTGATGTTTAAATGTTATTTCCCACTACTTTTCAAATGTTAATTTCCTGATGTTTAAATGTTATTTCCCGCTTCTTTTCTAATGTTAATTTCATAAAGTTTAAATGTTAATTCCCACTTCTTTTCTAATGTTATTTATCTGATGTTTGAATGTTATTTCCCGCTTCTGTTCTAATGTAATTTTCCTGATGTTTGAATGTTATTTCCCGCTTTTTTCTAATGTTAATTTCCTGATGTTTAAATGGTATTTCCCACTTCTTTTCTAATGTTATTTTACTGATGTTTGAATGTTATTTCCCACTTCTTTTCTAATGTAATTTTCCTTATGTTTGAATGTTATTTCCCGCCACTTTACTAACGTTATTTGCCTGATGTTTGAATGTTATATCCCACTTCTTTTCTAATGTTATTTTCCGGATGTTTGAATGTTATTTCCCGCCTTTTTCCAATGTTATTATTCTGATGTTTGATTATTTCCCGCTTCTTTTCTGATGTTAATTTCATAATGTTTAAATGTTAATACCCACTTCTTTTCTAATGTTATTTATCTGATGTTTGAATGTTATTTCCCGCTTCTGTTCTAATGTAATTTTCCTGATGTTTGAATGTTATTTCCCGCTTCTTTTCTAATGTTATTTTCCTTATGTTTGAATGTTATTTCCCGCTTCTTTTCTAATGTTATTTTCCTGATGTTTGAATGTAATTTCCCGCCTCTTTTCTAATGTTATTTTCCTGATGTTTGATTATTTCCCGCTTCTTTCTAATATTATTTTCCTGATGTTTGAATGTTATTTCCCGCTTCTTTGCTAACGCTATTTTCCTGATGTTTGAATGTTACTTCCCACTTCCTTTCTAATCTAATTTTCCTGATGTTTAAATGTTATTTCATGCTTCTTTTGTAATGTAATTATACTGATGTTTAAATGTTTTTTCTCCCTTATTTTCTAATGTTATTTTCATGATGTTTGAATGTTATTACTCGCTTCCTTTCTATGTTATTTCCTCTTGTTTTAATGTTATTTCCCGCTTCTTTTCTAATGTTTTTTTCATGATGTTTGAATGTTGTTTGCTGCTTCTTTTCTAATGTGATTTTCCTGATGTTTGAATGTTATCTCCCATTTCTTTTCTAAAGTTATTTTCCTGATGTTTTAATGTTATTTACCACTTCTTTTCTAATGTTAATAATCTGATGTTTGAATGTTATTTCCCGCTTCTGTTCTAATGTAATTTTCCTAATGTTTGAATGTTATTTCCCACTTCCTTTCTACTCTTATTTTCATTATGTATGAATGTTATATCCTTCTTCGTTTCTAATGTTAATTTCCTGATGTTTAAATGGTATTTTCCACTTCTTTTCTAATGTTATTTTCCTGATGTTTGAATGTTATTTCCCGCTTCTGTTATAATGTTATTTTCGATATATTTGAATCTTATTTCCCGCTTCTTTTCTAATATTATTTTCCTGATGTTTGAATATAATTTCCCGCCTCTTTTGTAATGTTATTTTTTTTTATGTTTGATTATTTCCCGCTTCTTTTCTAATATTATTTTCCTGTTGTTTGTATGTTATTTCCCACTTATTTGCTAATCTTATTTTCCTTATGTTTCAATGTTATTTCCCGCCACTTTACTAACGTTATTTCCCTGATGTTTGAATGTTATTTCCCTTTTTATTCTAATATGATTTTCCTGATGTTTGAATGTTACTTCCCACTTCTTTTCTAATGTTATTTTCCTTATTTTTAAATGTTATTTCCCACTTGTTTTCTAATGTTAATTTCCTGATGTTTAAATGTTATTTCCCACTTCTTTTCTAATGTTATTTTCCTGATGATTAAATATTATTTCCCACTTCTTTTCTAATGTTAATTTCCTGATGTTTGAAATTTTTTCCAACATATTTTTTAATGTTATTTTACTGATGTTTGAAAGTTACTTCACACTTCTTTTCTAATGCTATTTTCCTGATGTTTGAATGTTATTTCCCGCCTTTTTCCAATGTTATTATACTGATGTTTGATTATTTCCCGCTTCTTTTCTAATGTTATTTCTCTGATGTTTGTATCTTATTTCCCACTTCTTTTCTAATGTTATTTTCCTGATGATTAAATATTATTTCCCACTTCTTTTCTAATGTTAATTTCCTGATGTTTAAATGTTATTTCCCACTTCTTTTCTAATGTTAATTTCCTGATGTTTAAATGTTATTTCCCGCTTCTTTTCTAATGTTAATTTCATAATGTTTAAATGTTAATTCCCACTTCTTTTCTAATGTTATTTATCTGATGTTTGAATGTTATTTCCCGCTTCTGTTCTAATGTAATTTTCCTGATGTTTGAATGTTATTTCCCATTTATTTTCTAATGCTATTTTTCTGATATTTCATTGTTATTTCCAACTTCCTTTCTATTGTTATTTTCATTATGTTTGAATGTTATTTCCCGCTTCTTTTCTAATGTTATTTTCCTTATATTTGAATGTTATTTCTCGCTTCTTTTCTAATGTTATTTTCCTGATGTTTGAATTTGTATTTCCTGCTCCTTTTCTAATGTTATTTTAGTGATGTTTCAATGATATTTCCCACTTCTTTTCTATTCTAATTTTCCTGATGTTTGAATTATATTTACCACTTATTTTCCAATGTTATTCTCCTGATGTTTAAATGTTATTTCCCTCTTCGTTTCTAATGTTATTTTCCTGATGTTTGAATGTTATTTCACGATTGATTTCGAATGTTAATTTCATGATGTTTGAATGTTACTTCACACTTCTTTTCTAATGCTATTTTCCTGATGTTTGAATGTTATTTCCAACTTATTTTTTAATGTTATTTTACTGATGTTTGAATGTTCCTTCCCACTTCTTTTCTAATGCTATTTTCCTGATGTTTGAATGTTATTTCGAACTTCTTTTCTAATGTTATTTTCCTGATGTTTGAATGTTATTTCCCGCCTTTTTCCAATGTTATTACACTGACGTTTGATTATTTCCCGCTTCTTTTCTAATGTTATTTCTCTGATGTTTGTATCTTATTTCCCACTTCTTTTCTAATGTTATTTTCCTGATGATTAAATATTATTTCCCACTTCTTTTCTAATGTTAATTTCCTGATGTTTAAATGTTATTTCCCACTAATTTTCTAATGTTAATTTCCTGATGTTTAAATGTTATTTCCCGCTTCTTTTCTAATGTTAATTTCATAAAGTTAAATGTTAATTCCCACTTCTTTTCTAATGTTATTTATCTGATGTTTGAATGTTATTTCCCGCTTCTGTTCTAATGTAATTTTCCTGATGTTTGAATGTTATTTCCCGCTTTTTTCTAATGTTAATTTCCTGATGTTTAAATGGTATTTCCCACTTCTTTTCTAATGTTATTTTACTGATGTTTGAATGTTATTTCCCACTTCTTTTCTAATGTAATTTTCCTTATGTTTCAATGTTATTTCCCGCTTCTTTTCTAATGTTATTTTCCTGATGTTTGAATGTAATTTCCCGCCTCTTTTCTAATGTTATTTTCCTGATGTTTGATTATTTCCCGCTTCTTTTCTAATATTATTGTTCCTGATGTTTGTATGTTATTTCCCGCCACTTTACTAACGTTATTTGCCTGATGTTTGAATGTTATATCCCACTTCTTTCTAATGTTATTTTCCGGATGTTTGAATGTTATTTCCCGCCTTTTTCCAATGTTATTATACTGATGTTTGATTATTTCCCGCTTCTTTTCTGATGTTAATTTCATAATGTTTAAATGTTAATTCCCACTTCTTTTCTAATGTTATTTATCTGATGTTTGAATGTTATTTCCCGCTTCTGTTCTAATGTAATTTTCCTGATGTTTGAATGTTATTTCCCGCTTCTTTTCTAATGTTATTTTCCTTATGTTTGAATGTTATTTCCCGCTTCTTTTCTAATGTTATTTTCCTGATGTTTGAATGTAATTTCCCGCCTCTTTTCTAATGTTATTTTCCTGATGTTTGATTATTTCCCGCTTCTTTCTAATGTTATTTTCCTGATGTTTGAATGTTATTTCCCGCTTCTTTGCTAACGCTATTTTCCTGATGTTTGAATGTTACTTCCCACTTCCTTTCTAATCTAATTTTCCTGATGTTTAAATGTTATTTCATGCTTCTTTTGTAATGTAATTATACTGATGTTTAAATGTTTTTTCTCCCTTATTTTCTAATGTTATTTTCATGATGTTTGAATGTTATTACTCGCTTCCTTTCTAATGTTATTTCCTCTTGTTTTAATGTTATTTCCCGCTTCTTTTCTAATGTTTTTTTCATGATGTTTGAATGTTGTTTGCTGCTTCTTTTCTAATGTGATTTTCCTGATGTTTGAATGTTATCTCCCATTTCTTTTCTAAAGTTATTTTCCTGATGTTTTAATGTTATTTACCACTTCTTTTCTAATGTTAATAATCTGATGTTTGAATGTTATTTCCCGCTTCTGTTCTAATGTAATTTTCCTAATGTTTGAATGTTATTTCCCACTTCCTTTCTACTCTTATTTTCATTATGTATGAATGTTATATCCTTCTTCGTTTCTAATGTTAATTTCCTGATGTTTAAATGGTATTTTCCACTTCTTTTCTAATGTTATTTTCCTGATGTTTGAATGTTATTTCCCGCTTCTGTTATAATGTTATTTTCGATATATTTGAATCTTATTTCCCGCTTCTTTTCTAATGTTATTTTCCTGATATTTGAATATAATTTCCCGCCTCTTTTGTAATGTTATTTTTTTGACGTTTGATTATTTCCCGCTTCTTTTCTAATATTATTTTCCTGTTGTTTGTATGTTATTTCCCACTTATTTGCTAATCTTATTATCCTTATGTTTCAATGTTATTTCCCGCCACTTTACTAACGTTATTTCCCTGATGTTCGAATGTTATTTCCCTTTTTTTTCTAATATGATTTTCCTGATGTTTGAATGTTACTTCCCACTTCTTTTCTAATGTTATTTTCCTTATTTTTAAATGTTATTTCCCACTTGTTTTCTAATGTTAATTTCCTGATGTTTAAATGTTATTTCCCACTTCTTTTCAAATGTTATTTTCCTGATGATTAAATATTATTTCCCACTTCTTTTCTAATGTTAATTTCCTGATGTTTGAATGTTTTTTCCAACATATTTTTTAATGTTATTTTACTGATGTTTGATTATTTCCCGCTTCTTTTCTAATGTTATTTCTCTGATGTTTGTATCTTATTTCCCACTTCTTTTCTAATGTTATTTTCCTGATGATTAAATATTATTTCCCACTTCTTTTCTAATGTTAATTTCCTGATGTTTAAATGTTATTTCCCACTTCTTTTCTAATGTTAATTTCCTGATGTTGAAATGTTATTTCCCGCTTCTTTTCTAATGTTAATTTCATAATTTTTAAATGTTAATTCCCACTTCTTTTCTAATGTTATTTATCTGATGTTTGAATGTTATTTCCCGCTTCTGTTCTAATGTAATTTTCCTGATGTTTGAATGTTATTTCCCGCTTTTTTCTAATCTTAATTTCCTGATGTTTAAATGGTATTTCCCACTTCTTTTCTAATGTTATTTTATTGATGTTTGAATGTTATTTTCCACTTCTTTTCTAATGTTATTTTCCTTATGTTTGAATGTTATTTCCCGCTTCTTTTCTAATGTTATTTTCCTGATGTTTGAATGTAATATCCCGCCTCTTTTCTAATGTTATTTTCCTGATGTTTGATTATTTCCCGCTTCTTTTCTAATATTATTTTTCCTGATGTTTGTATGTTATTTCCCGCAACTTTACTAACGTTATTTGCCGGATGTTTGAATGTTATATCCCACTTCTTTTCTAATGTTATTTTCCTGATGTTTGAATGTTATTTCTCGCCTTTTTCTAATGTTATTACACTGATGTTTGATTATTTCCCGCTTCTTTTCTAATGTTAATTTCATAATGTTTTAATGTTAATTCCCACTTCTTTTCTAATGTTATTTATCTGATGTTTGAATGTTATTTCCCACTTCTTTTCTAATGTTATTTTCCTGATGTTTGAATGTTATTTCCCGCCTTTTTCCAATGTTATTATACTGCTGTTTGATTATTTCCCGCTTCTTTTCTGATGTTAATTTCATAATGTTTGAATGTTACTTCCCACTTCCTTTCTAATGTAATTTTACTGATGTTTAAATGTTATTTCCTGCTTCTTTTGTAATGTAATTTTACTGATGTTTGAATGTTATTTCTCTCTTATTTTCTAATGATATTTTCATGATGTTTGAATGTTATTACGCGCTTCCTTTCTAATGTTATTTCCTCATGTTTTAATGTTATTTCCCGCTTCTGTTCTAATGTTTTCTTAATGATATTTGAATGTTATTTCCTGCTTCTTTTCTAATGTAATTTTCCTGATGTTTGAATGTTATCTCCCATTTCTTTTCTAAAGTTATTTTCCTGATGTTTGAATGTTATTTCCCGCTTCTTTTCTAATGTTATTTTCCTGATGTTTGAATGTTGTTTTCTGCTTATCTTCTAATGTTATTTTCCTGATTTTTGAATGTTATTTCCAGCTTCTTTTCTAATGTTAATTTCATGATGTTTAAATGTTAATTCCCACTTCTTTTCTAACGTTATTATCCTGATGTTTGATTATTTCCCGCTTCTTTTCTAATGTTATTTTCCTGATGTTTGAATTTGATTTCCCGTTCCATTTCTAATGTTATTTTAGTGATGTTTGAATGATATTTCCCACTTCTTTTCTATTGTTATTTTCCTGATGTTTGAATGTTATTTACCGCTTATTTCCTAATGTTATTTTCCCGATGTTTAAATTTTATTTCCCTCTTCATTTCTAATGTTAATTTCGTGATGTTTAAATGTTATTTCCCACTTCTTTTCTAATGTTAATTTCCAGATTTTTGAATGTTATTTCACGATTGATTTCGAATGTTAATTTCAAGATGTTTGAATGTTACTTCGTACTTCTTTTCTAATGCTATTTTCCTGAAGTTTGAATGTTATTTCCAATTTTTTTAAATGTTATTTTCCTGATGTTTGAATGTTATATCCCACTTCGTTTCTAAAGTTATTTTCCTGATGTTTGAATGTTACTTCCCACTTCTTTTCTACTGCTATTTTCCTGATCTTTGAATGTTATTTCCCACTTCTTTTCTAATGTTATTTTCCTGATGTTTTTATCTTATTCCCCACTTCTTTTCTAATGTTATTTTCCTGATGTTTAAATGTTATTTCCCACTTGATTTCTAATGTTAATTTCCTGATGTTTAAATGTTATTTCCCACTTGATTTCTAATGTTCATTTGCTGATGTTTAAATGTTATTTCCCACTTCTTTTCTAATATAATTTTCCTTATGTTTTAATGTTATTTCCTACTTCTTTTCAAATGTTATTTTCCTGATGTTTGAATGCTATTACCCGCTTCCTTTCTAATATTGTTTTCCTGATGTTTGAATGTTATTTCCCGCTTCCTTTCTAATGTTATTTTCCTGATGTTTGAATGTTATTTCCTACTTCTTTTCTAACGTTAATTTCGTGATGTTTAAATGTTAATTCCCACTTCTTTTCTAATGTCATTTTCCTGATGTTTGAATGTTATTTCCCGCTTCTGTTCTAATGTTATTTTCCTGATGTTTGAATGTTATTTCCCGCTTCTGTTCTAATGTTATTTTCCTGATGTTTGAATGTTATTTCCTACTTCTTTTCTAACGTTAATTTCGTGATGTTTAAATGTTAATTCCCACTTCTTTTCTAATGTCATTTTCCTGATGTTTGAATGTTATTTCCCGCTTCTGTTCTAATGTTATTTTCCTGATGTTTGAATGTTATTTCCCGCTTATTTTCTAATGTTAATTTCATGATGTTTCAATATTATTTCCTGCTTCTCTTCTAATGCTATTTACTTGAAGTTTGAATGTTATTTCCCATTTATTTTCTAATGCTATTTTTCTGATATTTCATTGTTATTTCCAACTTCCTTTCTATTGTTATTTTCATTATGTTTGAATGTTATTTCCCGCTTCTTTTCTAATGTTATTTTCCTTATATTTGAATGTTATTTCTCGCTTCTTTTCTAATGTTATTTTCCTGATGTTTGAATTTGTATTTCCTGCTCCTTTTCTAATGTTATTTTAGTGATGTTTGAATGATATTTCCCACTTCTTTTCTATTCTAATTTTCCTAATGTTTGAATTATATTTACCGCTTATTTTCCAATGTTATTCTCCTGATGTTTAAATGTTATTTCCCTCTTCGTTTCTAGTGTTATTTTCCTGATGTTTGAATGTTATTTCACGATTGATTTCGAATGTTAATTTCATGATGTTTGAATGTTACTTCACACTTCTTTTCTAATGCTATTTTACTGATGTTTGAATGTTCCTTCCCACTTATTTTCTAATGCTATTTTCCTGATGTTTGAATGTTATTTCGAACTTCTTTTCTAATGTTATTTTCCTGATGTTTGAATGTTATTTCCCGCCTTTTTCCAATGTTATTATACTGATGTTTGATTATTTCCCGCTTCTTTTCTAATGTTATTTCTCTGATGTTTGTTTGATTATTTCCCGCTTCTTTCTAATGTTATTTTCCTGATGTTTGAATGTTATTTCCCGCTTCTTTGCTAACGCTATTTTCCTGATGTTTGAATGTTACTTCCCACTTCCTTTCTAATCTAATTTTCCTGATGTTTAAATGTTATTTCCTGCTTCTTTTGTAATGTAATTTTACTGATGTTTAAATGTTTTTTCTCCCTTATTTTCTAATGTTATTTTCATGATGTTTGAATGTTATTACGCGCTTCCTTTCTAATGTTATTTCCTCTTGTTTTAATGTTATTTCCCGCTTCTTTTCTAATGTTTTTTTCATGATGTTTGAATGTTGTTTGCTGCTTCTTTTCTAATGTAATTTTCCTGATGTTTGAATGTTATCTCCCATTTCTTTTCTAAAGCTATTTTCCTGATGTTTTAATGTTATTTACCACTTCTTTTCTAATGTTATTTATCTGATGTTTGAATGTTATTTCCCGCTTCTG
The DNA here is from genome assembly GCF_036971445.1 of Narcine bancroftii. Taxonomy (NCBI): domain Eukaryota; kingdom Metazoa; phylum Chordata; class Chondrichthyes; order Torpediniformes; family Narcinidae; genus Narcine; species Narcine bancroftii. The sequence goes on from NW_027211808.1 coordinate 5,612,868, forward strand.
TTCTAATGTAATTTTCCTGATGTTTGAATGTTATTTCCCGTTTTTTTCTAATATGATTTTCCTGATGTTTGAATGTTACTTCCCACTTCTTTTCTAATTTTATTTTCCTTATGTTTGAATGTTATTTCCCACTTCTTTTCTAATGCTATTTTTCTGACGTTCCAATGTTATTTCCAACTTCCTTTCTACTGTTATTTTCATTATGTTTGAATGTTATATCCTTCTTCGTTTCTAATGTTAATTTCCTGATGTTTAAATGGTATTTTCCACTTCTTTTCTAATGTTATTTTCCTGATGTTTGAATGTTATTTCCCGCTTCTGTTCTAATGTTATTTTCGATATATTTGAATCTTATTTCCCACTTCTTTTCTAATGTTATTTTCCTGATGTTTGAATATAATTTCCTGCCTCTTTTCTAATTTTATTTTTTTGATGTTTGATTATTTCCCGCTTCTTTTCTAATATTATTTTCCTGTTGTTTGTTTGTTATTTCCCACTTAATGTTATTTTCCTTATGTTTCAATGTTATTTCCCTCCACATTACTAACGTTATTTCCCTGATGTTTGAATGTTATTTCCCTTTTTTTTCCAATATGATTTTCCTGATGTTTGAATGTTACTTCCCACTTCTTTTCTAATGTTATTTTCCTTATGTTTAAATGTTATTTCCCACTTGTTTTCTAATGTTAATTTCCTGATGTTTAAATGTTATTTCCCACTTCTTTTCTAATGTTATTTTCCTGATGATTAAATATTATTTCCCACTTCTTTTCTAATGTTAATTTCCTGATGTTTGAATGTTTTTTCCAACATATTTTTTAATGTTATTTTCCTGATGTTTGAATGTTATTTCCCGCTTCTGTTCTAATGTTATTTTCGATATATTTGAATCTTATTTCCCACTTCTTTTCTAATGTTATTTTCCTGATGTTTGAATATAATTTCCCGCCTCTTTTCTAATGTTTTTTTTTGATGTTTGATTATTTCCCGCTTCTTTTCTAATATTATTTTCCTGTTGTTTGTATGTTATTTCCCACTTATTTGCTAATGTTATATTCCTTATGTTTCAATGTTATTTCCCGCCACTTTACTAACGTTATTTCCCTGATGTTTGAATGTTATTTCCCTTTTTTTTCTAATATGATTTTCCTGATGTTTGAATGTTACTTCCCACTTCTTTTCTAATGTTATATTCCTTATGTTTAAATGTTATTTACCACTTGTTTTCTAATGTTAATTTCCTGATGTTTAAATGTTATTTCCCACTTCTTTTCTAATGTTATTTTCCTGATGATTAAATATTATTTCCCACTTCTTTTCTAATGTTAATTTCCAGATGTTTGAATGTTTCTTCCAACATATTTTTTAATGTTATTTTACTGATGTTTGAATGTTACTTCCCACTTCTTTTCTAATGCTATTTTCCTGATGTTTGAATGTTATTTCCCACTTCTTTTCTAATGTTATTTTCCTGATGTTTGAATGTTATTTCCCGCCTTTTTCCAATGTTATTATACTGATGTTTTATTATTTCCTGCTTCTTTTCTAATGTTATTTCTCTGATGTTTGTATCTTATTTCCCACTTCTTTTCTAATGTTAATTTCCTGATGATAAAATATTATTTCCCACTTCTTTTCTAATGTTAATTTCCTGATGTTTAAATGTTATTTCCCACTTCTTTTCTAATGTTAATTTCCTGATGTTTAAATGTTATTTCCCGCTTCTTTTCTAATGTTAATTTCATAATGTTTAAATGTTAATTCCCACTTCTTTTCTAATGTTACTTATCTGATGTTTGAATGTTATTTCCCGCTTCTGTTCTAATGTAATTTTCCTGATGTTTGAATGTTATTTTCCGCTTTTTTCTAATCTTAATTTCCTGATGTTTAAATGCTATTTCCCACTTCTTTTCTAATGTTATTTTACTGATGTTTGAATGTTATTTCCCACTTCTTTTCTAATGTTATTTTCCTTATGTTTGAATGTTATTTCCCGCTTCTTTTCTAATGTTATTTTCCTGATGTTTGAATGTAATTTCCCGCCTCTTTTCTAATGTTATTTTCCTGATGTTTGATTATTTCCCGCTTCTTTTCTAATATTATTTTTCCTGATGTTTGTATGTTATTTCCCGCCACTTTACTAACGTTATTTGCCTGATGTTTGAATGTTATTTCCCACTTCTTTTCTAATGTTATTTTCCTGATGTTTGAATGTTATTTCCCGCCTTTTTCCAATGTTATTATACTGATGTTTGATTATTTCCCGCTTCTTTTCTGATGTTAATTTCATAATGTTTAAATGTTAATTCCCACTTCTTTTCTAATGTTATTTATCTGATGTTTGAATGTTATTTCCCGCTTCTGTTGTAATGTAATTTTCCTGATGTTTGAATGTTATTTCCCGCTTCTTTTCTAATGTTATTTTCCTTATGTTTGAATGTTATTTCCCGCTTCTTTTCTAATGTTATTTTCCTGATGTTTGAATGTAATTTCCCGCCTCTTTTCTAATGTAATTTTCCTGATGTTTGAATGTTATTTCCCGCTTTTTTTTAATGTTAATTTCCTGATGTTTAAATGGTATTTCCCACTTCTTTTCTAATGTTATTTTACTGATGTTTAAATGTTATTTCCCACTTCTTTTCTAATGTAATTTTCCTTATGTTTGAATGTTATTTCCCGCTTCTTTTCTAATGTTATTTTCCTGATGTTTGAATGTAATTTCCCGCCTCTTTTCTAATGTTATTTTCCTGATGTTTGAATGTTATTTCCCGCCTTTTTCCAATGTTATTATACTGATGTTTGATTATTTCCCGCTTCTTTTCTGATGTTAATTTCATAATGTTTAAATGTTAATTCCCACTTCTTTTCTAATGTTATTTATCTGATGTTTGAATGTTATTTCCCGCTTCTGTTCTAATGTAATTTTCCTGATGTTTGAATGTTATTTCCCGCTTCTTTTCTAATGTTATTTTCCTTATGTTTGAATGTTATTTCCCGCTTCTTTTCTAATGTTATTTTCCTGATGTTTGAATGTAATTTCCCGCCTCTTTTCTAATGTTATTTTCCTGATGTTTGATTATCTCCCGCTTGTTTCTAATGTTATTTTCCTGATGTTTGAATGTTATTTCCCGCTTCTTTGCTAACGCTATTTTCCTGATGTTTGAATGTTACTTCCCACTTCCTTTCTAATCTAATTTTCCTGATGTTTAAATGTTATTTCCTGCTTCTTTTGTAATGTAATTTTACTGATGTTTAAATGTTTTTTCTCCCTTATTTTCTAATGTTATTTTCATGATGTTTGAATGTTATTACGCGCTTCCTTTCTAATGTTATTTCCTCTTGTTTTAATGTTATTTCCCGCTTCTTTTCTAATGTTTTTTTCATGATGTTTGAATGTTGTTTGCTGCTTCTTTTCTAATGTAATTTTCCTGATGTTTGAATGTTATCTCCCATTTCTTTTCTAAAGTTATTTTCCTGATGTTTTAATGTTATTTACCACTTCTTTTCTAATGTTATTTATCTGATGTTTGAATGTTATTTCCCGCTTCTGTTCTAATGTAATTTTCCTGATGTTTGAATGTTATTTCCCGCTTCTTTTCTAATGTTAATTGCATGATGTTTGAATATTATTTCTTGATTCTCTTCTAATGCTATTTTCCTGATGTTTGAATGTTATTTCCCACTTCTTTTCTAATGCTATTTCTCTGACGTTTCAATGTTATTTCCAACTTCCTTTCTACTGTTATTTTCATTATGTTTGAATGTTATATCCTTCTTCGTTTCTAATGTTAATTTCCTGATGTTTAAATGGTATTTTCCACTTCTTTTCTAATGTTATTTTCCTGATGTTTGAATGTTTTTTCCCGCTTCTGTTCTAATGTTATTTTCGATATATTTGAATCTTATTTCCCGCTTCTTTTCTAATGTTATTTTCCTGATGTTTGAATATAATTTCCCGCCTCTTTTCTAATGTTATTTTTTTGATGTTTGATTATTTCCCGCTTCTTTTCTAATATTATTTTCCTGTTGTTTGTATGTTATTTCCCACTTATTTGCTAATGATATTTTCCTTATATTTCAATGTTATTTCCCGCCACTTTACTAACGTTATTTCCCTGATGTTTGAATGTTATTTCCCTTTTTTCTAATATGATTTTCCTGATGTTTGAATGTTACTTCCCACTTCTTTTCTAATGTTATTTTCCTTATGTTTAAATGTTATTTCCCACTTGTTTTGTAATGTTAATTTCCTGATGTTTAAATGTTATTTCCCACTTCTTTTCTAATGTTATTTTCCTGATGATTAAATATTATTTCCCACTTCTTTTCTAATGTTAATTTCCTGATGTTTGAATGTTTTTTCCAACATATTTTTTAATGTTATTTTCCTGATGTTTGAATGTTATTTCCCGCTTCTGTTCTAATGTTATTTTCGATATATTTGAATCTTATTTCCCGCTTCTTTTCTAATGTTATTTTCCTGATGTTTGAATATAATTTCCCGCCTCTTTTCTAATGTTATTTTTTTGATGTTTGATTATTTCCCGCTTCTTTTCTGATGTTAATTTCATAATGTTTAAATGTTAATTCCCTCTTCTTTTCTAATGTTATTTATCTGATGTTTGAATGTTATTTCCCGCTTCTGTTCTAATATAATTTTCCTGATGTTTGAATGTTATTTCCCACTTATTTGCTAATGTTATTTTCCTTATGTTTCAATGTTATTTCCCGCCACTTTACTAACGTTATTTCCCTGATGTTTGAATGTTATTTCCCTTTTTTTTCTAATATGATTTTCCTGATGTTTGAATGTTACTTCCCACTTCTTTTCTAATGTTATTTTCCTTATGTTTAAATGTTATTTCCCACTTGTTTTCTAATGTTAATTTCCTGATGTTTAAATGTTATTTCCCACTTCTTTTCTAATTTTATTTTCCTGATGATTAAATATTATTTCCCACTTCTTTTCTAATGTTAATTTCCTGATGTTTGAATGTTTTTTCCAACATATTTTTTAATGTTATTTTACTGATGTTTGAAAGTTACTTCCCACTTCTTTTCTAATGCTATTTTCCTGATGTTTGAATGTTATTTCCCACTTCTTTTCTAATGTTATTTTCCTGATGTTTGAATGTTATTTCCCGCCTTTTTCCAATGTTATTATACTGATGTTTGATTATTTCCCGCTTCTTTTCTAATGTTATTTCTCTGATGTTTGTATCTTATTTCCCACTTCTTTTCTAATGTTAATTTCCTGATGATTAAGTATTATTTCCCACTTCTTTTCTAATGTTAATTTCCTGATGTTTAAATGTTATTTCCCACTTCTTTTCTAATGTTAATTTCCTGATGTTTAAATGTTATTTCCCGCTTCTTTTCTAATGTTAATTTCATAATGTTTAAATGTTAATTCCCACTTCTTTTCTAATGTTACTTATCTGATGTTTGAATGTTATTTCCCACTTCTTTTCTAATGTAATTTTCCTTATGTTTGAATGTTATTTCCCGCTTCTTTTCTAATGTTATTTTCCTGATGTTTGAATGTAATTTCCCGCCCCTTTTCTAATGTTATTTTCCTGATGTTTGAATGTTATTTCCCACTTCTTTTCTAATGTAATTTTCCTTATGTTTGAATGTTATTTCCCTCTTCTGTTCTAATGTAATTTTCCTGATGTTTGAATGATATTTCCCACTTTTTTCTAATCTTAATTTCCTGATGTTTAAATGCTATTTCCCACTTCATTTCTAATGTTATTTTACTGATGTTTGAATGTTATTTCCCACTTCTTTTGTAATGTTATTTTCCTTATGTTTTAATGTTATTTCCCGCTTCTTTTCTAATGTTATTTTCCTGATGTTTGAATGTAATTTCCCGCCTCTTTTCTAATGTTATTTTCCTGATGTTTGATTATTTCCCGCTTCTTTTCTAATATTATTTTTCCTGATGTTTGTATGTTATTTCCCGCCACTTTGCTAACGTTATTTGACTGATGTTTGAATGTTATTTCCCACTTCTTTTCTAATGTTATTTTCCTGATGTTTGAATGTTATTTCCCGCCTTTTTCCGATGTTATTATACTGATGTTTGATTATTTCCCGCTTCTTTTCTGATGTTAATTTCATAATGTTTAAATGTTAATTCCCACTTCTTTTCTAATGTTATTTATCTGATGTTTGAATGTTATTTCCCGCTTCTGTTCTAATGTAATTTTCCTGATGTTTGAATGTTATTTCCTGCTTCTTTTCTAATGTTATTTCCCTTATGTTTGAATGTTATTTCCCGCTTCTTTTCTAATGTTATTTTCCTGATGTTTGAATGTAATTTCCCGCCTCTTTTCTAATGTTATTTTCCTGATGTTTGATTATTTCCCGCTTCTTTCTAATGTTATTTTCCTGATGTTTGAATGTTATATCCCGCTTCTTTTCTAATGTTATTTTCCTGATGTTTGAATGTTATTTCCCGCTTCTGTTCTAATGTTATTTTCGATATATTTGAATCTTATTTCCCGCTTCTTTTCTAATGTTATTTTCCTGATGTTTGAATATAATTTCCCGCCTCTTTTCTAATGTTATTTTTTTGATGTTTGATTATTTCCCGCTTCTTTTCTAATATTATTTTCCTGTTGTTTGTATGTTATTTCCCACTTATTTGCTAATGTTATATTCCTTATGTTTCAATGTTATTTCCCGCCACTTTACTAACGTTATTTCCCTGATGTTTGAATGTTATTTCCCTTTTTTTTCTAATATGATTTTCCTGATGTTTGAATGTTACTTCCCACTTCTTTTCTAATGTTATATTCCTTATGTTTAAATGTTATTTCCCACTTGTTTTCTAATGTTAATTTCCTGATGTTTAAATGTTATTTCCCACTTCTTTTCTAATGTTATTTTCCTGATGATTAAATATTATTTCCCACTTCTTTTCTAATGTTAATTTCCAGATGTTTGAATGTTTTTTCCAACATATTTTTTAATGTTATTTTACTGATGTTTGAAAGTTACTTCCCACTTCTTTTCTAATGCTATTTTCCTGATGTTTGAATGTTATTTCCCACTTCTTTTCTAATGTTATTTTCCTGATGTTTGAATGTTATTTCCCGCCTTTTTCCAATGTTATTATACTGATGTTTTATTATTTCCCGCTTCTTTTCTAATGTAATTTCTCTGATGTTTGTATCTTATTTCCCACTTCTTTTCTAATGTTAATTTCCTGATGATTAAATATTATTTCCCACTTCTTTTCTAATGTTAATTTCCTGATGTTTAAATGTTATTTCCCACTTCTTTTCTAATGTTAATTTCCTGATGTTTAAATGTTATTTCCCACTTCTTTTCTAATGTTAATTTCCTGATGTTTAAATGTTATTTCCCGCTTCTTTTCTAATGTTAATTTCATAATGTTTAAATGTTAATTCCCACTTCTTTTCTAATGTTACTTATCTGATGTTTGAATGTTATTTCCCACTTCTTTTCTAATGTAATTTTCCTTATGTTTGAATGTTATTTCCCGCTTCTTTTCTAATGTTAATTTCATAATGTTTAAATGTTAATTCCCACTTCTTTTCTAATGTTATTTATCTGATGTTTGAATGTTATTTCCCGCTTCTGTTCTAATGTAATTTTCCTGATGTTTGAATGTTATTTCCCGCTTTTTTCTAATGTTAATTTCCTGATGTTTAAATGGTATTTCCCACTTCTTTTCTAATATATTTTACTGATGTTTGAATGTTATTTCCCACTTCTTTTCTAATGTAATTTTCCTTATGTTTGAATGTTATTTCCCGCTTCTTTTCTAATGTTATTTTCCTGATGTTTGAATGTAATTTCTCGCCCCTTTTCTAATGTTATTTTCCTGATGTTTGAATGTTATTTCCCGCTTCTTTTCTAATGTTATTTTCCTGATGTTTGAATGTAATTTCCCACCTCTTTTCTAATGTTATTTTCCTGATGTTTGATTATCTCCCGCTTCTTTCTAATGTTATTTTCCTGATGTTTAAATGTTAATTCCCACTTCTTTTCTAATGTTATTTATCTGATGTTTGAATGTTATTTCCCGCTTCTGTTGTAATGTAATTTTCCTGATGTTTGAATGTTATTTCCCGCTTCTTTTCTAATGTTATTTTCCTTATGTTTGAATGTTATTTCCCGCTTTTTTTTAATGTTAATTTCCTGATGTTTAAATGGTATTTCCCACTTCTTTTCTAATGTTATTTTACTGATGTTTGAATGTTATTTCCCACTTCTTTTCTAATGTAATTTTCCTTATGTTTGAATGTTATTTCCCGCTTCTTTTCTAATGTTATTTTCCTGATGTTTGAATGTAATTTCCCGCCTCTTTTCTAATGTTATTTTCCTGATGTTTGAATGTTATTTCCCGCCTTTTTCCAATGTTATTATACTGATGTTTGATTATTTCCCGCTTCTTTTCTGATGTTAATTTCATAATGTTTAAATGTTAATTCCCACTTCTCTTCTAATGTTATTTATCTGATGTTTGAATGTTATTTCCCGCTTCTGTTCTAATGTAATTTTCCTGATGTTTGAATGTTATTTCCCGCTTCTTTTCTAATGTTATTTTCCTTATGTTTGAATGTTATTTCCCGCTTCTTTTCTAATGTTATTTTCCTGATGTTTGAATGTAATTTCCCGCCTCTTTTCTAATGTTATTTTCCTGATGTTTGATTATTTCCCGCTTCTTTCTAATGTTATTTTCCTGATGTTTGAATGTTACTTCCCACTTCCTTTCTAATCTAATTTTCCTGATGTTTAAATGTTATTTCCTGCTTCTTTTGTAATGTAATTTTACTGATGTTTAAATGTTTTTTCTCCCTTATTTTCTAATGTTATTTTCATGATGTTTGAATGTTATTACGCGCTTCCTTTCTAATGTTATTTCCTCTTGTTTTAATGTTATTTCCCGCTTCTTTTCTAATGTTTTTTTCATGATGTTTGAATGTTGTTTGCTGCTTCTTTTCTAATGTAATTTTCCTGATGTTTGAATGTTATATCCCATTTCTTTTCTAAAGTTATTTTCCTGATGTTTTAATGTTATTTACCACTTCTTTTCTAATGTTATTTATCTGATGTTTGAATGTTATTTCCCGCTTCTGTTCTAATGTAATTTTCCTGATGTTTGAATGTTATTTCCCGCTTCTTTTCTAATGTTAATTGCATGATGTTTGAATATTATTTCTTGATTCTCTTCTAATGCTATTTTCCTGATGTTTGAACGTTATTTCCCACTTCTTTTCTAATGCTATTTTTCTGACGTTTCAATGTTATTTCCAACTTCCTTTCTACTGTTATTTTCATTATGTTTGAATGTTATATCCTTCTTCGTTTCTAATGTTAATTTCCTGATGTTTAAATGGTATTTTCCACTTCTTTACTAATGTTATTTTCCTGATGTTTGAATGTTATTTCCGGCTTCTGTTATAATGTTATTTTCGATATATTTGAATCTTATTTCCCGCTTCTTTTCTAATGTTATTTTCCTGATGTTTGAATATAATTTCCCGCCTCTTTTCTGATGTTATTTTTTTGATGTTTGATTATTTCCCGCTTCTTTTCTAATATTATTTTCCTGTTGTTTGTATGTTATTTCCCACTTATTTGCTAATGATATTTTCCTTATAATTCAATGTTATTTCCCGCCACTTTACTAACGTTATTTCCCTGATGTTTGAATGTTATTTCCCTTTTTTCTAATATGATTTTCCTGATGTTTGAATGTTACTTCCCACTTCTTTTCTAATATTATTTTCCTTATGTTTAAATGTTATTTCCCACTTGTTTTCTAATGTTAATTTCCTGATGTTTAAATGTTATTTCCCACTTCTTTTCTAATGTTATTTTCCTGATGATTAAATATTATTTCCCACTTCTTTTCTAATGTTAATTTCCTGATGTTTGAATGTTTTTTCCAACATATTTTTTAATGTTATTTTCCTGATGTTTGAATGTTATTTCCCGCTTCTGTTCTAATGTTATTTTCCTGATGTTTGAATGTTATTTCCCACTTATTTGCTAATGTTATTTTCCTTATGTTTCAATGTTATTTCCCGCCACTTTACTAACGTTATTTCCCTGATGTTTGAATGTTATTTCCCTTTTTTTTCTAATATGATTTTCCTGATGTTTGAATGTTACTTCCCACTTCTTTTCTAATGTTATTTTCCTTATGTTTAAATGTTATTTCCCACTTGTTTTCTAATGTTAATTTCCTGATGTTTAAATGTTATTTCCCACTTCTTTTCTTATTTTATTTTCCTGATGATTAAATATTATTTCCCACTTCTTTTCTAATGTTAATTTCCTGATGTTTGAATGTTTTTTCCAACATATTTTTTAATGTTATTTTACTGATGTTTGAAAGTTACTTCCCACTTCTTTTCTAATGCTATTTTCCTGATGTTTGAATGTTATTTCCCACTTCTTTTCTAATGTTATTTTCCTGATGTTTGAATGTTATTTCCCGCCTTTTTCCAATGTTATTATACTGATGTTTGATTATTTCCCGCTTCTTTTCTAATGTTATTTCTCTGATGTTTGTATCTTATTTCCCACTTCTTTTCTAATGTTAATTTCCTGATGATTAAGTATTATTTCCCACTTCTTTTCTAATGTTAATTTCCTGATGTTTAAATGTTATTTCCCACTTCTTTTCTAATGTTAATTTCCTGATGTTTAAATGTTATTTCCCGCTTCTTTTCTAATGTTAATTTCATAATGTTTAAATGTTAATTCCCACTTCTTTTCTAATGTTACTTATCTGATGTTTGAATGTTATTTCCCACTTCTTTTCTAATGTAATTTTCCTTATGTTTGAATGTTATTTCCCGCTTCTTTTCTAATGTTATTTTCCTGATGTTTGAATGTAATTTCCCGCCCCTTTTCTAATGTTATTTTCCTGATGTTTGAATGTTATTTCCCACTTCTTTTCTAATGTAATTTTCCTTATGTTTGAATGTTATTTCCCTCTTCTGTTCTAATGTAATTTTCCTGATGTTTGAATGATATTTCCCACTTTTTTCTAATCTTAATTTCCTGATGTTTAAATGCTATTTCCCACTTCATTTCTAATGTTATTTTACTGATGTTTGAATGTTATTTCCCACTTCTTTTGTAATGTTATTTTCCTTATGTTTTAATGTTATTTCCCGCTTCTTTTCTAATGTTATTTTCCTGATGTTTGAATGTAATTTCCCGCCTCTTTTCTAATGTTATTTTCCTGATGTTTGATTATTTCCCGCTTCTTTTCTAATATTATTTTTCCTGATGTTTGTATGTTATTTCCCGCCACTTTGCTAACGTTATTTGCCTGATGTTTGAATGTTATTTCCCACTTCTTTTCTAATGTTATTTTCCTGATGTTTGAATGTTATTTCCCGCCTTTTTCCGATGTTATTATACTGATGTTTGATTATTTCCCGCTTCTTTTCTGATGTTAATTTCATAATGTTTAAATGTTAATTCCCACTTCTTTTCTAATGTTATTTATCTGATGTTTGAATGTTATTTCCCGCTTCTGTTCTAATGTAATTTTCCTGATGTTTGAATGTTATTTCCTGCTTCTTTTCTAATGTTATTTCCCTTATGTTTGAATGTTATTTCCCGCTTCTTTTCTAATGTTATTTTCCTGATGTTTGAATGTAATTTCCCGCCTCTTTTCTAATGTTATTTTCCTGATGTTTGATTATTTCCCGCTTCTTTCTAATGTTATTTTCCTGATGTTTGAATGTTATATCCCGCTTCTTTTCTAATGTTATTTTCCTGATGTTTGAATGTTATTTCCCGCTTCTGTTCTAATGTTATTTTCGATATATTTGAATCTTATTTCCCGCTTCTTTTCTAATGTTATTTTCCTGATGTTTGAATATAATTTCCCGCCTCTTTTCTAATGTTATTTTTTTGATGTTTGATTATTTCCCGCTTCTTTTCTAATATTATTTTCCTGTTGTTTGTATGTTATTTCCCACTTATTTGCTAATGTTATATTCCTTATGTTTCAATGTTATTTCCCGCCACGTTACTAACGTTATTTCCCTGATGTTTGAATGTTATTTCCCTTTTTTTTCTAATATGATTTTCCTGATGTTTGAATGTTACTTCCCACTTCTTTTCTAATGTTATATTCCTTATGTTTAAATGTTATTTCCCACTTGTTTTCTAATGTTAATTTCCTGATGTTTAAATGTTATTTCCCACTTCTTTTCTAATGTTATTTTCCTGATGATTAAATATTATTTCCCACTTCTTTTCTAATGTTAATTTCCAGATGTTTGAATGTTTTTTCCAACATATTTTTTAATGTTATTTTACTGATGTTTGAAAGTTACTTCCCACTTCTTTTCTAATGCTATTTTCCTGATGTTTGAATGTTATTTCCCACTTCTTTTCTAATGTTATTTTCCTGATGTTTGAATGTTATTTCCCGCCTTTTTCCAATGTTATTATACTGATGTTTTATTATTTCCCGCTTCTTTTCTAATGTTATTTCTCTGATGTTTGTATCTTATTTCCCACTTCTTTTCTAATGTTAATTTCCTGATGATTAAATATTATTTCCCACTTCTTTTCTAATGTTAATTTCCTGATGTTTAAATGTTATTTCCCACTTCTTTTCTAATGTTAATTTCCTGATGTTTAAATGTTATTTCCCACTTCTTTTCTAATGTTAATTTCCTGATGTTTAAATGTTATTTCCCGCTTCTTTTCTAATGTTAATTTCATAATGTTTAAATGTTAATTCCCACTTCTTTTCTAATGTTACTTATCTGATGTTTGAATGTTATTTCCCACTTCTTTTCTAATGTAATTTTCCTTATGTTTGAATGTTATTTCCCGCTTCTTTTCTAATGTTATTTTCCTGATGTTTGAATGTAATTTCCCGCCCCTTTTCTAATGTTATTTTCCTGATGTTTGAATGTTATTTCCCACTTCTTTTCTAATGTAATTTTCCTTATGTTTGAATGTTATTTCCCTCTTCTGTTCTAATGTAATTTTCCTGATGTTTGAATGATATTTCCCACTTTTTTCTAATCTTAATTTCCTGATGTTTAAATGCCATTTCCCACTTCATTTCTAATGTTATTTTACTGATGTTTGAATGTTATTTCCCACTTCTTTTGTAATGTTATTTTCCTTATGTTTTAATGTTATTTCCCGCTTCTTTTCTAATGTTATTTTCCTGATGTTTGAATGTAATTTCCCGCCTCTTTTCTAATGTTATTTTCCTGATGTTTGATTATTTCCCACTTCTTTTCTAATATTATTTTTCCTGATGTTTGTATGTTATTTCCCGCCACTTTGCTAACGTTATTTGCCTGATGTTTGAATGTTATTTCCCACTTCTTTTCTAATGTTATTTTCCTGATGTTTGAATGTTATTTCCCGCCTTTTTCCAATGTTATTATACTGATGTTTTATTATTTCCCGCTTCTTTTCTAATGTAATTTCTCTGATGTTTGTATCTTATTTCCCACTTCTTTTCTAATGTTAATTTCCTGATGATTAAATATTATTTCCCACTTCTTTTCTAATGTTAATTTCCTGATGTTTAAATGTTATTTCCCACTTCTTTTCTAATGTTAATTTCCTGATGTTTAAATGTTATTTCCCACTTCTTTTCTAATGTTAATTTCCTGATGTTTAAATGTTATTTCCCGCTTCTTTTCTAATGTTAATTTCATAATGTTTAAATGTTAATTCCCACTTCTTTTCTAATGTTACTTATCTGATGTTTGAATGTTATTTCCCACTTCTTTTCTAATGTAATTTTCCTTATGTTTGAATGTTATTTCCCGCTTCTTTTCTAATGTTATTTTCCTGATGTTTGAATGTAATTTCCCGCCCCTTTTCTAATGTTATTTTCCTGATGTTTGAATGTTATTTCCCACTTCTTTTCTAATGTAATTTTCCTTATGTTTGAATGTTATTTCCCTCTTCTGTTCTAATGTAATTTTCCTGATGTTTGAATGATATTTCCCACTTTTTTCTAATCTTAATTTCCTGATGTTTAAATGCTATTTCCCACTTCATTTCTAATGTTATTTTACTGATGTTTGAATGTTATTTCCCACTTCTTTTGTAATGTTATTTTCCTTATGTTTTAATGTTATTTCCCGCTTCTTTTCTAATGTTATTTTCCTGATGTTTGAATGTAATTTCCCGCCTCTTTTCTAATGTTATTTTCCTGATGTTTGATTATTTCCCGCTTCTTTTCTAATATTATTTTTCCTGATGTTTGTATGTTATTTCCCGCCACTTTGCTAACGTTATTTGCCTGATGTTTGAATGTTATTTCCCACTTCTTTTCTAATGTTATTTTCCTGATGTTTGAATGTTATTTCCCGCCTTTTTCCGATGTTATTATACTGATGTTTGATTATTTCCCGCTTCTTTTCTGATGTTAATTTCATAATGTTTAAATGTTAATTCCCACTTCTTTTCTAATGTTATTTATCTGATGTTTGAATGTTATTTCCCGCTTCTGTTCTAATGTAATTTTCCTGATGTTTGAATGTTATTTCCTGCTTCTTTTCTAATGTTATTTCCCTTATGTTTGAATGTTATTTCCCGCTTCTTTTCTAATGTTATTTTCCTGATGTTTGAATGTAATTTCCCGCCTCTTTTCTAATGTTATTTTCCTGATGTTTGATTATTTCCCGCTTCTTTCTAATGTTATTTTCCTGATGTTTGAATGTTATATCCCGCTTCTTTTCTAATGTTATTTTCCTGATGTTTGAATGTTATTTCCCGCTTCTGTTCTAATGTTATTTTCGATATATTTGAATCTTATTTCCCGCTTCTTTTCTAATGTTATTTTCCTGATGTTTGAATATAATTTCCCGCCTCTTTTCTAATGTTATTTTTTTGATGTTTGATTATTTCCCGCTTCTTTTCTAATATTATTTTCCTGTTGTTTGTATGTTATTTCCCACTTATTTGCTAATGTTATATTCCTTATGTTTCAATGTTATTTCCCGCCACGTTACTAACGTTATTTCCCTGATGTTTGAATGTTATTTCCCTTTTTTTTCTAATATGATTTTCCTGATGTTTGAATGTTACTTCCCACTTCTTTTCTAATGTTATATTCCTTATGTTTAAATGTTATTTCCCACTTGTTTTCTAATGTTAATTTCCTGATGTTTAAATGTTATTTCCCACTTCTTTTCTAATGTTATTTTCCTGATGATTAAATATTATTTCCCACTTCTTTTCTAATGTTAATTTCCAGATGTTTGAATGTTTTTTCCAACATATTTTTTAATGTTATTTTACTGATGTTTGAAAGTTACTTCCCACTTCTTTTCTAATGCTATTTTCCTGATGTTTGAATGTTATTTCCCACTTCTTTTCTAATGTTATTTTCCTGATGTTTGAATGTTATTTCCCGCCTTTTTCCAATGTTATTATACTGATGTTTTATTATTTCCCGCTTCTTTTCTAATGTTATTTCTCTGATGTTTGTATCTTATTTCCCACTTCTTTTCTAATGTTAATTTCCTGATGATTAAATATTATTTCCCACTTCTTTTCTAATGTTAATTTCCTGATGTTTAAATGTTATTTCCCACTTCTTTTCTAATGTTAATTTCCTGATGTTTAAATGTTATTTCCCACTTCTTTTCTAATGTTAATTTCCTGATGTTTAAATGTTATTTCCCGCTTCTTTTCTAATGTTAATTTCATAATGTTTAAATGTTAATTCCCACTTCTTTTCTAATGTTACTTATCTGATGTTTGAATGTTATTTCCCACTTCTTTTCTAATGTAATTTTCCTTATGTTTGAATGTTATTTCCCGCTTCTTTTCTAATGTTATTTTCCTGATGTTTGAATGTAATTTCCCGCCCCTTTTCTAATGTTATTTTCCTGATGTTTGAATGTTATTTCCCACTTCTTTTCTAATGTAATTTTCCTTATGTTTGAATGTTATTTCCCTCTTCTGTTCTAATGTAATTTTCCTGATGTTTGAATGATATTTCCCACTTTTTTCTAATCTTAATTTCCTGATGTTTAAATGCCATTTCCCACTTCATTTCTAATGTTATTTTACTGATGTTTGAATGTTATTTCCCACTTCTTTTGTAATGTTATTTTCCTTATGTTTTAATGTTATTTCCCGCTTCTTTTCTAATGTTATTTTCCTGATGTTTGAATGTAATTTCCCGCCTCTTTTCTAATGTTATTTTCCTGATGTTTGATTATTTCCCACTTCTTTTCTAATATTATTTTTCCTGATGTTTGTATGTTATTTCCCGCCACTTTGCTAACGTTATTTGCCTGATGTTTGAATGTTATTTCCCACTTCTTTTCTAATGTTATTTTCCTGATGTTTGAATGTTATTTCCCGCCTTTTTCCGATGTTATTATACTGATGTTTGATTATTTCCCGCTTCTTTTCTGATGTTAATTTCATAATGTTTAAATGTTAATTCCCACTTCTTTTCTAATGTTATTTATCTGATGTTTGAATGTTATTTCCCGCTTCTGTTCTAATGTAATTTTCCTGATGTTTGAATGTTATTTCCTGCTTCTTTTCTAATGTTATTTCCCTTATGTTTGAATGTTATTTCCCGCTTCTTTTCTAATGTTATTTTCCTGATGTTTGAATGTAATTTCCCGCCTCTTTTCTAATGTTATTTTCCTGATGTTTGATTATTTCCCGCTTCTTTCTAATGTTATTTTCCTGATGTTTGAATGTTATATCCCGCTTCTTTTCTAATGTTATTTTCCTGATGTTTGAATGTTATTTCCCGCTTCTGTTCTAATGTTATTTTCGATATATTTGAATCTTATTTCCCGCTTCTTTTCTAATGTTATTTTCCTGATGTTTGAATATAATTTCCCGCCTCTTTTCTAATGTTATTTTTTTGATGTTTGATTATTTCCCGCTTCTTTTCTAATATTATTTTCCTGTTGTTTGTATGTTATTTCCCACTTATTTGCTAATGTTATATTCCTTATGTTTCAATGTTATTTCCCGCCACTTTACTAACGTTATTTCCCTGATGTTTGAATGTTATTTCCCTTTATTTCTAATATGATTTTCCTGATGTTTGAATGTTACTTCCCACTTCTTTTCTAATGTTATATTCCTTATGTTTAAATGTTATTTCCCACTTGTTTTCTAATGTTAATTTCCTGATGTTTAAATGTTATTTCCCACTTCTTTTCTAATGTTATTTTCCTGATGATTAAATATTATTTCCCACTTCTTTTCTAATGTTAATTTCCAGATGTTTGAATGTTTTTTCCAACATATTTTTTAATGTTATTTTACTGATGTTTGAAAGTTACTTCCCACTTCTTTTCTAATGCTATTTTCCTGATGTTTGAATGTTATTTCCCACTTCTTTTCTAATGTTATTTTCCTGATGTTTGAATGTTATTTCCCGCCTTTTTCCAATGTTATTATACTGATGTTTTATTATTTCCCGCTTCTTTTCTAATGTTATTTCTCTGATGTTTGTATCTTATTTCCCACTTCTTTTCTAATATTAATTTCCTGATGATTAAATATTATTTCCCACTTCTTTTCTAATGTTAATTTCCTGATGTTTAAATGTTATTTCCCACTTCTTTTCTAATGTTAATTTCCTGATGTTTAAATGTTATTTCCCGCTTCTTTTCTAATGTTAATTTCATAATGTTTAAATGTTAATTCCCACTTCTTTTCTAATGTTATTTATCTGATGTTTGAATGTTATTTCCCGCTTCTGTTCTAATGTAATTTTCCTGATGTTTGAATGTTATTTCCCGCTTTTTTCTAATGTTAATTTCCTGATGTTTAAATGGTATTTCCCACTTCTTTTCTAATATATTTTACTGATGTTTGAATGTTATTTCCCACTTCTTTTCTAATGTAATTTTCCCTATGTTTAAATGTTATTTCCCGCTTCTTTTCTAATGTTATTTTCCTGATGTTTGAATGTAATTTCCCGCCCCTTTTCTAATGTTATTTTCCTGATGTTTGAATGTTATTTCCCGCTTCTTTTCTAATGTTATTTTCCTGATGTTTGAATATAATTTCCCGCCTCTTTTCTAATGTTATTTTTTTGATGTTTGATTATTTCCCGCTTCTTTTCTAATATTATTTTCCTGTTGTTTGTATGTTATTTCCCACTTATTTGCTAATGTTATTTTCCTTATGTTTCAATGTTATTTCCCGCCACTTTACTAACGTTATTTCCCTGATGTTTGAATGTTATTTCCCTTTTTTTTCTAATATGATTTTCCTGATGTTTGAATGTTACTTCCCACTTCTTTTCTAATGTTATTTTCCTTATGTTTAAATGTTATTTCCCACTTGTTTTCTAATGTTAATTTCCTGATGTTTAAATGTTATTTCCCACTTCTTTTCTAATGTTATTTTCCTGATGATTAAATATTATTTCCCACTTCTTTTCTAATGTTAATTTCCTGATGTTTTATGTTTTTTCCAACATATTTTTTAATGTTATTTTCCTGATGTTTGAATGTTATTTCCCGCTTCTGTTCTAATGTTATTTTCGATATATTTGAATCTTATTTCCCGCTTCTTTTCTAATGTTATTTTCCTGATGTTTGAATATAATTTCCCGCCACTTTTCTAATGTTATTTTTTTGATGTTTGATTATTTCCCGCTTCTTTTCTAATATTATTTTCCTGTTGTTTGTATGTTATTTCCCACTTATTTGCTAATGTTATTTTCCTTATGTTTCAATGTTATTTCCCGCCACTTTACTAACGTTATTTCCCTGATGTTTGAATGTTATTTCCCTTTTTTTTCTAATATGATTTTCCTGATGTTTGAATGTTACTTCCCACTTCTTTTCTAATGTTATTTTCCTTATGTTTAAATGTTATTTCCCACTTGTTTTCTAATGTTAATTTCCTGATGTTTAAATGTTATTTCCCACTTCTTTTCTAATGTTATTTTCCTGATGATTAAATATTATTTCCCACTTCTTTTCTAATGTTAATTTCCTGATGTTTGAATGTTTTTTCCAACATATTTTTTAATGTTATTTTACTGATGTTTGAAAGTTACTTCCCACTTCTTTTCTAATGCTATTTTCCTGATGTTTGAATGTTATTTCCCACTTCTTTTCTAATGTTATATTCCTGATGTTTGAATGTTATTTCCCGCCTTTTTCCAATGTTATTATACTGATGTTTGATTATTTCCCGCTTCTTTTCTAATGTTATTTCTCTGATGTTTGTATCTTATTTCCCACTTCTTTTCTAATGTTAATTTCCTGATGATTAAATATTATTTCCCACTTCTTTTCTAATGTTAATTTCCTGATGTTTAAATGTTATTTCCCACTTCTTTTCTAATGTTAATTTCCTGATGTTTAAATGTTATTTCCCGCTTCTTTTCTAATGTTAATTTCATAATGTTTAAATGTTAATTCCCACTTCTTTTCTTATGTTATTTATCTGATGTTTGAATGTTATTTCCCGCTTCTGTTCTAATGTAATTTTCCTGATGTTTGAATGTTATTTCCCGCTTTTTTCTAATGTTAATTTCCTGATGTTTAAATGGTATTTCCCACTTCTTTTCTAATATATTTTACTGATGTTTGAATGTTATTTCCCACTTCTTTTCTAATGTAATTTTCCCTATGTTTAAATGTTATTTCCCGCTTCTTTTCTAATGTTATTTTCCTGATGTTTGAATGTAATTTCCCGCCCCTTTTCTAATGTTATTTTCCTGATGTTTGAATGTTATTTCCCGCTTCTTTTCTAATGTTATTTTCCTGATGTTTGAATATAATTTCCCGCCTCTTTTCTAATGTTATTTTTTTGATGTTTGATTATTTCCCGCTTCTTTTCTAATATTATTTTCCTGTTGTTTGTATGTTATTTCCCACTTATTTGCTAATGTTATTTTCCTTATGTTTCAATGTTATTTCCCGCCACTTTACTAACGTTATTTCCCTGATGTTTGAATGTTATTTCCCTTTTTTTTTCTAATATGATTTTCCTGATGTTTGAATGTTACTTCCCACTTCTTTTCTAATGTTATTTTCCTTATGTTTAAATGTTATTTCCCACTTGTTTTCTAATGTTAATTTCCTGATGTTTAAATGTTATTTCCCACTTCTTTTCTAATGTTATTTTCCTGATGATTAAATATTATTTCCCACTTCTTTTCTAATGTTAATTTCCTGATGTTTTATGTTTTTTCCAACATATTTTTTAATGTTATTTTCCTGATGTTTGAATGTTATTTCCCGCTTCTGTTCTAATGTTATTTTCGATATATTTGAATCTTATTTCCCGCTTCTTTTCTAATGTTATTTTCCTGATGTTTGAATATAATTTCCCGCCACTTTTCTAATGTTATTTTTTTGATGTTTGATTATTTCCCGCTTCTTTTCTAATATTATTTTCCTGTTGTTTGTATGTTATTTCCCACTTATTTGCTAATGTTATTTTCCTTATGTTTCAATGTTATTTCCCGCCACTTTACTAACGTTATTTCCCTGATGTTTGAATGTTATTTCCCTTTTTTTTCTAATATGATTTTCCTGATGTTTGAATGTTACTTCCCACTTCTTTTCTAATGTTATTTTCCTTATGTTTAAATGTTATTTCCCACTTGTTTTCTAATGTTAATTTCCTGATGTTTAAATGTTATTTCCCACTTCTTTTCTAATGTTATTTTCCTGATGATTAAATATTATTTCCCACTTCTTTTCTAATGTTAATTTCCTGATGTTTGAATGTTTTTTCCAACATATTTTTTAATGTTATTTTACTGATGTTTGAAAGTTACTTCCCACTTCTTTTCTAATGCTATTTTCCTGATGTTTGAATGTTATTTCCCACTTCTTTTCTAATGTTATATTCCTGATGTTTGAATGTTATTTCCCGCCTTTTTCCAATGTTATTATACTGATGTTTGATTATTTCCCGCTTCTTTTCTAATGTTATTTCTCTGATGTTTGTATCTTATTTCCCACTTCTTTTCTAATGTTAATTTCCTGATGATTAAATATTATTTCCCACTTCTTTTCTAATGTTAATTTCCTGATGTTTAAATGTTATTTCCCACTTCTTTTCTAATGTTAATTTCCTGATGTTTAAATGTTATTTCCCGCTTCTTTTCTAATGTTAATTTCATAATGTTTAAATGTTAATTCCCACTTCTTTTCTAATGTTACTTATCTGATGTTTGAATGTTATTTCCCGCTTCTGTTCTAATGTAATTTTCCTGATGTTTGAATGATATTTCCCACTATTTTCTAATCTTAATTTCCTGATGTTTAAATGCTATTTCCCACTTCTTTTCTAATGTTATTTTACTGATGTTTGAATGTTATTTCCCACTTCTTTTGTAATGTTATTTTCCTTATGTTTGAATGTTATTTCCCGCTTCTTTTCTAATGTTATTTTCCTGATGTTTGAATGTAATTTCCCGCCTCTTTTCTAATGTTATTTTCCTGATGTTTGATTATTTCCCGCTTCTTTTCTAATATTATTTTTCCTGATGTTTGTATGTTATTTCCCGCCACTTTACTAACGTTATTTGCCTGATGTTTGAATGTTATTTCCCACTTCTTTTCTAATGTTATTTTCCTGATGTTTGAATGTTATTTCCCGCCTTTTTCCGATGTTATTATACTGATGTTTGATTATTTCCCGCTTCTTTTCTGATGTTAATTTCATAATGTTTAATTGTTAATTCCCACTTCTTTTCTAATGTTATTTATCTGATGTTTGAATGTTATTTCCCGCTTCTGTTCTAATGTAATTTTCCTGATGTTTGAATGTTATTTCCTGCTTCTTTTCTAATGTTATTTCCATTATGTTTGAATGTTATTTCCCGCTTCTTTTCTAATGTTATTTTCCTGATGTTTGAATGTAATTTCCCGCCTCTTTTCTAATGTTATTTTCCTGATGTTTGATTATTTCCCGCTTCTTTCTAATGTTATTTTCCTGATGTTTGATTATTTCCCGCTTCTTTCTAATGTTATTTTCCTGATGTTTGAATGTTATTTCCCGCTTCTTTTCTAATGTTATTTTCCTTATGTTTGAATGTTATTTCCCGCTTCTTTTCTAATGTTATTTTCCTGATGTTTGAATGTAATTTCCCGCCTCTTTTCTAATGTTATTTTCCTGATGTTTGATTATTTCCCGCTTCTTTCTAATGTTATTTTCCTGATGTTTGAATGTTACTTCCCACTTCCTTTCTAATCTAATTTTCCTGATGTTTAAATGTTATTTCCTGCTTCTTTTGTAATGTAATTTTACTGATGTTTAAATGTTTTTTCTCCCTTATATTCTAATGTTATTTTCATGATGTTTGAATGTTATTACGCGCTTCCTTTCTAATGTTATTTCCTCTTGTTTTAATGTTATTTCCCGCTTCTTTTCTAATGTTTTTTTCATGATGTTTGAATGTTGTTTGCTGCTTCTTTTCTAATGTAATTTTCCTGATGTTTGAATGTTATCTCCCATTTCTTTTCAAAAGTTATTTTCCTGATGTTTTAATGTTATTTACCACTTCTTTTCTGACGTTATTTTACTGATGTTTGAATGTTACTTCCCACTTCCTTTCTAATGTAATTTTACTGATGTTTAAATGTTATTTCCTGCTTCTTTTGTAATGTAATTTTACTGATGTTTGAATGTTATTTCTCTCTTATTTTCTAATGATATTTTCATGATGCTTGAATGTTATTACGCGCTTCCTTTCTAATGTTATTTCCTCATGTTTTAATGTTATTTCCCGCTTCTGTTCTAATGTTTTCTTAATGATGTTTGAATGTTATTTCCTGCTTCTTTTCTAATGTATTTTTCCTGATGTTTGAATGTTATCTCCCATTTCTTTTCTAAAGTTATTTTCCTGATGTTTGAATGTTATTTCCCTCTTCTTTTCTAATGTTATTTTCCTGATGTTTGAATGTTGTTTTCCGCTTATCTTCTAATGTTATTTTCCTGATTTTTGAATGTTATTTCCCGCTTCTTTTCTAATGTTAATTTCATGATGTTTGAATATTACTTCGTGCTTCTCTTCTAATGCAATTTATTTGATGTTTGAATGTTATTTCCCACATATTTTCTAATGTTATTATCCTAATGTTTGATTATTTCCCGCTTCTTTTCAAATGTTATTTTAGTGATGTTTGAATGATATTTCCCACTTCTTTTCTATTGTTATTTTCCTGATGATTGAATGTTATTTACGGCTTATTTTCTAATGTTATTATCCTGATGTTTGATTATTTCCCGCTTCTTTTCTAATGTTATTTTCCTGATGTTTGAATTTGATTTCCCGCTCCATTTCTAATGTTATTTTAGTGATGTTTCAATGATATTTCCCACTTCTTTTCTATTGTTATTTTCCTGATGTTTGAATGTTATTTACCGCTTATTTCCTAATGTTATTTTCCCGATGTTTAAATTTTATTTCCCTCTTCATTTCTAATGTTAATGCCGTGATGTTTAAATGTTATTTCCCACTTCTTTTCTAATGTTAATTTCCAGATTTTTGAATGTTATTTCACGATTGATTTCGAATGATAATTTCAAGATGTTTGAATGTTACTTCGCACTTCTTTTCTAATGCTATTTTCCTGAAGTTTGAATGTTATTTCCAATTTTTTTTAATGTTATTTTCCTGATGTTTTAATGTTATATCCCACTTCGTTTCTAAAGTTATTTTCCTGATGTTTGAATGTTACTTCCCACTTCTTTTCTACTGCTATTTTCCTGATCTTTGAATGTTATTTCCCACTTCTTTTCTAATGTTATTTTCCTGATGTTTTTATCTTATTCCCCACTTCTTTTCTAATGTTATTTTCCTGATGTTTAAATGTTATTTCCCACTTGATTTCTAATGTTAATTTCCTGATGTTTAAATGTTATTTCCCACTTGATTTCTAATGTTAATTTCCTGATGTTTAAATGTTATTTCCCACTTCTTTTCTAATGTTAATTTCCTGATGTTTAAATGTTATTTCCCGCTTCTTTTCTAATGTTAATTTCATAATGTTTAAATGTTAATTCCCACTTCTTTTCTAATGTTACTTATCAGATGTTTGAATGTTATTTCCCGCTTCTGTTCTAATGTAATTTTCCTGATGTTTGAATGTTATTTCCCGCTTTTTTCTAATCTTAATTTCCTGATGTTTAAATGGTATTTCCCACTTCTTTTCTAATGTTATTTTACTGATGTTTGAATGTTATTTCCCACTTCTTTTCTAATGTTATTTTCCTTATGTTTGAATGTTATTTCCCGCTTCTTTTCTAATGTTATTTTCCTGATGTTTGAATGTAATTTCCCGCCTCTTTTCTAATGTTATTTTCCTGATGTTTGATTATTTCCCGCTTCTTTTCTAATATTATTTTTCCTGATGTTTGTATGTTATTTCCCGCCACTTTACTAACGTTATTTGCCTGATGTTTGAATGTTATTTCCCACTTCTTTTCTAATGTTATTTTCCTGATGTTTGAATGTTATTTCCCGCCTTTTCCCAATGTTATTATACTGCTGTTTGATTATTTCCCGCTTCTTTTCTGATGTTAATTTCATAATGTTTAAATGTTAATTCCCACTTCTTTTCTAATGTTATTTATCTGATGTTTGAATGTTATTTCCCGCTTCTGTTCTAATGTAATTTTCCTGATGTTTGAATGTTATTTCCCGCTTCTTTTCTAATGTTATTTTCCTTATGTTTGAATGTTATTTCCCGCTTCTTTTCTAATGTTATTTTCCTGATGTTTGAATTTAATTTCCCGCCTCTTTTCTAATGTTATTTTCCTGATGTTTGATTATTTCCCGCTTCTTTCTAATGTTATTTTCCTGATGTTTGAATGTTATTTCCCGCTTCTTTGCTAACGTTATTTTCCTGATGTTTGAATGTTACTTCCCACTTCCTTTCTAATCTAATTTTCCTGATGTTTAAATGTTATTTCCTGCTTCTTTTGTAATGTAATTTTACTGATGTTTAAATGTTTTTTCTCCCTTATATTCTAATGTTATTTTCATGATGTTTGAATGTTATTACGCGCTTCCTTTCTAATGTTATTTCCTCTTGTTTTAATGTTATTTCCCGCTTCTTTTCTAATGTTTTTTTCATGATGTTTGAATGTTGTTTGCTGCTTCTTTTCTAATGTAATTTTCCTGATGTTTGAATGTTATCTCCCATTTCTTTTCAAAAGTTATTTTCCTGATGTTTTAATGTTATTTACCACTTCTTTTCTGACGTTATTTTACTGATGTTTGAATGTTACTTCCCACTTCCTTTCTAATGTAATTTTACTGATGTTTAAATGTTATTTCCTGCTTCTTTTGTAATGTAATTTTACTGATGTTTGAATGTTATTTCTCTCTTATTTTCTAATGATATTTTCATGATGCTTGAATGTTATTACGCGCTTCCTTTCTAATGTTATTTCCTCATGTTTTAATGTTATTTCCCGCTTCTGTTCTAATGTTTTCTTAATGATGTTTGAATGTTATTTCCTGCTTCTTTTCTAATGTAATTTTCCTGATTTTTGAATGTTATTTCCCGCTTCTTTTCTAATGTTAATTTCATGATGTTTGAATATTACTTCGTGCTTCTCTTCTAATGCAATTTATTTGATGTTTGAATGTTATTTCCCACATATTTTCTAATGTTATTATCCTAATGTTTGATTATTTCCCGCTTCTTTTCAAATGTTATTTTAGTGATGTTTGAATGATATTTCCCACTTCTTTTCTATTGTTATTTTCCTGATGTTTGAATGTTATTTACGGCTTATTTTCTAATGTTATTATCCTGATGTTTGATTATTTCCCGCTTCTTTTCTAATGTTATTTTCCTGATGTTTGAATTTGATTTCCCGCTCCATTTCTAATGTTATTTTAGTGATGTTTCAATGATATTTCCCACTTCTTTTCTATTGTTATTTTCCTGATGTTTGAATGTTATTTACCGCTTATTTCCTAATGTTATTTTCCCGATGTTTAAATTTTATTTCCCTCTTCATTTCTAATGTTAATGCCGTGATGTTTAAATGTTATTTCCCACTTCTTTTCTAATGTTAATTTCCAGATTTTTGAATGTTATTTCACGATTGATTTCGAATGATAATTTCAAGATGTTTGAATGTTACTTCGCACTTCTTTTCTACTGCTATTTTCCTGATCTTTGAATGTTATTTCCCACTTCTTTTCTAATGTTATTTTCCTGATGTTTTTATCTTATTCCCCACTTCTTTTCTAATGTTATTTTCCTGATGTTTAAATGTTATTTCCCACTTGATTTCTAATGTTAATTTCCTGATGTTTAAATTTTATTTCCCACTTGATTTCTAATGTTAATTTCCTGATGTTTAAATGTTATTTCCCACTTCTTTTCTAATATAATTTTCCTTATGTTTTAATATTATTTCCTGCTTCTTTTCAAATGTTATTTTCTTGATGTTTGAATGCTATTACCCGCTTCCTTTCTAATATTATTTTCCTGATGTTTGAATGTTATTTCCCGCTTCTGTTCTAATGTTATTTTCCTGATGTTTGAATGTTATTTCCCGCTTATTTTCTAATGTTAATTTCATGATGTTTCAATATTATTTCCTGCTTCTCTTCTAATGCTATTTATTTGAAGTTTGAATGTTATTTCCCATTTATTTTCTAATGCTATTTTTCTGATATTTCATTGTTATTTCCAACTTCCTTTCTATTGTTATTTTCATTATGTTTGAATGTTATTTCCCGCTTCTTTTCTAATGTTATTTTCCTTATATTTGAATGTTATTTCTCGCTTCTTGTCTAATGTTATTTTCCTGATGTTTGAATTTGTATTTCCTGCTCCTTTTCTAATGTTATTTTAGTGATGTTTGAATGATATTTCCCACTTCTTTTCTATTCTAATTTTCCTGATGTTTGAATGTTATTTACCACTTCTTTTCTAATGTTATTTATCTGATGTTTGAATGTTATTTCCCGCTTCTGTTCTAATGTAATTTTCCTGATGTTTGAATGTTATTTCCCGCCTCTTTTCTAATGTTAATTGCATGATGTTTGAATATTATTTCCTGATTCTCTTCTAATGCCATTTTCCTGATGTTTGAATGTTATTTCCCACTTCTTTTCTAATGCTATTTTTCTGACGTTTCAATGTTATTTCCAACTTCCTTTCTACTTTTATTTTCATTATGTTTGAATGTTATATCCTGCTTCGTTTCTAATGTTATTTTACTGATGTTTGAATGTTACTTCCCACTTCTTTTCTAATGCCATTTTCCTGATGTTTAAATGTTAATTCCCGTTACTTTTCTAATGTTAATTTCCTGATGTTTAAATGTTATTTTCCACTTCTTTTCTAATGTTATTTTCCTGATGTTTGAATGTTATTTCCCGCTTCTGTTCTAATGTTATTTTCGATATATTTGAATCTTATTTCCCGCTTCTTTTCTAATGTTATTTTCCTGATGTTTGAATATAATTTCCCGCCTCTATTCTAATGTTATTTTTTTGATGTTTGATTATTTCCCGCTTCTTTTCTAATATTATTTTCCTGTTGTTTGTATGTTATTTCCCACTTATTTGCTCATGTTATTTTCCTTGTTTGAATGTTATTTCCCGCCACTTTACTAACGTTATTTCCCTGATGTTTGATTGTTATTTCCCTTTTTTTTTTTAATATGATTTTCCTGATGTTTGAATGTTACTTCCCACTTCTTTTCTAATGTTATTTTCCTGATGTTTAAATGTTATTTCCCACTTGTTTTCTAATGTTAATTTTCCTTATGTTTTAATATTATTTCCTGCTTCTTTTCAAATGTTATTTTCCTGATGTTTGAATGCTATTACCCGCTTTCTTTCTAATATTATTTTCCTGATGTATGAAGATTATTTCCCACTTCTTTTCTAATGTTAATTTCCTGATGTTCAAATGTTATTTCCCACTTCTATTCTAATGTTAATTTCCTGATGTTTAAATGTTATTTCCCGCTTCTTTTCTAATGTTAATTTCATAATGTTTAAATGTTAATTCCCACTTCTTTTCTAATGTTATTTATCTGATGTTTGAATGTTATTTCCCGCTTCTGTTCTAATGTAATTTTCCTGATGTTTGAATGTTATTTCCCGCTTCTTTTCTAAAGTTAATTTCCTGATGTTTAAATGGTATTTCCCACTTCTTTTCTAATGTTATTTTACTGATGTTTAAATGTTATTTCCCGCTTCTTTTCTAATGTTATTTTCCTTATGTTGGAATGTTATTTCCCGCTTCTTTTCTAATGTTATTTTCCTGATGTTTGAATGTAATTTCCCGCCTCTTTTCTAATGTTATTTTCCTGATGTTTGATTATTTCCCGCTTCTTTCTAATGTTATTTTCCTGATGTTTGAATGTTATTTCCCGCTTCTTTGCTAACGTTATTTTCCTGATGTTTGAATGTTACTTCCCACTTCCTTTCTAATCTAATTTTCCTGATGTTTAAATGTTATTTCCTGCTTCTTTTGTAATGTAATTTTACTGATGTTTAAATGTTTTTTCTCCCTTATATTCTAATGTT
This sequence comes from Narcine bancroftii, assembly GCF_036971445.1. Lineage (NCBI taxonomy): Eukaryota > Metazoa > Chordata > Chondrichthyes > Torpediniformes > Narcinidae > Narcine > Narcine bancroftii. The sequence continues at coordinate 5,641,381 of NW_027211808.1, forward strand.
ATTTTCATGATGTTTGAATGTTATTACGCGCTTCCTTTCTAATGTTATTTCCTCTTGTTTTAATGTTATTTCCCGCTTCTTTTCTAATGTTTTTTTTCATGATGTTTGAATGTTGTTTGCTGCTTCTTTTCTAATGTAATTTTCCTGATGTTTGAATGTTATCTCCCATTTCTTTTCAAAAGTTATTTTCCTGATGTTTTAATGTTATTTACCACTTCTTTTCTGACGTTATTTTCCTGATGTTTGAATGTTACTTCCCACTTCCTTTCTAATGTAATTTTACTGATGTTTAAATGTTATTTCCTGCTTCTTTTGTAATGTAATTTTACTGATGTTTGAATGTTATTTCTCTCTTATTTTCTAATGATATTTTCATGATGTTTGAATGTTATTACGCGCTTCCTTTCTAATGTTATTTCCTCTTGTTTTAATGTTATTTCCCGCTTCTTTTCTAATGTTTTTTTCATGATGTTTGAATGTTGTTTGCTGCTTCTTTTCTAATGTAATTTTCCTGATGTTTGAATGTTATCTCCCATTTCATTTCTAAAGTTATTTTCCTGATGTTTTAATGTTATTTACCACTTCTTTTCTAATGTTATTTATCTGATGTTTGAATGTTATTTCCCGCTTCTGTTCTAATGTAATTTTCCTGATGTTTGAATGTTATTTCCCGCTTCTTTTCTAATGTTAATTGCATGATGTTTGAATATTATTTCTTGAATCTCTTCTAATGCTATTTTCCTGATGTTTGAATGTTATTTCCCACTTCTTTTCTAATGCTATTTTTCTGACGTTTCAATGTTATTTCCAACATCCTTTCTACTGTTATTTTCATTATGTTTGAATGTTATATCTTTCTTCGTTTCTAATGTTAATTTCCTGATGTTTAAATGGTATTTTCCACTTCTTTTCTAATGTTATTTTCCTGATGTTTGAATGTTATTTCCCGCTTCTGTTTTAATGTTATTTTCGATATATTTGAATCTTATTTCCCGCTTCTTTTCTAATGTTATTTTCCTGATGTTTGAATATAATTTCCCTCCTCTTTTCTAATGTTATTTTTTTGATGTTTGATTATTTCCCGCTTCTTTTCTAATATTATTTTCCTGTTGTTTGTATGTTATTTCCCACTTATTTGCTAATGTTATTTTCCTTATGTTTCAATGTTATTTCCCGCCACTTTACTAACGTTATTTTCCTGATGTTTGAATGTTATATCCCTTTTTTTTCTAATATGATTTTCCTGATGTTTGAATGTTACTTCCCACTTCTTTTCTAATGTTATTTTCCTTATGTTTGAATGTTGTTTTCTGCTTATCTTCTAATGTTATTTTCCTGATGTTTGAATGTAATTTCCCGCCTCTTTTCTAATGTTATTTTCCTGATGTTTGATTATTTCCCGCTTTTTTCTAATGTTATTTTCCTGATGTTTGAATGTTATTTCCCGCTTCTTTGCTAACGTTATTTTCCTGATGTTTGAATGTTACTTCCCACTTCCTTTCTAATCTAATTTTCCTGATGTTTAAATGTTATTTCCTGCTTCTTTTGTAATGTAATTTTACTGATGTTTAAATGTTTTTTCTCCCTTATATTCTAATGTTATTTTCATGATATTTGAATGTTATTACGCGCTTCCTTTCTAATGTTATTTCCTCTTGTTTTAATGTTATTTCCCGCTTCTTTTCTAATGTTTTTTTCATGATTTTTGAATGTTGTTTGCTGCTTCTTTTCTAATGTAATTTTCCTGATGTTTGAATGTTATCTCCCATTTCTTTTCAAAAGTTATTTTCCTGATGTTTTAATGTTATTTACCACTTCTTTTCTAATGATATTTTCATGATGTTTGAATGTTATTACGCGCTTCCTTTCTAATGTTATTTCCTCATGTTTTAATGTTATTTCCCGCTTGTGTTCTAATGTTTTCTTAATGATGTTTGAATGTTATTTCCTGCTTCTTTTCTAATGTAATTTTCCTGATGTTTGAATGTTATCTCCCATTTCTTTTCTAAAGTTATTTTCCTGATGTTTGAATGTTATTTCCCTCTTCTTTTCTAATGTTATTTTCCTGATGTTTGAATGTTGTTTTCTGCTTATCTTCTAATGTTATTTTCCTGATTTTTGAATGTTATTTCCCGCTTCTTTTCTAATGTTAATTTCATGATGTTTGAATATTACTTCGTGCTTCTCTTCTAATGCAATTTATTTGATGTTTGAATGTTATTTCCCACATATTTTCTAATGTTATTATCCTAATGTTTGATTATTTCCCGCTTCTTTTCAAATGTTATTTTAGTGATGTTTGAGTGATATTTCCCACTTCTTTTCTATTGTTATTTTCCTGATGTTTGAATGTTATTTACGGCTTATTTTCTAATGTTATTATCCTGATGTTTGATTATTTCCCGCTTCTTTTCTAATGTTATTTTCCTGATGTTTGAATTTGATTTCCCGCTCCATTTCTAATGTTATTTTAGTGATGTTTGAATGATATTTCCCACTTCTTTTCTATTGTTATTTTCCTGATGTTTGAATGTTATTTACCGCTTATTTCCTAATGTTATTTTCCCGATGTTTAAATTTTATTTCCCTCTTCATTTCTAATGTTAATGCCGTGATGTTTAAATGTTATTTCCCACTTCTTTTCTAATGTTAATTTCCAGATTTTTGAATGTTATTTCACGATTGATTTCGAATGATAATTTCAAGATGTTTGAATGTTACTTCGCACTTCTTTTCTAATGCTATTTTCCTGAAGTTTGAATGTTATTTCCAATTTTTTTTAATGTTATTTTCCTGATGTTTGATTGTTACTTCGCACTTCGTTTCTAAAGTTATTTTCCTGATGTTTGAATGTTACTTCCCACTTCTTTTCTACTGCTATTTTCCTGATCTTTGAATGTTATTTCCCACTTCTTTTCTAATGTTATTTTCCTGATGTTTTTATCTTATTCCCCACTTCTTTTCTAATGTTATTTTCCTGATGTTTAAATGTTATTTCCCACTTGATTTCTAATGTTAATTTCCTGATGTTTAAATTTTATTTCCCACTTGATTTCTAATGTTAATTTCCTGATGTTTAAATGTTATTTCCCACTTCTTTTCTAATATAATTTTCCTTATGTTTTAATATTATTTCCTGCTTCTTTTCAAATGTTATTTTCTTGATGTTTGAATGCTATTACCCGCTTCCTTTCTAATATTATTTTCCTGATGTTTGAATGTTATTTCCCGCTTCTGTTCTAATGTTATTTTCCTGATGTTTGAATGTTATTTCCTACTTCTTTTCTAACGTTAATTTCGTGATGTTTAAATGTTAATTCCCACTTCTTTTCTAATGTCATTTTCCTGATGTTTGAATGTTATTTCCCGCTTCTGTTCTAATGTTATTTTCCTGATGTTTGAATGTTATTTCCCGCTTATTTTCTAATGTTAATTTCATGATGTTTCAATATTATTTCCTGCTTCTCTTCTAATGCTATTTATTTGAAGTTTGAATGTTATTTCCCATTTATTTTCTAATGCTATTTTTCTGATATTTCATTGTTATTTCCAACTTCCTTTCTATTGTTATTTTCATTATGTTTGAATGTTATTTCCCGCTTCTTTTCTAATGTTATTTTCCTTATATTTGAATGTTATTTCTCGCTTCTTTTCTAATGTTATTTTCCTAATGTTTGAATTTGTATTTCCTGCTCCTTTTCTAATGTTATTTTAGTGATGTTTCAATGATATTTCCCACTTCTTTTCTATTCTAATTTTCCTGATGTTTGAATGTTATTTACCACTTCTTTTCTAATGTTATTTATCTGATGTTTGAATGTTATTTCCCGCTTCTGTTCTAATGTAATTTTCCTGATGTTTGAATGTTATTTCCCGCCTCTTTTCTAATGTTAATTGCATGATGTTTGAATATTATTTCCTGATTCTCTTCTAATGCCATTTTCCTGATGTTTGAATGTTATTTCCCACTTCTTTTCTAATGCTATTTTTCTGACGTTTCAATGTTATTTCCAACTTCCTTTCTACTTTTATTTTCATTATGTTTGAATGTTATATCCTGCTTCGTTTCTAATGTTATTTTACTGATGTTTGAATGTTACTTCCCACTTCTTTTCTAATGCTATTTTCCTGATGTTTAAATGTTAATTCCCGTTACTTTTCTAATGTTAATTTCCTGATGTTTAAATGTTATTTTCCACTTCTTTTCTAATGTTATTTTCCTGATGTTTGAATGTTATTTCCCGCTTCTGTTCTAATGTTATTTTCGATATATTTGAATCTTATTTCCCGCTTCTTTTCTAATGTTATTTTCCTGATGTTTGAATATAATTTCCCGCCTCTTTTCTAATGTTATTTTTTTGATGTTTGATTATTTCCCGCTTCTTTTCTAATATTATTTTCCTGTTGTTTGTATGTTATTTCCCACTTATTTGCTCATGTTATTTTCCTTGTTTGAATGTTATTTCCCGCCACTTTACTAACGTTATTTCCCTGATGTTTGAATGTTATATCCCTTTTTTTTCTAATATGATTTTCCTGATGTTTGAATGTTACTTCCCACTTCTTTTCTAATGTTATTTTCCTGATGTTTAAATGTTATTTCCCACTTGTTTTCTAATGTTAATTTTCCTTATGTTTTAATATTATTTCCTGCTTCTTTTCAAATGTTATTTTCCTGATGTTTGAATGCTATTACCCGCTTTCTTTCTAATATTATTTTCCTGATGTTTGAAGATTATTTCCCACTTCTTTTCTAATGTTAATTTCCTGATGTTTAAATGTTATTTCCCACTTCTATTCTAATGTTAATTTCCTGATGTTTAAATGTTATTTCCCGCTTCTTTTCTAATGTTAATTTCATAATGTTTAAATGTTAATTCCCACTTCTTTTCTAATGTTATTTATCTGATGTTTGAATGTTATTTCCCGCTTCTGTTCTAATGTAATTTTCCTGATGTTTGAATGTTATTTCCCGCTTCTTTTCTAAAGTTAATTTCCTGATGTTTAAATGGTATTTCCCACTTCTTTTCTAATGTTATTTTACTGATGTTTAAATGTTATTTCCCGCTTCTTTTCTAATGTTATTTTCCTTATGTTGGAATGTTATTTCCCGCTTCTTTTCTAATGTTATTTTCCTGATGTTTGAATGTAATTTCCCGCCTCTTTTCTAATGTTATTTTCCTGATGTTTGATTATTTCCCGCTTCTTTCTAATGTTATTTTCCTGATGTTTGAATGTTATTTCCCGCTTCTTTGCTAACGTTATTTTCCTGATGTTTGAATGTTACTTCCCACTTCCTTTCTAATCTAATTTTCCTGATGTTTAAATGTTATTTCCTGCTTCTTTTGTAATGTAATTTTACTGATGTTTAAATGTTTTTTCTCCCTTATATTCTAATGTTATTTTCATGATGTTTGAATGTTATTACGCGCTTCCTTTCTAATGTTTTTTCCTCTTGTTTTAATGTTATTTCCCGCTTCTTTTCTAATGTAATTTTCCTTATGTTTGAATGTTATTTCCCGCTTCTTTTCTAATGTTATTTTCCTGATGTTTGAATGTAATTTCCCGCCTCTTTTCTAATATGATTTTCCTGATGTTTGTATGTTACTTCCCACTTCTTTTCTAATGTAATTTTGCTGATGTTTAAATGTTATTTCCTGCTTCTTTTGTAATGTAATTTTACTGATGTTTAAATGTTATTTCTCTCTTATTTTCTAATGTTATTTTCATGATGTTTGAATGTTATTACGCACTTCCTTTCTAATGTTATTTCCTCTTGTTTTAATGTTATTTCCCGCTTCTTTTCTAATGTTTTTTTCATGATGTTTGAATGTTGTTTGCTGCTTCTTTTCTAATGTAATTTTCCTGATGTTTGAATGTTATCTCCCATTTCTTTTCTAAAGTTATTTTCCTGATGTTTTAATGTTATTTACCACTTCTTTTCTAATGTTATTTATCTGATGTTTGAATGTTATTTCCCGCTTCTGTTCTAATGTAATTTTCCTGATGTTTGAATGTTATTTCCCGCTTCTTTTCTAATGTTAATTGCATGATGTTTGAATATTATTTCTTGATTCTCTTCTAATGCTATTTTCCTGATGTTTGAATGTTATTTCCCACTTCTTTTCTAATGCTATTTTTCTGACGTTTCAATGTTATTTCCAACTTCCTTTCTACTGTTATTTTCATTATGTTTGAATGTTATATCCTTCTTCGTTTCTAATGTTAATTTCCTGATGTTTAAATGGTATTTTCCACTTCTTTTCTAATGTTATTTTCCTGATGTTTGAATGTTATTTCCCGCTTCTGTTCTAATGTTATTTTCGATATATTTGAATCTTATTTCCCGCTTCTTTTCTAATGTTATTTTCCTGATGTTTGAATATAATTTCCAGCCTCTTTTCTAATGTTATTTTTTTGATGTTTGATTATTTCCCGCTTCTTTTCTAATATTATTTTCCTGTTGTTTGTATGTTATATCCCACTTATTTGCTAATGTTATTTTCCTTATGTTTCAATGTTATTTCCCGCCACTTTACTAACGTTATTTCCCTGATGTTTGAATGTTATTTCCCTTTTTTTTCTAATATGATTTTCCTGATGTTTGAATGTTACTTCCCACTTCTTTTCTAATGTTATTTTCCTTATGTTTAAATGTTATTTCCCACTTGTTTTCTAATGTTAATTTCCTGAAGTTTAAATGTTATTTCCCACTTCTTTTCTAATGTTATTTTCCTGATGATTAAATATTATTTCCCACTTCTTTTCTAATGTTAATTTCCTGATGTTTAAATGTTATTTCCCACTTCTATTCTAAAGTTAATTTCCTGATGTGTAAATGGTATTTCCCACTTCTTTTCTAATGTTGTTTTACGGATGTTTAAATGTTATTTCCCGCTTCTTTTCTAATGTTATTTTCCTTATGTTTGAATGTTATTTCCCGCTTCTTTTCTAATGTTATTTTCCTGATGTTTGAATGTAATTTCCCGCCTCTTTTCTAATATGATTTTCCTGATGTCTGTATGTTACTTCCCACTTCTTTTCTAATGTAATTTTCCTGATGTTTAAATGTTATTTCCTGCTTCTTTTGTAATGTAATTTTACTGATGTTTAAATGTTATTTCCCGCTTCTTTTCTAATGTTATTTTCCTTATGTTTGAATGTTATATCCTTCTTCGTTTCTAATGTTAATTTCCTGATGTTTAAATGGTATTTTCCACTTCTTTTCTAATGTTATTTTCCTGATGTTTAAATGTTATTTCCCGCTTCTTTTCTAATGTTAATTTCATAATGTTTAAATGTTAATTCCCACTTCTTTTCTAATGTTATTTATCTGATGTTTGAATGTTATTTCCCGCTTCTTTTCTAATGTTATTTTCCTTATGTTTGAATGTTATTTCCCGCTTCTTTTCTAATGTTATTTTCCTGATGTTGGAATGTAATTTCCCGCCTCTTTTCTAATGTTATTTTCCTGATGTTTGATTATTTCCCGCTTCTTTTCTAATATTATTTTTCCTGATGTTTGTATGTTATTTCCCGCCACTTTACTAACGTTATTTGCCTGATGTTTGAATGTTATATCCCACTTCTTTTCTAATGTTATTTTCCTGATGTTTGAATGTTATTTCCCGCCTTTTTCCAATGTTATTATACTGATGTTTGATTATTTCCCGCTTCTTTTCTAATGTTAATTGCATGATGTTTGAATATTATTTCTTGATTCTCTTCTAATGCCATTTTCCTGATGTTTCAATGTTATTACCCGCTTCCTTTCTGATATTATTTTCCTGATGTTTGAATGTTATTTCCCGCTTCCTTTCTAATGTTATTTTACTGATGTTTGAATGTTATTTCCCGCTTCTGTTCTAATGTTATTTTCCTGATGTTTGAATGTTATTTCCCGCTTATTTTCTAATGTTAATTTCATGATGTTTCAATATTATTTCCTGCTTCTCTTCTAATGCTATTTACTTGAAGTTTGAATGTTATTTCCCATTTATTTTCTAATGCTATTTTTCTGATATTTCATTGTTATTTCCAACTTCCTTTCTATTGTTATTTTCATTATGTTTGAATGTTATTTCCCGCTTCTTTTCTAATGTTATTTTCCTTATATTTGAATGTTATTTCTCGCTTCTTTTCTAATGTTATTTTCCTGATGTTTGAATTTCTATTTCCTGCTCCTTTTCTAATGTTATTTTAGTGATGTTTGAATGATATTTCCCACTTCTTTTCTATTCTAATTTTCCTGATGTTTGAATGTTATTTCCCGCTTCTTTTCTAATGTTATTTTCCTGATGTTTGAATGTAATTTCCCGCCTCTTTTCTAATGTTATTTTCCTGATGTTTGATTATTTCCCGCTTCTTTCTAATGTTATTTTCCTGATGTTTGAATGTTATTTCCCGCTTCTTTGCTAACGTTATTTTCCTGATGTTTGAATGTTACTTCCCACTTCCTTTCTAATCTAATTTTCCTGATGTTTAAATGTTATTTCCTGCTTCTTTTGTAATGTAATTTTACTGATGTTTAAATGTTTTTTCTCCCTTATATTCTAATGTTATTTTCATGATATTTGAATGTTATTACGCGCTTCCTTTCTAATGTTATTTCCTCTTGTTTTAATGTTATTTCCCGCTTCTTTTCTAATGTTTTTTTCATGATGTTTGAATGTTGTTTGCTGCTTCTTTTCTAATGTAATTTTCCTGATGTTTGAATGTTATCTCCCATTTCTTTTCAAAAGTTATTTTCCTGATGTTTTAATGTTATTTACCACTTCTTTTCTAATGATATTTTCATGATGTTTGAATGTTATTACGCGCTTCCTTTCTAATGTTATTTCCTCATGTTTTAATGTTATTTCCCGCTTCTGTTCTAATGTTTTCTTAATGATGTTTGAATGTTATTTCCTGCTTCTTTTCTAATGTAATTTTCCTGATGTTTGAATGTTATCTCCCATTTCTTTTCTAAAGTTATTTTCCTGATGTTTGAATGTTATTTCCCTCTTCTTTTCTAATGTTATTTTCCTGATGTTTGAATGTTGTTTTCCGCTTATCTTCTAATGTTATTTTCCTGATTTTTGAATGTTATTTCCCGCTTCTTTTCTAATGTTAATTTCATGATGTTTGAATATTACTTCGTGCTTCTCTTCTAATGCAATTTATTTGATGTTTGAATGTTATTTCCCACATATTTTCTAATGTTATTATCCTAATGTTTGATTATTTCCCGCTTCTTTTCAAATGTTATTTTAGTGATGTTTGAATGATATTTCCCACTTCTTTTCTATTGTTATTTTCCTGATGTTTGAATGTTATTTACGGCTTATTTTCTAATGTTATTATCCTGATGTTTGATTATTTCCCGCTTCTTTTCTAATGTTATTTTCCTGATGTTTGAATTTGATTTCCCGCTCCATTTCTAATGTTATTTTAGTGATGTTTGAATGATATTTCCCACTTCTTTTCTATTGTTATTTTCCTGATGTTTGAATGTTATTTACCGCTTATTTCCTAATGTTATTTTCCCGATGTTTAAATTTTATTTCCCTCTTCATTTCTAATGTTAATGCCGTGATGTTTAAATGTTATTTCCCACTTCTTTTCTAATGTTAATTTCCAGATTTTTGAATGTTATTTCACGATTGATTTCGAATGATAATTTCAAGATGTTTGAATGTTACTTCGCACTTCTTTTCTAATGCTATTTTCCTGAAGTTTTAATGTTATTTCCAATTTTTTTTAATGTTATTTTCCTGATGTTTGAATGTTACTTCGCACTTCGTTTCTAAAGTTATTTTCCTGATGTTTGAATGTTACTTCCCACTTCTTTTCTACTGCTATTTTCCTGATCTTTGAATGTTATTTCCCACTTCTTTTCTAATGTTATTTTCCTGATGTTTTTATCTTATTCCCCACTTCTTTTCTAATGTTATTTTCCTGATGTTTAAATGTTATTTCCCACTTGATTTCTAATGTTAATTTCCTGATGTTTAAATGTTATTTCCCACTTGATTTCTAATGTTAATTTCCTGATGTTTAAATGTTATTTCCCACTTCTTTTCTAATGCTATTTTTCTGACGTTTCAATGTTATTTCCAACTTCCTTTCTACTTTTATTTTCATTATGTTTGAATGTTATATCCTGCTTCGTTTCTAATGTTATTTTACTGATGTTTGAATGTTACTTCCCACTTCTTTTCTAATGCTATTTTCCTGATGTTTAAATGTTAATTCCCGTTACTTTTCTAATGTTAATTTCCTGATGTTTAAATGTTATTTTCCACTTCTTTTCTAATGTTATTTTCCTGATGTTTGAATGTTATTTCCCGCTTCTGTTCTAATGTTATTTTCGATATATTTGAATCTTATTTCCCGCTTCTTTTCTAATGTTATTTTCCTGATGTTTGAATATAATTTCCCGCCTCTTTTCTAATGTTATTTTTTTGATGTTTGATTATTTCCCGCTTCTTTTCTAATATTATTTTCCTGTTGTTTGTATGTCATTTCCCACTTATTTGCTCATGTTATTTTCCTTGTTTGAATGTTATTTCCCGCCACTTTACTAACGTTATTTCCCTGATGTTTGAATGTTATATCCCTTTTTTTTCTAATATGATTTTCCTGATGTTTGAATGTTACTTCCCACTTCTTTTCTAATGTTATTTTCCTGATGTTTAAATGTTATTTCCCACTTGTTTTCTAATGTTAATTTTCCTTATGTTTTAATATTATTTCCTGCTTCTTTTCAAATGTTATTTTCCTGATGTTTGAATGCTATTACCCGCTTTCTTTCTAATATTATTTTCCTGATGTTTGAAGATTATTTCCCACTTCTTTTCTAATGTTAATTTCCTGATGTTTAAATGTTATTTCCCACTTCTATTCTAATGTTAATTTCCTGATGTTTAAATGTTATTTCCCGCTTCTTTTCTAATGTTAATTTCATAATGTTTAAATGTTAATTCCCACTTCTTTTCTAATGTTATTTATCTGATGTTTGAATGTTATTTCCCGCTTCTGTTCTAATGTAATTTTCCTGATGTTTGAATGTTATTTCCCGCTTCTTTTCTAAAGTTAATTTCCTGATGTTTAAATGGTATTTCCCACTTCTTTTCTAATGTTATTTTACTGATGTTTAAATGTTATTTCCCGCTTCTTTTCTAATGTTATTTTCCTTATGTTGGAATGTTATTTCCCGCTTCTTTTCTAATGTTATTTTCCTGATGTTTGAATGTAATTTCCCGCCTCTTTTCTAATGTTATTTTCCTGATGTTTGATTATTTCCCGCTTCTTTCTAATGTTATTTTCCTGATGTTTGAATGTTATTTCCCGCTTCTTTGCTAACGTTATTTTCCTGATGTTTGAATGTTACTTCCCACTTCCTTTCTAATCTAATTTTCCTGATGTTTAAATGTTATTTCCTGCTTCTTTTGTAATGTAATTTTACTGATGTTTAAATGTTTTTTCTCCCTTATATTCTAATGTTATTTTCATGATGTTTGAATGTTATTACGCGCTTCCTTTCTAATGTTTTTTCCTCTTGTTTTAATGTTATTTCCCGCTTCTTTTCTAATGTAATTTTCCTTATGTTTGAATGTTATTTCCCGCTTCTTTTCTAATGTTATTTTCCTGATGTTTGAATGTAATTTCCCGCCTCTTTTCTAATGTTATTTTCCTGATGTTTGATTATTTCCCGCTTCTTTCTAATGTTATTTTCCTGATGTTTGAATGTTATTTCCCGCTTCTTTGCTAACGTTATTTTCCTGATGTTTGAATGTTACTTCCCACTTCCTTTCTAATCTAATTTTCCTGATGTTTAAATGTTATTTCCTGCTTCTTTTGTAATGTAATTTTACTGATGTTTAAATGTTTTTTCTCCCTTATATTCTAATGTTATTTTCATGATGTTTGAATGTTATTACGCGCTTCCTTTCTAATGTTTTTTCCTCTTGTTTTAATGTTATTTCCCGCTTCTTTTCTAATGTAATTTTCCTTATGTTTGAATGTTATTTCCCGCTTCTTTTCTAATGTTATTTTCCTGATGTTTGAATGTAATTTCCCGCCTCTTTTCTAATATGATTTTCCTGATGTTTGTATGTTACTTCCCACTTCTTTTCTAATGTAATTTTGCTGATGTTTAAATGTTATTTCCTGCTTCTTTTGTAATGTAATTTTACTGATGTTTAAATGTTATTTCTCTCTTATTTTCTAATGTTATTTTCATGACGTTTGAATGTTATTACGCACTTCCTTTCTAATGTTATTTCCTCTTGTTTTAATGTTATTTCCCGCTTCTTTTCTAATGTTTTTTTCATGATGTTTGAATGTTGTTTGCTGCTTCTTTTCTAATGTAATTTTCCTGATGTTTGAATGTTATCTCCCATTTCTTTTCTAAAGTTATTTTCCTGATGTTTTAATGTTATTTACCACTTCTTTTCTAATGTTATTTATCTGATGTTTGAATGTTATTTCCCGCTTCTGTTCTAATGTAATTTTCCTGATGTTTGAATGTTATTTCCCGCTTCTTTTCTAATGTTAATTGCATGATGTTTGAATATTATTTCTTGATTCTCTTCTAATGCTATTTTCCTGATGTTTGAATGTTATTTCCCACTTCTTTTCTAATGCTATTTTTCTGACGTTTCAATGTTATTTCCAACTTCCTTTCTACTGTTATTTTCATTATGTTTGAATGTTATATCCTTCTTCGTTTCTAATGTTAATTTCCTGATGTTTAAATGGTATTTTCCACTTCTTTTCTAATGTTATTTTCCTGATGTTTGAATGTTATTTCCCGCTTCTGTTCTAATGTTATTTTCGATATATTTGAATCTTATTTCCCGCTTCTTTTCTAATGTTATTTTCCTGATGTTTGAATATAATTTCCAGCCTCTTTTCTAATGTTATTTTTTTGATGTTTGATTATTTCCCGCTTCTTTTCTAATATTATTTTCCTGTTGTTTGTATGTTATATCCCACTTATTTGCTAATGTTATTTTCCTTATGTTTCAATGTTATTTCCCGCCACTTTACTAACGTTATTTCCCTGATGTTTGAATGTTATTTCCCTTTTTTTTCTAATATGATTTTCCTGATGTTTGAATGTTACTTCCCACTTCTTTTCTAATGTTATTTTCCTTATGTTTAAATGTTATTTCCCACTTGTTTTCTAATGTTAATTTCCTGAAGTTTAAATGTTATTTCCCACTTCTTTTCTAATGTTATTTTCCTGATGATTAAATATTATTTCCCACTTCTTTTCTAATGTTAATTTCCTGATGTTTAAATGTTATTTCCCACTTCTATTCTAAAGTTAATTTCCTGATGTGTAAATGGTATTTCCCACTTCTTTTCTAATGTTGTTTTACGGATGTTTAAATGTTATTTCCCGCTTCTTTTCTAATGTTATTTTCCTTATGTTTGAATGTTATTTCCCGCTTCTTTTCTAATGTTATTTTCCTGATGTTTGAATGTAATTTCCCGCCTCTTTTCTAATATGATTTTCCTGATGTCTGTATGTTACTTCCCACTTCTTTTCTAATGTAATTTTCCTGATGTTTAAATGTTATTTCCTGCTTCTTTTGTAATGTAATTTTACTGATGTTTAAATGTTATTTCCCGCTTCTTTTCTAATGTTATTTTCCTTATGTTTGAATGTTATATCCTTCTTCGTTTCTAATGTTAATTTCCTGATGTTTAAATGGTATTTTCCACTTCTTTTCTAATGTTATTTTCCTGATGTTTAAATGTTATTTCCCGCTTCTTTTCTAATGTTAATTTCATAATGTTTAAATGTTAATTCCCACTTCTTTTCTAATGTTATTTATCTGATGTTTGAATGTTATTTCCCGCTTCTTTTCTAATGTTATTTTCCTTATGTTTGAATGTTATTTCCCGCTTCTTTTCTAATGTTATTATCCTGATGTTGGAATGTAATTTTCCGCCTCTTTTCTAATGTTATTTTCCTGATGTTTGATTATTTCCCGCTTCTTTTCTAATATTATTTTTCCTGATGTTTGTATGTTATTTCCCGCCACTTTACTAACGTTATTTGCCTGATGTTTGAATGTTATATCCCACTTCTTTTCTAATGTTATTTTCCTGATGTTTGAATGTTATTTCCCGCCTTTTTCCAATGTTATTATACTGATGTTTGATTATTTCCCGCTTCTTTTCTAATGTTAATTGCATGATGTTTGAATAATATTTCTTGATTCTCTTCTAATGCCATTTTCCTGATGTTTCAATGTTATTACCCGCTTCCTTTCTGATATTATTTTCCTGATGTTTGAATGTTATTTCCCGCTTCCTTTCTAATGTTATTTTACTGATGTTTGAATGTTATTTCCCGCTTCTGTTCTAATGTTATTTTCCTGATGTTTGAATGTTATTTCCCGCTTATTTTCTAATGTTAATTTCATGATGTTTCAATATTATTTCCTGCTTCTCTTCTAATGCTATTTACTTGAAGTTTGAATGTTATTTCCCATTTATTTTCTAATGCTATTTTTCTGATATTTCATTGTTATTTCCAACTTCCTTTCTATTGTTATTTTCATTATGTTTGAATGTTATTTCCCGCTTCTTTTCTAATGTTATTTTCCTTATATTTGAATGTTATTTCTCGCTTCTTTTCTAATGTTATTTTCCTGATGTTTGAATTTCTATTTCCTGCTCCTTTTCTAATGTTATTTTAGTGATGTTTGAATGATATTTCCCACTTCTTTTCTATTCTAATTTTCCTGATGTTTGAATGTTATTTCCCGCTTCTTTTCTAATGTTATTTTCCTGATGTTTGAATGTAATTTCCCGCCTCTTTTCTAATGTTATTTTCCTGATGTTTGATTATTTCCCGCTTCTTTCTAATGTTATTTTCCTGATGTTTGAATGTTATTTCCCGCTTCTTTGCTAACGTTATTTTCCTGATGTTTGAATGTTACTTCCCACTTCCTTTCTAATCTAATTTTCCTGATGTTTAAATGTTATTTCCTGCTTCTTTTGTAATGTAATTTTACTGATGTTTAAATGTTTTTTCTCCCTTATATTCTAATGTTATTTTCATGATATTTGAATGTTATTACGCGCTTCCTTTCTAATGTTATTTCCTCTTGTTTTAATGTTATTTCCCGCTTCTTTTCTAATGTTTTTTTCATGATGTTTGAATATTGTTTGCTGCTTCTTTTCTAATGTAATTTTCCTGATGTTTGAATGTTATCTCCCATTTCTTTTCAAAAGTTATTTTCCTGATGTTTTAATGTTATTTACCACTTCTTTTCTAATGATATTTTCATGATGTTTGAATGTTATTACGCGCTTCCTTTCTAATGTTATTTCCTCATGTTTTAATGTTATTTCCCGCTTCTGTTCTAATGTTTTCTTAATGATGTTTGAATGTTATTTCCTGCTTCTTTTCTAATGTAATTTTCCTGATGTTTGAATGTTATCTCCCAGTTCTTTTCTAAAGTTATTTTCCTGATGTTTGAATGTTATTTCCCTCTTCTTTTCTAATGTTATTTTCCTGATGTTTGAATGTTGTTTTCCGCTTATCTTCTAATGTTATTTTCCTGATTTTTGAATGTTATTTCCCGCTTCTTTTCTAATGTTAATTTCATGATGTTTGAATATTACTTCGTGCTTCTCTTCTAATGCAATTTATTTGATGTTTGAATGTTATTTCCCACATATTTTCTAATGTTATTATCCTAATGTTTGATTATTTCCCGCTTCTTTTCAAATGTTATTTTAGTGATGTTTGAATGATATTTCCCACTTCTTTTCTATTGTTATTTTCCTGATGTTTGAATGTTATTTACGGCTTATTTTCTAATGTTATTATCCTGATGTTTGATTATTTCCCGCTTCTTTTCTAATGTTATTTTCCTGATGTTTGAATTTGATTTCCCGCTCCATTTCTAATGTTATTTTAGTGATGTTTGAATGATATTTCCCACTTCTTTTCTATTGTTATTTTCCTGATGTTTGAATGTTATTTACCGCTTATTTCCTAATGTTATTTTCCCGATGTTTAAATTTTATTTCCCTCTTCATTTCTAATGTTAATGCCGTGATGTTTAAATGTTATTTCCCACTTCTTTTCTAATGTTAATTTCCAGATTTTTGAATGTTATTTCACGATTGATTTCTAATGTTAATTTCCTGATGTTTAAATGTTATTTCCCACTTGATTTCTAATGTTAATTTCCTGATGTTTAAATGTTATTTCCCACTTCTTTTCTAATATAATTTTCCTTATGTTTTAATATTATTTCCTGCTTCTTTTCAAATGTTATTTTCTTGATGTTTGAATGCTATTACCCGCTTCCTTTCTAATATTATTTTCCTGATGTTTGAATGTTATTTCCCGCTTCTGTTCTAATGTTATTTTCCTGATGTTTGAATGTTATTTCCTACTTCTTTTCTAACGTTAATTTCGTGATGTTTAAATGTTAATTCCCACTTCTTTTCTAATGTCATTTTCCTGATGTTTGAATGTTATTTCCCGCTTATTTTCTAATGTTAATTTCATGATGTTTCAATATTAATTCCTGCTTCTCTTCTAATGCTATTTACTTGAAGTTTGAATGTTATTTCCCATTTATTTTCTAATGCTATTTTTCTGATATTTCATTGTTATTTCCAACTTCCTTTCTATTGTTATTTTCATTATGTTTGAATGTTATTTCCCGCTTCTTTTCTAATGTTATTTTCCTTATATTTGAATGTTATTTCTCGCTTCTTTTCTAATGTTATTTTCCTGATGTTTGAATTTGTATTTCCTGCTCCTTTTCTAATGTTATTTTAGTGATGTTTCAATGATATTTCCCACTTCTTTTCTATTCTAATTTTCCTGATGTTTGAATGTTATTTACCACTTCTTTTCTAATGTTATTTATCTGATGTTTGAATGTTATTTCCCGCTTCTGTTCTAATGTAATTTTCCTGATGTTTGAATGTTATTTCCCGCTTCTTTTCTAATGTTAATTGCATGATGTTTGAATATTATTTCCTGATTTTCTTCTAATGCCATTTTCCTGATGTTTGAATGTTATTTCCCACTTCTTTTCTAATGCTATTTTTCTGACGTTTCAATGTTATTTCCAACTTCCTTTCTACTTTTATTTTCATTATGTTTGAATGTTATATCCTGCTTCGTTTCTAATGTTATTTTACTGATGTTTGAATGTTACTTCCCACTTCTTTTCTAATGCTATTTTCCTGATGTTTAAATGTTAATTCCCGTTACTTTTCTAATGTTAATTTCCTGATGTTTAAATGTTATTTTCCACTTCTTTTCTAATGTTATTTTCCTGATGTTTGAATGTTATTTCCCGCTTCTGTTCTAATGTTATTTTCGATATATTTGAATCTTATTTCCCGCTTCTTTTCTAATGTTATTTTCCTGATGTTTGAATATAATTTCCCGCCTCTTTTCTAATGTTATTTTTTTGATGTTTGATTATTTCCCGCTTCTTTTCTAATATTATTTTCCTGTTGTTTGTATGTTATTTCCCACTTATTTGCTAATGTTATTTTCCTTGTTTGAATGTTATTTCCCGCCACTTTACTAACGTTATTTCCCTGATGTTTGATTGTTATTTCCCTTTTTTTTCTAATATGATTTTCCTGATGTTTGAATGTTACTTCCCACTTCTTTTCTAATGTTATTTTCCTGATGTTTAAATGTTATTTCCCACTTGTTTTCTAATGTTAATTTTCCTTATGTTTTAATATTATTTCCTGCTTCTTTTGTAATGTAATTTTACTGATGTTTAAATGTTTTTTCTCCCTTATATTCTAATGTTATTTTCATGATGTTTGAATGTTATTACGCGCTTCCTTTCTAATGTTATTTCCTCTTGTTTTAATGTTATTTCCCGCTTCTTTTCTAATGTTTTTTTTCATGATGTTTGAATGTTGTTTGCTGCTTCTTTTCTAATGTAATTTTCCTGATGTTTGAATGTTATCTCCCATTTCTTTTCAAAAGTTATTTTCCTGATGTTTTAATGTTATTTACCACTTCTTTTCTGACGTTATTTTCCTGATGTTTGAATGTTACTTCCCACTTCCTTTCTAATGTAATTTTACTGATGTTTAAATGTTATTTCCTGCTTCTTTTGTAATGTAATTTTACTGATGTTTGAATGTTATTTCTCTCTTATTTTCTAATGATATTTTCATGATGTTTGAATGTTATTACGCGCTTCCTTTCTAATGTTATTTCCTCTTGTTTTAATGTTATTTCCCGCTTCTTTTCTAATGTTTTTTTCATGATGTATGAATGTTGTTTGCTGCTTCTTTTCTAATGTAATTTTCCTGATGTTTGAATGTTATCTCCCATTTCTTTTCTAAAGTTATTTTCCTGATGTTTTAATGTTATTTACCACTTCTTTTCTAATGTTATTTATCTGATGTTTGAATGTTATTTCCCGCTTCTGTTCTAATGTAATTTTCCTGATGTTTGAATGTTATTTCCCGCTTCTTTTCTAATGTTAATTGCATGATGTTTGAATATTATTTCTTGATTCTCTTCTAATGCTATTTTCCTGATGTTTGAATGTTATTTCCCACTTCTTTTCTAATGCTATTTTTCTGACGTTTCAATGTTATTTCCAACATCCTTTCTACTGTTATTTTCATTATGTTTGAATGTTATATCTTTCTTCGTTTCTAATGTTAATTTCCTGATGTTTAAATGGTATTTTCCACTTCTTTTCTAATGTTATTTTCCTGATGTTTGAATGTTATTTCCAGCTTCTGTTCTAATGTTATTTTCGATATATTTGAATCTTATTTCCCGCTTCTTTTCTAATGTTACTTTCCTGATGTTTGAATATAATTTCCCTCCTCTTTTCTAATGTTATTTTTTTGATGTTTGATTATTTCCCGAATTTTTCTAATATTATTTTCCTTTTGTTTGTATGTTATTTCCCACTTATTTGCTAATGTTATTTTCCTTATGTTTCAATGTTATTTCCCGCCACTTTACTAACGTTATTTCCCTGATGTTTGAATGTTATATCCCTTTTTTTTCTAATATGATTTTCCTGATGTTTGAATGTTACTTCCCACTTCTTTTCTAATGTTATTTTCCTTATGTTTAAATGTTATTTCCCACTTGTTTTCTAATGTTAATTTCCTGATGTTTAAATGTTATTTCCCGCTCTGTTCTAATGTTATTTTCCTGATGTTTGAATGTTGTTTTCCGCTTATCTTCTAATGTTATTTTCCTGATTTTTTAATGTTATTTCCCGCTTCTTTTCTAATGTTAATTTCATGATGTTTGAATATTATTTCGTGCTTCTCTTGTAATGCAATTTATTTGATGTTTGAATGTTATTTCACACATATTTTCTAATGTTATTATCCTAATGTTTGATTATTTCCCGCTTCTTTTCTAATGTTAATTTCCTGATGTTTAAATGGTATTTCCCACTTCTTTTCTAATGTTATTTTACTGATGTTTTATTGTTATTTCCCACTTCTTTTCTAATGTAATTTTCCTTATGTTTGAATGTTATTTCCCGCTTCTTTTCTAATGTTATTTTCCTGATGTTTGAATGTAATTTCCCGCCTCTTTTCTAATATGATTTTCCTGATGTCTGTATGTTACTTCCCACTTCTTTTCTAATGTAATTTTCCTGATGTTTAAATGTTATTTCCTGCTTCTTTTGTAATGTAATTTTACTGATGTTTAAATGTTATTTCCCGCTTCTTTTCTAATGTTATTTTCCTTATGTTTGAATGTTATATCCTTCTTCGTTTCTAATGTTAATTTCCTGATGTTTAAATGGTATTTTCCACTTCTTTTCTAATGTTATTTTCCTGATGTTTAAATGTTATTTCCCGCTTCTTTTCTAATGTTAATTTCATAATGTTTAAATGTTAATTCCCACTTCTTTTCTAATGTTATTTATCTGATGTTTGAATGTTATTTCCCGCTTCTTTTCTAATGTTATTTTCCTTATGTTTGAATGTTATTTCCCGCTTCTTTTCTAATGTTATTTTCCTGATGTTGGAATGTAATTTCCCGCCTCTTTTCTAATGTTATTTTCCTGATGTTTGATTATTTCCCGCTTCTTTTCTAATATTATTTTTCCTGATGTTTGTATGTTATTTCCCGCCACTTTACTAACGTTATTTGCCTGATGTTTGAATGTTATATCCCACTTCTTTTCTAATGTTATTTTCCTGATGTTTGAATGTTATTTCCCGCCTTTTTCCAATGTTATTATACTGATGTTTGATTATTTCCCGCTTCTTTTCTAATGTTAATTGCATGATGTTTGAATATTATTTCTTGATTCTCTTCTAATGCCATTTTCCTGATGTTTCAATGTTATTACCCGCTTCCTTTCTGATATTATTTTCCTGATGTTTGAATGTTATTTCCCGCTTCCTTTCTAATGTTATTTTACTGATGTTTGAATGTTATTTCCCGCTTCTGTTCTAATGTTATTTTCCTGATGTTTGAATGTTATTTCCCGCTTATTTTCTAATGTTAATTTCATGATGTTTCAATATTATTTCCTGCTTCTCTTCTAATGCTATTTACTTGAAGTTTGAATGTTATTTCCCATTTATTTTCTAATGCTATTTTTCTGATATTTCATTGTTATTTCCAACTTCCTTTCTATTGTTATTTTCATTATGTTTGAATGTTATTTCCCGCTTCTTTTCTAATGTTATTTTCCTTATATTTGAATGTTATTTCTCGCTTCTTTTCTAATGTTATTTTCCTGATGTTTGAATTTCTATTTCCTGCTCCTTTTCTAATGTTATTTTAGTGATGTTTGAATGATATTTCCCACTTCTTTTCTATTCTAATTTTCCTGATGTTTGAATGTTATTTCCCGCTTCTTTTCTAATGTTATTTTCCTGATGTTTGAATGTAATTTCCCGCCTCTTTTCTAATGTTATTTTCCTGATGTTTGATTATTTCCCGCTTCTTTCTAATGTTATTTTCCTGATGTTTGAATGTTATTTCCCGCTTCTTTGCTAACGTTATTTTCCTGATGTTTGAATGTTACTTCCCACTTCCTTTCTAATCTAATTTTCCTGATGTTTAAATGTTATTTCCTGCTTCTTTTGTAATGTAATTTTACTGATGTTTAAATGTTTTTTCTCCCTTATATTCTAATGTTATTTTCATGATATTTGAATGTTATTACGCGCTTCCTTTCTAATGTTATTTCCTCTTGTTTTAATGTTATTTCCCGCTTCTTTTCTAATGTTTTTTTCATGATGTTTGAATGTTGTTTGCTGCTTCTTTTCTAATGTAATTTTCCTGATGTTTGAATGTTATCTCCCATTTCTTTTCAAAAGTTATTTTCCTGATGTTTTAATGTTATTTACCACTTCTTTTCTAATGATATTTTCATGATGTTTGAATGTTATTACGCGCTTCCTTTCTAATGTTATTTCCTCATGTTTTAATGTTATTTCCCGCTTCTGTTCTAATGTTTTCTTAATGATGTTTGAATGTTATTTCCTGCTTCTTTTCTAATGTAATTTTCCTGATGTTTGAATGTTATCTCCCATTTCTTTTCTAAAGTTATTTTCCTGATGTTTGAATGTTATTTCCCTCTTCTTTTCTAATGTTATTTTCCTGATGTTTGAATGTTGTTTTCCGCTTATCTTCTAATGTTATTTTCCTGATTTTTGAATGTTATTTCCCGCTTCTTTTCTAATGTTAATTTCATGATGTTTGAATATTACTTCGTGCTTCTCTTCTAATGCAATTTATTTGATGTTTGAATGTTATTTCCCACATATTTTCTAATGTTATTATCCTAATGTTTGATTATTTCCCGCTTCTTTTCAAATGTTATTTTAGTGATGTTTGAATGATATTTCCCACTTCTTTTCTATTGTTATTTTCCTGATGTTTGAATGTTATTTACGGCTTATTTTCTAATGTTATTATCCTGATGTTTGATTATTTCCCGCTTCTTTTCTAATGTTATTTTCCTGATGTTTGAATTTGATTTCCCGCTCCATTTCTAATGTTATTTTAGTGATGTTTGAATGATATTTCCCACTTCTTTTCTATTGTTATTTTCCTGATGTTTGAATGTTATTTACCGCTTATTTCCTAATGTTATTTTCCCGATGTTTAAATTTTATTTCCCTCTTCATTTCTAATGTTAATGCCGTGATGTTTAAATGTTATTTCCCACTTCTTTTCTAATGTTAATTTCCAGATTTTTGAATGTTATTTCACGATTGATTTCGAATGATAATTTCAAGATGTTTGAATGTTACTTCGCACTTCTTTTCTAATGCTATTTTCCTGAAGTTTTAATGTTATTTCCAATTTTTTTTAATGTTATTTTCCTGATGTTTGAATGTTACTTCGCACTTCGTTTCTAAAGTTATTTTCCTGATGTTTGAATGTTACTTCCCACTTCTTTTCTACTGCTATTTTCCTGATCTTTGAATGTTATTTCCCACTTGATTTCTAATGTTAATTTCCTGATGTTTAAATGTTATTTCCCACTTGATTTCTAATGTTAATTTCCTGATGTTTAAATGTTATTTCCCACTTCTTTTCTAATATAATTTTCCTTATGTTTTAATATTATTTCCTGCTTCTTTTCAAATGTTATTTTCTTGATGTTTGAATGCTATTACCCGCTTCCTTTCTAATATTATTTTCCTGATGTTTGAATGTTATTTCCCGCTTCTGTTCTAATGTTATTTTCCTGATGTTTGAATGTTATTTCCTACTTCTTTTCTAACGTTAATTTCGTGATGTTTAAATGTTAATTCCCACTTCTTTTCTAATGTCATTTTCCTGATGTTTGAATGTTATTTCCCGCTTATTTTCTAATGTTAATTTCATGATGTTTCAATATTAATTCCTGCTTCTCTTCTAATGCTGTTTACTTGAAGTTTGAATGTTATTTCCCATTTATTTTCTAATGCTATTTTTCTGATATTTCATTGTTATTTCCAACTTCCTTTCTATTGTTATTTTCATTATGTTTGAATGTTATTTCCCGCTTCTTTTCTAATGTTATTTTCCTTATATTTGAATGTTATTTCTCGCTTCTTTTCTAATGTTATTTTCCTGATGTTTGAATTTGTATTTCCTGCTCCTTTTCTAATGTTATTTTAGTGATGTTTCAATGATATTTCCCACTTCTTTTCTATTCTAATTTTCCTGATGTTTGAATGTTATTTACCACTTCTTTTCTAATGTTATTTATCTGATGTTTGAATGTTATTTCCCGCTTCTGTTCTAATGTAATTTTCCTGATGTTTGAATGTTATTTCCCGCTTCTTTTCTAATGTTAATTGCATGATGTTTGAATATTATTTCCTGATTTTCTTCTAATGCCATTTTCCTGATGTTTGAATGTTATTTCCCACTTCTTTTCTAATGCTATTTTTCTGACGTTTCAATGTTATTTCCAACTTCCTTTCTACTTTTATTTTCATTATGTTTGAATGTTATATCCTGCTTCGTTTCTAATGTTATTTTACTGATGTTTGAATGTTACTTCCCACTTCTTTTCTAATGCTATTTTCCTGATGTTTAAATGTTAATTCCCGTTACTTTTCTAATGTTAATTTCCTGATGTTTAAATGTTATTTTCCACTTCTTTTCTAATGTTATTTTCCTAATGTTTGAATGTTATTTCCCGCTTCTGTTCTAATGTTATTTTCGATATATTTGAATCTTATTTCCCGCTTCTTTTCTAATGTTATTTTCCTGATGTTTGAATATAATTTCCCGCCTCTTTTCTAATGTTATTTTTTTGATGTTTGATTATTTCCCGCTTCTTTTCTAATATTATTTTCCTGTTGTTTGTATGTTATTTCCCACTTATTTGCTAATGTTATTTTCCTTGTTTGAATGTTATTTCCCGCCACTTTACTAACGTTATTTCCCTGATGTTTGATTGTTATTTCCCTTTTTTTTCTAATATGATTTTCCTGATGTTTGAATGTTACTTCCCACTTCTTTTCTAATGTTATTTTCCTGATGTTTAAATGTTATTTCCCACTTGTTTTCTAATGTTAATTTTCCTTATGTTTTAATATTATTTCCTGCTTCTTTTCAAATGTTATTTTCCTGATGTTTGAATGCTATTACCCGCTTTCTTTCTAATATTATTTTCCTGATGTTTGAAGATTATTTCCCACTTCATTTCTAATGTTAATTTCCTGATGTTTAAATGTTATTTCCCACTTCTATTCTAATGTTAATTTCCTGATGTTTAAATGTTATTTCCCGCTTCTTTTCTAATGTTAATTTCATAATGTTTAAATGTTAATTCCCACTTCTTTTCTAATGTTATTTATCTGATGTTTGAATGTTATTTCCCGCTTCTGTTCTAATGTAATTTTCCTGATGTTTGAATGTTATTTCCCGCTTCTTTTCTAAAGTTAATTTCCTGATGTTTAAATGGTATTTCCCACTTCTTTTCTAATGTTATTTTACTGATGTTTAAATGTTATTTCCCGCTTCTTTTCTAATGTTATTTTCCTTATGTTGGAATGTTATTTCCCGCTTCTTTTCTAATGTTATTTTCCTGATGTTTGAATGTAATTTCCCGCCTCTTTTCTAATGTTATTTTCCTGATGTTTGATTATTTCCCGCTTCTTTCTAATGTTATTTTCCTGATGTTTGAATGTTATTTCCCGCTTCTTTGCTAACGTTATTTTCCTGATGTTTGAATGTTACTTCCCACTTCCTTTCTAATCTAATTTTCCTGATGTTTAAATGTTATTTCCTGCTTCTTTTTTAATGTAATTTTACTGATGTTTAAATGTTTTTTCTCCCTTATATTCTAATGTTATTTTCATGATGTTTGAATGTTATTACGCGCTTCCTTTCTAATGTTATTTCCTCTTGTTTTAATGTTATTTCCCGCTTCTTTTCTAATGTTTTTTTTCATGATGTTTGAATGTTGTTTGCTGCTTCTTTTCTAATGTAATTTTCCTGATGTTTGAATGTTATCTCCCATTTCTTTTCTAAAGTTATTTTCCTGATGTTTTAATGTTATTTACCACTTCTTTTCTAATGTTATTTATCTGATGTTTGAATGTTATTTCCCGCTTCTGTTCTAATGTAATTTTCCTGATGTTTGAATGTTATTTCCCGCTTCTTTTCTAATGTTAATTGCATGATGTTTGAATATTATTTCTTGATTCTCTTCTAATGCTATTTTCCTGATGTTTGAATGTTATTTCCCACTTCTTTTCTAATGCTATTTTTCTGACGTTTCAATGTTATTTCCAACATCCTTTCTACTGTTATTTTCATTATGTTTGAATGTTATATCTTTCTTCGTTTCTAATGTTAATTTCCTGATGTTTAAATGGTATTTTCCACTTCTTTTCTAATGTTATTTTCCTGATGTTTGAATGTTATTTCCCGCTTCTGTTCTAATGTTATTTTCGATATATTTGAATCTTATTTCCCGCTTCTTTTCTAATGTTACTTTCCTGATGTTTGAATATAATTTCCCTCCTCTTTTCTAATGTTATTTTTTTGATGTTTGATTATTTCCCGAATTTTTCTAATATTATTTTCCTTTTGTTTGTATGTTATTTCCCACTTATTTGCTAATGTTATTTTCCTTATGTTTCAATGTTATTTCCCGCCACTTTACTAACGTTATTTCCCTGATGTTTGAATGTTATATCCCTTTTTTTTCTAATATGATTTTCCTGATGTTTGAATGTTACTTCCCACTTCTTTTCTAATGTTATTTTCCTTATGTTTAAATGTTATTTCCCACTTGTTTTCTAATGTTAATTTCCTGATGTTTAAATGTTATTTCCCGCTCTGTTCTAATGTTATTTTCCTGATGTTTGAATGTTGTTTTCCGCTTATCTTCTAATGTTATTTTCCTGATTTTTTAATGTTATTTCCCGCTTCTTTTCTAATGTTAATTTCATGATGTTTGAATATTATTTCGTGCTTCTCTTGTAATGCAATTTATTTGATGTTTGAATGTTATTTCACACATATTTTCTAATGTTATTATCCTAATGTTTGATTATTTCCCGCTTCTTTTCTAATGTTAATTTCCTGATGTTTAAATGGTATTTCCCACTTCTTTTCTAATGTTATTTTACTGATGTTTTATTGTTATTTCCCACTTCTTTTCTAATGTAATTTTCCTTATGTTTGAATGTTATTTCCCGCTTCTTTTCTAATGTTATTTTCCTGATGTTTGAATGTAATTTCCCGCCTCTTTTCTAATGTTATTTTCCTGATGTTTGATTATTTCCCGCTTTTTTCTAATGTTAATTTCCTGATGTTTAAATGGTATTTCCCACTTCTTTTCTAATGTTATTTTACTGATGTTTGAATGTTATTTCCCGCTTCTGTTCTAATGTAATTTTCCTGATGTTTGAATGTTATTTCCCGCTTCTTTTCTAAAGTTAATTTCCTGATGTTTAAATGGTATTTCCCACTTCTTTTCTAATGTTATTTTACTGATGTTTAAATGTTATTTCCCGCTTCTTTTCTAATGTTATTTTCCTTATGTTTGAATGTTATTTCCCGCTTCTTTTCTAATGTTATTCTCCTGATGTTGGAATGTAATTTCCCGCCTCTTTTCTAATGTTATTTTCCTGATGTTTGATTATTTCCCGCTTCTTTTCTAATATTATTTTTCCTGATGTTTGTATGTTATTTCCCGCCACTTTACTAACGTTATTTGCCTGATGTTTGAATGTTATATCCCACTTCTTTTCTAATGTTATTTTCCTGATGTTTGAATGTTATTTCCCGCCTTTTTCCAATGTTATTATACTGATGTTTGATTATTTCCCGCTTCTTTTCTAATGTTAATTGCATGATGTTTGAATATTATTTCTTGATTCTCTTCTAATGCCATTTTCCTGATGTTTCAATGTTATTACCCGCTTCCTTTCTGATATTATTTTCCTGATGTTTGAATGTTATTTCCCGCTTCCTTTCTAATGTTATTTTACTGATGTTTGAATGTTATTTCCCGCTTCTGTTCTAATGTTATTTTCCTGATGTTTGAATGTTATTTCCCGCTTATTTTCTAATGTTAATTTCATGATGTTTCAATATTATTTCCTGCTTCTCTTCTAATGCTATTTACTTGAAGTTTGAATGTTATTTCCCATTTATTTTCTAATGCTATTTTTCTGATATTTCATTGTTATTTCCAACTTCCTTTCTATTGTTATTTTCATTATGTTTGAATGTTATTTCCCGCTTCTTTTCTAATGTTATTTTCCTTATATTTGAATGTTATTTCTCGCTTCTTTTCTAATGTTATTTTCCTGATGTTTGAATTTCTATTTCCTGCTCCTTTTCTAATGTTATTTTAGTGATGTTTGAATGATATTTCCCACTTCTTTTCTATTCTAATTTTCCTGATGTTTGAATGTTATTTCCCGCTTCTTTTCTAATGTTATTTTCCTGATGTTTGAATGTAATTTCCCGCCTCTTTTCTAATGTTATTTTCCTGATGTTTGATTATTTCCCGCTTCTTTCTAATGTTATTTTCCTGATGTTTGAATGTTATTTCCCGCTTCTTTGCTAACGTTATTTTCCTGATGTTTGAATGTTACTTCCCACTTCCTTTCTAATCTAATTTTCCTGATGTTTAAATGTTATTTCCTGCTTCTTTTGTAATGTAATTTTACTGATGTTTAAATGTTTTTTCTCCCTTATATTCTAATGTTATTTTCATGATATTTGAATGTTATTACGCGCTTCCTTTCTAATGTTATTTCCTCTTGTTTTAATGTTATTTCCCGCTTCTTTTCTAATGTTTTTTTCATGATGTTTGAATGTTGTTTGCTGCTTCTTTTCTAATGTAATTTTCCTGATGTTTGAATGTTATCTCCCATTTCTTTTCAAAAGTTATTTTCCTGATGTTTTAATGTTATTTACCACTTCTTTTCTAATGATATTTTCATGATGTTTGAATGTTATTACGCGCTTCCTTTCTAATGTTATTTCCTCATGTTTTAATGTTATTTCCCGCTTCTGTTCTAATGTTTTCTTAATGATGTTTGAATGTTATTTCCTGCTTCTTTTCTAATGTAATTTTCCTGATGTTTGAATGTTATCTCCCATTTCTTTTCTAAAGTTATTTTCCTGATGTTTGAATGTTATTTCCCTCTTCTTTTCTAATGTTATTTTCCTGATGTTTGAATGTTGTTTTCCGCTTATCTTCTAATGTTATTTTCCTGATTTTTGAATGTTATTTCCCGCTTCTTTTCTAATGTTAATTTCATGATGTTTGAATATTACTTCGTGCTTCTCTTCTAATGCAATTTATTTGATGTTTGAATGTTATTTCCCACATATTTTCTAATGTTATTATCCTAATGTTTGATTATTTCCCGCTTCTTTTCAAATGTTATTTTAGTGATGTTTGAATGATATTTCCCACTTCTTTTCTATTGTTATTTTCCTGATGTTTGAATGTTATTTACGGCTTATTTTCTAATGTTATTATCCTGATGTTTGATTATTTCCCGCTTCTTTTCTAATGTTATTTTCCTGATGTTTGAATTTGATTTCCCGCTCCATTTCTAATGTTATTTTAGTGATGTTTGAATGATATTTCCCACTTCTTTTCTATTGTTATTTTCCTGATGTTTGAATGTTATTTACCGCTTATTTCCTAATGTTATTTTCCCGATGTTTAAATTTTATTTCCCTCTTCATTTCTAATGTTAATGCCGTGATGTTTAAATGTTATTTCCCACTTCTTTTCTAATGTTAATTTCCAGATTTTTGAATGTTATTTCACGATTGATTTCGAATGATAATTTCAAGATGTTTGAATGTTACTTCGCACTTCTTTTCTAATGCTATTTTCCTGAAGTTTTAATGTTATTTCCAATTTTTTTTAATGTTATTTTCCTGATGTTTGAATGTTACTTCGCACTTCGTTTCTAAAGTTATTTTCCTGATGTTTGAATGTTACTTCCCACTTCTTTTCTACTGCTATTTTCCTGATCTTTGAATGTTATTTCCCACTTGATTTCTAATGTTAATTTCCTGATGTTTAAATGTTATTTCCCACTTGATTTCTAATGTTAATTTCCTGATGTTTAAATGTTATTTCCCACTTCTTTTCTAATATAATTTTCCTTATGTTTTAATATTATTTCCTGCTTCTTTTCAAATGTTATTTTCTTGATGTTTGAATGCTATTACCCGCTTCCTTTCTAATATTATTTTCCTGATGTTTGAATGTTATTTCCCGCTTCTGTTCTAATGTTATTTTCCTGATGTTTGAATGTTATTTCCTACTTCTTTTCTAACGTTAATTTCGTGATGTTTAAATGTTAATTCCCACTTCTTTTCTAATGTCATTTTCCTGATGTTTGAATGTTATTTCCCGCTTATTTTCTAATGTTAATTTCATGATGTTTCAATATTAATTCCTGCTTCTCTTCTAATGCTGTTTACTTGAAGTTTGAATGTTATTTCCCATTTATTTTCTAATGCTATTTTTCTGATATTTCATTGTTATTTCCAACTTCCTTTCTATTGTTATTTTCATTATGTTTGAATGTTATTTCCCGCTTCTTTTCTAATGTTATTTTCCTTATATTTGAATGTTATTTCTCGCTTCTTTTCTAATGTTATTTTCCTGATGTTTGAATTTGTATTTCCTGCTCCTTTTCTAATGTTATTTTAGTGATGTTTCAATGATATTTCCCACTTCTTTTCTATTCTAATTTTCCTGATGTTTGAATGTTATTTACCACTTCTTTTCTAATGTTATTTATCTGATGTTTGAATGTTATTTCCCGCTTCTGTTCTAATGTAATTTTCCTGATGTTTGAATGTTATTTCCCGCTTCTTTTCTAATGTTAATTGCATGATGTTTGAATATTATTTCCTGATTTTCTTCTAATGCCATTTTCCTGATGTTTGAATGTTATTTCCCACTTCTTTTCTAATGCTATTTTTCTGACGTTTCAATGTTATTTCCAACTTCCTTTCTACTTTTATTTTCATTATGTTTGAATGTTATATCCTGCTTCGTTTCTAATGTTATTTTACTGATGTTTGAATGTTACTTCCCACTTCTTTTCTAATGCTATTTTCCTGATGTTTAAATGTTAATTCCCGTTACTTTTCTAATGTTAATTTCCTGATGTTTAAATGTTATTTTCCACTTCTTTTCTAATGTTATTTTCCTAATGTTTGAATGTTATTTCCCGCTTCTGTTCTAATGTTATTTTCGATATATTTGAATCTTATTTCCCGCTTCTTTTCTAATGTTATTTTCCTGATGTTTGAATATAATTTCCCGCCTCTTTTCTAATGTTATTTTTTTGATGTTTGATTATTTCCCGCTTCTTTTCTAATATTATTTTCCTGTTGTTTGTATGTTATTTCCCACTTATTTGCTAATGTTATTTTCCTTGTTTGAATGTTATTTCCCGCCACTTTACTAACGTTATTTCCCTGATGTTTGATTGTTATTTCCCTTTTTTTTCTAATATGATTTTCCTGATGTTTGAATGTTACTTCCCACTTCTTTTCTAATGTTATTTTCCTGATGTTTAAATGTTATTTCCCACTTGTTTTCTAATGTTAATTTTCCTTATGTTTTAATATTATTTCCTGCTTCTTTTCAAATGTTATTTTCCTGATGTTTGAATGCTATTACCCGCTTTCTTTCTAATATTATTTTCCTGATGTTTGAAGATTATTTCCCACTTCATTTCTAATGTTAATTTCCTGATGTTTAAATGTTATTTCCCACTTCTATTCTAATGTTAATTTCCTGATGTTTAAATGTTATTTCCCGCTTCTTTTCTAATGTTAATTTCATAATGTTTAAATGTTAATTCCCACTTCTTTTCTAATGTTATTTATCTGATGTTTGAATGTTATTTCCCGCTTCTGTTCTAATGTAATTTTCCTGATGTTTGAATGTTATTTCCCGCTTCTTTTCTAAAGTTAATTTCCTGATGTTTAAATGGTATTTCCCACTTCTTTTCTAATGTTATTTTACTGATGTTTAAATGTTATTTCCCGCTTCTTTTCTAATGTTATTTTCCTTATGTTGGAATGTTATTTCCCGCTTCTTTTCTAATGTTATTTTCCTGATGTTTGAATGTAATTTCCCGCCTCTTTTCTAATGTTATTTTCCTGATGTTTGATTATTTCCCGCTTCTTTCTAATGTTATTTTCCTGATGTTTGAATGTTATTTCCCGCTTCTTTGCTAACGTTATTTTCCTGATGTTTGAATGTTACTTCCCACTTCCTTTCTAATCTAATTTTCCTGATGTTTAAATGTTATTTCCTGCTTCTTTTGTAATGTAATTTTACTGATGTTTAAATGTTTTTTCTCCCTTATATTCTAATGTTATTTTCATGATGTTTGAATGTTATTACGCGCTTCCTTTCTAATGTTATTTCCTCTTGTTTTAATGTTATTTCCCGCTTCTTTTCTAATGTTTTTTTTCATGATGTTTGAATGTTGTTTGCTGCTTCTTTTCTAATGTAATTTTCCTGATGTTTGAATGTTATCTCCCATTTCTTTTCAAAAGTTATTTTCCTGATGTTTTAATGTTATTTACCACTTCTTTTCTGACGTTATTTTCCTGATGTTTGAATGTTACTTCCCACTTCCTTTCTAATGTAATTTTACTGATGTTTAAATGTTATTTCCTGCTTCTTTTGTAATGTAATTTTACTGATGTTTGAATGTTATTTCTCTCTTATTTTCTAATGATATTTTCATGATGTTTGAATGTTATTACGCGCTTCCTTTCTAATGTTATTTCCTCTTGTTTTAATGTTATTTCCCGCTTCTTTTCTAATGTTTTTTTCATGATGTATGAATGTTGTTTGCTGCTTCTTTTCTAATGTAATTTTCCTGATGTTTGAATGTTATCTCCCATTTCTTTTCTAAAGTTATTTTCCTGATGTTTTAATGTTATTTACCACTTCTTTTCTAATGTTATTTATCTGATGTTTGAATGTTATTTCCCGCTTCTGTTCTAATGTAATTTTCCTGATGTTTGAATGTTATTTCCCGCTTCTTTTCTAATGTTAATTGCATGATGTTTGAATATTATTTCTTGATTCTCTTCTAATGCTATTTTCCTGATGTTTGAATGTTATTTCCCACTTCTTTTCTAATGCTATTTTTCTGACGTTTCAATGTTATTTCCAACATCCTTTCTACTGTTATTTTCATTATGTTTGAATGTTATATCTTTCTTCGTTTCTAATGTTAATTTCCTGATGTTTAAATGGTATTTTCCACTTCTTTTCTAATGTTATTTTCCTGATGTTTGAATGTTATTTCCCGCTTCTGTTCTAATGTTATTTTCGATATATTTGAATCTTATTTCCCGCTTCTTTTCTAATGTTACTTTCCTGATGTTTGAATATAATTTCCCTCCTCTTTTCTAATGTTATTTTTTTGATGTTTGATTATTTCCCGAATTTTTCTAATATTATTTTCCTTTTGTTTGTATGTTATTTCCCACTTATTTGCTAATGTTATTTTCCTTATGTTTCAATGTTATTTCCCGCCACTTTACTAACGTTATTTCCCTGATGTTTGAATGTTATATCCCTTTTTTTTCTAATATGATTTTCCTGATGTTTGAATGTTACTTCCCACTTCTTTTCTAATGTTATTTTCCTTATGTTTAAATGTTATTTCCCACTTGTTTTCTAATGTTAATTTCCTGATGTTTAAATGTTATTTCCCGCTCTGTTCTAATGTTATTTTCCTGATGTTTGAATGTTGTTTTCCGCTTATCTTCTAATGTTATTTTCCTGATTTTTTAATGTTATTTCCCGCTTCTTTTCTAATGTTAATTTCATGATGTTTGAATATTATTTCGTGCTTCTCTTGTAATGCAATTTATTTGATGTTTGAATGTTATTTCACACATATTTTCTAATGTTATTATCCTAATGTTTGATTATTTCCCGCTTCTTTTCTAATGTTAATTTCCTGATGTTTAAATGGTATTTCCCACTTCTTTTCTAATGTTATTTTACTGATGTTTTATTGTTATTTCCCACTTCTTTTCTAATGTAATTTTCCTTATGTTTGAATGTTATTTCCCGCTTCTTTTCTAATGTTATTTTCCTGATGTTTGAATGTAATTTCCCGCCTCTTTTCTAATGTTATTTTCCTGATGTTTGATTATTTCCCGCTTTTTTCTAATGTTAATTTCCTGATGTTTAAATGGTATTTCCCACTTCTTTTCTAATGTTATTTTACTGATGTTTGAATGTTATTTCCCGCTTCTGTTCTAATGTAATTTTCCTGATGTTTGAATGTTATTTCCCGCTTCTTTTCTAAAGTTAATTTCCTGATGTTTAAATGGTATTTCCCACTTCTTTTCTAATGTTATTTTACTGATGTTTAAATGTTATTTCCCGCTTCTTTTCTAATGTTATTTTCCTTATGTTTGAATGTTATTTCCCGCTTCTTTTCTAATGTTATTCTCCTGATGTTGGAATGTAATTTCCCGCCTCTTTTCTAATGTTATTTTCCTGATGTTTGATTATTTCCCGCTTCTTTTCTAATATTATTTTTCCTGATGTTTGTATGTTATTTCCCGCCACTTTACTAACGTTATTTGCCTGATGTTTGAATGTTATATCCCACTTCTTTTCTAATGTTATTTTCCTGATGTTTGAATGTTATTTCCCGCCTTTTTCCAATGTTATTATACTGATGTTTGATTATTTCCCGCTTCTTTTCTAATGTTAATTGCATGATGTTTGAATATTATTTCTTGATTCTCTTCTAATGCCATTTTCCTGATGTTTCAATGTTATTACCCGCTTCCTTTCTGATATTATTTTCCTGATGTTTGAATGTTATTTCCCGCTTCCTTTCTAATGTTATTTTACTGATGTTTGAATGTTATTTCCCGCTTCTGTTCTAATGTTATTTTCCTGATGTTTGAATGTTATTTCCCGCTTATTTTCTAATGTTAATTTCATGATGTTTCAATATTATTTCCTGCTTCTCTTCTAATGCTATTTACTTGAAGTTTGAATGTTATTTCCCATTTATTTTCTAATGCTATTTTTCTGATATTTCATTGTTATTTCCAACTTCCTTTCTATTGTTATTTTCATTATGTTTGAATGTTATTTCCCGCTTCTTTTCTAATGTTATTTTCCTTATATTTGAATGTTATTTCTCGCTTCTTTTCTAATGTTATTTTCCTGATGTTTGAATTTCTATTTCCTGCTCCTTTTCTAATGTTATTTTAGTGATGTTTGAATGATATTTCCCACTTCTTTTCTATTCTAATTTTCCTGATGTTTGAATGTTATTTCCCGCTTCTTTTCTAATGTTATTTTCCTGATGTTTGAATGTAATTTCCCGCCTCTTTTCTAATGTTATTTTCCTGATGTTTGATTATTTCCCGCTTCTTTCTAATGTTATTTTCCTGATGTTTAAATGTTATTTCCCACTTGTTTTCTAATGTTAATTTCCTGATGTTTAAATGTTATTTCCCGCTCTGTTCTAATGTTATTTTCCTGATGTTTGAATGTTGTTTTCCGCTTATCTTCTAATGTTATTTTCCTGATTTTTTAATGTTATTTCCCGCTTCTTTTCTAATGTTAATTTCATGATGTTTGAATATTATTTCGTGCTTCTCTTGTAATGCAATTTATTTGATGTTTGAATGTTATTTCACACATATTTTCTAATGTTATTATCCTAATGTTTGATTATTTCCCGCTTCTTTTCTAATGTTAATTTCCTGATGTTTAAATGGTATTTCCCACTTCTTTTCTAATGTTATTTTACTGATGTTTTATTGTTATTTCCCACTTCTTTTCTAATGTAATTTTCCTTATGTTTGAATGTTATTTCCCGCTTCTTTTCTAATGTTATTTTCCTGATGTTTGAATGTAATTTCCCGCCTCTTTTCTAATATGATTTTCCTGATGTCTGTATGTTACTTCCCACTTCTTTTCTAATGTAATTTTCCTGATGTTTAAATGTTATTTCCTGCTTCTTTTGTAATGTAATTTTACTGATGTTTAAATGTTATTTCCCGCTTCTTTTCTAATGTTATTTTCCTTATGTTTGAATGTTATATCCTTCTTCGTTTCTAATGTTAATTTCCTGATGTTTAAATGGTATTTTCCACTTCTTTTCTAATGTTATTTTCCTGATGTTTAAATGTTATTTCCCGCTTCTTTTCTAATGTTAATTTCATAATGTTTAAATGTTAATTCCCACTTCTTTTCTAATGTTATTTATCTGATGTTTGAATGTTATTTCCCGCTTCTTTTCTAATGTTATTTTCCTTATGTTTGAATGTTATTTCCCGCTTCTTTTCTAATGTTATTTTCCTGATGTTGGAATGTAATTTCCCGCCTCTTTTCTAATGTTATTTTCCTGATGTTTGATTATTTCCCGCTTCTTTTCTAATATTATTTTTCCTGATGTTTGTATGTTATTTCCCGCCACTTTACTAACGTTATTTGCCTGATGTTTGAATGTTATATCCCACTTCTTTTCTAATGTTATTTTCCTGATGTTTGAATGTTATTTCCCGCCTTTTTCCAATGTTATTATACTGATGTTTGATTATTTCCCGCTTCTTTTCTAATGTTAATTGCATGATGTTTGAATATTATTTCTTGATTCTCTTCTAATGCCATTTTCCTGATGTTTCAATGTTATTACCCGCTTCCTTTCTGATATTATTTTCCTGATGTTTGAATGTTATTTCCCGCTTCCTTTCTAATGTTATTTTACTGATGTTTGAATGTTATTTCCCGCTTCTGTTCTAATGTTATTTTCCTGATGTTTGAATGTTATTTCCCGCTTATTTTCTAATGTTAATTTCATGATGTTTCAATATTATTTCCTGCTTCTCTTCTAATGCTATTTACTTGAAGTTTGAATGTTATTTCCCATTTATTTTCTAATGCTATTTTTCTGATATTTCATTGTTATTTCCAACTTCCTTTCTATTGTTATTTTCATTATGTTTGAATGTTATTTCCCGCTTCTTTTCTAATGTTATTTTCCTTATATTTGAATGTTATTTCTCGCTTCTTTTCTAATGTTATTTTCCTGATGTTTGAATTTCTATTTCCTGCTCCTTTTCTAATGTTATTTTAGTGATGTTTGAATGATATTTCCCACTTCTTTTCTATTCTAATTTTCCTGATGTTTGAATGTTATTTCCCGCTTCTTTTCTAATGTTATTTTCCTGATGTTTGAATGTAATTTCCCGCCTCTTTTCTAATGTTATTTTCCTGATGTTTGATTATTTCCCGCTTCTTTCTAATGTTATTTTCCTGATGTTTGAATGTTATTTCCCGCTTCTTTGCTAACGTTATTTTCCTGATGTTTGAATGTTACTTCCCACTTCCTTTCTAATCTAATTTTCCTGATGTTTAAATGTTATTTCCTGTTTCTTTTGTAATGTAATTTTACTGATGTTTAAATGTTTTTTCTCCCTTATATTCTAATGTTATTTTCATGATATTTGAATGTTATTACGCGCTTCCTTTCTAATGTTATTTCCTCTTGTTTTAATGTTATTTCCCGCTTCTTTTCTAATGTTTTTTTCATGATGTTTGAATGTTGTTTGCTGCTTCTTTTCTAATGTAATTTTCCTGATGTTTGAATGTTATCTCCCATTTCTTTTCAAAAGTTATTTTCCTGATGTTTTAATGTTATTTACCACTTCTTTTCTAATGATATTTTCATGATGTTTGAATGTTATTACGCGCTTCCTTTCTAATGTTATTTCCTCATGTTTTAATGTTATTTCCCGCTTCTGTTCTAATGTTTTCTTAATGATGTTTGAATGTTATTTCCTGCTTCTTTTCTAATGTAATTTTCCTGATGTTTGAATGTTATCTCCCATTTCTTTTCTAAAGTTATTTTCCTGATGTTTGAATGTTATTTCCCTCTTCTTTTCTAATGTTATTTTCCTGATGTTTGAATGTTGTTTTCCGCTTATCTTCTAATGTTATTTTCCTGATTTTTGAATGTTATTTCCCGCTTCTTTTCTAATGTTAATTTCATGATGTTTGAATATTACTTCGTGCTTCTCTTCTAATGCAATTTATTTGATGTTTGAATGTTATTTCCCACATATTTTCTAATGTTATTATCCTAATGTTTGATTATTTCCCGCTTCTTTTCAAATGTTATTTTAGTGATGTTTGAATGATATTTCCCACTTCTTTTCTATTGTTATTTTCCTGATGTTTGAATGTTATTTACGGCTTATTTTCTAATGTTATTATCCTGATGTTTGATTATTTCCCGCTTCTTTTCTAATGTTATTTTCCTGATGTTTGAATTTGATTTCCCGCTCCATTTCTAATGTTATTTTAGTGATGTTTGAATGATATTTCCCACTTCTTTTCTATTGTTATTTTCCTGATGTTTGAATGTTATTTACCGCTTATTTCCTAATGTTATTTTCCCGATGTTTAAATTTTATTTCCCTCTTCATTTCTAATGTTAATGCCGTGATGTTTAAATGTTATTTCCCACTTCTTTTCTAATGTTAATTTCCAGATTTTTGAATGTTATTTCACGATTGATTTCGAATGATAATTTCAAGATGTTTGAATGTTACTTCGCACTTCTTTTCTAATGCTATTTTCCTGAAGTTTTAATGTTATTTCCAATTTTTTTTAATGTTATTTTCCTGATGTTTGAATGTTACTTCGCACTTCGTTTCTAAAGTTATTTTCCTGATGTTTGAATGTTACTTCCCACTTCTTTTCTACTGCTATTTTCCTGATCTTTGAATGTTATTTCCCACTTGATTTCTAATGTTAATTTCCTGATGTTTAAATGTTATTTCCCACTTGATTTCTAATGTTAATTTCCTGATGTTTAAATGTTATTTCCCACTTCTTTTCTAATATAATTTTCCTTATGTTTTAATATTATTTCCTGCTTCTTTTCAAATGTTATTTTCTTGATGTTTGAATGCTATTACCCGCTTCCTTTCTAATATTATTTTCCTGATGTTTGAATGTTATTTCCCGCTTCTGTTCTAATGTTATTTTCCTGATGTTTGAATGTTATTTCCTACTTCTTTTCTAACGTTAATTTCGTGATGTTTAAATGTTAATTCCCACTTCTTTTCTAATGTCATTTTCCTGATGTTTGAATGTTATTTCCCGCTTATTTTCTAATGTTAATTTCATGATGTTTCAATATTAATTCCTGCTTCTCTTCTAATGCTGTTTACTTGAAGTTTGAATGTTATTTCCCATTTATTTTCTAATGCTATTTTTCTGATATTTCATTGTTATTTCCAACTTCCTTTCTATTGTTATTTTCATTATGTTTGAATGTTATTTCCCGCTTCTTTTCTAATGTTATTTTCCTTATATTTGAATGTTATTTCTCGCTTCTTTTCTAATGTTATTTTCCTGATGTTTGAATTTGTATTTCCTGCTCCTTTTCTAATGTTATTTTAGTGATGTTTCAATGATATTTCCCACTTCTTTTCTATTCTAATTTTCCTGATGTTTGAATGTTATTTACCACTTCTTTTCTAATGTTATTTATCTGATGTTTGAATGTTATTTCCCGCTTCTGTTCTAATGTAATTTTCCTGATGTTTGAATGTTATTTCCCGCTTCTTTTCTAATGTTAATTGCATGATGTTTGAATATTATTTCCTGATTTTCTTCTAATGCCATTTTCCTGATGTTTGAATGTTATTTCCCACTTCTTTTCTAATGCTATTTTTCTGACGTTTCAATGTTATTTCCAACTTCCTTTCTACTTTTATTTTCATTATGTTTGAATGTTATATCCTGCTTCGTTTCTAATGTTATTTTACTGATGTTTGAATGTTACTTCCCACTTCTTTTCTAATGCTATTTTCCTGATGTTTAAATGTTAATTCCCGTTACTTTTCTAATGTTAATTTCCTGATGTTTAAATGTTATTTTCCACTTCTTTTCTAATGTTATTTTCCTAATGTTTGAATGTTATTTCCCGCTTCTGTTCTAATGTTATTTTCGATATATTTGAATCTTATTTCCCGCTTCTTTTCTAATGTTATTTTCCTGATGTTTGAATATAATTTCCCGCCTCTTTTCTAATGTTATTTTTTTGATGTTTGATTATTTCCCGCTTCTTTTCTAATATTATTTTCCTGTTGTTTGTATGTTATTTCCCACTTATTTGCTAATGTTATTTTCCTTGTTTGAATGTTATTTCCCGCCACTTTACTAACGTTATTTCCCTGATGTTTGATTGTTATTTCCCTTTTTTTTCTAATATGATTTTCCTGATGTTTGAATGTTACTTCCCACTTCTTTTCTAATGTTATTTTCCTGATGTTTAAATGTTATTTCCCACTTGTTTTCTAATGTTAATTTTCCTTATGTTTTAATATTATTTCCTGCTTCTTTTCAAATGTTATTTTCCTGATGTTTGAATGCTATTACCCGCTTTCTTTCTAATATTATTTTCCTGATGTTTGAAGATTATTTCCCACTTCATTTCTAATGTTAATTTCCTGATGTTTAAATGTTATTTCCCACTTCTATTCTAATGTTAATTTCCTGATGTTTAAATGTTATTTCCCGCTTCTTTTCTAATGTTAATTTCATAATGTTTAAATGTTAATTCCCACTTCTTTTCTAATGTTATTTATCTGATGTTTGAATGTTATTTCCCGCTTCTGTTCTAATGTAATTTTCCTGATGTTTGAATGTTATTTCCCGCTTCTTTTCTAAAGTTAATTTCCTGATGTTTAAATGGTATTTCCCACTTCTTTTCTAATGTTATTTTACTGATGTTTAAATGTTATTTCCCGCTTCTTTTCTAATGTTATTTTCCTTATGTTGGAATGTTATTTCCCGCTTCTTTTCTAATGTTATTTTCCTGATGTTTGAATGTAATTTCCCGCCTCTTTTCTAATGTTATTTTCCTGATGTTTGATTATTTCCCGCTTCTTTCTAATGTTATTTTCCTGATGTTTGAATGTTATTTCCCGCTTCTTTGCTAACGTTATTTTCCTGATGTTTGAATGTTACTTCCCACTTCCTTTCTAATCTAATTTTCCTGATGTTTAAATGTTATTTCCTGCTTCTTTTGTAATGTAATTTTACTGATGTTTAAATGTTTTTTCTCCCTTATATTCTAATGTTATTTTCATGATGTTTGAATGTTATTACGCGCTTCCTTTCTAATGTTATTTCCTCTTGTTTTAATGTTATTTCCCGCTTCTTTTCTAATGTTTTTTTTCATGATGTTTGAATGTTGTTTGCTGCTTCTTTTCTAATGTAATTTTCCTGATGTTTGAATGTTATCTCCCATTTCTTTTCAAAAGTTATTTTCCTGATGTTTTAATGTTATTTACCACTTCTTTTCTGACGTTATTTTCCTGATGTTTGAATGTTACTTCCCACTTCCTTTCTAATGTAATTTTACTGATGTTTAAATGTTATTTCCTGCTTCTTTTGTAATGTAATTTTACTGATGTTTGAATGTTATTTCTCTCTTATTTTCTAATGATATTTTCATGATGTTTGAATGTTATTACGCGCTTCCTTTCTAATGTTATTTCCTCTTGTTTTAATGTTATTTCCCGCTTCTTTTCTAATGTTTTTTTCATGATGTATGAATGTTGTTTGCTGCTTCTTTTCTAATGTAATTTTCCTGATGTTTGAATGTTATCTCCCATTTCTTTTCTAAAGTTATTTTCCTGATGTTTTAATGTTATTTACCACTTCTTTTCTAATGTTATTTATCTGATGTTTGAATGTTATTTCCCGCTTCTGTTCTAATGTAATTTTCCTGATGTTTGAATGTTATTTCCCGCTTCTTTTCTAATGTTAATTGCATGATGTTTGAATATTATTTCTTGATTCTCTTCTAATGCTATTTTCCTGATGTTTGAATGTTATTTCCCACTTCTTTTCTAATGCTATTTTTCTGACGTTTCAATGTTATTTCCAACATCCTTTCTACTGTTATTTTCATTATGTTTGAATGTTATATCTTTCTTCGTTTCTAATGTTAATTTCCTGATGTTTAAATGGTATTTTCCACTTCTTTTCTAATGTTATTTTCCTGATGTTTGAATGTTATTTCCCGCTTCTGTTCTA
This sequence comes from Narcine bancroftii, assembly GCF_036971445.1. NCBI lineage: Eukaryota > Metazoa > Chordata > Chondrichthyes > Torpediniformes > Narcinidae > Narcine > Narcine bancroftii. Next base: position 5,682,459 of record NW_027211808.1, read on the forward strand.
ATGTTATTTTCGATATATTTGAATCTTATTTCCCGCTTCTTTTCTAATGTTACTTTCCTGATGTTTGAATATAATTTCCCTCCTCTTTTCTAATGTTATTTTTTTGATGTTTGATTATTTCCCGAATTTTTCTAATATTATTTTCCTTTTGTTTGTATGTTATTTCCCACTTATTTGCTAATGTTATTTTCCTTATGTTTCAATGTTATTTCCCGCCACTTTACTAACGTTATTTCCCTGATGTTTGAATGTTATATCCCTTTTTTTTCTAATATGATTTTCCTGATGTTTGAATGTTACTTCCCACTTCTTTTCTAATGTTATTTTCCTTATGTTTAAATGTTATTTCCCACTTGTTTTCTAATGTTAATTTCCTGATGTTTAAATGTTATTTCCCGCTCTGTTCTAATGTTATTTTCCTGATGTTTGAATGTTGTTTTCCGCTTATCTTCTAATGTTATTTTCCTGATTTTTTAATGTTATTTCCCGCTTCTTTTCTAATGTTAATTTCATGATGTTTGAATATTATTTCGTGCTTCTCTTGTAATGCAATTTATTTGATGTTTGAATGTTATTTCACACATATTTTCTAATGTTATTATCCTAATGTTTGATTATTTCCCGCTTCTTTTCTAATGTTAATTTCCTGATGTTTAAATGGTATTTCCCACTTCTTTTCTAATGTTATTTTACTGATGTTTTATTGTTATTTCCCACTTCTTTTCTAATGTAATTTTCCTTATGTTTGAATGTTATTTCCCGCTTCTTTTCTAATGTTATTTTCCTGATGTTTGAATGTAATTTCCCGCCTCTTTTCTAATGTTATTTTCCTGATGTTTGATTATTTCCCGCTTTTTTCTAATGTTAATTTCCTGATGTTTAAATGGTATTTCCCACTTCTTTTCTAATGTTATTTTACTGATGTTTGAATGTTATTTCCCGCTTCTGTTCTAATGTAATTTTCCTGATGTTTGAATGTTATTTCCCGCTTCTTTTCTAAAGTTAATTTCCTGATGTTTAAATGGTATTTCCCACTTCTTTTCTAATGTTATTTTACTGATGTTTAAATGTTATTTCCCGCTTCTTTTCTAATGTTATTTTCCTTATGTTTGAATGTTATTTCCCGCTTCTTTTCTAATGTTATTCTCCTGATGTTGGAATGTAATTTCCCGCCTCTTTTCTAATGTTATTTTCCTGATGTTTGATTATTTCCCGCTTCTTTTCTAATATTATTTTTCCTGATGTTTGTATGTTATTTCCCGCCACTTTACTAACGTTATTTGCCTGATGTTTGAATGTTATATCCCACTTCTTTTCTAATGTTATTTTCCTGATGTTTGAATGTTATTTCCCGCCTTTTTCCAATGTTATTATACTGATGTTTGATTATTTCCCGCTTCTTTTCTAATGTTAATTGCATGATGTTTGAATATTATTTCTTGATTCTCTTCTAATGCCATTTTCCTGATGTTTCAATGTTATTACCCGCTTCCTTTCTGATATTATTTTCCTGATGTTTGAATGTTATTTCCCGCTTCCTTTCTAATGTTATTTTACTGATGTTTGAATGTTATTTCCCGCTTCTGTTCTAATGTTATTTTCCTGATGTTTGAATGTTATTTCCCGCTTATTTTCTAATGTTAATTTCATGATGTTTCAATATTATTTCCTGCTTCTCTTCTAATGCTATTTACTTGAAGTTTGAATGTTATTTCCCATTTATTTTCTAATGCTATTTTTCTGATATTTCATTGTTATTTCCAACTTCCTTTCTATTGTTATTTTCATTATGTTTGAATGTTATTTCCCGCTTCTTTTCTAATGTTATTTTCCTTATATTTGAATGTTATTTCTCGCTTCTTTTCTAATGTTATTTTCCTGATGTTTGAATTTCTATTTCCTGCTCCTTTTCTAATGTTATTTTAGTGATGTTTGAATGATATTTCCCACTTCTTTTCTATTCTAATTTTCCTGATGTTTGAATGTTATTTCCCGCTTCTTTTCTAATGTTATTTTCCTGATGTTTGAATGTAATTTCCCGCCTCTTTTCTAATGTTATTTTCCTGATGTTTGATTATTTCCCGCTTCTTTCTAATGTTATTTTCCTGATGTTTGAATGTTATTTCCCGCTTCTTTGCTAACGTTATTTTCCTGATGTTTGAATGTTACTTCCCACTTCCTTTCTAATCTAATTTTCCTGATGTTTAAATGTTATTTCCTGCTTCTTTTGTAATGTAATTTTACTGATGTTTAAATGTTTTTTCTCCCTTATATTCTAATGTTATTTTCATGATATTTGAATGTTATTACGCGCTTCCTTTCTAATGTTATTTCCTCTTGTTTTAATGTTATTTCCCGCTTCTTTTCTAATGTTTTTTTCATGATGTTTGAATGTTGTTTGCTGCTTCTTTTCTAATGTAATTTTCCTGATGTTTGAATGTTATCTCCCATTTCTTTTCAAAAGTTATTTTCCTGATGTTTGAATGTTATTTACCACTTCTTTTCTAATGATATTTTCATGATGTTTGAATGTTATTACGCGCTTCCTTTCTAATGTTATTTCCTCATGTTTTAATGTTATTTCCCGCTTCTGTTCTAATGTTTTCTTAATGATGTTTGAATGTTATTTCCTGCTTCTTTTCTAATGTAATTTTCCTGATGTTTGAATGTTATCTCCCATTTCTTTTCTAAAGTTATTTTCCTGATGTTTGAATGTTATTTCCCTCTTCTTTTCTAATGTTATTTTCCTGATGTTTGAATGTTGTTTTCCGCTTATCTTCTAATGTTATTTTCCTGATTTTTGAATGTTATTTCCCACTTCTTTTCTAATGTTAATTTCATGATGTTTGAATATTACTTCGTGCTTCTCTTCTAATGCAATTTATTTGATGTTTGAATGTTATTTCCCACATATTTTCTAATGTTATTATCCTAATGTTTGATTATTTCCCGCTTCTTTTCAAATGTTATTTTAGTGATGTTTGAATGATATTTCCCACTTCTTTTCTATTGTTATTTTCCTGATGTTTGAATGTTATTTACGGCTTATTTTCTAATGTTATTATCCTGATGTTTGATTATTTCCCGCTTCTTTTCTAATGTTATTTTCCTGATGTTTGAATTTGATTTCCCGCTCCATTTCTAATGTTATTTTAGTGATGTTTGAATGATATTTCCCACTTCTTTTCTATTGTTATTTTCCTGATGTTTGAATGTTATTTACCGCTTATTTCCTAATGTTATTTTCCCGATGTTTAAATTTTATTTCCCTCTTCATTTCTAATGTTAATGCCGTGATGTTTAAATGTTATTTCCCACTTCTTTTCTAATGTTAATTTCCAGATTTTTGAATGTTATTTCACGATTGATTTCGAATGATAATTTCAAGATGTTTGAATGTTACTTCGCACTTCTTTTCTAATGCTATTTTCCTGAAGTTTTAATGTTATTTCCAATTTTTTTTAATGTTATTTTCCTGATGTTTGAATGTTACTTCGCACTTCGTTTCTAAAGTTATTTTCCTGATGTTTGAATGTTACTTCCCACTTCTTTTCTACTGCTATTTTCCTGATCTTTGAATGTTATTTCCCACTTCTTTTCTAATGTTATTTTCCTGATGTTTTTATCTTATTCCCCACTTCTTTTCTAATGTTATTTTCCTGATGTTTAAATGTTATTTCCCACTTGATTTCTAATGTTAATTTCCTGATGTTTAAATGTTATTTCCCACTTGATTTCTAATGTTAATTTCCTGATGTTTAAATGTTATTTCCCACTTCTTTTCTAATATAATTTTCCTTATGTTTTAATATTATTTCCTGCTTCTTTTCAAATGTTATTTTCTTGATGTTTGAATGCTATTACCCGCTTCCTTTCTAATATTATTTTCCTGATGTTTGAATGTTATTTCCCGCTTCTGTTCTAATGTTATTTTCCTGATGTTTGAATGTTATTTCCTACTTCTTTTCTAACGTTAATTTCGTGATGTTTAAATGTTAATTCCCACTTCTTTTCTAATGTCATTTTCCTGATGTTTGAATGTTATTTCCCGCTTCTGTTCTAATGTTATTCTCCTGATGTTTGAATGTTATTTCCCGCTTATTTTCTAATGTTAATTTCATGATGTTTCAATATTAATTCCTGCTTCTCTTCTAATGCTATTTACTTGAAGTTTGAATGTTATTTCCCATTTATTTTCTAATGCTATTTTTCTGATATTTCATTGTTATTTCCAACTTCCTTTCTATTGTTATTTTCATTATGTTTGAATGTTATTTCCCGCTTCTTTTCTAATGTTATTTTCCTTATATTTGAATGTTATTTCTCGCTTCTTTTCTAATGTTATTTTCCTGATGTTTGAATTTGTATTTCCTGCTCCTTTTCTAATGTTATTTTAGTGATGTTTGAATGATATTTCCCACTTCTTTTCTATTCTAATTTTCCTGATGTTTGAATGTTATTTACCACTTCTTTTCTAATGTTATTTATCTGATGTTTGAATGTTATTTCCCGCTTCTGTTCTAATGTAATTTTCCTGATGTTTGAATGTTATTTCCCGCTTCTTTTCTAATGTTAATTGCATGATGTTTGAATATTATTTCCTGATTTTCTTCTAATGCCATTTTCCTGATGTTTGAATGTTATTTCCCACTTCTTTTCTAATGCAATTTTTCTGACGTTTCAATGTTATTTCCAACTTCCTTTCTACTTTTATTTTCATTATGTTTGAATGTTATATCCTGCTTCGTTTCTATTGTTATTTTACTGATGTTTGAATGTTACTTCCCACTTCTTTTCTAATGCTATTTTCCTGATGTTTAAATGTTAATTCCCGTTACTTTTCTAATGTTAATTTCCTGATGTTTAAATGTTATTTTCCACTTCTTTTCTAATGTTATTTTCCTGATGCTTGAATGTTATTTCCCGCTTCTGTTCTAATGTTATTTTCGATATATTTGAATCTTATTTCCCGCTTCTTTTCTAATGTTATTTTCCTGATGTTTGAATATAATTTCCCGCCTCTTTTCTAATGTTATTTTTTTGATGTTTGATTATTTCCCGCTTCTTTTCTAATATTATTTTCCTGTTGTTTGTATGTTATTTCCCACTTATTTGCTAATGTTATTTTCCTTGTTTGAATGTTATTTCCCGCCACTTTACTAACGTTATTTCCCTGATGTTTGATTGTTATTTCCCTTTTTTTTCTAATATGATTTTCCTGATGTTTGAATGTTACTTCCCACTTCTTTTCTAATGTTATTTTCCTGATGTTTAAATGTTATTTCCCACTTGTTTTCTAATGTTAATTTTCCTTATGTTTTAATATTATTTCCTGCTTCTTTTCAAATGTTATTTTCCTGATGTTTGAATGCTATTACCCGCTTTCTTTCTAATATTATTTTCCTGATGTTTGAAGATTATTTCCCACTTCATTTCTAATGTTAATTTCCTGATGTTTAAATGTTATTTCCCACTTCTATTCTAATGTTAATTTCCTGATGTTTAAATGTTATTTCCCGCTTCTTTTCTAATGTTAATTTCATAATGTTTAAATGTTAATTCCCACTTCTTTTCTAATGTTATTTATCTGATGTTTGAATGTTATTTCCCGCTTCTGTTCTAATGTAATTTTCCTGATGTTTGAATGTTATTTCCCGCTTCTTTTCTAAAGTTAATTTCCTGATGTTTAAATGGTATTTCCCACTTCTTTTCTAATGTTATTTTACTGATGTTTAAATGTTATTTCCCGCTTCTTTTCTAATGTTATTTTCCTTATGTTGGAATGTTATTTCCCGCTTCTTTTCTAATGTTATTTTCCTGATGTTTGAATGTAATTTCCCGCCTCTTTTCTAATGTTATTTTCCTGATGTTTGATTATTTCCCGCTTCTTTCTAATGTTATTTTCCTGATGTTTGAATGTTATTTCCCGCTTCTTTGCTAACGTTATTTTCCTGATGTTTGAATGTTACTTCCCACTTCCTTTCTAATCTAATTTTCCTGATGTTTAAATGTTATTTCCTGCTTCTTTTGTAATGTAATTTTACTGATGTTTAAATGTTTTTTCTCCCTTATATTCTAATGTTATTTTCATGATGTTTGAATGTTATTACGCGCTTCCTTTCTAATGTTATTTCCTCTTGTTTTAATGTTATTTCCCGCTTCTTTTCTAATGTTTTTTTTCATGATGTTTGAATGTTGTTTGCTGCTTCTTTTCTAATGTAATTTTCCTGATGTTTGAATGTTATCTCCCATTTCTTTTCAAAAGTTATTTTCCTGATGTTTTAATGTTATTTACCACTTCTTTTCTGACGTTATTTTCCTGATGTTTGAATGTTACTTCCCACTTCCTTTCTAATGTAATTTTACTGATGTTTAAATGTTATTTCCTGCTTCTTTTGTAATGTAATTTTACTGATGTTTGAATGTTATTTCTCTCTTATTTTCTAATGATATTTTCATGATGTTTGAATGTTATTACGCGCTTCCTTTCTAATGTTATTTCCTCTTGTTTTAATGTTATTTCCCGCTTCTTTTCTAATGTTTTTTTCATGATGTTTGAATGTTGTTTGCTGCTTCTTTTCTAATGTAATTTTCCTGATGTTTGAATGTTATCTCCCATTTCTTTTCTAAAGTTATTTTCCTGATGTTTTAATGTTATTTACCACTTCTTTTCTAATGTTATTTATCTGATGTTTGAATGTTATTTCCCGCTTCTGTTCTAATGTAATTTTCCTGATGTTTGAATGTTATTTCCCGCTTCTTTTCTAATGTTAATTGCATGATGTTTGAATATTATTTCTTGATTCTCTTCTAATGCTATTTTCCTGATGTTTGAATGTTATTTCCCACTTCTTTTCTAATGCTATTTTTCTGACGTTTCAATGTTATTTCCAACATCCTTTCTACTGTTATTTTCATTATGTTTGAATGTTATATCTTTCTTCGTTTCTAATGTTAATTTCCTGATGTTTAAATGGTATTTTCCACTTCTTTTCTAATGTTATTTTCCTGATGTTTGAATGTTATTTCCCGCTTCTGTTCTAATGTTATTTTCGATATATTTGAATCTTATTTCCCGCTTCTTTTCTAATGTTACTTTCCTGATGTTTGAATATAATTTCCCTCCTCTTTTCTAATGTTATTTTTTTGATGTTTGATTATTTCCCGAATTTTTCTAATATTATTTTCCTGTTGTTTGTATGTTATTTCCCACTTATTTGCTAATGTTATTTTCCTTATGTTTCAATGTTATTTCCCGCCACTTTACTAACGTTATTTCCCTGATGTTTGAATGTTATATCCCGCTTCTTTTCTAATATGATTTTCCTGATGTTTGAATGTTACTTCCCACTTCTTTTCTAATGTTATTTTCCTTATGTTTAAATGTTATTTCCCACTTGTTTTCTAATGTTAATTTCCTGATGTTTAAATGTTATTTCCCGCTCTGTTCTAATGTTATTTTCCTGATGTTTGAATGTTGTTTTCCGCTTATCTTCTAATGTTATTTTCCTGATTTTTTAATGTTATTTCCCGCTTCTTTTCTAATGTTAATTTCATGATGTTTGAATATTATTTCGTGCTTCTCTTCTAATGCAATTTATTTGATGTTTGAATGTTATTTCACACATATTTTCTAATGTTATTATCCTAATGTTTGATTATTTCCCGCTTCTTTTCTAATGTTAATTTCCTGATGTTTAAATGGTATTTCCCACTTCTTTTCTAATGTTATTTTACTGATGTTTTATTGTTATTTCCCACTTCTTTTCTAATGTAATTTTCCTTATGTTTGAATGTTATTTCCCGCTTCTTTTCTAATGTTATTTTCCTGATGTTTGAATGTAATTTCCCGCCTCTTTTCTAATGTTATTTTCCTGATGTTTGATTATTTCCCGCTTTTTTCTAATGTTAATTTCCTGATGTTTAAATGGTATTTCCCACTTCTTTTCTAATGTTATTTTACTGATGTTTGAATGTTATTTCCCGCTTCTGTTCTAATGTAATTTTCCTGATGTTTGAATGTTATTTCCCGCTTCTTTTCTAAAGTTAATTTCCTGATGTTTAAATGGTATTTCCCACTTCTTTTCTAATGTTATTTTACTGATGTTTAAATGTTATTTCCCGCTTCTTTTCTAATGTTATTTTCCTTATGTTTGAATGTTATTTCCCGCTTCTTTTCTAATGTTATTCTCCTGATGTTGGAATGTAATTTCCCGCCTCTTTTCTAATGTTATTTTCCTGATGTTTGATTATTTCCCGCTTCTTTTCTAATATTATTTTTCCTGATGTTTGTATGTTATTTCCCGCCACTTTACTAACGTTATTTGCCTGATGTTTGAATGTTATATCCCACTTCTTTTCTAATGTTATTTTCCTGATGTTTGAATGTTATTTCCCGCCTTTTTCCAATGTTATTATACTGATGTTTGATTATTTCCCGCTTCTTTTCTAATATTAATTGCATGATGTTTGAATATTATTTCTTGATTCTCTTCTAATGCCATTTTCCTGATGTTTCAATGTTATTACCCGCTTCCTTTCTAATATTATTTTCCTGATGTTTGAATGTTATTTCCCGCTTCCTTTCTAATGTTATTTTACTGATGTTTGAATGTTATTTCCCGCTTCTGTTCTAATGTTATTTTCCTGATGTTTGAATGTTATTTCCTACTTCTTTTCTAACGTTAATTTCGTGATGTTTAAATGTTAATTCCCACTTCTTTTCTAATGTCATTTTCCTGATGTTTGAATGTTATTTCCCGCTTCTGTTCTAATGTTATTTTCCTGATGTTTGAATGTTATTTCCTGCTTATTTTCTAATGTTAATTTCATGATGTTTCAATATTATTTCCTGCTTCTCTTCTAATGCTATTTACTTGAAGTTTGAATGTTATTTCCCATTTATTTTCTAATGCTATTTTTCTGATATTTCATTGTTATTTCCAACTTCCTTTCTATTGTTATTTTCATTATGTTTGAATGTTATTTCCCGCTTCTTTTCTAATGTTATTTTACTGATGTTTAAATGTTATTTCCCGCTTCTTTTCTAATGTTATTTTCATTATGTTGGAATGTTATTTCCCGCTTCTTTTCTAATGTTATTTTCCTGATGTTTGAATGTAATTTCCCGCCTCTTTTCTAATGTTATTTTCCTGATGTTTGATTATTTCCCGCTTCTTTCTAATGTTGTTTTCCTGATGTTTGAATGTTATTTCCCGCTTCTTTGCTAACGTTATTTTCCTGATGTTTGAATGTTACTTCCCACTTCCTTTCTAATCTAATTTTCCTGATGTTTAAATGTTATTTCCTGCTTCTTTTGTAATGTAATTTTACTGATGTTTAAATGTTTTTTCTCCCTTATATTCTAATGTTATTTTCATGATGTTTGAATGTTATTACGCGCTTCCTTTCTAATGTTATTTCCTCTTGTTTTAATGTTATTTCCCGCTTCTTTTCTAATGTTTTTTTTCATGATGTTTGAATGTTGTTTGCTGCTTCTTTTCTAATGTAATTTTCCTGATGTTTGAATGTTATCTCCCATTTCTTTTCAAAAGTTATTTTCCTGATGTTTTAATGTTATTTACCACTTCTTTTCTGACGTTATTTTCCTGATGTTTGAATGTTACTTCCCACTTCCTTTCTAATGTAATTTTACTGATGTTTAAATGTTATTTCCTGCTTCTTTTGTAATGTAATTTTACTGATGTTTGAATGTTATTTCTCTCTTATTTTCTAATGATATTTTCATGATGTTTGAATGTTATTACGCGCTTCCTTTCTAATGTTATTTCCTCTTGTTTTAATGTTATTTCCCGCTTCTTTTGTAATGTTTTTTTCATGATGTTTGAATGTTGTTTGCTGCTTCTTTTCTAATGTAATTTTCCTGATGTTTGAATGTTATCTCCCATTTGTTTTCTAAAGCTATTTTCCTGATGTTTTAATGTTATTTACCACTTCTTTTCTAATGTTATTTATCTGATGTTTGAATGTTATTTCCCGCTTCTGTTCTAATGTAATTTTCCTGATGTTTGAATGTTATTTCCCGCTTCTTTTCTAATGTTAATTGCATGATGTTTGAATATTATTTCTTGATTCTCTTCTAATGCTATTTTCCTGATGTTTGAATGTTATTTCCCACTTCTTTTCTAATGCTATTTTTCTGACGTTTCAATGTTATTTCCAACATCCTTTCTACTGTTATTTTCATTATGTTTGAATGTTATATCTTTCTTCGTTTCTAATGTTAATTTCCTGATGTTTAAATGGTATTTTCCACTTCTTTTCTAATGTTATTTTCCTGATGTTTGAATGTTATTTCCCGCTTCTGTTCTAATGTTATTTTCGATATATTTGAATCTTATTTCCCGCTTCTTTTCTAATGTTATTTTCCTGATGTTTGAATATAATTTCCCTTCTCTTTTCTAATGTTATTTTTTTGATGTTTGATTATTTCCCGAATTTTTCTAATATTATTTTCCTGTTGTTTGTATGTTATTTCCCACTTATTTGCTAATGTTATTTTCCTTATGTTTCAATGTTATTTCCCGCCACTTTACTAACGTTATTTCCCTGATGTTTGAATGTTATATCCCGCTTCTTTTCTAATATTATTTTCCTGTTGTTTGAATGTTACTTCCCACTTCTTTTCTAATGTTATTTTCCTTATGTTTAAATGTTATTTCCCACTTGTTTTCTAATGTTAATTTCCTGATGTTTAAATGTTATTTCCCGCTCTGTTCTAATGTTATTTTCCTGATGTTTGAATGTTGTTTTCCGCTTATCTTCTAATGTTATTTTCCTGATTTTTTAATGTTATTTCCCGCTTCTTTTCTAATGTTAATTTCATGATGTTTGAATATTATTTCGTGCTTCTCTTCTAATGCAATTTATTTGATGTTTGAATGTTATTTCACACATATTTTCTAATGTTATTATCCTAATGTTTGATTATTTCCCGCTTCTTTTCTAATGTTAATTTCCTGATGTTTAAATGGTATTTCCCACTTCTTTTCTAATGTTATTTTACTGATGTTTTATTGTTATTTCCCACTTCTTTTCTAATGTAATTTTCCTTATGTTTGAATGTTATTTCCCGCTTCTTTTCTAATGTTATTTTCCTGATGTTTGAATGTAATTTCCCGCCTCTTTTCTAATGTTATTTTCCTGATGTTTGATTATTTCCCGCTTTTTTCTAATGTTAATTTCCTGATGTTTAAATGGTATTTCCCACTTCTTTTCTAATGTTATTTTACTGATGTTTGAATGTTATTTCCCACTTCTTTTCTAATGTAATTTTCCTTATGTTTGAATGTTATTTCCCGCTTCTTTTCTAATGTTATTTTCCTGATGTTTGAATGTAATTTCCCGCCTCTTTTCTAATATGATTTTCCTGATATTTGTATGTTACTTCCCACTTCTTTTCTAATGTAATTTGGCTGATGTTTAAATGTTATTTCCTGCTTCTTTTGTAATGTAATTTTACTGATGTTTAAATGTTATTTCTCTCTTATTTTCTAATGTTATTTTCATGATGTTTGAATGTTATTACGCGCTTCCTTTCTAATGTTATTTCCTCTTGTTTTAATGTTATTTCCCGCTTCTTTTCTAATGTTTTTTTCATGATGTTTGAATGTTGTTTCCTGCTTCTTTTCTAATGTAATTTTCCTGATGTTTGAATGTTATCTCCCATTTCTTTTCTAAAGTTATTTTCCTGATGTTTTAATGTTATTTACCACTTCTTTTCTAATGTTATTTATCTGATGTTTGAATGTTATTTCCCGCTTCTGTTCCAATGTAATTTTCCTGATGTTTGAATGTTATTTCCCGCTTCTTTTCTAATGTTAATTGCATGATGTTTGAATATTATTTCTTGATTCTCTTCTAATGCTATTTTCCTGATGTTTGAATGTTATTTCCCACTTCTTTTCTAATGCTATTTTTCTGACGTTTCAATGTTATTTCCAACTTCCTTTCTACTGTTATTTTCATTATGTTTGAATGTTATATCCTTCTTCGTTTCTAATGTTAATTTCCTGATGTTTAAATGGTATTTTCCACTTCTTTTCTAATGTTATTTTCCTGATGTTTGAATGTTATTTCCCGCTTCTGTTCTAATGATATTTTCGATATATTTGAATCTTATTTCCCGCTTCTTTTCTAATGTTATTTTCCTGATGTTTGAATATAATTTCCAGCCTCTTTTCTAATGTTATTTTTTTGATGTTTGATTATTTCCCGCTTCTTTTCTAATATTATTTTCCTGTTGTTTGTATGTTATATCACACTTATTTGCTAATGTTATTTTCCTTATGTTTCAATGTTATTTCCCGCCACTTTACTAACGTTATTTCCCTGATGTTTGAATGTTATTTCCCTTTTTTTTCTAATATGATTTTCCTGATGTTTGAATGTTACTTCCCACTTCTTTTCTAATGTTATTTTCCTTATGTTTAAATGTTATTTCCCACTTGTTTTCTAATGTTAATTTCCTGAAGTTTAAATGTTATTTCCCACTTCTTTTCTAATGTTATTTTCCTGATGATTAAATATTATTTCCCACTTCTTTTCTAATGTTAATTTCCTGATGTTTAAATGTTATTTCCCACTTCTATTCTAAAGTTAATTTCCTGATGTTTAAATGGTATTTCCCACTTCTTTTCTAATGTTATTTTACTGATGTTTAAATGTTATTTCCCGCTTCTTTTCTAATGTTATTTTCCTGATGTTTGAATGTAATTTCCCGCCTCTTTTCTAATATGATTTTCCTGATGTCTGTATGTTACTTCCCACTTCTTTTCTAATGTAATTTTCCTGATGTTTAAATGTTATTTCCTGCTTCTTTTGTAATGTAATTTTACTGATGTTTAAATGTTATTTCCCGCTTCTTTTCTAATGTTATTTACCTTATGTTTGAATGTTATATCCTTCTTCGTTTCTAATGTTAATTTCCTGATGTTTAAATGGTATTTTCCACTTCTTTTCTAATGTTATTTTCCTGATGTTTAAATGTTATTTCCCGCTTCTTTTCTAATGTTAATTTCATAATGTTTAAATGTTAATTCCCACTTCTTTTCTAATGTTATTTATCTGATGTTTGAATGTTATTTCCCGCTTCTGTTCTAATGTAATTTTCCTGATGTTTGAATGTTATTTCCCGCTTCTTTTCTAAAGTTAATTTCCTGATGTTTAAATGGTATTTCCCACTTCTTTTCTAATGTTATTTTACTGATGTTTAAATGTTATTTCCCGCTTCTTTTCTAATGTTATTTTCCTTATGTTTGAATGTTATTTCCCGCTTCTTTTCTAATGTTATTTTCCTGATGTTGGAATGTAATTTCCCGCCTCTTTTCTAATGTTATTTTCCTGATGTTTGATTATTTCCCGCTTCTTTTCTAATATTATTTTTCCTGATGTTTGTATGTTATTTCCCGCCACTTTACTAACGTTATTTGCCTGATGTTTGAATGTTATATCCCACTTCTTTTCTAATGTTATTTTCCTGATGTTTGAATGTTATTTCCCGCCTTTTTCCAATGTTATTATACTGATGTTTGATTATTTCCCGCTTCTTTTCTAATGTTAATTGCATGATGTTTGAATATTATTTCTTGATTCTCTTCTAATGCCATTTTCCTGATGTTTCAATGTTATTTCCCGCTTCTTTTCTAATGTTATTTTCCTTATGTTTGAATGTTATTTCCCGCTTCTTTTCTAATGTTATTTTCCTGATGTTGGAATGTAATTTCCCGCCTCTTTTCTAATGTTATTTTCCTGATGTTTGATTATTTCCCGCTTCTTTTCTAATATTATTTTTCTGGATGTTTGTATGTTATTTCCCGCCACTTTACTAACGTTATTTGCCTGATGTTTGAATGTTATTTCCCGCTTCTGTTCTAATGTAATTTTCCTGATGTTTGAATGTTATTTCCCGCTTCTTTTCTAATGTTATTTTCCTTATGTTTGAATGTTATTTCCCGCTTCTTTTCTAATATTATTTTTCCTGATGTTTGTATGTTATTTCCCGCCACTTTACTAACGTTATTTGCCTGATGTTTGAATGTTATTTCCCGCTTCTGTTCTAATGTTATTTTCGATATCTTTGAATCTTATTTCCCGCTTCTTTTCTAATGTTATTTTCCTGATGTTTGAATATAATTTCCAGCCTCTTTTCTAATGTTATTTTTTTGATGTTTGATTATTTCCCGCTTCTTTTCTAATATTATTTTCCTGTTGTTTGTATGTTATTTCCCACTTATTTGCTAATGTTATTTTCCTTATGTTTCAATGTTATTTCCCGCCACTTTACTAACGTTATTTCCCTGATGTTTGAATGTTATTTCCCTTTTTTTTTCTAATGTGATTTTCCTGATGTTTGTATGTTACTTCCCACTTCTTTTCTAATGTAATTTTCCTGATGTTTGAATTTGTATTTCCTGCTCCTTTTCTAATGTTATTTTAGTGATGTTTCAATGATATTTCCCACTTCTTTTCTATTCTAATTTTCCTGATGTTTGAATGTTATTTACCACTTCTTTTCTAATGTTATTTATCTGATGTTTGAATGTTATTTCCCGCTTCTGTTCTAATGTAATTTTCCTGATGTTTGAATGTTATTTCCCGCTTCTTTTCTAATGTTAATTGCATGATGTTTGAATATTATTTCCTGATTCTCTTCTAATGCCATTTTCCTGATGTTTGAATGTTATTTCCCACTTCTTTTCTAATGCTATTTTTCTGACGTTTCAATGTTATTTCCAACTTCCTTTCTACTTTTATTTTCATTATGTTTGAATGTTATATCCTGCTTCGTTTCTAATGTTATTTTACTGATGTTTGAATGTTACTTCCCACTTCTTTTCTAATGCTATTTTCCTGATGTTTAAATGTTAATTCCCGTTACTTTTCTAATGTTAATTTCCTGATGTTTAAATGTTATTTTCCACTTCTTTTCTAATGTTATTTTCCTGATGTTTGAATGATATTTCCCGCTTCTGTTCTAATGTTATTTTCGATATATTTGAATCTTATTTCCCGCTTCTTTTCTAATGTTATTTTCCTGATGTTTGAATATAATTTCCCGCCTCTTTTCTAATGTTATTTTTTTGATGTTTGATTATTTCCCGCTTCTTTTCTAATATTATTTTCCTGTTGTTTGTATGTTATTTCCCACTTATTTGCTAATGTTATTTTCCTTGTTTGAATGTTATTTCCCGCCACTTTACTAACGTTATTTCCCTGATGTTTGATTGTTATTTCCCTTTTTTTTCTAATATGATTTTCCTGATGTTTGAATGTTACTTCCCGCTTCTTTTCTAATGTTTTTTTTCATGATGTTTGAATGTTGTTTGCTGCTTCTTTTCTAATGTAATTTTCCTGATGTTTGAATGTTATCTCCCATTTCTTTTCAAAAGTTATTTTCCTGATGTTTTAATGTTATTTACCACTTCTTTTCTGACGTTATTTTCCTGATGTTTGAATGTTACTTCCCACTTCCTTTGTAATGTAATTTTACTGATGTTTAAATGTTATTTCCTGCTTCTTTTGTAATGTAATTTTACTGATGTTTGAATGTTATTTCTCTCTTATTTTCTAATGATATTTTCATGATGTTTGAATGTTATTACGCGCTTCCTTTCTAATGTTATTTCCTCTTGTTTTAATGTTATTTCCCGCTTCTTTTCTAATGTTTTTTTCATGATGTTTGAATGTTGTTTGCTGCTTCTTTTCTAATGTAATTTTCCTGATGTTTGAATGTTATCTCCCATTTCTTTTCTAAAGTTATTTTCCTGATGTTTTAATGTTATTTACCACTTCTTTTCTAATGTTATTTATCTGATGTTTGAATGTTATTTCCCGCTTCTGTTCTAATGTAATTTTCCTGATGTTTGAATGTTATTTCCCGCTTCTTTTCTAATGTTAATTGCATGATGTTTGAATATTATTTCTTGATTCTCTTCTAATGCTATTTTCCTGATGTTTGAATGTTATTTCCCACTTCTTTTCTAATGCTATTTTTCTGACGTTTCAATGTTATTTCCAACATCCTTTCTACTGTTATTTTCATTATGTTTGAATGTTATATCTTTCTTCGTTTCTAATGTTAATTTCCTGATGTTTAAATGGTATTTTCCACTTCTTTTCTAATGTTATTTTCCTGATGTTTGAATGTTATTTCCCACTTGTTTTCTAATGTTAATTTCCTGATGTTTAAATGTTATTTCCCGCTCTGTTCTAATGTTATTTTCCTGATGTTTGAATGTTGTTTTCCGCTTATCTTCTAATGTTATTTTCCTGATTTTTTAATGTTATTTCCCTCTTCTTTTCTAATGTTAATTTCATGATGTTTGAATATTATTTCGTGCTTCTCTTCTAATGCAATTTATTTGATGTTTGAATGTTATTTCACACATATTTTCTAATGTTATTATCCTAATGTTTGATTATTTCCCGCTTCTTTTCTAATGTTAATTTCCTGATGTTTAAATGGTATTTCCCACTTCTTTTCTAATGTTATTTTACTGATGTTTTATTGTTATTTCCCACTTCTTTTCTAATGTAATTTTCCTTATGTTTGAATGTTATTTCCCGCTTCTTTTCTAATGTTATTTTCCTGATGTTGGAATGTAATTTCCCGCCTCTTTTCTAATGTTATTTTCCTGATGTTTGATTATTTCCCGCTTCTTTTCTAATATTATTTTTCCTGATGTTTGTATGTTATTTCCCGCCACTTTACTAACGTTATTTGCCTGATGTTTGAATGTTATATCCCACTTCTTTTCTAATGTTATTTTCCTGATGTTTGAATGTTATTTCCCGCCTTTTTCCAATGTTATTATACTGATGTTTGATTATTTCCCGCTTCTTTTCTAATGTTAATTGCATGATGTTTGAATATTATTTCTTGATTCTCTTCTAATGCCATTTTCCTGATGTTTCAATGTTATTTCCCGCTTCTTTTCTAATGTTATTTTCCTTATGTTTGAATGTTATTTCCCGCTTCTTTTCTAATGTTATTTTCCTGATGTTTGAATGTAATTTCCCGCCTCTTTTCTAATGTTATTTTCCTGATGTTTGATTATTTCCCGCTTTTTTCTAATGTTAATTTCCTGATGTTTAAATGGTATTTCCCACTTCTTTTCTAATGTTATTTTACTGATGTTTGAATGTTATTTCCCACTTCTTTTCTAATGTAATTTTCCTTATGTTTGAATGTTATTTCCCGCTTCTTTTCTAATGTTATTTTCCTGATGTTTGAATGTAATTTCCCGCCTCTTTTCTAATATGATTTTCCTGATGTTTGTATGTTACTTCCCACTTCTTTTCTAATGTAATTTGGCTGATGTTTAAATGTTATTTCCTGCTTCTTTTGTAATGTAATTTTACTGATGTTTAAATGTTATTTCTCTCTTATTTTCTAATGTTATTTTCATGATGTTTGAATGTTATTACGCGCTTCCTTTCTAATGTATTTTCCTCTTGTTTTAATGTTATTTCCCGCTTCTTTTCTAATGTTTTTTTCATGATGTTTGAATGTTGTTTGCTGCTTCTTTTCTAATGTAATTTTCCTGATGTTTGAATGTTATCTCCCATTTCTTTTCTAAAGTTATTTTCCTGATGTTTTAATGTTATTTACCACTTCTTTTCTAATGTTATTTATCTGATGTTTGAATGTTATTTCCCGCTTCTGTTCTAATGTAATTTTCCTGATGTTTGAATGTTATTTCCCGCTTCTTTTCTAATGTTAATTGCATGATGTTTGAATATTATTTCTTGATTCTCTTCTAATGCTATTTTCCTGATGTTTGAATGTTATTTCCCACTTCTTTTCTAATGCTATTTTTCTGACGTTTCAATGTTATTTCCAACTTCCTTTCTACTGTTATTTTCATTATGTTTGAATGTTATATCCTTCTTCGTTTCTAATGTTAATTTCCTGATGTTTAAATGGTATTTTCCACTTCTTTTCTAATGTTATTTTCCTGATGTTTGAATGTTATTTCCGGCTTCTGTTCTAATGATATTTTCGATATATTTGAATCTTATTTCCCGCTTCTTTTCTAATGTTATTTTCCTGATGTTTGAATATAATTTCCAGCCTCTTTTCTAATGTTATTTTTTTGATGTTTGATTATTTCCCGCTTCTTTTCTAATATTATTTTCCTGTTGTTTGTATGTTATATCCCACTTATTTGCTAATGTTATTTTCCTTATGTTTCAATGTTATTTCCCGCCACTTTACTAACGTTATTTCCCTGATGTTTGAATGTTATTTCCCTTTTTTTTCTAATATGATTTTCCTGATGTTTGAATGTTACTTCCCACTTCTTTTCTAATGTTATTTTCCTTATGTTTAAATGTTATTTCCCACTTGTTTTCTAATGTTAATTTCCTGAAGTTTAAATGTTATTTCCCACTTCTTTTCTAATGTTATTTTCCTGATGATTAAATATTATTTCCCACTTCTTTTCTAATGTTAATTTCCTGATGTTTAAATGTTATTTCCCACTTCTATTCTAAAGTTAATTTCCTGATGTTTAAATGGTATTTCCCACTTCTTTTCTAATGTTATTTTACTGATGTTTAAATGTTATTTCCCGCTTCTTTTCTAATGTTATTTTCCTTATGTTTGAATGTTATTTCCCGCTTCTTTTCTAATGTTATTTTCCTGATGTTTGAATGTAATTTCCCGCCTCTTTTCTAATATGATTTTCCTGATGTCTGTATGTTACTTCCCACTTCTTTTCTAATGTAATTTTCCTGATGTTTAAATGTTATTTCCTGCTTCTTTTGTAATGTAATTTTACTGATGTTTAAATGTTATTTCCCGCTTCTTTTCTAATGTTATTTACCTTATGTTTGAATGTTATATCCTTCTTCGTTTCTAATGTTAATTTCCTGATGTTTAAATGGTATTTTCCACTTCTTTTCTAATGTTATTTTCCTGATGTTTAAATGTTATTTCCCGCTTCTTTTCTAATGTTAATTTCATAATGTTTAAATGTTAATTCCCACTTCTTTTCTAATGTTATTTATCTGATGTTTGAATGTTATTTCCCGCTTCTGTTCTAATGTAATTTTCCTGATGTTTGAATGTTATTTCCCGCTTCTTTTCTAAAGTTAATTTCCTGATGTTTAAATGGTATTTCCCACTTCTTTTCTAATGTTATTTTACTGATGTTTAAATGTTATTTCCCGCTTCTTTTCTAATGTTATTTTCCTTATGTTTGAATGTTATTTCCCGCTTCTTTTCTAATGTTATTTTCCTGATGTTGGAATGTAATTTCCCGCCTCTTTTCTAATGTTATTTTCCTGATGTTTGATTATTTCCCGCTTCTTTTCTAATATTATTTTTCCTGATGTTTGTATGTTATTTCCCGCCACTTTACTAACGTTATTTGCCTGATGTTTGAATGTTATATCCCACTTCTTTTCTAATGTTATTTTCCTGATGTTTGAATGTTATTTCCCGCCTTTTTCCAATGTTATTATACTGATGTTTGATTATTTCCCGCTTCTATTCTAATGTTAATTGCATGATGTTTGAATATTATTTCTTGATTCTCTTCTAATGCCATTTTCCTGATGTTTCAATGTTATTTCCCGCTTCTTTTCTAATGTTATTTTCCTTATGTTTGAATGTTATTTCCCGCTTCTTTTCTAATGTTATTTTCCTGATGTTGGAATGTAATTTCCCGCCTCTTTTCTAATGTTTTTTTCCTGATGTTTGATTATTTCCCGCTTCTTTTCTAATATTATTTTTCCGGATGTTTGTATGTTATTTCCCGCCACTTTACTAACGTTATTTGCCTGATGTTTGAATGTTATTTCCCGCTTCTGTTCTAATGTAATTTTCCTGATGTTTGAATGTTATTTCCCGCTTCTTTTCTAATGTTATTTTCCTTATGTTTGAATGTTATTTCCCGCTTCTTTTCTAATGTTATTTTCCTGATGTTTGAATGTAATTTCCCGCCTCTTTTCTAATGTTATTTTCCTGATGTTTGATTATTTCCCGCTTCTTTTCTAATATTATTTTTCCTGATGTTTGTATGTTATTTCCCGCCACTTTACTAACGTTATTTGCCTGATGTTTGAATGTTATTTCCCGCTTCTGTTCTAATGTTATTTTCGATATCTTTGAATCTTATTTCCCGCTTCTTTTCTAATGTTATTTTCCTGATGTTTGAATATAATTTCCAGCCTCTTTTCTAATGTTATTTTTTTGATGTTTGATTATTTCCCGCTTCTTTTCTAATATTATTTTCCTGTTGTTTGTATGTTATTTCCCACTTATTTGCTAATGTTATTTTCCTTATGTTTCAATGATATTTCCCGCCACTTTACTAACGTTATTTCCCTGATGTTTGAATGTTATTTCCCTTTTTTTTTCTAATGTGATTTTCCTGATGTTTGTATGTTACTTCCCACTTCTTTTCTAATGTAATTTTCCTGATGTTTGAATTTGTATTTCCTGCTCCTTTTCTAATGTTATTTTAGTGATGTTTCAATGATATTTCCCACTTCTTTTCTATTCTAATTTTCCTGATGTTTGAATGTTATTTACCACTTCTTTTCTAATGTTATTTATCTGATGTTTGAATGTTATTTCCCGCTTCTGTTCTAATGTAATTTTCCTGATGTTTGAATGTTATTTCCCACTTCTTTTCTAATGTTAATTGCATGATGTTTGAATATTATTTCCTGATTCTCTTCTAATGCCATTTTCCTGATGTTTGAATGTTATTTCCCACTTCTTTTCTAATGCTATTTTTCTGACGTTTCAATGTTATTTCCAACTTCCTTTCTACTTTTATTTTCATTATGTTTGAATGTTATATCTTGCTTCGTTTCTAATGTTATTTTACTGATGTTTGAATGTTACTTCCCACTTCTTTTCTAATGCTATTTTCCTGATGTTTAAATGTTAATTCCCGTTACTTTTCTAATGTTAATTTCCTGATGTTTAAATGTTATTTTCCACTTCTTTTCTAATGTTATTTTCCTGATGTTTGAATGTTATTTCCCGCTTCTGTTCTAATGTTATTTTCGATATATTTGAATCTTATTTCCCGCTTCTTTTCTAATGTTATTTTCCTGATGTTTGAATATAATTTCCCGCCTCTTTTCTAATGTTATTTTTTTGATGTTTGATTATTTCCCGCTTCTTTTCTAATATTATTTTCCTGTTGTTTGTATGTTATTTCCCACTTATTTGCTAATGTTATTTTCCTTGTTTGAATGTTATTTCCCGCCACTTTACTAACGTTATTTCCCTGATGTTTGATTGTTATTTCCCTTTTTTTTCTAATATGATTTTCCTGATGTTTGAATGTTACTTCCCACTTCTGTTCTAATGTAATTTTCCTGATGTTTGAATGTTATTTCCCGCTTCTTTTCTAATGTTAATTGCATGATGTTTGAATATTATTTCTTGATTTTCTTCTAATGCTATTTTCCTGATGTTTGAATGTTATTTCCCACTTCTTTTCTAATGCTATTTTTCTGACGTTTCAATGTTATTTCCAACTTCCTTTCTACTGTTATTTTCATTATGTTTGAATGTTATATCCTTCTTCGTTTCTAATGTTAATTTCCTGATGTTTAAATGGTATTTTCCACTTCTTTTCTAATGTTATTTTCCTGATGTTTGAATGTTATTTCCCGCTTCTGTTCTAATGATATTTTCGATATATTTGAATCTTATTTCCCGCTTCTTTTCTAATGTTATTTTCCTGATGTTTGAATATAATTTCCAGCCTCTTTTCTAATGTTATTTTTTTGATGTTTGATTATTTCCCGCTTCTTTTCTAATATTATTTTCCTGTTGTTTGTATGTTATATCACACTTATTT
This sequence comes from Narcine bancroftii, assembly GCF_036971445.1. NCBI lineage: Eukaryota > Metazoa > Chordata > Chondrichthyes > Torpediniformes > Narcinidae > Narcine > Narcine bancroftii. Next base: position 5,704,307 of record NW_027211808.1, read on the forward strand.
GCTAATGTTATTTTCCTTATGTTTCAATGTTATTTCCCGCCACTTTACTAACGTTATTTCCCTGATGTTTGAATGTTATTTCCCTTTTTTTTCTAATATGATTTTCCTGATGTTTGAATGTTACTTCCCACTTCTTTTCTAATGTTATTTTCCTTATGTTTAAATGTTATTTCCCACTTGTTTTCTAATGTTAATTTCCTGAAGTTTAAATGTTATTTCCCACTTCTTTTCTAATGTTATTTTCCTGATGATTAAATATTATTTCCCACTTCTTTTCTAATGTTAATTTCCTGATGTTTAAATGTTATTTCCCACTTCTATTCTAAAGTTAATTTCCTGATGTTTAAATGGTATTTCCCACTTCTTTTCTAATGTTATTTTACTGATGTTTAAATGTTATTTCCCGCTTCTTTTCTAATGTTATTTTCCTGATGTTTGAATGTAATTTCCCGCCTCTTTTCTAATATGATTTTCCTGATGTCTGTATGTTACTTCCCACTTCTTTTCTAATGTAATTTTCCTGATGTTTAAATGTTATTTCCTGCTTCTTTTGTAATGTAATTTTACTGATGTTTAAATGTTATTTCCCGCTTCTTTTCTAATGTTATTTACCTTATGTTTGAATGTTATATCCTTCTTCGTTTCTAATGTTAATTTCCTGATGTTTAAATGGTATTTTCCACTTCTTTTCTAATGTTATTTTCCTGATGTTTAAATGTTATTTCCCGCTTCTTTTCTAATGTTAATTTCATAATGTTTAAATGTTAATTCCCACTTCTTTTCTAATGTTATTTATCTGATGTTTGAATGTTATTTCCCGCTTCTGTTCTAATGTAATTTTCCTGATGTTTGAATGTTATTTCCCGCTTCTTTTCTAAAGTTAATTTCCTGATGTTTAAATGGTATTTCCCACTTCTTTTCTAATGTTATTTTACTGATGTTTAAATGTTATTTCCCGCTTCTTTTCTAATGTTATTTTCCTTATGTTTGAATGTTATTTCCCGCTTCTTTTCTAATGTTATTTTCCTGATGTTGGAATGTAATTTCCCGCCTCTTTTCTAATGTTATTTTCCTGATGTTTGATTATTTCCCGCTTCTTTTCTAATATTATTTTTCCTGATGTTTGTATGTTATTTCCCGCCACTTTACTAACGTTATTTGCCTGATGTTTGAATGTTATATCCCACTTCTTTTCTAATGTTATTTTCCTGATGTTTGAATGTTATTTCCCGCCTTTTTCCAATGTTATTATACTGATGTTTGATTATTTCCCGCTTCTTTTCTAATGTTAATTGCATGATGTTTGAATATTATTTCTTGATTCTCTTCTAATGCCATTTTCCTGATGTTTCAATGTTATTTCCCGCTTCTTTTCTAATGTTATTTTCCTTATGTTTGAATGTTATTTCCCGCTTCTTTTCTAATGTTATTTTCCTGATGTTGGAATGTAATTTCCCGCCTCTTTTCTAATGTTATTTTCCTGATGTTTGATTATTTCCCGCTTCTTTTCTAATATTATTTTTCTGGATGTTTGTATGTTATTTCCCGCCACTTTACTAACGTTATTTGCCTGATGTTTGAATGTTATTTCCCGCTTCTGTTCTAATGTAATTTTCCTGATGTTTGAATGTTATTTCCCGCTTCTTTTCTAATGTTATTTTCCTTATGTTTGAATGTTATTTCCCGCTTCTTTTCTAATGTTATTTTCCTGATGTTTGAATGTAATTTCCCGCCTCTTTTCTAATGTTATTTTCCTGATGTTTGAATATTTCCCGCTTCTTTTCTAATATTATTTTTCCTGATGTTTGTATGTTATTTCCCGCCACTTTACTAACGTTATTTGCCTGATGTTTGAATGTTATTTCCCGCTTCTGTTCTAATGTTATTTTCGATATCTTTGAATCTTATTTCCCGCTTCTTTTCTAATGTTATTTTCCTGATGTTTGAATATAATTTCCAGCCTCTTTTCTAATGTTATTTTTTTGATGTTTGATTATTTCCCGCTTCTTTTCTAATATTATTTTCCTGTTGTTTGTATGTTATTTCCCACTTATTTGCTAATGTTATTTTCCTTATGTTTCAATGTTATTTCCCGCCACTTTACTAACGTTATTTCCCTGATGTTTGAATGTTATTTCCCTTTTTTTTTCTAATGTGATTTTCCTGATGTTTGTATGTTACTTCCCACTTCTTTTCTAATGTAATTTTCCTGATGTTTGAATTTGTATTTCCTGCTCCTTTTCTAATGTTATTTTAGTGATGTTTCAATGATATTTCCCACTTCTTTTCTATTCTAATTTTCCTGATGTTTGAATGTTATTTACCACTTCTTTTCTAATGTTATTTATCTGATGTTTGAATGTTATTTCCCGCTTCTGTTCTAATGTAATTTTCCTGATGTTTGAATGTTATTTCCCGCTTCTTTTCTAATGTTAATTGCATGATGTTTGAATATTATTTCCTGATTCTCTTCTAATGCCATTTTCCTGATGTTTGAATGTTATTTCCCACTTCTTTTCTAATGCTATTTTTCTGACGTTTCAATGTTATTTCCAACTTCCTTTCTACTTTTATTTTCATTATGTTTGAATGTTATATCCTGCTTCGTTTCTAATGTTATTTTACTGATGTTTGAATGTTACTTCCCACTTCTTTTCTAATGCTATTTTCCTGATGTTTAAATGTTAATTCCCGTTACTTTTCTAATGTTAATTTCCTGATGTTTAAATGTTATTTTCCACTTCTTTTCTAATGTTATTTTCCTGATGTTTGAATGATATTTCCCGCTTCTGTTCTAATGTTATTTTCGATATATTTGAATCTTATTTCCCGCTTCTTTTCTAATGTTATTTTCCTGATGTTTGAATATAATTTCCCGCCTCTTTTCTAATGTTATTTTTTTGATGTTTGATTATTTCCCGCTTCTTTTCTAATATTATTTTCCTGTTGTTTGTATGTTATTTCCCACTTATTTGCTAATGTTATTTTCCTTGTTTGAATGTTATTTCCCGCCACTTTACTAACGTTATTTCCCTGATGTTTGATTGTTATTTCCCTTTTTTTTCTAATATGATTTTCCTGATGTTTGAATGTTACTTCCCGCTTCTTTTCTAATGTTTTTTTTCATGATGTTTGAATGTTGTTTGCTGCTTCTTTTCTAATGTAATTTTCCTGATGTTTGAATGTTATCTCCCATTTCTTTTCAAAAGTTATTTTCCTGATGTTTTAATGTTATTTACCACTTCTTTTCTGACGTTATTTTCCTGATGTTTGAATGTTACTTCCCACTTCCTTTGTAATGTAATTTTACTGATGTTTAAATGTTATTTCCTGCTTCTTTTGTAATGTAATTTTACTGATGTTTGAATGTTATTTCTCTCTTATTTTCTAATGATATTTTCATGATGTTTGAATGTTATTACGCGCTTCCTTTCTAATGTTATTTCCTCTTGTTTTAATGTTATTTCCCGCTTCTTTTCTAATGTTTTTTTCATGATGTTTGAATGTTGTTTGCTGCTTCTTTTCTAATGTAATTTTCCTGATGTTTGAATGTTATCTCCCATTTCTTTTCTAAAGTTATTTTCCTGATGTTTTAATGTTATTTACCACTTCTTTTCTAATGTTATTTATCTGATGTTTGAATGTTATTTCCCGCTTCTGTTCTAATGTAATTTTCCTGATGTTTGAATGTTATTTCCCGCTTCTTTTCTAATGTTAATTGCATGATGTTTGAATATTATTTCTTGATTCTCTTCTAATGCTATTTTCCTGATGTTTGAATGTTATTTCCCACTTCTTTTCTAATGCTATTTTTCTGACGTTTCAATGTTATTTCCAACATCCTTTCTACTGTTATTTTCATTATGTTTGAATGTTATATCTTTCTTCGTTTCTAATGTTAATTTCCTGATGTTTAAATGGTATTTTCCACTTCTTTTCTAATGTTATTTTCCTGATGTTTGAATGTTATTTCCCACTTGTTTTCTAATGTTAATTTCCTGATGTTTAAATGTTATTTCCCGCTCTGTTCTAATGTTATTTTCCTGATGTTTGAATGTTGTTTTCCGCTTATCTTCTAATGTTATTTTCCTGATTTTTTAATGTTATTTCCCTCTTCTTTTCTAATGTTAATTTCATGATGTTTGAATATTATTTCGTGCTTCTCTTCTAATGCAATTTATTTGATGTTTGAATGTTATTTCACACATATTTTCTAATGTTATTATCCTAATGTTTGATTATTTCCCGCTTCTTTTCTAATGTTAATTTCCTGATGTTTAAATGGTATTTCCCACTTCTTTTCTAATGTTATTTTACTGATGTTTTATTGTTATTTCCCACTTCTTTTCTAATGTAATTTTCCTTATGTTTGAATGTTATTTCCCGCTTCTTTTCTAATGTTATTTTCCTGATGTTGGAATGTAATTTCCCGCCTCTTTTCTAATGTTATTTTCCTGATGTTTGATTATTTCCCGCTTCTTTTCTAATATTATTTTTCCTGATGTTTGTATGTTATTTCCCGCCACTTTACTAACGTTATTTGCCTGATGTTTGAATGTTATATCCCACTTCTTTTCTAATGTTATTTTCCTGATGTTTGAATGTTATTTCCCGCCTTTTTCCAATGTTATTATACTGATGTTTGATTATTTCCCGCTTCTTTTCTAATGTTAATTGCATGATGTTTGAATATTATTTCTTGATTCTCTTCTAATGCCATTTTCCTGATGTTTCAATGTTATTTCCCGCTTCTTTTCTAATGTTATTTTCCTTATGTTTGAATGTTATTTCCCGCTTCTTTTCTAATGTTATTTTCCTGATGTTTGAATGTAATTTCCCGCCTCTTTTCTAATGTTATTTTCCTGATGTTTGATTATTTCCCGCTTTTTTCTAATGTTAATTTCCTGATGTTTAAATGGTATTTCCCACTTCTTTTCTAATGTTATTTTACTGATGTTTGAATGTTATTTCCCACTTCTTTTCTAATGTAATTTTCCTTATGTTTGAATGTTATTTCCCGCTTCTTTTCTAATGTTATTTTCCTGATGTTTGAATGTAATTTCCCGCCTCTTTTCTAATATGATTTTCCTGATGTTTGTATGTTACTTCCCACTTCTTTTCTAATGTAATTTGGCTGATGTTTAAATGTTATTTCCTGCTTCTTTTGTAATGTAATTTTACTGATGTTTAAATGTTATTTCTCTCTTATTTTCTAATGTTATTTTCATGATGTTTGAATGTTATTACGCGCTTCCTTTCTAATGTATTTTCCTCTTGTTTTAATGTTATTTCCCGCTTCTTTTCTAATGTTTTTTTCATGATGTTTGAATGTTGTTTGCTGCTTCTTTTCTAATGTAATTTTCCTGATGTTTGAATGTTATCTCCCATTTCTTTTCTAAAGTTATTTTCCTGATGTTTTAATGTTATTTACCACTTCTTTTCTAATGTTATTTATCTGATGTTTGAATGTTATTTCCCGCTTCTGTTCTAATGTAATTTTCCTGATGTTTGAATGTTATTTCCCGCTTCTTTTCTAATGTTAATTGCATGATGTTTGAATATTATTTCTTGATTCTCTTCTAATGCTATTTTCCTGATGTTTGAATGTTATTTCCCACTTCTTTTCTAATGCTATTTTTCTGACGTTTCAATGTTATTTCCAACTTCCTTTCTACTGTTATTTTCATTATGTTTGAATGTTATATCCTTCTTCGTTTCTAATGTTAATTTCCTGATGTTTAAATGGTATTTTCCACTTCTTTTCTAATGTTATTTTCCTGATGTTTGAATGTTATTTCCCGCTTCTGTTCTAATGATATTTTCGATATATTTGAATCTTATTTCCCGCTTCTTTTCTAATGTTATTTTCCTGATGTTTGAATATAATTTCCAGCCTCTTTTCTAATGTTATTTTTTTGATGTTTGATTATTTCCCGCTTCTTTTCTAATATTATTTTCCTGTTGTTTGTATGTTATATCCCACTTATTTGCTAATGTTATTTTCCTTATGTTTCAATGTTATTTCCCGCCACTTTACTAACGTTATTTCCCTGATGTTTGAATGTTATTTCCCTTTTTTTTCTAATATGATTTTCCTGATGTTTGAATGTTACTTCCCACTTCTTTTCTAATGTTATTTTCCTTATGTTTAAATGTTATTTCCCACTTGTTTTCTAATGTTAATTTCCTGAAGTTTAAATGTTATTTCCCACTTCTTTTCTAATGTTATTTTCCTGATGATTAAATATTATTTCCCACTTCTTTTCTAATGTTAATTTCCTGATGTTTAAATGTTATTTCCCACTTCTATTCTAAAGTTAATTTCCTGATGTTTAAATGGTATTTCCCACTTCTTTTCTAATGTTATTTTACTGATGTTTAAATGTTATTTCCCGCTTCTTTTCTAATGTTATTTTCCTTATGTTTGAATGTTATTTCCCGCTTCTTTTCTAATGTTATTTTCCTGATGTTTGAATGTAATTTCCCGCCTCTTTTCTAATATGATTTTCCTGATGTCTGTATGTTACTTCCCACTTCTTTTCTAATGTAATTTTCCTGATGTTTAAATGTTATTTCCTGCTTCTTTTGTAATGTAATTTTACTGATGTTTAAATGTTATTTCCCGCTTCTTTTCTAATGTTATTTACCTTATGTTTGAATGTTATATCCTTCTTCGTTTCTAATGTTAATTTCCTGATGTTTAAATGGTATTTTCCACTTCTTTTCTAATGTTATTTTCCTGATGTTTAAATGTTATTTCCCGCTTCTTTTCTAATGTTAATTTCATAATGTTTAAATGTTAATTCCCACTTCTTTTCTAATGTTATTTATCTGATGTTTGAATGTTATTTCCCGCTTCTGTTCTAATGTAATTTTCCTGATGTTTGAATGTTATTTCCCGCTTCTTTTCTAAAGTTAATTTCCTGATGTTTAAATGGTATTTCCCACTTCTTTTCTAATGTTATTTTACTGATGTTTAAATGTTATTTCCCGCTTCTTTTCTAATGTTATTTTCCTTATGTTTGAATGTTATTTCCCGCTTCTTTTCTAATGTTATTTTCCTGATGTTGGAATGTAATTTCCCGCCTCTTTTCTAATGTTATTTTCCTGATGTTTGATTATTTCCCGCTTCTTTTCTAATATTATTTTTCCTGATGTTTGTATGTTATTTCCCGCCACTTTACTAACGTTATTTGCCTGATGTTTGAATGTTATATCCCACTTCTTTTCTAATGTTATTCTCCTGATGTTTGAATGTTATTTCCCGCCTTTTTCCAATGTTATTATACTGATGTTTGATTATTTCCCGCTTCTATTCTAATGTTAATTGCATGATGTTTGAATATTATTTCTTGATTCTCTTCTAATGCCATTTTCCTGATGTTTCAATGTTATTTCCCGCTTCTTTTCTAATGTTATTTTCCTTATGTTTGAATGTTATTTCCCGCTTCTTTTCTAATGTTATTTTCCTGATGTTGGAATGTAATTTCCCGCCTCTTTTCTAATGTTTTTTTCCTGATGTTTGATTATTTCCCGCTTCTTTTCTAATATTATTTTTCCGGATGTTTGTATGTTATTTCCCGCCACTTTACTAACGTTATTTGCCTGATGTTTGAATGTTATTTCCCGCTTCTGTTCTAATGTAATTTTCCTGATGTTTGAATGTTATTTCCCGCTTCTTTTCTAATGTTATTTTCCTTATGTTTGAATGTTATTTCCCGCTTCTTTTCTAATGTTATTTTCCTGATGTTTGAATGTAATTTCCCGCCTCTTTTCTAATGTTATTTTCCTGATGTTTGATTATTTCCCGCTTCTTTTCTAATATTATTTTTCCTGATGTTTGTATGTTATTTCCCGCCACTTTACTAACGTTATTTGCCTGATGTTTGAATGTTATTTCCCGCTTCTGTTCTAATGTTATTTTCGATATCTTTGAATCTTATTTCCCGCTTCTTTTCTAATGTTATTTTCCTGATGTTTGAATATAATTTCCAGCCTCTTTTCTAATGTTATTTTTTTGATGTTTGATTATTTCCCGCTTCTTTTCTAATATTATTTTCCTGTTGTTTGTATGTTATTTCCCACTTATTTGCTAATGTTATTTTCCTTATGTTTCAATGATATTTCCCGCCACTTTACTAACGTTATTTCCCTGATGTTTGAATGTTATTTCCCTTTTTTTTTCTAATGTGATTTTCCTGATGTTTGTATGTTACTTCCCACTTCTTTTCTAATGTAATTTTCCTGATGTTTGAATTTGTATTTCCTGCTCCTTTTCTAATGTTATTTTAGTGATGTTTCAATGATATTTCCCACTTCTTTTCTATTCTAATTTTCCTGATGTTTGAATGTTATTTACCACTTCTTTTCTAATGTTATTTATCTGATGTTTGAATGTTATTTCCCGCTTCTGTTCTAATGTAATTTTCCTGATGTTTGAATGTTATTTCCCGCTTCTTTTCTAATGTTAATTGCATGATGTTTGAATATTATTTCCTGATTCTCTTCTAATGCCATTTTCCTGATGTTTGAATGTTATTTCCCACTTCTTTTCTAATGCTATTTTTCTGACGTTTCAATGTTATTTCCAACTTCCTTTCTACTTTTATTTTCATTATGTTTGAATGTTATATCTTGCTTCGTTTCTAATGTTATTTTACTGATGTTTGAATGTTACTTCCCACTTCTTTTCTAATGCTATTTTCCTGATGTTTAAATGTTAATTCCCGTTACTTTTCTAATGTTAATTTCCTGATGTTTAAATGTTATTTTCCACTTCTTTTCTAATGTTATTTTCCTGATGTTTGAATGTTATTTCCCGCTTCTGTTCTAATGTTATTTTCGATATATTTGAATCTTATTTCCCGCTTCTTTTCTAATGTTATTTTCCTGATGTTTGAATATAATTTCCCGCCTCTTTTCTAATGTTATTTTTTTGATGTTTGATTATTTCCCGCTTCTTTTCTAATATTATTTTCCTGTTGTTTGTATGTTATTTCCCACTTATTTGCTAATGTTATTTTCCTTGTTTGAATGTTATTTCCCGCCACTTTACTAACGTTATTTCCCTGATGTTTGATTGTTATTTCCCTTTTTTTTCTAATATGATTTTCCTGATGTTTGAATGTTACTTCCCACTTCTTTTCTAATGTTATTTTCCTGATGTTTAAATGTTATTTCCCACTTGTTTTCTAATGTTAATTTTCCTTATGTTTTAATATTATTTCCTGCTTCTTTTCAAATGTTATTTTCCTGATGTTTGAATGCTATTACCCGCTTTCTTTCTAATATTATTTTCCTGATGTTTGAAGATTATTTCCCACTTCTTTTCTAATGTTAATTTCCTGATGTTTAAATGTTATTTCCCACTTCTATTCTAATGTTAATTTCCTGATGTTTAAATGTTATTTCCCGCTTCTTTTCTAATGTTAATTTCATAATGTTTAAATGTTAATTCCCACTTCTTTTCTAATGTTATTTATCTGATGTTTGAATGTTATTTCCCGCTTCTGTTCTAATGTAATTTTCCTGATGTTTGAATGTTATTTCCCGCTTCTTTTCTAAAGTTAATTTCCTGATGTTTAAATGGTATTTCCCACTTCTTTTCTAATGTTATTTTACTGATGTTTAAATGTTATTTCCCGCTTCTTTTCTAATGTTATTTTCCTTATGTTGGAATGTTATTTCCCGCTTCTTTTCTAATGTTATTTTCCTGATGTTTGAATGTAATTTCCCGCCTCTTTTCTAATGTTATTTTCCTGATGTTTGATTATTTCCCGCTTCTTTCTAATGTTATTTTCCTGATGTTTAAATGTTATTTCCCGCTTCTTTGCTAACGTTATTTTCCTGATGTTTGAATGTTACTTCCCACTTCCTTTCTAATCTAATTTTCCTGATGTTTAAATGTTATTTCCTGCTTCTTTTGTAATGTAATTTTACTGATGTTTAAATGTTTTTTCTCCCTTATATTCTAATGTTATTTTCATGATGTTTGAATGTTATTACGCGCTTCCTTTCTAATGTTATTTCCTCTTGTTTTAATGTTATTTCCCGCTTCTTTTCTAATGTTTTTTTTCATGATGTTTGAATGTTGTTTGCAGCTTCGTTTCTAATGTAATTTTCCTGATGTTTGAATGTTATCTCCCATTTCTTTTCAAAAGTTATTTTCCTGATGTTTTAATGTTATTTACCACTTCTTTTCTGACGTTATTTTCCTGATGTTTGAATGTTACTTCCCACTTCCTTTCTAATGTAATTTTACTGATGTTTAAATGTTATTTCCTGCTTCTTTTGTAATGTAATTTTACTGATGTTTGAATGTTATTTCTCTCTTATTTTCTAATGATATTTTCATGATGTTTGAATGTTATTACGCGCTTCCTTTCTAATGTTATTTCCTCTTGTTTTAATGTTATTTCCCGCTTCTTTTCTAATGTTTTTTTCATGATGTTTGAATGTTGTTTGCTGCTTCTTTTCTAATGTAATTTTCCTGATGTTTGAATGTTATCTCCCATTTCTTTTCTAAAGTTATTTTCCTGATGTTTTAATGTTATTTACCACTTCTTTTCTAATGTTATTTATCTGATGTTTGAATGTTATTTCCCGCTTCTGTTCTAATGTAATTTTCCTGATGTTTGAATGTTATTTCCCGCTTCTTTTCTAATGTTAATTGCATGATGTTTGAATATTATTTCTTGATTCTCTTCTAATGCTATTTTCCTGATGTTTGAATGTTATTTCCCACTTCTTTTCTAATGCTATTTTTCTGACGTTTCAATGTTATTTCCAACATCCTTTCTACTGTTATTTTCATTATGTTTGAATGTTATATCTTTCTTCGTTTCTAATGTTAATTTCCTGATGTTTAAATGGTATTTTCCACTTCTTTTCTAATGTTATTTTCCTGATGTTTGAATGTTATTTCCCGCTTCTGTTCTAATGTTATTTTCGATATATTTGAATCTTATTTCCCGCTTCTTTTCTAATGTTATTTTCCTGATGTTTGAATATAATTTCCCTCCTCTTTTCTAATGTTATTTTTTTGATGTTTGATTATTTCCCGAATTTTTCTAATATTATTTTCCTGTTGTTTGTATGTTATTTCCCACTTATTTGCTAATGTTATTTTCCTTATGTTTCAATGTTATTTCCCGCCACTTTACTAACGTTATTTCCCTGATGTTTGAATGTTATATCCCTTTTTTTTCTAATATGATTTTCCTGATGTTTGAATGTTACTTCCCACTTCTTTTCTAATGTTATTTTCCTTATGTTTAAATGTTATTTCCCACTTGTTTTCTAATGTTAATTTCCTGATGTTTAAATGTTATTTCCCGCTCTGTTCTAATGTTATTTTCCTGATGTTTGAATGTTGTTTTCCGCTTATCTTCTAATGTTATTTTCCTGATTTTTTAATGTTATTTCCCGCTTCTTTTCTAATGTTAATTTCATGATGTTTGAATATTATTTCGTGCTTCTCTTCTAATGCAATTTATTTGATGTTTGAATGTTATTTCACACATATTTTCTAATGTTATTATCCTAATGTTTGATTATTTCCCGCTTCTTTTCTAATGTTAATTTCCTGATGTTTAAATGGTATTTCCCACTTCTTTTCTAATGTTATTTTACTGATGTTTTATTGTTATTTCCCACTTCTTTTCTAATGTAATTTTCCTTATGTTTGAATGTTATTTCCCGCTTCTTTTCTAATGTTATTTTCCTGATGTTTGAATGTAATTTCCCGCCTCTTTTCTAATGTTATTTTCCTGATGTTTGATTATTTCCCGCTTTTTTCTAATGTTAATTTCCTGATGTTTAAATGGTATTTCCCACTTCTTTTCTAATGTTATTTTACTGATGTTTGAATGTTATTTCCCACTTCTTTTCTAATGTAATTTTCCTTATGTTTGAATGTTATTTCCCGCTTCTTTTCTAATGTTATTTTCCTGATGTTTGAATGTAATTTCCCGCCTCTTTTCTAATATGATTTTCCTGATGTTTGTATGTTACTTCCCACTTCTTTTCTAATGTAATTTGGCTGATGTTTAAATGTTATTTGCTGCTTCTTTTGTAATGTAATTTTACTGATGTTTAAATGTTATTTCTCTCTTATTTTCTAATGTTATTTTCATGATGTTTGAATGTTATTACGCGCTTCCTTTCTAATGTTATTTCCTCTTGTTTTAATGTTATTTCCCGCTTCTTTTCTAATGTTTTTTTCATGATGTTTGAATGTTGTTTGCTGCTTCTTTTCTAATGTAATTTTCCTGATGTTTGAATATTATCTCCCATTTCTTTTCTAAAGTTATTTTCCTGATGTTTTAATGTTATTTACCACTTCTTTTCTAATGTTATTTATCTGATGTTTGAATGTTATTTCCCGCTTCTGTTCTAATGTAATTTTCCTGATGTTTGAATGTTATTTCCCGCTTCTTTTCTAATGTTAATTGCATGATGTTTGAATATTATTTCTTGATTCTCTTCTAATGCTATTTTCCTGATGTTTGAATGTTATTTCCCACTTCTTTTCTAATGCTATTTTTCTGACGTTTCAATGTTATTTCCAACTTCCTTTCTACTGTTATTTTCATTATGTTTGAATGTTATATCCTTCTTCGTTTCTAATGTTAATTTCCTGATGTTTAAATGGTATTTTCCACTTCTTTTCTAATGTTATTTTCCTGATGTTTGAATGTTATCTCCCGCTTCTGTTCTAATGATATTTTCGATATATTTGAATCTTATTTCCCGCTTCTTTTCTAATGTTATTTTCCTGATGTTTGAATATAATTTCCAGCCTCTTTTCTAATGTTATTTTTTTGATGTTTGATTATTTCCCGCTTCTTTTCTAATATTATTTTCCTGTTGTTTGTATGTTATATCCCACTTATTTGCTAATGTTATTTTCCTTATGTTTCAATGTTATTTCCCGCCACTTTACTAACGTTATTTCCCTGATGTTTGAATGTTATTTCCCTTTTTTTTCTAATATGATTTTCCTGATGTTTGAATGTTACTTCCCACTTCTTTTCTAATGTTATTTTCCTTATGTTTAAATGTTATTTCCCACTTGTTTTCTAATGTTAATTTCCTGAAGTTTAAATGTTATTTCCCACTTCTTTTCTAATGTTATTTTCCTGATGATTAAATATTATTTCCCACTTCTTTTCTAATGTTAATTTCCTGATGTTTAAATGTTATTTCCCACTTCTATTCTAAAGTTAATTTCCTGATGTTTAAATGGTATTTCCCACTTCTTTTCTAATGTTATTTTACTGATGTTTAAATGTTATTTCCCGCTTCTTTTCTAATGTTATTTTCCTTATGTTTGAATGTTATTTCCCGCTTCTTTTCTAATGTTATTTTCCTGATGTTTGAATGTAATTTCCCGCCTCTTTTCTAATATGATTTTCCTGATGTCTGTATGTTACTTCCCACTTCTTTTCTAATGTAATTTTCCTGATGTTTAAATGTTATTTCCTCCTTCTTTTGTAATGTAATTTTACTGATGTTTAAATGTTATTTCCCGCTTCTTTTCTAATGTTATTTTCCTTATGTTTGAATGTTATATCCTTCTTCGTTTCTAATGTTAATTTCCTGATGTTTAAATAGTATTTTCCACTTCTTTTCTAATGTTATTTTCCTGATGTTTAAATGTTATTTCCCGCTTCTTTTCTAATGTTAATTTCATAATGTTTAAATGTTAATTCCCACTTCTTTTCTAATGTTATTTATCTGATGTTTGAATGTTATTTCCCGCTTCTGTTCTAATGTAATTTTCCTGATGTTTGAATGTTATTTCCCGCTTCTTTTCTAAAGTTAATTTCCTGATGTTTAAATGGTATTTCCCACTTCTTTTCTAATGTTATTTTACTGATGTTTAAATGTTATTTCCCGCTTCTTTTCTAATGTTATTTTCCTTATGTTTGAATGTTATTTCCCGCTTCTTTTCTAATGTTATTTTCCTGATGTTGGAATGTAATTTCCCGCCTCTTTTCTAATGTTATTTTCCTGATGTTTGATTATTTCCCGCTTCTTTTCTAATATTATTTTTCCTGATGTTTGTATGTTATTTCCCGCCACTTTACTAACGTTATTTGCCTGATGTTTGAATGTTATATCCCACTTCTTTTCTAATGTTATTTTCCTGATGTTTGAATGTTATTTCCCGCCTTTTTCCAATGTTATTATACTGATGTTTGATTATTTCCCGCTTCTTTTCTAATGTTAATTGCATGATGTTTGAATATTATTTCTTGATTCTCTTCTAATGCCATTTTCCTGATGTTTCAATGTTATTTCCCGCTTCTTTTCTAATGTTATTTTCCTTATGTTTGAATGTTATTTCCCGCTTCTTTTCTAATGTTATTTTCCTGATGTTGGAATGTAATTTCCCGCCTCTTTTCTAATGTTATTTTCCTGATGTTTGATTATTTCCCGCTTCTTTTCTAATATTATTTTTCCGGATGTTTGTATGTTATTTCCCGCCACTTTACTAACGTTATTTGCCTGATGTTTGAATGTTATTTCCCGCTTCTGTTCTAATGTAATTTTCCTGATGTTTGAATGTTATTTCCCGCTTCTTTTCTAATGTTATTTTCCTTATGTTTGAATGTTATTTCCCGCTTCTTTTCTAATGTTATTTTCCTGATGTTTGAATGTAATTTCCCGCCTCTTTTCTAATGTTATTTTCCTGATGTTTGATTATTTCCCACTTCTTTTCTAATATTATTTTCCTGTTGTTTGTATGTTATTTCCCACTTATTTGCTAATGTTATTTTCCTTATGTTTCAATGTTATTTCCCGCCACTTTACTAACGTTATTTCCCTGATGTTTGAATGTTATTTCCCTTTTTTTTCTAATATGATTTTCCTGATGTTTGAATGTTACTTCCCACTTCTTTTCTAATGTTATTTTCCTTATGTTTAAATGTTATTTCCCACTTGTTTTCTAATGTTAATTTCCTGAAGTTTAAATGTTATTTCCCACTTCTTTTCTAATGTTAATTTCCTGATGTTTAAATGTTATTTCCCACTTCTATTCTAAAGTTAATTTCCTGATGTTTAAATGGTATTTCCCACTTCTTTTCTAATGTTATTTTACTGATGTTTAAATGTTATTTCCCGCTTCTTTTCTAATGTTATTTTCCTTATGTTTGAATGTTATTTCCCGCTTCTTTTCTAATGTTATTTTCCTGATGTTTAAATGTTATTTCCTGCTTATTTTGTAATGTAATTTTACTGATGTTTAAATGTTATTTCCCGCTTCTTTTCTAATGTTATTTTCCTTATGTTTGAATGTTATATCCTTCTTCGTTTCTAATGTTAATTTCCTGATGTTTAAATGGTATTTTCCACTTCTTTTCTAATGTTATTTTCCTGATGTTTAAATGTTATTTCCCGCTTCTTTTCTAATGTTAATTTCCTAATGTTTAAATGTTAATTCCCACTTCTTTTCTAATGTTATTTATCTGATGTTTCAATGTTATTTCCCGCTTCTGTTCTAATGTAATTTTCCTGATGTTTGAATGTTATTTCCCGCTTCTTTTCTAAAGTTAATTTCCTGATGTTTAAATGGTATTTCCCACTTCTTTTCTAATGTTATTTTACTGATGTTTAAATGTTATTTCCCGCTTCTTTTCTAATGTTATTTTCCTTATGTTTAAATGTTATTTCCTGCTTCTTTTCTAATGTTATTTTCCTGATGTTGGAATGTAATTTCCCGCCTCTTTTCTAATGTTATTTTCCTGATGTTTGATTATTTCCCGCTTCTTATCTAACATTATTTTTCCTGATGTTTGTATGTTATTTCCCGCCACTTTACTAACGTTATTTGCCTGATGTTTGAATGTTATATCCCACTTCTTTTCTAATGTTATTTTCCTGATGTTTGAATGTTATTTCCCGCCTTTTTCCAATGTTATTATACTGATGTTTGATTATTTCCCGCTTCTTTTCTAATGTTAATTGCATGATGTTTGAATATTATTTCTTGATTCTCTTCTAATGCCATTTTCCTGATGTTTCAATGTTATTTCACACTTCTTTTCTAATGTTATTTATCTGATGTTTGAATGTCATTTCCCGCTTCTGTTCTAATGTAATTTTCCTGATGTTTGAATGTTATTTCCCGCTTCTTTTCTAATGTTATTTTCCTTATGTTTGAATGTTATTTCCCGCTTCTTTTCTAATGTTATTTTCCTGATGTTTGAATGTAATTTCCCGCCTCTTTTCTAATTTTATTTTCCTGATGTTTGATTATTTCCCGCTTCTTTTCTAATGTTATTTTCCTGATGTTTGAATGTAATTTCCCGCCTCTTTTCTAATGTTATTTTCCTGATGTTTGATTATTTCCCGCTTCTTTTCTAATATTATTTTTCCTGATGTTTGTATGTTATTTCCCGCCACTTTACTAACGTTATTTGCCTGATGTTTGAATGTTATTTCCCTTTTTTTTTCCTAATATGATTTTCCTGATGTTTGATTGTTATTTCCAGCTTCTTTTCTAATGTAATTTTCATGATGTTTGAATGTTATTTCCCGCTCCTTTCTAATGTTATTTTCCTGATGTTTGAATGTTATTTCCCGCTTCTTTGCTAACGTTATTTTCCTGATGTTTGAATGTTACTTCCCACTTCCTTTCTAATCTAATTTTCCTGATGTTTAAATGTTATTTCCTGCTTCTTTTGTAATGTAATTTTACTGATGTTTAAATGTTATTTCTCTCTTATTTTCTAATGTTATTTTCATGATGTTTGAATGTTATTACGCGCTTCCTTTCTAATGTTATTTCCTCTTGTTTTAAAGTTATTTCCTGCTTCTTTTCTAATGTTTTTTTCATGATGTTTGAATGTTGTTTGCTGCTTCTTTTCTAATGTAATTTTCCTGATGTTTGAATGTTATCTCCCATTTCTTTTCTAAAGTTATTTTCCTGATGTTTTAATGTTATTTACCACTTCTTTTCTAATGTTATTTATCTGATGTTTGAATGTTATTTCCCGCTTCTGTTCTAATGTAATTTTCCTGATGTTTGAATGTTATTTTCCGCTTCTTTTCTAATGTTAATTGCATGATGTTTGAATATTATTTCCTGATTCTCTTCTAATGCTATTTTACTGATGTTTGAATGTTACTTCCCACTTCTTTTCTATTGCTATTTTCCTGATGTTTAAATGTTAATTCCCGTTACTTTTCTAATGTTAATTTCCTGATGTTTAAATGTTATTTTCCACTTCTTTTCTAATGTTATTTTCCTGATGTTTGAATGTTATTTCCCGCTTCTGTTCTAATGTTATTTTCGATATATTTGAATCTTATTTCCCGCTTCTTTTCTAATGTTATTTTCCTGATGTTTGAATATAATTTCCCGCCTCTTTTCTAATGTTATTTTTTTGATGTTTGATTATTTCCCGCTTCTTTTCTAATATTATTTTCCTGTTGTTTGTATGTTATTTCCCACTTATTTGCTAATGTTATTTTCCTTGTTTGAATGTTATTTCCCGCCACTTTACTAACGTTATTTCCCTGATGTTTGATTGTTATTTCCCTTTTTTTTCTAATATGATTTTCCTGATGTTTGAATGTTACTTCCCACTTCTTTTCTAATGTTATTTTACTGATGTTTAAATGTTATTTCCCGCTTCTTTTCTAATGTTATTTTCCTTATGTTTGAATGTTATTTCCCGCTTCTTTTCTAATGTTATTTTCCTGATGTTTGAATGTAATTTCCCGCCTCTTTTCTAATATGATTTTCCTGATGTCTGTATGTTACTTCCCATTTCTTTTCTAATGTAATTTTCCTGATGTTTAAATGTTATTTCCTCCTTCTTTTGTAATGTAATTTTACTGATGTTTAAATGTTATTTCCCGCTTCTTTTCTAATGTTATTTTCCTTATGTTTGAATGTTATATCCTTCTTCGTTTCTAATGTTAATTTCCTGATGTTTAAATAGTATTTTCCACTTCTTTTCTAATGTTATTTTCCTGATGTTTAAATGTTATTTCCCGCTTCTTTTCTAATGTTAATTTCATAATGTTTAAATGTTAATTCCCACTTCTTTTCTAATGTTATTTATCTGATGTTTGAATGTTATTTCCCGCTTCTGTTCTAATGTAATTTTCCTGATGTTTGAATGTTATTTCCCGCTTCTTTTCTAAAGTTAATTTCCTGATGTTTAAATGGTATTTCCCACTTCTTTTCTAATGTTATTTTACTGATGTTTAAATGTTATTTCCCGCTTCTTTTCTAATGTTATTTTCCTTATGTTTGAATGTTATTTCCCGCTTCTTTTCTAATGTTATTTTCCTGATGTTGGAATGTAATTTCCCGCCTCTTTTCTAATGTTATTTTCCTGATGTTTGATTATTTCCCGCTTCTTTTCTAATATTATTTTTCCTGATGTTTGTATGTTATTTCCCGCCACTTTACTAACGTTATTTGCCTGATGTTTGAATGTTATATCCCACTTCTTTTCTAATGTTATTTTCCTGATGTTTGAATGTTATTTCCCGCCTTTTTCCAATGTTATTATACTGATGTTTGATTATTTCCCGCTTCTTTTCTAATGTTAATTGCATGATGTTTGAATATTATTTCTTGATTCTCTTCTAATGCCATTTTCCTGATGTTTCAATGTTATTTCCCGCTTCTTTTCTAATGTTATTTTCCTTATGTTTGAATGTTATTTCCCGCTTCTTTTCTAATGTTATTTTCCTGATGTTGGAATGTAATTTCCCGCCTCTTTTCTAATGTTATTTTCCTGATGTTTGATTATTTCCCGCTTCTTTTCTAATATTATTTTTCCGGATGTTTGTATGTTATTTCCCGCCACTTTACTAACGTTATTTGCCTGATGTTTGAATGTTATTTCCCGCTTCTGTTCTAATGTAATTTTCCTGATGTTTGAATGTTATTTCCCGCTTCTTTTCTAATGTTATTTTCCTTATGTTTGAATGTTATTTCCCGCTTCTTTTCTAATGTTATTTTCCTGATGTTTGAATGTAATTTCCCGCCTCTTTTCTAATGTTATTTTCCTGATGTTTGATTATTTCCCACTTCTTTTCTAATATTATTTTCCTGTTGTTTGTATGTTATTTCCCACTTATTTGCTAATGTTATTTTCCTTATGTTTCAATGTTATTTCCCGCCACTTTACTAACGTTATTTCCCTGATGTTTGAATGTTATTTCCCTTTTTTTTCTAATATGATTTTCCTGATGTTTGAATGTTACTTCCCACTTCTTTTCTAATGTTATTTTCCTTATGTTTAAATGTTATTTCCCACTTGTTTTCTAATGTTAATTTCCTGAAGTTTAAATGTTATTTCCCACTTCTTTTCTAATGTTAATTTCCTGATGTTTAAATGTTATTTCCCACTTCTATTCTAAAGTTAATTTCCTGATGTTTAAATGGTATTTCCCACTTCTTTTCTAATGTTATTTTACTGATGTTTAAATGTTATTTCCCGCTTCTTTTCTAATGTTATTTTCCTTATGTTTGAATGTTATTTCCCGCTTCTTTTCTAATGTTATTTTCCTGATGTTTAAATGTTATTTCCTGCTTATTTTGTAATGTAATTTTACTGATGTTTAAATGTTATTTCCCGCTTCTTTTCTAATGTTATTTTCCTTATGTTTGAATGTTATATCCTTCTTCGTTTCTAATGTTAATTTCCTGATGTTTAAATGGTATTTTCCACTTCTTTTCTAATGTTATTTTCCTGATGTTTAAATGTTATTTCCCGCTTCTTTTCTAATGTTAATTTCCTAATGTTTAAATGTTAATTCCCACTTCTTTTCTAATGTTATTTATCTGATGTTTCAATGTTATTTCCCGCTTCTGTTCTAATGTAATTTTCCTGATGTTTGAATGTTATTTCCCGCTTCTTTTCTAAAGTTAATTTCCTGATGTTTAAATGGTATTTCCCACTTCTTTTCTAATGTTATTTTACTGATGTTTAAATGTTATTTCCCGCTTCTTTTCTAATGTTATTTTCCTTATGTTTAAATGTTATTTCCTGCTTCTTTTCTAATGTTATTTTCCTGATGTTGGAATGTAATTTCCCGCCTCTTTTCTAATGTTATTTTCCTGATGTTTGATTATTTCCCGCTTCTTATCTAACATTATTTTTCCTGATGTTTGTATGTTATTTCCCGCCACTTTACTAACGTTATTTGCCTGATGTTTGAATGTTATATCCCACTTCTTTTCTAATGTTATTTTCCTGATGTTTGAATGTTATTTCCCGCCTTTTTCCAATGTTATTATACTGATGTTTGATTATTTCCCGCTTCTTTTCTAATGTTAATTGCATGATGTTTGAATATTATTTCTTGATTCTCTTCTAATGCCATTTTCCTGATGTTTCAATGTTATTTCACACTTCTTTTCTAATGTTATTTATCTGATGTTTGAATGTCATTTCCCGCTTCTGTTCTAATGTAATTTTCCTGATGTTTGAATGTTATTTCCCGCTTCTTTTCTAATGTTATTTTCCTTATGTTTGAATGTTATTTCCCGCTTCTTTTCTAATGTTATTTTCCTGATGTTTGAATGTAATTTCCCGCCTCTTTTCTAATTTTATTTTCCTGATGTTTGATTATTTCCCGCTTCTTTTCTAATGTTATTTTCCTGATGTTTGAATGTAATTTCCCGCCTCTTTTCTAATGTTATTTTCCTGATGTTTGATTATTTCCCGCTTCTTTTCTAATATTATTTTTCCTGATGTTTGTATGTTATTTCCCGCCACTTTACTAACGTTATTTGCCTGATGTTTGAATGTTATTTCCCTTTTTTTTTCCTAATATGATTTTCCTGATGTTTGATTGTTATTTCCAGCTTCTTTTCTAATGTAATTTTCATGATGTTTGAATGTTATTTCCCGCTCCTTTCTAATGTTATTTTCCTGATGTTTGAATGTTATTTCCCGCTTCTTTGCTAACGTTATTTTCCTGATGTTTGAATGTTACTTCCCACTTCCTTTCTAATCTAATTTTCCTGATGTTTAAATGTTATTTCCTGCTTCTTTTGTAATGTAATTTTACTGATGTTTAAATGTTATTTCTCTCTTATTTTCTAATGTTATTTTCATGATGTTTGAATGTTATTACGCGCTTCCTTTCTAATGTTATTTCCTCTTGTTTTAAAGTTATTTCCTGCTTCTTTTCTAATGTTTTTTTCATGATGTTTGAATGTTGTTTGCTGCTTCTTTTCTAATGTAATTTTCCTGATGTTTGAATGTTATCTCCCATTTCTTTTCTAAAGTTATTTTCCTGATGTTTTAATGTTATTTACCACTTCTTTTCTAATGTTATTTATCTGATGTTTGAATGTTATTTCCCGCTTCTGTTCTAATGTAATTTTCCTGATGTTTGAATGTTATTTTCCGCTTCTTTTCTAATGTTAATTGCATGATGTTTGAATATTATTTCCTGATTCTCTTCTAATGCTATTTTACTGATGTTTGAATGTTACTTCCCACTTCTTTTCTATTGCTATTTTCCTGATGTTTAAATGTTAATTCCCGTTACTTTTCTAATGTTAATTTCCTGATGTTTAAATGTTATTTTCCACTTCTTTTCTAATGTTATTTTCCTGATGTTTGAATGTTATTTCCCGCTTCTGTTCTAATGTTATTTTCGATATATTTGAATCTTATTTCCCGCTTCTTTTCTAATGTTATTTTCCTGATGTTTGAATATAATTTCCCGCCTCTTTTCTAATGTTATTTTTTTGATGTTTGATTATTTCCCGCTTCTTTTCTAATATTATTTTCCTGTTGTTTGTATGTTATTTCCCACTTATTTGCTAATGTTATTTTCCTTGTTTGAATGTTATTTCCCGCCACTTTACTAACGTTATTTCCCTGATGTTTGATTGTTATTTCCCTTTTTTTTCTAATATGATTTTCCTGATGTTTGAATGTTACTTCCCACTTCTTTTCTAATGTTATTTTACTGATGTTTAAATGTTATTTCCCGCTTCTTTTCTAATGTTATTTTCCTTATGTTTGAATGTTATTTCCCGCTTCTTTTCTAATGTTATTTTCCTGATGTTTGAATGTAATTTCCCGCCTCTTTTCTAATATGATTTTCCTGATGTCTGTATGTTACTTCCCACTTCTTTTCTAATGTAATTTTCCTGATGTTTAAATGTTATTTCCTCCTTCTTTTGTAATGTAATTTTACTGATGTTTAAATGTTATTTCCCGCTTCTTTTCTAATGTTATTTTCCTTATGTTTGAATGTTATATCCTTCTTCGTTTCTAATGTTAATTTCCTGATGTTTAAATAGTATTTTCCACTTCTTTTCTAATGTTATTTTCCTGATGTTTAAATGTTATTTCCCGCTTCTTTTCTAATGTTAATTTCATAATGTTTAAATGTTAATTCCCACTTCTTTTCTAATGTTATTTATCTGATGTTTGAATGTTATTTCCCGCTTCTGTTCTAATGTAATTTTCCTGATGTTTGAATGTTATTTCCCGCTTCTTTTCTAAAGTTAATTTCCTGATGTTTAAATGGTATTTCCCACTTCTTTTCTAATGTTATTTTACTGATGTTTAAATGTTATTTCCCGCTTCTTTTCTAATGTTATTTTCCTTATGTTTGAATGTTATTTCCCGCTTCTTTTCTAATGTTATTTTCCTGATGTTGGAATGTAATTTCCCGCCTCTTTTCTAATGTTATTTTCCTGATGTTTGATTATTTCCCGCTTCTTTTCTAATATTATTTTTCCTGATGTTTGTATGTTATTTCCCGCCACTTTACTAACGTTATTTGCCTGATGTTTGAATGTTATATCCCACTTCTTTTCTAATGTTATTTTCCTGATGTTTGAATGTTATTTCCCGCCTTTTTCCAATGTTATTATACTGATGTTTGATTATTTCCCGCTTCTTTTCTAATGTTAATTGCATGATGTTTGAATATTATTTCTTGATTCTCTTCTAATGCCATTTTCCTGATGTTTCAATGTTATTTCCCGCTTCTTTTCTAATGTTATTTTCCTTATGTTTGAATGTTATTTCCCGCTTCTTTTCTAATGTTATTTTCCTGATGTTGGAATGTAATTTCCCGCCTCTTTTCTAATGTTATTTTCCTGATGTTTGATTATTTCCCGCTTCTTTTCTAATATTATTTTTCCGGATGTTTGTATGTTATTTCCCGCCACTTTACTAACGTTATTTGCCTGATGTTTGAATGTTATTTCCCGCTTCTGTTCTAATGTAATTTTCCTGATGTTTGAATGTTATTTCCCGCTTCTTTTCTAATGTTATTTTCCTTATGTTTGAATGTTATTTCCCGCTTCTTTTCTAATGTTATTTTCCTGATGTTTGAATGTAATTTCCCGCCTCTTTTCTAATGTTATTTTCCTGATGTTTGATTATTTCCCACTTCTTTTCTAATATTATTTTCCTGTTGTTTGTATGTTATTTCCCACTTATTTGCTAATGTTATTTTCCTTATGTTTCAATGTTATTTCCCGCCACTTTACTAACGTTATTTCCCTGATGTTTGAATGTTATTTCCCTTTTTTTTCTAATATGATTTTCCTGATGTTTGAATGTTACTTCCCACTTCTTTTCTAATGTTATTTTCCTTATGTTTAAATGTTATTTCCCACTTGTTTTCTAATGTTAATTTCCTGAAGTTTAAATGTTATTTCCCACTTCTTTTCTAATGTTAATTTCCTGATGTTTAAATGTTATTTCCCACTTCTATTCTAAAGTTAATTTCCTGATGTTTAAATGGTATTTCCCACTTCTTTTCTAATGTTATTTTACTGATGTTTAAATGTTATTTCCCGCTTCTTTTCTAATGTTATTTTCCTTATGTTTGAATGTTATTTCCCGCTTCTTTTCTAATGTTATTTTCCTGATGTTTAAATGTTATTTCCTGCTTATTTTGTAATGTAATTTTACTGATGTTTAAATGTTATTTCCCGCTTCTTTTCTAATGTTATTTTCCTTATGTTTGAATGTTATATCCTTCTTCGTTTCTAATGTTAATTTCCTGATGTTTAAATGGTATTTTCCACTTCTTTTCTAATGTTATTTTCCTGATGTTTAAATGTTATTTCCCGCTTCTTTTCTAATGTTAATTTCCTAATGTTTAAATGTTAATTCCCACTTCTTTTCTAATGTTATTTATCTGATGTTTCAATGTTATTTCCCGCTTCTGTTCTAATGTAATTTTCCTGATGTTTGAATGTTATTTCCCGCTTCTTTTCTAAAGTTAATTTCCTGATGTTTAAATGGTATTTCCCACTTCTTTTCTAATGTTATTTTACTGATGTTTAAATGTTATTTCCCGCTTCTTTTCTAATGTTATTTTCCTTATGTTTAAATGTTATTTCCTGCTTCTTTTCTAATGTTATTTTCCTGATGTTGGAATGTAATTTCCCGCCTCTTTTCTAATGTTATTTTCCTGATGTTTGATTATTTCCCGCTTCTTATCTAACATTATTTTTCCTGATGTTTGTATGTTATTTCCCGCCACTTTACTAACGTTATTTGCCTGATGTTTGAATGTTATATCCCACTTCTTTTCTAATGTTATTTTCCTGATGTTTGAATGTTATTTCCCGCCTTTTTCCAATGTTATTATACTGATGTTTGATTATTTCCCGCTTCTTTTCTAATGTTAATTGCATGATGTTTGAATATTATTTCTTGATTCTCTTCTAATGCCATTTTCCTGATGTTTCAATGTTATTTCACACTTCTTTTCTAATGTTATTTATCTGATGTTTGAATGTCATTTCCCGCTTCTGTTCTAATGTAATTTTCCTGATGTTTGAATGTTATTTCCCGCTTCTTTTCTAATGTTATTTTCCTTATGTTTGAATGTTATTTCCCGCTTCTTTTCTAATGTTATTTTCCTGATGTTTGAATGTAATTTCCCGCCTCTTTTCTAATTTTATTTTCCTGATGTTTGATTATTTCCCGCTTCTTTTCTAATGTTATTTTCCTGATGTTTGAATGTAATTTCCCGCCTCTTTTCTAATGTTATTTTCCTGATGTTTGATTATTTCCCGCTTCTTTTCTAATATTATTTTTCCTGATGTTTGTATGTTATTTCCCGCCACTTTACTAACGTTATTTGCCTGATGTTTGAATGTTATTTCCCTTTTTTTTTCCTAATATGATTTTCCTGATGTTTGATTGTTATTTCCAGCTTCTTTTCTAATGTAATTTTCATGATGTTTGAATGTTATTTCCCGCTCCTTTCTAATGTTATTTTCCTGATGTTTGAATGTTATTTCCCGCTTCTTTGCTAACGTTATTTTCCTGATGTTTGAATGTTACTTCCCACTTCCTTTCTAATCTAATTTTCCTGATGTTTAAATGTTATTTCCTGCTTCTTTTGTAATGTAATTTTACTGATGTTTAAATGTTATTTCTCTCTTATTTTCTAATGTTATTTTCATGATGTTTGAATGTTATTACGCGCTTCCTTTCTAATGTTATTTCCTCTTGTTTTAAAGTTATTTCCTGCTTCTTTTCTAATGTTTTTTTCATGATGTTTGAATGTTGTTTGCTGCTTCTTTTCTAATGTAATTTTCCTGATGTTTGAATGTTATCTCCCATTTCTTTTCTAAAGTTATTTTCCTGATGTTTTAATGTTATTTACCACTTCTTTTCTAATGTTATTTATCTGATGTTTGAATGTTATTTCCCGCTTCTGTTCTAATGTAATTTTCCTGATGTTTGAATGTTATTTTCCGCTTCTTTTCTAATGTTAATTGCATGATGTTTGAATATTATTTCCTGATTCTCTTCTAATGCTATTTTACTGATGTTTGAATGTTACTTCCCACTTCTTTTCTATTGCTATTTTCCTGATGTTTAAATGTTAATTCCCGTTACTTTTCTAATGTTAATTTCCTGATGTTTAAATGTTATTTTCCACTTCTTTTCTAATGTTATTTTCCTGATGTTTGAATGTTATTTCCCGCTTCTGTTCTAATGTTATTTTCGATATATTTGAATCTTATTTCCCGCTTCTTTTCTAATGTTATTTTCCTGATGTTTGAATATAATTTCCCGCCTCTTTTCTAATGTTATTTTTTTGATGTTTGATTATTTCCCGCTTCTTTTCTAATATTATTTTCCTGTTGTTTGTATGTTATTTCCCACTTATTTGCTAATGTTATTTTCCTTGTTTGAATGTTATTTCCCGCCACTTTACTAACGTTATTTCCCTGATGTTTGATTGTTATTTCCCTTTTTTTTCTAATATGATTTTCCTGATGTTTGAATGTTACTTCCCACTTCTTTTCTAATGTTATTTTCCTGATGTTTAAATGTTATTTCCCACTTGTTTTCTAATGTTAATTTTCCTTATGTTTTAATATTATTTCCTGCTTCTTTTCAAATGTTATTTTCCTGATGTTTGAATGCTATTACCCGCTTTCTTTCTAATATTATTTTCCTGATGTTTGAATGTTACTTCCCACTTCCTTTCTAATCTAATTTTCCTGATGTTTAAATGTTATTTCCTGCTTCTTTTGTAATGTAATTTTACTGATGTTTAAATGTTTTTTCTCCCTTATATTCTAATGTTATTTTCATGATGTTTGAATGTTATTACGCGCTTCCTTTCTAATGTTATTTCCTCTTGTTTTAATGTTATTTCCCGCTTCTGTTCTAATGTAATTTTCCTGATGTTTGAATGTTATTTCCCGCTTCTTTTCTAAAGTTAATTTCCTGATGTTTAAATGGTATTTCCCACTTCTTTTCTAAAGTTATTTTACTGATGTTTAAATGTTATTTCCCGCTTCTTTTCTAATGTTATTTTCCTTATGTTGGAATGTTATTTCCTGCTACTTTTCTAATGTTATTTTCCTGATGTTTGAATGTAATTTCCCGCCTCTTTTCTAATGTTATTTTCCTGATGTTTGATTATTTCCCGCTTCTTTCTAATGTTATTTTCCTGATGTTTGAATGTTATTTCCCGCTTCTTTGCTAACGTTATTTTCCTGATGTTTGAATGTTACTTCCCACTTCCTTTCTAATCTAATTTTCCTGATGTTTAAATGTTATTTCCTGCTTCTTTTGCAATGTAATTTTACTGATGTTTAAATGTTTTTTCTCCCTTATATTCTAATGTTATTTTCATGATGTTTGAATGTTATTACGCGCTTCCTTTCTAATGTTATTTCCTCTTGTTTTAATGTTATTTCCCGCTTCTTTTCTAATGTTTTTTTCATGATGTTTGAATGTTGTTTGCTGCTTCTTTTCTAATGTAATTTTCCTGATGTTTGAATGTTATCTCCCATTTCTTTTCAAAAGTTATTTTCCTGATGTTTTAATGTTATTTACCACTTCTTTTCTAATGATATTTTCATGATGTTTGAATGTTATTACGCGCTTCCTTTCTAATGTTATTTCCTCATGTTTTAATGTTATTTCCCGCTTCTGTTCTAATGTTTTCTTAATGATGTTTGAATGTTATTTCCTGCTTCTTTTCTAATGTGATTTTCCTGATGTTTGAATGTTATCTCCCATTTCTTTTCTAAAGTTATTTTCCTGATGTTTGAATGTTATTTCCCTCTTCTTTTCTAATGTTATTTTCCTGATGTTTGAATGTTGTTTTCCGCTTATCTTCTAATGTTATTTTCCTGATTTTTGAATGTAATTTCCCGCTTCTTTTCTAATGTTAATTTCATGATGTTTGAATATTACTTCGTGCTTCTCTTCTAATGCAATTTATTTGATGTTTGAATGTTATTTCCCACATATTTTCTAATGTTATTATCCTAATGTTTGATTATTTCCCGCTTCTTTTCAAATGTTATTTTAGTGATGTTTGAATGATATTTCCCACTTCTTTTCTAATGTAATTTTCCTGATGTTTGAATGTTATCTCCTATTTCTTTTCAAAAGTAATTTTCCTGATGTTTTAATGTTATTTACCACTTCTTTTCTAATGATATTTTCATGATGTTTGAATGTTATTACGCGCTTCCTTTCTAATGTTATTTCCTCATGTTTTAATGTTATTTCCCGCTTCTGTTCTAATGTTTTCTTAATGATGTTTGAATGTTATTTCCTGCTTCTTTTCTAATGTAATTTTCCTGATGTTTGAATGTTATCTCCCATTTCTTTTCTAAAGTTATTTTCCTGATGTTTGAATGTTATTTCCCTCTTCTTTTCTAATGTTATTTTCCTGATGTTTGAATGTTGTTTTCCGCTTATCTTCTAATGTTATTTTCCTGATTTTTGAATGTTATTTCCCGCTTCTTTTCTAATGTTAATTTCATGATGTTTGAATATTACTTCGTGCTTCTCTTCTAATGCAATTTATTTGATGTTTGAATGTTATTTCCCACATATTTTCTAATGTTATTATCCTAATGTTTGATTATTTCCCGCTTCTTTTCAAATGTTATTTTAGTGATGTTTGAATGATATTTCCCACTTCTTTTCTATTGTTATTTTCCTGATGTTTGAATGTTATTTACGGCTTATTTTCTAATGTTATTATCCTGATGTTTGATTATTTCCCGCTTCTTTTCTAATGTTATTTTCCTGATGTTTGAATTTGATTTCCCGCTCCATTTCTAATGTTATTTTAGTGATGTTTGAATGATATTTCCCACTTCTTTTCTATTGTTATTTTCCTGATGTTTGAATGTTATTTACCGCTTATTTCCTAATGTTATTTTCCCGATGTTTAAATTTTATTTCCCTCTTCATTTCTAATGTTAATGCCGTGATGTTTAAATGTTATTTCCCACTTCTTTTCTAATGTTAATTTCCAGATTTTTGAATGTTATTTCACGATTGATTTCGAATGATAATTTCAAGATGTTTGAATGTTACTTCGCACTTCTTTTCTAATGCTATTTTCCTGAAGTTTGAATGTTATTTCCAATTTTTTTTAATGTTATTTTCCTGATGTTTGAATGTTATATCCCACTTCGTTTCTAAAGTTATTTTCCTGATGTTTGAATGTTACTTCCCACTTCTTTTCTACTGCTATTTTCCTGATCTTTGAATGTTATTTCCCACTTCTTTTCTAATGTTATTTTCCTGATGTTTTTATCTTATTCCCCACTTCTTTTCTAATGTTATTTTCCTGATGTTTAAATGTTATTTCCCACTTGATTTCTAATGTTAATTTCCTGATGTTTAAATGTTATTTCCCACTTGATTTCTAATGTTAATTTCCTGATGTTTAAATGTTATTTCCCACTTCTTTTCTAATATAATTTTCCTTATGTTTTAATATTATTTCCTGCTTCTTTTCAAATGTTATTTTCCTGATGTTTGAATGCTATTACCCGCTTCCTTTCTAATATTATTTTCCTGATGTTTGAATGTTATTTCCCGCTTCCTTTCTAATGTTATTTTACTGATGTTTGAATGTTATTTCCCGCTTCTGTTCTAATGTTATTTTCCTGATGTTTGAATGTTATTTCCTACTTCTTTTCTAACGTTAATTTCGCGATGTTTAAATGTTAATTCCCACTTCTTTTCTAATGTCATTTTCCTGATGTTTGAATGTTATTTCCCGCTTCTGTTCTAATGTTATTTTCCTGATGTTTGAATGTTATTTCCCGCTTATTTTCTAATGTTAATTTCATGATGTTTCAATATTATTTCCCACTTCTTTTCTAATGTCATTTTCCTGATGTTTGAATGTTATTTCACGCTTCTGTTCTAATGTTATTTTCCTGATGTTTGAATGTTATTTCCCGCTTATTTTCTAATGTTAATTTCATGATGTTTGAATGTTATTTCCCGCTTCTTTTCTAATGTTATTTTCCTTATATTTGAATGTTATTTCTCGCTTCTTTTCTAATGTTATTGTCCTGATGTTTGAATTTGTATTTCCTGCTCCTTTTCTAATGTTATTTTAGTGATGTTTGAATGATATTTCCCACTTCTTTTCTATTCTAATTTTCCTGATGTTTGAATGTTATTTCCCGCTTCTTTTCTAATGTTATTTTCCTGATGTTTGAATGTAATTTCCCGCCTCTTTTCTAATGTTATTTTCCTGATGTTTGATTATTTCCCGCTTCTTTCTAATGTTATTTTCCTGATGTTTGAATGTTATTTCCCGCTTCTTTGCTAACGTTATTTTCCTGATGTTTGAATGTTACTTCCCACTTCCTTTCTAATCTAAATTTCCTGATGTTTAAATGTAATTTCCTGCTTCTTTTGTAATGTAATTTTACTGATGTTTAAATGTTTTTTCTCCCTTATATTCTAATGTTATTTTCATGATGTTTGAATGTTATTACGCGCTTCCTTTCTAATGTTATTTCCTCTTGTTTTAATGTTATTTCCCGCTTCTTTTCTAATGTTTTTTTCATGATGTTTGAATGTTGTTTGCTGCTTCTTTTCTAATGTAATTTTCCTGATGTTTGAATGTTATCTCCCATTTCTTTTCAAAAGTTATTTTCCTGATGTTTTAATGTTATTTACCACTTCTTTTCTAATGATATTTTCATGATGTTTGAATGTTATTACGCGCTTCCTTTCTAATGTTATTTCCTCATGTTTTAATGTTATTTCCCGCTTCTGTTCTAATGTTTTCTTAATGATGTTTGAATGTTATTTCCTGCTTCTTTTCTAATGTAATTTTCCTGATGTTTGAATGTTATCTCCCATTTCTTTTCTAAAGTTATTTTCCTGATGTTTGAATGTTATTTCCCTCTTCTTTTCTAATGTTATTTTCCTGATGTTTGAATGTTGTTTTCCGCTTATCTTCTAATGTTATTTTCCTGATTTTTGAATGTTATTTCCCGCTTCTTTTCTAATGTTAATTTCATGATGTTTGAATATTACTTCGTGCTTCTCTTCTAATGCAATTTATTTGATGTTTGAATGTTATTTCCCACATATTTTCTAATGTTATTATCCTAATGTTTGATTATTTCCCGCTTCTTTTCAAATGATATTTTAGTGATGTTTGAATGATATTTCCCACTTCTTTTCTAATGTAATTTTCCTGATGTTTGAATGTTATTTACCTCTTCTTTTCTAATGATATTTTCATGATGTTTGAATGTTATTACGCGCTTCCTTTCTAATGTTATTTCCTCATGTTTTAATGTTATTTCCCGCTTCTGTTCTAATGTTTTCTTAATGATGTTTGAATGTTATTTCCTGCTTCTTTTCTAATGTAATTTTCCTGATGTTTGAATGTTATCTCCCATTTCTTTTCTAAAGTTATTTTCCTGATGTTTGAATGTTATTTCCCTCTTCTTTTCTAATGTTATTTTCCTGATGTTTGAATGTTGTTTTCCGCTTATCTTCTAATGTTATTTTCCTGATTTTTGAATGTTATTTCCCGCTTCTTTTCTAATGTTAATTTCATGATGTTTGAATATTACTTCGTGCTTCTCTTCTAATGCAATTTATTTGATGTTTGAATGTTATTTCCCACATATTTTCTAATGTTATTATCCTAATATTTGATTATTTCCCGCTTCTTTTCAAATGTTATTTTAGTGATGTTTGAATGATATTTCCCACTTCTTTTCTATTGTTATTTTCCTGATGTTTGAATGTTATTTACGGCTTATTTTCTAATGTTATTATCCTGATGTTTGATTATTTCCCGCTTCTTTTCTAATGTTATTTTCCTGATGTTTGAATTTGATTTCCCGCTCCATTTCTAATGTTCTTTTAGTGATGTTTGAATGATATTTCCCACTTCTTTTCTATTGTTATTTTCCTGATGTTTGAATGTTATTTACCGCTTATTTCCTAATGTTATTTTCCCGATGTTTAAATTTTATTTCCCTCTTCATTTCTAATGTTAATGCCGTGATGTTTAAATGTTATTTCCCACTTCTTTTCTAATGTTAATTTCCAGATTTTTGAATGTTATTTCACGATTGATTTCGAATGATAATTTCAAGATGTTTGAATGTTACTTCGCACTTCTTTTCTAATGCTATTTTCCTGAAGTTTGAATGTTATTTCCAATTTTTTTTAATGTTATTTTCCTGATGTTTGAATGTTATATCCCACTTCGTTTCTAAAGTTATTTTCCTGATGTTTGAATGTTACTTCCCACTTCTTTTCTACTGCTATTTTCCTGATCTTTGAATGTTATTTCCCACTTCTTTTCTAATGTTATTTTCCTGATGTTTTTATCTTATTCCCCACTTCTTTTCTAATGTTATTTTCCTGATGTTTAAATGTTATTTCCCACTTGATTTCTAATGTTAATTTCCTGATGTTTAAATGTTATTTCCCACTTGATTTCTAATGTTAATTTCCTGATGTTTAAATGTTATTTCCCACTTCTTTTCTAATATAATTTTCCTTATGTTTTAATATTATTTCCTGCTTCTTTTCAAATGTTATTTTCCTGATGTTTGAATGCTATTACCCGCTTATTTTCTAATGTTAATTTCATGATGTTTCAATATTATTTCCTGCTTCTCTTCTAATGCTATTTACTTGAAGTTTGAATGTTATTTCCCATTTATTTTCTAATGCTATTTTTCTGATATTTAATTCTTATTTCCAACTTCCTTTCTATTGTTATTTTCATTATGTTTGAATGTTATTTCCCGCTTCTTTTCTAATGTTATTTTCCTTATATTTGAATGTTATTTCTCGCTTCTTTTCTAATGTTATTTTCCTGATGTTTGAATTTGTATTTCCTGCTCCTTTTCTAATGTTCTTTTAGTGATGTTTGAATGATATTTCCCACTTCTTTTCTATTCTAATTTTCCTGATGTTTGAATGTTATTTACCACTTCTTTTCTAATGTTATTTATCTGATGTTTGAATGTTATTTCCCGCTTCTGTTCTAATGTAATTTTCCTGATGTTTGAATGTTATTTCCCGCTTCTTTTCTAATGTTAATTGCATGATGTTTGAATATTATTTCCTGATTCTCTTCTAATGCCATTTTCCTGATGTTTGAATGTTATTTCCCACTTCTTTTCTAATGCTATTTTTCTGACGTTTCAATGTTATTTCCAACTTCCTTTCTACTTTTATTTTCATTATGTTTGAATGTTATATCCTGCTTCGTTTCTAATGTTATTTTACTGATGTTTGAATGTTACTTCCCACTTCTTTTCTAATGCTATTTTCCTGATGTTTAAATGTTAATTCCCGTTACTTTTCTAATGTTAATTTCCTGATGTTTAAATGTTATTTTCCACTTCTTTTCTAATGTTATTTTCCTGATGTTTGAATGTTATTTCCCGCTTCTGTTCTAATGTTATTTTCGATATATTTGAATCTTATTTCCCGCTTCTTTTCTAATGTTATTTTCCTGATGTTTGAATATAATTTCCCGCCTCTTTTCTAATGTTATTTTCCTGATGTTTGAATGCTATTACCCGCTTTCTTTCTAATATTATTTTCCTGATGTTTGAAGATTGTTTCCCACTTCTTTTCTAATGTTAATTTCCTGATGTTTAAATGTTATTTCCCACTTCTATTCTAATGTTAATTTCCTGATGTTTAAATGTTATTTCCCGCTTCTTTTCTAATGTTAATTTCATAATGTTTAAATGTTAATTCCCACTTCTTTTCTAATGTTATTTATCTGATGTTTGAATGTTATTTCCCGCTTCTGTTCTAATGTTATTTTCCTGATGTTTGAATGTTATTTCCTACTTCTTTTCTAACGTTAATTTCGCGATGTTTAAATGTTAATTCCCACTTCTTTTCTAATGTTATTTTCCTGATGTTTGAATGTTATTTCCCGCTTCTGTTCTAATGTTATTTTCCTGATGTTTGAATGTTATTTCCCGCTTATTTTCTAATGTTAATTTCATGATGTTTCAATATTATTTCCTGCTTCTCTTCTAATGCTATTTACTTGAAGTTTGAATGTTATTTCCCATTTATTTTCTAATGCTATTTTTCTGATATTTCATTGTTATTTCCAACTTCCTTTCTATTGTTATTTTCATTATGTTTGAATGTTATTTCCCGCTTCTTTTCTAATGTTATTTTCCTTATATTTGAATGTTATTTCTCGCTTCTTTTCTAATGTTATTGTCCTGATGTTTGAATTTGTATTTCCTGCTCCTTTTCTAATGTTATTTTAGTGATGTTTGAATGATATTTCCCACTTCTTTTCTATTCTAATTTTCCTGATGTTTGAATGTTATTTCCCGCTTCTTTTCTAATGTTATTTTCCTGATGTTTGAATGTAATTTCCCGCCTCTTTTCTAATGTTATTTTCCTGATGTTTGATTATTTCCCGCTTCTTTCTAATGTTATTTTCCTGATGTTTGAATGTTATTTCCCGCTTCTTTGCTAACGTTATTTTCCTGATGTTTGAATGTTACTTCCCACTTCCTTTCTAATCTAAATTTCCTGATGTTTAAATGTAATTTCCTGCTTCTTTTGTAATGTAATTTTACTGATGTTTAAATGTTTTTTCTCCCTTATATTCTAATGTTATTTTCATGATGTTTGAATGTTATTACGCGCTTCCTTTCTAATGTTATTTCCTCTTGTTTTAATGTTATTTCCCGCTTCTTTTCTAATGTTTTTTTCATGATGTTTGAATGTTGTTTGCTGCTTCTTTTCTAATGTAATTTTCCTGATGTTTGAATGTTATCTCCCATTTCTTTTCAAACGTTATTTTCCTGATGTTTTAATGTTATTTACCACTTCTTTTCTAATGATATTTTCATGATGTTTGAATGTTATTACGCGCTTCCTTTCTAATGTTATTTCCTCATGTTTTAATGTTATTTCCCGCTTCTGTTCTAATGTTTTCTTAATGATGTTTGAATGTTATTTCCTGCTTCTTTTCTAATGTAATTTTCCTGATGTTTGAATGTTATCTCCCATTTCTTTTCTAAAGTTATTTTCCTGATGTTTGAATGTTATTTCCCTCTTCTTTTCTAATGTTATTTTCCTGATGTTTGAATGTTGTTTTCCGCTTATCTTCTAATGTTATTTTCCTGATTTTTGAATGTTATTTCCCGCTTCTTTTCTAATGTTAATTTCATGATGTTTGAATATTACTTCGTGCTTCTCTTCTAATGCAATTTATTTGATGTTTGAATGTTATTTCCCACATATTTTCTAATGTTATTATCCTAATGTTTGATTATTTCCCGCTTCTTTTCAAATGTTATTTTAGTGATGTTTGAATGATATTTCCCACTTCTTTTCTATTGTTATTTTCCTGATGTTTGAATGTTATTTACGGCTTATTTTCTAATGTTATTATCCTGATGTTTGATTATTTCCCGCTTCTTTTCTAATGTTATTTTCCTGATGTTTGAATTTGATTTCCCGCTCCATTTCTAATGTTATTTTAGTGATGTTTGAATGATATTTCCCACTTCTTTTCTATTGTTATTTTCCTGATGTTTGAATGTTATTTACCGCTTATTTCCTAATGTTATTTTCCCGATGTTTAAATTTTATTTCCCTCTTCATTTCTAATGTTAATGCCGTGATGTTTAAATGTTATTTCCCACTTCTTTTCTAATGTTAATTTCCAGATTTTTGAATGTTATTTCACGATTGATTTCGAATGATAATTTCAAGATGTTTGAATGTTACTTCGCACTTCTTTTCTAATGCTATTTTCCTGAAGTTTGAATGTTATTTCCAATTTTTTTTAATGTTATTTTCCTGATGTTTGAATGTTATATCCCACTTCGTTTCTAAAGTTATTTTCCTGATCTTTGAATGTTATTTCCCACTTCTTTTCTAATGTTATTTTCCTGATGTTTTTATCTTATTCCCCACTTCTTTTCTAATGTTATTTTCCTGATGTTTAAATGTTATTTCCCACTTGATTTCTAATGTTAATTTCCTGATGTTTAAATGTTATTTCCCACTTGATTTCTAATGTTAATTTCCTGATGTTTAAATGTTATTTCCCACTTCTTTTCTAATATAATTTTCCTTATGTTTTAATATTATTTCCTGCTTCTTTTCAAATGTTATTTTCCTGATGTTTGAATGCTATTACCCGCTTATTTTCTAATGTTAATTTCATGATCTTTCAATATTATTTCCTGCTTCTCTTCTAATGCTATTTACTTGAAGTTTGAATGTTATTTCCCATTTATTTTCTAATGCTATTTTTCTGATATTTCATTGTTATTTCCAACTTCCTTTCTATTGTTATTTTCATTATGTTTGAATGTTATTTCCCGCTTCTTTTCTAATGTTATTTTCCTTATATTTGAATGTTATTTCTCGCTTCTTTTCTAATGTTATTTTCCTGATGTTTGAATTTGTATTTCCTGCTCCTTTTCTAATGTTCTTTTAGTGATGCTTGAATGATATTTCCCACTTCTTTTCTATTCTAATTTTCCTGATGTTTGAATGTTATTTACCACTTCTTTTCTAATGTTATTTATCTGATGTTTGAATGTTATTTCCCGCTTCTGTTCTAATGTAATTTTCCTGATGTTTGAATGTTATTTCCCGCTTCTTTTCTAATGTTAATTGCATGATGTTTGAATATTATTTCCTGATTCTCTTCTAATGCCATTTTCCTGATGTTTGAATGTTATTTCCCACTTCTTTTCTAATGCTATTTTTCTGACGTTTCAATGTTATTTCCAACTTCCTTTCTACTTTTATTTTCATTATGTTTGAATGTTATATCCTGCTTCGTTTCTAATGTTATTTTACTGATGTTTGAATGTTACTTCCCACTTCTTTTCTAATGCTATTTTCCTGATGTTTAAATGTTAATTCCCGTTACTTTTCTAATGTTAATTTCCTGATGTTTAAATGTTATTTTGCACTTCTTTTCTAATGTTATTTTCCTGATGTTTGAATGTTATTTCCCGCTTCTGTTCTAATGTTATTTTCGATATATTTGAATCTTATTTCCCGCTTCTTTTCTAATGTTATTTTCCTGATGTTTGAATATAATTTCCCGCCTCTTTTCTAATGTTATTTTTTTGATGTTTGATTATTTCCCGCTTCTTTTCTAATATTATTTTCCTGTTGTTTGTATGTTATTTCCCACTTATTTGCTAATGTTATTTTCCTTGTTTGAATGTTATTTCCCGCCACTTTACTAACGTTATTTCCCTGATGTTTGATTGTTATTTCCCTTTTTTTTCTAATATGATTTTCCTGATGTTTGAATGTTACTTCCCACTTCTTTTCTAATGTTATTTTCCTGATGTTTAAATGTTATTTCCCACTTGTTTTCTAATGTTAATTTTCCTTATGTTTTAATATTATTTCCTGCTTCTTTTCAAATGTTATTTTCCTGATGTTTGAATGCTATTACCCGCTTTCTTTCTAATATTATTTTCCTGATGTTTGAAGATTGTTTCCCACTTCTTTTCTAATGTTAATTTCCTGATGTTTAAATGTTATTTCCCACTTCTATTCTAATGTTAATTTCCTGATGTTTAAATGTTATTTCCCGCTTCTTTTCTAATGTTAATTTCATAATGTTTAAATGTTAATTCGCACTTCTTTTCTAATGTTATTTATCTGATGTTTGAATGTTATTTCCCGCTTCTGTTCTAATGTAATTTTCCTGATGTTTGAATGTTATTTCCCGCTTCTTTTCTAAAGTTAATTTCCTGATGTTTAAATGGTATTTCCCACTTCTTTTCTAATGTTATTTTACTGATGTTTAAATGTTATTTCCCGCTTCTTTTCTAATGTTATTTTCCTTATGTTGGAATGTTATTTCCCGCTTCTGTTCTAATGTTATTTTCCTTATATTTGAATGTTATTTCTCGCTTCTTTTCTAATGTTATTGTCCTGATGTTTGAATTTGTATTTCCTGCTCCTTTTCTAATGTTATTTTAGTGATGTTTGAATGATATTTCCCACTTCTTTTCTATTCTAATTTTCCTGATGTTTGAATGTTTTTTCCCGCTTCTTTTCTAATGTTATTTTCCTGATGTTTGAATGTAATTTCCCGCCTCTTTTCTAATGTTATTTTCCTGATGTTTGATTATTTCCCGCTTCTTTCTAATGTTATTTTCCTGATGTTTGTATGTTATTTCCCGCTTCTTTGCAAAAGTTATTTTCCTGATGTTTTAATGTTATTTACCACTTCTTTTCTAATGATATTTTCATGATGTTTGAATGTTATTACGCGCTTCCTTTCTAATGTTATTTCCTCATGTTTTAATGTTATTTCCCGCTTCTGTTCTAATGTTTTCTTAATGATGTTTGAATGTTATTTCCTGCTTCTTTTCTAATGTAATTTTCCTGATGTTTGAATGTTATCTCCTATTTCTTTTCTAAAGTTATTTTCCTGATGTTTGAATGTTATTTCCCTCTTCTTTTCTAATGTTATTTTCCTGATGTTTGAATGTTGTTTTCCGCTTATCTTCTAATGTTATTTTCCTGATTTTTGAATGTTATTTCCCGCTTCTTTTCTAATGTTAATTTCATGATGTTTGAATATTACTTCGTGCTTCTCTTCTAATGCAATTTATTTGATGTTTGAATGTTATTTCCCACATATTTTCTAATGTTATTATCCTAATGTTTGATTATTTCCCGCTTCTTTTCAAATGTTATTTTAGTGATGTTTGAATGATATTTCCCACTTCTTTTCTATTGTTATTTTCCTGATGTTTGAATGTTATTTACGGCTTATTTTCTAATGTTATTATCCTGATGTTTGATTATTTCCCGCTTCTTTTCTAATGTTATTTTCCTGATGTTTGAATTTGATTTCCCGCTCCATTTCTAATGTTATTTTAGTGATGTTTGAATGATATTTCCCACTTCTTTTCTATTGTTATTTTCCTGATGTTTGAATGTTATTTACCGCTTATTTCCTAATGTTATTTTCCCGATGTTTAAATTTTATTTCCCTCTTCATTTCTAATGTTAATGCCGTGATGTTTAAATGTTATTTCCCACTTCTTTTCTAATGTTAATTTCCAGATTTTTGAATGTTATTTCACGATTGATTTCGAATGATAATTTCAAGATGTTTGAATGTTACTTCGCACTTCTTTTCTAATGCTATTTTCCTGAAGTTTCAATGTTATTTCCAATTTTTTTTAATGTTATTTTCCTGATGTTTGAATGTTATATCCCTCTTCGTTTCTAAAGTTATTTTCCTGATGTTTGAATGTTACTTCCCACTTCTTTTCTACTGCTATTTTCCTGATCTTTGAATGTTATTTCCCACTTCTTTTCTAATGTTATTTTCCTGATGTTTTTATCTTATTCCCCACTTCTTTTCTAATGTTATTTTCCTGATGTTTAAATGTTATTTCCCACTTGATTTCTAATGTTAATTTCCTGATGTTTAAATGTTATTTCCCACTTGATTTCTAATGTTAATTTCCTGATGTTTAAATGTAATTTCCCACTTCTTTTCTAATATAATTTTCCTTATGTTTTAATATTATTTC
Source organism: Narcine bancroftii (assembly GCF_036971445.1). Classification (NCBI taxonomy): domain Eukaryota; kingdom Metazoa; phylum Chordata; class Chondrichthyes; order Torpediniformes; family Narcinidae; genus Narcine; species Narcine bancroftii. Next base: position 5,743,626 of record NW_027211808.1, read on the forward strand.
CTGCTTCTTTTCAAATGTTATTTTCCTGATGTTTGAATGCTATTACCCGCTTATTTTCTAATGTTAATTTCATGATGTTTCAATATTATTTCCTGCTTCTCTTCTAATGCTATTTACTTGAAGTTTGAATGTTATTTCCCATTTATTTTCTAATGCTATTTTTCTGATATTTCATTGTTATTTCCAACTTCCTTTCTATTGTTATTTTCATTATGTTTGAATGTTATTTCCCGCTTCTTTTCTAATGTTATTTTCCTTATATTTGAATGTTATTTCTCGCTTCTATTCTAATGTTATTTTCCTGATGTTTGAATTTGTATTTCCTGCTCCTTTTCTAATGTTCTTTTAGTGATGTTTGAATGATATTTCCCACTTCTTTTCTATTCTAATTTTCCTGATGTTTGAATGTTATTTACCACTTCTTTTCTAATGTTATTTATCTGATGTTTGAATGTTATTTCCCGCTTCTGTTCTAATGTAATTTTCCTGATGTTTGAATGTTATTTCCCGCTTCTTTTCTAATGTTAATTGCATGATGTTTGAATATTATTTCCTGATTCTCTTCTAATGCCATTTTCCTGATGTTTGAATGTTATTTCCCACTTCTTTTCTAATGCTATTTTTCTGACGTTTCAATGTTATTTCCAACTTCCTTTCTACTTTTATTTTCATTATGTTTGAATGTTATATCCTGCTTCGTTTCTAATGTTATTTTACTGATGTTTGAATGTTACTTCCCACTTCTTTTCTAATGCTATTTTCCTGATGTTTAAATGTTAATTCCCGTTACTTTTCTAATGTTAATTTCCTGATGTTTAAATGTTATTTTCCACTTCTTTTCTAATGTTATTTTCCTGATGTTTGAATGTTATTTCCCGCTTCTGTTCTAATGTTATTTTCGATATATTTGAATCTTATTTCCCGCTTCTTTTCTAATGTTATTTTCCTGATGTTTGAATATAATTTCCCGCCTCTTTTCTAATGTTATTTTCCTGTTGTTTGTATGTTATTTCCCACTTATTTGCTAATGTTATTTTCCTTGTTTGAATGTTATTTCCCGCCACTTTACTAACGTTATTTCCCTGATGTTTGATTGTTATTTCCCTTTTTTTTCTAATATGATTTTCCTGATGTTTGAATGTTACTTCCCACTTCTTTTCTAATGTTATTTTCCTGATGTTTAAATGTTATTTCCCACTTGTTTTCTAATGTTAATTTTCCTTATGTTTTAATATTATTTCCTGCTTTTTTTCAAATGTTATTTTCCTGATGTTTGAATGCTATTACCCGCTTTCTTTCTAATATTATTTTCCTGATGTTTGAAGATTGTTTCCCACTTCTTTTCTAATGTTAATTTCCTGATGTTTAAATGTTATTTCCCACTTGTTTTCTAATGTTAATTTTCCTTATGTTTTAATATTATTTCCTGCTTCTTTTCAAATGTTATTTTCCTGATGTTTGAATGCTATTACCCGCTTTCTTTCTAATATTATTTTCCTGATGTTTGAAGATTGTTTCCCACTTCTTTTCTAATGTTAATTTCCTGATGTTTAAATGTTATTTCCCACTTCTATTCTAATGTTAATTTCCTGATGTTTAAATGTTATTTCCCGCTTCTTTTCTAATGATAATTTCATAATGTTTAAATGTTAATTCCCACTTCTTTTCTAATGTTATTTATCTGATGTTTGAATGTTATTTCCCGCTTCTGTTCTAATGTAATTTTCCTGATGTTTGAATGTTATTTCCCGCTTCTTTTCTAAAGTTAATTTCCTGATGTTTAAATGGTATTTCCCACTTCTTTTCTAATGTTATTTTACTGATGTTTAAATGTTATTTCCCGCTTCTTTTCTAATGTTATTTTCCTTATGTTGGAATGTTATTTCCCGCTTCTGTTCTAATGTTATTTTCCTGATGTTTGAATGTTATTTCCTACTTCTTTTCTAACGTTAATTTCGTGATGTTTAAATGTTAATTCCCACTTCTTTTCTAATGTCATTTTCCTGATGTTTGAATGTTATTTCCCGCTTCTGTTCTAATGTTATTTTCCTGATGTTTGAATGTTATTTCCCGCTTATTTTCTAATGTTAATTTCATGATGTTTGAATGTTATTTCCCGCTTCTTTTCTAATGTTATTTTCCTTATATTTGAATGTTATTTCTCGCTTCTTTTCTAATGTTATTGTCCTGATGTTTGAATTTGTATTTCCTGCTCCTTTTCTAATGTTATTTTAGTGATGTTTGAATGATATTTCCCACTTCTTTTCTATTCTAATTTTCCTGATGTTTGAATGTTATTTCCCGCTTCTTTTCTAATGTTATTTTCCTGATGTTTGAATGTAATTTCCCGCCTCTTTTCTAATGTTATTTTCCTGATGTTTGATTATTTCCCGCTTCTTTCTAATGTTATTTTCCTGATGTTTGAATGTTATTTCCCGCTTCTTTGCTAACGTTATTTTCCTGATGTTTGAATGTTACTTCCCACTTCCTTTCTAATCTAAATTTCCTGATGTTTAAATGTAATTTCCTGCTTCTTTTGTAATGTAATTTTACTGATGTTTAAATGTTTTTTCTCCCTTATATTCTAATGTTATTTTCATGATGTTTGAATGTTATTACGCGCTTCCTTTCTAATGTTATTTCCTCTTGTTTTAATGTTATTTCCCGCTTCTTTTCTAATGTTTTTTTCATGATGTTTGAATGTTGTTTGCTGCTTCTTTTCTAATGTAATTTTCCTGATGTTTGAATGTTATCTCCCATTTCTTTTCAAAAGTTATTTTCCTGATGTTTTAATGTGATTTACCACTTCTTTTCTAATGATATTTTCATGATGTTTGAATGTTATTACGCGCTTCCTTTCTAATGTTATTTCCTCATGTTTTAATGTTATTTCCCGCTTCTGTTCTAATGTTTTCTTAATGATGTTTGAATGTTATTTCCTGCTTCTTTTCTAATGTAATTTTCCTGATGTTTGAATGTTATCTCCCATTTCTTTTCTAAAGTTATTTTCCTGATGTTTGAATGTTATTTCCCGCTTCTTTTCTAATGTTAATTTCATGATGTTTGAATATTACTTCGTGCTTCTCTTCTAATGCAATTTATTTGATGTTTGAATGTTATTTCCCACATATTTTCCAATGTTATTATCCTAATGTTTGATTATTTCCCGCTTCTTTTCAAATGTTATTTTAGTGATGTTTGAATGATATTTCCCACTTCTTTTCTATTGTTATTTTCCTGATGTTTGAATGTTATTTACGGCTTATTTTCTAATGTTATTATCCTGATGTTTGATTATTTCCCGCTTCTTTTCTAATGTTATTTTCCTGATGTTTGAATTTGATTTCCCGCTCCATTTCTAATGTTATTTTAGTGATGTTTGAATGATATTTCCCACTTCTTTTCTATTGTTATTTTCCTGATGTTTGAATGTTATTTACCGCTTATTTCCTAATGTTATTTTCCCGATGTTTAAATTTTATTTCCCTCTTCATTTCTAATGTTAATGCCGTGATGTTTAAATGTTATTTCCCACTTCTTTTCTAATGTTAATTTCCAGATTTTTGAATGTTATTTCACGATTGATTTCGAATGATAATTTCAAGATGTTTGAATGTTACTTCGCACTTCTTTTCTAATGCTATTTTCCTGAAGTTTGAATGTTATTTCCAATTTTTTTTAATGTTATTTTCCTGATGTTTTAATGTTATATCCCACTTCGTTTCTAAAGTTATTTTCCTGATGTTTGAATGTTACTTCCCACTTCTTTTCTACTGCTATTGTCCTGATCTTTGAATGTTATTTCCCACTTCTTTTCTAATGTTATTTTCCTGATGTTTTTATCTTATTCCCCACTTCTTTTCTAATGTTATTTTCCTGATGTTTAAATGTTATTTCCCACTTGATTTCTAATGTTAATTTCCTGATGTTTAAATGTTATTTCCCACTTGATTTCTAATGTTAATTTCCTGATGTTTAAATGTTATTTCCCACTTCTTTTCTAATATAATTTTCCTTATGTTTTAATATTATTTCCTGCTTCTTTTCAAATGTTATTTTCCTGATGTTTGAATGCTATTACCCGCTTATTTTCTAATGTTAATTTCATGATGTTTCAATATTATTTCCTGCTTCTCTTCTAATGCTATTTACTTGAAGTTTGAATGTTATTTCCCATTTATTTTCTAATGCTATTTTTCTGATATTTCATTGTTATTTCCAACTTCCTTTCTATTGTTATTTTCATTATGTTTGAATGTTATTTCCCGCTTCTTTTCTAATGTTATTTTCCTTATATTTGAATGTTATTTCTCGCTTCTTTTCTAATGTTATTTTCCTGATGTTTGAATTTGTATTTCCTGCTCCTTTTCTAATGTTCTTTTACTGATGTTTGAATGATATTTCCCACTTCTTTTCTATTCTAATTTTCCTGATGTTTGAATGTTATTTACCACTTCTTTTCTAATGTTATTTATCTGATGTTTGAATGTTATTTCCCGCTTCTGTTCTAATGTAATTTTCCTGATGTTTGAATGTTATTTCCCGCTTCTTTTCTAATGTTAATTGCATGATGTTTCAATATTATTTCCTGATTCTCTTCTAATGCCATTTTCCTGATGTTTGAATGTTATTTCCCACTTCTTTTCTAATGCTATTTTTCTGACGTTTCAATGTTATTTCCAACTTCCTTTCTACTTTTATTTTCATTATGTTTGAATGTTATATCCTGCTTCGTTTCTAATGTTATTTTACTGATGTTTGAATGTTAATTCCCACTTCTTTTCTAATGCTATTTTCCTGATGTTTAAATGTTAATTCCCGTTACTTTTCTAATGTTAATTTCCTGATGTTTAAATGTTATTTTCCACTTCTTTTCTAATGTTATTTTCCTGATGTTTGAATGTTATTTCCCGCTTCTGTTCTAATGTTATTTTCGATATATTTGAATCTTATTTCCCGCTTCTTTTCTAATGTTATTTTCCTGATGTTTGAATATAATTTCCCGCCTCTTTTCTAATGTTATTTTTTTGATGTTTGATTATTTCCCGCTTCTTTTCTAATATTATTTTCCTGTTGTTTGTATGTTATTTCCCACTTATTTGCTAATGTTATTTTCCTTGTTTGAATGTTATTTCCCGCCACTTTACTAACGTTATTTCCCTGATGTTTGATTGTTATTTCCCTTTTTTTTCTAATATGATTTTCCTGATGTTTGAATGTTACTTCCCACTTCTTTTCTAATGTTATTTTCCTGATGTTTAAATGTTATTTCCCACTTGTTTTCTAATGTTAATTTTCCTTATGTTTTAATATTATTTCCTGCTTCTTTTCAAATGTTATTTTCCTGATGTTTGAATGCTATTACCCGCTTTCTTTCTAATATTATTTTCCTGATGTTTGAAGATTGTTTCCCACTTCTTTTCTAATGTTAATTTCCTGATGTTTAAATGTTATTTCCCACTTCTATTCTAATGTTAATTTCCTGATGTTTAAATGTTATTTCCCGCTTCTTTTCTAATGTTAATTTCATAATGTTTAAATGTTAATTCCCACTTCTTTTCTAATGTTATTTATCTGATGTTTGAATGTTATTTCCCGCTTCTGTTCTAATGTAATTTTCCTGATGTTTGAATGTTATTTCCCACTTCTTTTCTAAAGTTAATTTCCTGATGTTTAAATGGTATTTCCCACTTCTTTTCTAATGTTATTTTACTGATGTTTAAATGTTATTTCCCGCTTCTTTTCTAATGTTATTTTACTTATGTTGGAATGTTATTTCCCGCTACTTTTCTAATGTTATTTTCCTGATGTTTGAATGTAATTTCCCGCCTCTTTTCTAATGTTATTTTCCTGATGTTTGATTATTTCCCGCTTCTTTCTAATGTTATTTTCCTGATGTTTGAATGTTATTTCCCGCTTCTTTGCTAACGTTATTTTCCTGATGTTTGAATGTTACTTCCCACTTCCTTTCTAATCTAATTTTCCTGATGTTTAAATGTTATTTCCTGCTTCATTTGTAATGTAATTTTACTGATGTTTAAATGTTTTTTCTCCCTTATATCCTAATGTTATTTTCATGATGTTTGAATGTTATTACGCGCTTCCTTTCTAATGTTAGTTCCTCTTGTTTTAATGTTATTTCCCGCTTCTTTTCTAATGTTTTTTTCATGATGTTTGAATGTTGTTTGCTGCTTCTTTTCTAATGTAATTTTCCTGATGTTTGAATGTTATCTCCCATTTCTTTTCAAAAGTTATTTTCCTGATGTTTTAATGTTATTTACCACTTCTTTTCTGACGTTATTTTCCTGATGTTTGAATGTTACTTCCCACTTCCTTTCTAATGTAATTTTACTGATGTTTAAATGTTATTTCCTGCTTCTTTTGTAATGTAATTTTACTGATGTTTGAATGTTATTTCTCTCTTATTTTCTAATGATATTTTCATGATGTTTGAATGTTATTACGCGCTTCCTTTCTAATGTTATTTCCTCTTGTTTTAAAGTTATTTCCTGCTTCTTTTCTAATGTTTTTTTTCATGATGTTTGAATGTTGTTTGCTGCTTCTTTTCTAATGTAATTTTCCTGATGTTTGAATGTTATCTCCCATTTCTTTTCTAAAGTTATTTTCCTGATGTTTTAATGTTATTTACCACTTCTTTTCTAATGTTATTTATCTGATGTTTGAATGTTATTTCCCGCTTCTGTTCTAATGTAATTTTCCTGATGTTTGAATGTTATTTCCCGCTTCTTTTCTAATGTTAATTGCATGATGTTTGAATATTATTTCCTGATTCTCTTCTAATGCCATTTTCCTGATGTTTGAATGTTATTTCCCACTTCTTTTCTAATGCTATTTTTCTGACGTTTCAATGTTATTTCCAACTTCCTTTCTACTTTTATTTTCATTATGTTTGAATGTTATATCCTGCTTCGTTTCTAATGTTATTTTACTGATGTTTAAATGTTAATTCCCGTTACTTTTCTAATGTTAATTTCCAGATTTTTGAATGTTATTTCACCATTGATTTCGAATGATAATTTCAAGATGTTTGAATGTTACTTCGCACTTCTTTTCTAATGTTATTTTCGATATATTTGAATCTTATTTCCAATTTTTTTAATGTTATTTTACTGATGTTTGAATGTTACTTCCCACTTCTTTTCTACTGCTATTTTCCTGATCTTTGAATGTTATTTCCCACTTCTTTTCTAATGTTATTTTCCTGATGTTTTTATCTTATTCCCCACTTCTTTTCTAATGTTATTTTCCTGATGTTTGAATATAATTTCCAGCCTCTTTTCTAATGTTATTTTTTTGATGTTTGATTATTTCCCGCTTCTTTTCTAATATTATTTTCCTGTTGTTAGAAAAGAAGCGGGAAATAACATTTAAACATCAGGAAATTAACATTAGAATAGAAGTGGGAAATAACATTTAAACATCAGGAAATTAACATTAGAAAAGAAGTGGGAAATAATATTTAATCATCAGGAAAATAACATTAGAAAAGAAGTGGGAAATAACATTTAAACATCAGGAAATTAACATTAGAAAAGAAGTGGGAAGTAACATTCAAACATCAGGAAAATCATATTAGAAAAAAAAGGGAAATAACATTCAAACATCAGGGAAATAACGTTAGTAAAGTGGCGGGAAATAACATTGAAACATAAGGAAAATAACATTAGCAAATAAGTGGGAAATAACATACAAACAACAGGAAAATAATATTAGAAAAGAAGCGGGAAATTACATTCAAACATCAGGAAAATAACATTAGAAAGAAGCGGGAAATAACATTCAAACATAAGGAAAATAACATTAGAAAAGAAGCGGGAAATAACATTCAAACATCAAAAAAATAACATTAGAAAAGAGGCGGGAAATTATATTCAAACATCAGGAAAATAACATTAGAAAAGAAGCGGGATATAAGATTCAAATATATCGAAAATAACATTAGAACCGAAGCGGGAAATAAAATTCAAACATCAGGAAAATAACATTAGAAAAGAAGTGGAAAATACCATTTAAACATCAGGAAATTAACATTAGAAACGAAGAAGGATATAACATTCAAACATAATGAAAATAACAGTAGAAAGGAAGTTGGAAATAACATTGAAACGTCAGAAAAATAGCATTAGAAAAGAAGTGGGAAATAACATTCAAACATCAGGAAAATAGCATTAGAACAGAATCAAGAAATAATATTCAAACATCATGCAATTAGCATTAGAAAAGAAGCGGGAAATAACATTCAAACATCAGGAAAATTACATTAGAACAAAAGCGGGAAATAACATTCAAACATCAGATAAATAACATTAGAAAAGTAGTGGTAAATAACATTAAAACATCAGGAAAATAACTTTAGAAAAGAAATGGGAGATAACATTCAAACATCAGGAAAATTACATTAGAAAAGAAGCAGCAAACAACATTCAAACATCATGAAAAAAACATTAGAAAAGAAGCGGGAAATAACATTAAAACAAGAGGAAATAACATTAGAAAGGAAGCGCGTAATAACATTCAAACATCATGAAAATAACATTAGAAAATAAGAGAGAAATAACATTTAAACATCAGTAAAATTACATTACAAAAGAAGCAGGAAATAACATTTAAACATCAGGAAAATTACATTAGAAAAGAAGTGGGAAGTAACATACAAACATCAGGAAAATCATATTAGAAAAGAGGCGGGAAATTACATTCAAACATCAGGAAAATAACATTAGAAAAGAAGCGGTAAATAACATTCAAACATAAGGAAAATTACATTAGAAAAGAAGTGGGAAATAACATTCAAACATCAGTAAAATAACATTAGAAAAGAAGTGGGAAATACCATTTAAACATCAGGAAATTAACATTAGAAAAAAGAGGGAAATAATCAAACATCAGGAAAATAACATTAGAAAAGAGGCGGGAAATTACATTCAAACATCAGGGAAATAACATTAGAAAAGAAGCGGGAAATAACATTCAAACATAAGGAAAATTACATTAGAAAAGAAGTGGGAAATAACATTCAAACATCAGTAAAATAACATTAGAAAATAAGTGGGAAATACCATTTAAACATCAGGAAATTAACATTAGAAAAGAAGCGGGAAATAATCAAACATTAGGATAATAACATTAGAAAATATGTGGGAAATAACATTCAAACATCAAATAAATTGCATTAGAAGAGAAGCACGAAATAATATTCAAACATCATGAAATTAACATTAGAAAAGAAGCGGGAAATAACATTCAAAAATCAGGAAAATAACATTAGAATATAAGCGGAAAACAACATTCAAACATCAGGAAAATAACATTAGAACAGAAGCGGGAAATAACATTTAAACATCAGGAAATTAACATTAGAAAACAAGTGGGAAATAACATTTAAACATAAGGAAAATAACATTAGAAAAGAAGTGGGAAGTAACATTCAAACATCAGGAAAATCATATTAGAAAAAAAAGGGAAATAACATTCAAACATCAGGGAAATAACGTTAGTAAAGTGGCGGGAAATAACATTGAAACATAAGGAAAATAACATTAGCAAATAAGTGGGAAATAACATACAAACAACAGGAAAATAATATTAGAAAAGAAGCGGGAAATAATCAAACGTCAAAAAAATAACATTAGAAAAGAGGCGGGAAATTATATTCAAACATCAGGAAAATAACATTAGAAAAGAAGCTGGAAATAAGATTCAAATATATCGAAAATAACATTAGAACAGAAGCGGGAAATAACATTCAAACATCAGGAAAATTACATTAGAAAAGAAGTGGAAAATACCATTTAAACATCAGGAAATTAACATTAGAAACGAAGAAAGATATAACATTCAAACATAATGAAAATAACAGTAGAAAGGAAGTTGGAAATAACATTGAAACGTCAGAAAAATAGCATTAGAAAAGAAGTGGGAAATAACATTCAAACATCAGGAAAATTGCATTAGAAGAGAATCAAGAAATAATATTCAAACATCATGCAATTAACATTAGAAAAGAAGCGGGAAATAACATTCAAACATCAGGAAAATTACATTAGAACAGAAGCGGGAAATAACATTCAAACATCAGATAAATAACATTAGAAAAGAAGTGGTAAATAACATTAAAACATCAGGAAAATAACTTTAGAAAAGAAATGGGAGATAACATTCAAACATCAGGAAAATTACATTAGAAAAGAAGGAGCAAACAACATTCAAACATCATGAAAAAAACATTAGAAAAGAAGCGGGAAATAACATTAAAACAAGAGGAAATAACATTAGAAAGGAAGCGCGTAATAACATTCAAACATCATGAAAATAACATTAGAAAATAAGAGAGAAATAACATTAAAACATCAGTAAAATTACATTACAAAAGAAGCAGGAAATAACATTTAAACATCAGGAAAATTACATTAGAAAAGAAGTGGGAAGTAACATACAAACATCAGGAAAATCATATTAGAAAAGAGGCGGGAAATTACATTCAAACATCAGGAAAATAACATTAGAAAAGAAGCGGGAAATAACATTCAAACATAAGGAAAATTACATTAGAAAAGAAGTGGGAAATAACATTCAAACATCAGTAAAATAACATTAGAAAAGAAGTGGGAAATACCATTTAAACATCAGGAAATTAACATTAGCAAAAAGCGGGAAATAATCAAACATCAGGAAAATAACATTAGAAAAGAGGCGGGAAATTACATTCAAACATCAGGAAAATAACATTAGAAAAGAAGCGGGAAATAACATTCAAACATAAGGAAAATTACATTGGAAAAGAAGTGGGAAATACCATTTAAAAATCAGGAAATTAACATTAGAAAAAAGCGAGAAATAACATTCAAACATCAGGAAAATTACATTAGAACAGAAGCGGGAAATAACATTCAAACATCAGATAAATAACATTAGAAAAGAAGTGGGAATTAACATTTAAACATTATGAAATTAACATTAGAAAAGAAGCGGGAAATAACATTTAAACATCAGGAAATTAACATTAGAAAAGAAGTGGGAAATATCATTTAAACAGCAGGAAATTAACATCAGAAAAGAAGTGAAAAATAATATTTAATCATCAGGAAAATAAAATTAGAAAAGAAGTGGGAAATAAGATACAAACATCAGAGAAATAACATTAGAAAAGAGGCGGGAAATAATCAAACATCAGTATAATAACATTGGAAAAAGGCGGGAAATAACATTCAAACATCAGGAAAATAACATTAGAAAAGAAGTTCGAAATAACATTCAAACATCAGGAAAATAGCATTAGAAAAGAAGTGGGAAGGAACAGTCAAACATCAGTAAAATAACATTAAAAAATAAGTTGGAAATAACATTCAACCATCAGGAAAATAGCATTAGAAAAAAAGTGTGAAGTAACATTCAAACATCATGAAATTAACATTCGAAATCAATCGTGAAATAACATTCAAACATCAGGAAAATAACATTAGAAACGAAGAGGGAAATAACATTTAAACATCAGGAGAATAACATTGGAAAATAAGCGGTAAATATAATTCAAACATCTGTAAAATTAGAATAGAAAAGAAGTGGGAAATATCATTCAAACATCACTAAAATAACATTAGAAAAGGAGCAGGAAATACAAATTCAAACATCAGGAAAATAACATTAGAAAAGAAGCGAGAAATAACATTCAAATATAAGGAAAATAACATTAGAAAAGAAGCGGGAAATAACATTCAAACATAATGAAAATAACAATAGAAAGGAAGTTGGAAATAACAATGAAATATCAGAAAAATAGCATTAGATAATAAATGGGAAATAACATTCAAACTTCAAGTAAATAGCATTAGAAGCGAAGCAGGAAATAATGTTGAAACATCATGAAATTAACATTAGAAAATAAGCGGGAAATAACATTCAAACATCAGGAAAATAACATTAGAACAGAAGCGGGAAATAACATTCAAACATCAGGAAAATGACATTAGGAAAGAAGTGGGAATTAACATTTAAACATCACGAAATTAACGTTAGAAAAGAAGTAGGAAATAACATTCAAACATCAGGAAAATAACATTAGAACAGAAGCGGGAAATAACATTCAAACATCAGTAAAATAACATTAGAAAGGAAGCGGGAAATAACATTCAAACATCAGGAAAATAACATTTGAAAAGAAGCAGGAAATAATATTAAAACATAAGGAAAATTATATTAGAAAAGAAGTGGGAAATAACATTTAAACATCAGGAAATTAACATTAGAAATCAAGTGGGAAATAACATTTAAACATCAGGAAATTAACATTAGAAATCAAGTGGGAAATAACATTTAAACATCAGGAAAATAACATTAGAAAAGAAGTGGGGAATAAGATAAAAACATCAGGAAAATAACATTAGAAAAGAAGTGGGAAATAACATTCAAAGATCAGGAAAATAGCAGTAGAAAAGAAGTGGGAAGTAACATTCAAACATCAGGAAAATAACTTTAGAAACAAAGTGGGATATAACATTCAAACATCAGGAAAATAACATTAAAAAAATTGGAAATAACATTCAAACTTCAGGAAAATAGCATTAGAAAAGAAGTGCGAAGTAACATTCAAACATCTTGAAATTAACATTCGAAATCAATCGTGAAATAACATTCAAAAATCTGGAAATTAACATTAGAAAAGAAGTGGGAAATAACATTTAAACATCACGACATTAACATTAGAAATGAAGAGGGAAATAAAATTTAAACATCGGGAAAATAACATTAGGAAATAAGCGGTAAATAACATTCAAACATCAGGAAAATAACAATAGAAAAGAAGTGGGAAATATCATTTAAACAGCAGGAAATTAACATTAGAAAAGAAGTGAAAAATAATATTTAATCATCAGGAAAATAAAATTAGAAAAGAAGTGGGAAATAAGATACAAACATCAGAGAAATAACATTAGAAAAGAAGCGGGAAATAATCAAACATCAGTATAATAACATTGGAAAAAGGCGGGAAATAACATTCAAACATCAGGAAAATAACATTAGAAAAGAAGTTCGAAATAACATTCAAACATCAGGAAAATAGCATTAGAAAAGAAGTGGGAAGGAACAGTCAAACATCAGTAAAATAACATTAAAAAATAAGTTGGAAATAACATTCAACCATCAGGAAAATAGCATTAGAAAAAAAGTGTGAAGTAACATTCAAACATCATGAAATTAACATTCGAAATCAATCGTGAAATAACATTCAAACATCAGGAAAATAACATTAGAAACGAAGAGGGAAATAACATTTAAACATCAGGAGAATAACATTGGAAAATAAGCGGTAAATATAATTCAAACATCTGTAAAATTAGAATAGAAAAGAAGTGGGAAATATCATTCAAACATCACTAAAATAACATTAGAAAAGGAGCAGGAAATACAAATTCAAACATCAGGAAAATAACATTAGAAAAGAAGCGAGAAATAACATTCAAATATAAGGAAAATAACATTAGAAAAGAAGCGGGAAATAACATTCAAACATAATGAAAATAACAATAGAAAGGAAGTTGGAAATAACAATGAAATATCAGAAAAATAGCATTAGATAATAAATGGGAAATAACATTCAAACTTCAAGTAAATAGCATTAGAAGCGAAGCAGGAAATAATGTTGAAACATCATGAAATTAACATTAGAAAATAAGCGGGAAATAACATTCAAACATCAGGAAAATAACATTAGAACAGAAGCGGGAAATAACATTCAAACATCAGGAAAATGACATTAGGAAAGAAGTGGGAATTAACATTTAAACATCACGAAATTAACGTTAGAAAAGAAGTAGGAAATAACATTCAAACATCAGGAAAATAACATTAGAACAGAAGCGGGAAATAACATTCAAACATCAGTAAAATAACATTAGAAAGGAAGCGGGAAATAACATTCAAACATCAGGAAAATAATATTAGAAAGGAAGCGGGTAATAGCATTCAAACATCAGGAAAATAACATTTGAAAAGAAGCAGGAAATAATATTAAAACATAAGGAAAATTATATTAGAAAAGAAGTGGGAAATAACATTTAAACATCAGGAAATTAACATTAGAAATCAAGTGGGAAATAACATTTAAACATCAGGAAATTAACATTAGAAATCAAGTGGGAAATAACATTTAAACATCAGGAAAATAACATTAGAAAAGAAGTGGGGAATAAGATAAAAACATCAGGAAAATAACATTAGAAAAGAAGTGGGAAATAACATTCAAAGATCAGGAAAATAGCAGTAGAAAAGAAGTGGGAAGTAACATTCAAACATCAGGAAAATAACTTTAGAAACAAAGTGGGATATAACATTCAAACATCAGGAAAATAACATTAAAAAAATTGGAAATAACATTCAAACTTCAGGAAAATAGCATTAGAAAAGAAGTGCGAAGTAACATTCAAACATCTTGAAATTAACATTCGAAATCAATCGTGAAATAACATTCAAAAATCTGGAAATTAACATTAGAAAAGAAGTGGGAAATAACATTTAAACATCACGACATTAACATTAGAAATGAAGAGGGAAATAAAATTTAAACATCGGGAAAATAACATTAGGAAATAAGCGGTAAATAACATTCAAACATCAGGAAAATAACAATAGAAAAGAAGTGGGAAATATCATTCAAACATCACTAAAATAACATTAGAAATGGAGCGGGAAATCAAATTCAAACATCAGGAAAATAACATTAGAAAAGAAGCGGGAAATAATCAAACATCAGGATAATAACATTAGAAAATAAGCCGTAAATAACATTCAAACATCAGGAAAATAACAATAGAAAAGAAGTGGGAAATATCATTCAAACATCACTAAAATAACATTTGAAAAGAAGCGGGAAATAATCAAACATTAGGATAATAACATTAGAAAATATGTGGGAAATAACATTCAAACATCAAATAAATTGCATTAGAAGAGAAGCACGAAATAATATTCAAACATCATGAAATTAACATTAGAAAAGAAGCGGGAAATAACATTCAAAAATCAGGAAAATAACATTAGAAGATAAGCGGAAAACAACATTCAAACATCAGGAAAATAACATTAGAAAAGAAGAGGGAAATAACATTCAAACATCAGGAAAATAACTTTTGAAAAGAAATGGGAGATAACATTCAAACATCAGGAAAATTACATTAGAAAAGAAGCAGCAAACAACATTCAAACATCATGAAAAAAACATTAGAAAAGAAGCGGGAAATAACATTAAAACAAGAGGAAATAACATTAGAAAGGAAGCGCGTAATAACATTCAAACATCATGAAAATAACATTAGAAAATAAGGGAGAAAAAACATTTAAACATCAGTAAAATTACATTACAAAAGAAGCAGGAAATAACATTTAAACATCAGGAAAATTAGATTAGAAAGGAAGTGGGAAGTAACATTCAAACATCAGGAAAATAACGTTAGCAAAGAAGCGGGAAATAACATTCAAACATCAGGAAAATAACATTAGAAAGAAGCGGGAAATAATCAAACATCAGGAAAATAACATTAGAAAAGAGGCGGGAAATTACATTCAAACATCAGGAAAATAACATTAGAAAAGAAGCGGGAAATTACATTCAAACATAAGGAAAATAACATTAGAAAAGAAGCGGGAAATAACATTCAAACATCAGGAAAATTACATTAGAACAGAAGCGGGAAATAACATTCAAACATCAGATAAATAACATTAGAAAAGAAGTGGGAATTAACATTTAAACATTATGAAATTAACATCAGAAAAGAAGCGGGAAATAATCAAACAACAGTATAATAACATTGGAAAAAGGCGGGAAATAACATTCAAACATCAGGAAAATAACATTAGAAAAGAAGTGGAAAATAACATTCAAACATCAGGCAAATAACGTTAGTAAAGTGGCGGGAAATAACATACAAACATCAGGAAAAATAATATTAGAAAAGAAGCGGGAAATAATCAAACATCAGGAAAATAACATTAGAAAAGAGGCGGGAAATTACATTCAAACATCAGGAAAATAACATTAGAAAAGAAGCGGGAAATAACATTCAAACATAAGGAAAATAACATTAGAAAAGAAGTGGGAAATAACATTCAAACATCAGTAAAATAACATTAGAAAAAAAGTGGGAAATACCATTTAAACATCAGGAAATTAAGATTAGAAAAAAGCGGGAAATAACATTCAAACATCAGGAAAATTACATTAGAACAGAAGCGGGAAATAACATTCAAACATCAGATAAATAACATTAGAAAAGACGTGGTAAATAACATTAAAATATCAGGAAAATAACTATAGAAAAGAAATGGGAGATAACATTCAAACATCAGGAAAATTACATTAGCAAAGAAGCAGCAAACAACATTCAAACATCATGAAAAAAACATTAGAAAAGAAGCAGGAAATAACTTTAAAACAAGAGGAAATAACATTAGAAAGGAAGCGCGTAATAACAATCAAACATCATGAAAATAACATTAGAAAATAAGAGAGAAATAACATTTAAACATCAGTAAAATTACATTACAAAAGAAGCAGGAAAT
This sequence comes from Narcine bancroftii, assembly GCF_036971445.1. Lineage (NCBI taxonomy): Eukaryota > Metazoa > Chordata > Chondrichthyes > Torpediniformes > Narcinidae > Narcine > Narcine bancroftii. The sequence continues at coordinate 5,760,204 of NW_027211808.1, forward strand.
AACATTTAAACATCAGGAAAATTAGATTAGAAAGGAAGTGCAAATAACAATCAAACATCAGGAAAATCATATTAGGAAAAAAAAGGGAAATAACATTCAAACATCAGGCAAATAACGTTAGTAAAGTGGCGGGAAATAACATACAAACATCAGGAAAAATAATATTAGAAAAGAAGCGGGAAATAATCAAACATCAGGAAAATAACATTAGAAAAGAGGCGGGAAATTACATTCAAACGTCAGGAAAATAACATTAGAAAAGAAGAGGGAAATAACATTCAAACATAAGGAAAATAACATTAGAAAAGAAGCGGGAAATAACATTCAAACATCAGGAAAATTACATTAGAACAGAAGCGGGAAATAACATTCAAACATCAGATAAATAACATTAGAAAAGAAGTGGGAATTAACATTAAAACATTATGAAATTAACATTAGAAAAGAAGCGGGAAATAATCAAACATCAGTATAATAACATTGGAAAAAGGCGAGAAATAACATTCAAACGTCAGGAAAATAACATTAGAAAAGAAGCGGGAAATAACATTCAAACATAAGGAAAATAACATTAGAAAAGAAGTGGGAAATAACATTCAAACATCAGTAAAATAACATTAGAAAAAAAGTGGGAAATACCATTTAAACATCAGGAAATTAAGATTAGAAAAAAGCGGGAAATAACATTCAAACATCAGGAAAATTACATTAGAACAGAAGCGGGAAATAACATTCAAACATCAGATAAATAACATTAGAAAAGACGTGGTAAATAACATTAAAATATCAGGAAAATAACTATAGAAAAGAAATGGGAGATAACATTCAAACATCAGGAAAATTACATTAGAAAAGAAGCAGCAAACAACATTCAAACATCATGAAAAAAACATTAGAAAAGAAGCAGGAAATAACTTTAAAACAAGAGGAAATAACATTAGAAAGGAAGCGCGTAATAACAATCAAACATCATGAAAATAACATTAGAAAATAAGAGAGAAATAACATTTAAACATCAGTAAAATTACATTACAAAAGAAGCAGGAAATAACATTTAAACATCAGGAAAATTAGATTAGAAAGGAAGTGCAAATAACAATCAAACATCAGGAAAATCATATTAGGAAAAAAAAGGGAAATAACATTCAAACATCAGGCAAATAACGTTAGTAAAGTGGCGGGAAATAACATACAAACATCAGGAAAAATAATATTAGAAAAGAAGCGGGAAATAATCAAACATCAGGAAAATAACATTAGAAAAGAGGCGGGAAATTACATTCAAACGTCAGGAAAATAACATTAGAAAAGAAGAGGGAAATAACATTCAAACATAAGGAAAATAACATTAGAAAAGAAGCGGGAAATAACATTCAAACATCAGGAAAATTACATTAGAACAGAAGCGGGAAATAACATTCAAACATCAGATAAATAACATTAGAAAAGAAGTGGGAATTAACATTATAACATTATGAAATTAACATTAGAAAAGAAGCGGGAAATAATCAAACATCAGTATAATAACATTGGAAAAAGGCGGGAAATAACATTCAAACATCAGGAAAATAACATTAGAAAAGAAGTGGGATATAACATTCAAACATCAGGCAAATAACGTTAGTAAAGTGGCGGGAAATAACATACAAACATCAGGAAAAATAATATTAGAAAAGAAGCGGGAAATAATCAAACATCAGGAAAATAACATTAGAAAAGAGGCGGGAAATTACATTCAAACATCAGGAAAATAACATTAGAAAAGAAGCGGGAAATAACATTCAAACATAAGGAAAATAACATTAGAAAAGAAGTGGGAAATAACATTCAAACATCAGTAAAATAACATTAGAAAAAAAGTGGGAAATACCATTTAAACATCAGGAAATTAAGATTAGAAAAAAGCGGGAAATAACATTCAAACATCAGGAAAATTACATTAGAACAGAAGCGGGAAATAACATTCAAACATCAGATAAATAACATTAGAAAAGACGTGGTAAATAACATTAAAATATCAGGAAAATAACTATAGAAAAGAAATGGGAGATAACATTCAAACATCAGGAAAATTACATTAGAAAAGAAGCAGCAAACAACATTCAAACATCATGAAAAAAACATTAGAAAAGAAGCAGGAAATAACTTTAAAACAAGAGGAAATAACATTAGAAAGGAAGCGCGTAATAACAATCAAACATCATGAAAATAACATTAGAAAATAAGAGAGAAATAACATTTAAACATCAGTAAAATTACATTACAAAAGAAGCAGGAAATAACATTTAAACATCAGGAAAATTAGATTAGAAAGGAAGTGCAAATAACAATCAAACATCAGGAAAATCATATTAGGAAAAAAAAGGGAAATAACATTCAAACATCAGGCAAATAACGTTAGTAAAGTGGCGGGAAATAACATACAAACATCAGGAAAAATAATATTAGAAAAGAAGCGGGAAATAATCAAACATCAGGAAAATAACATTAGAAAAGAGGCGGGAAATTACATTCAAACGTCAGGAAAATAACATTAGAAAAGAAGAGGGAAATAACATTCAAACATAAGGAAAATAACATTAGAAAAGAAGCGGGAAATAACATTCAAACATCAGGAAAATTACATTAGAACAGAAGCGGGAAATAACATTCAAACATCAGATAAATAACATTAGAAAAGAAGTGGGAATTAACATTAAAACATTATGAAATTAACATTAGAAAAGAAGCGGGAAATAATCAAACATCAGTATAATAACATTGGAAAAAGGCGGGAAATAACATTCAAACATCATGAAAATAACATTAGGATATAAGGGAGAAAAAACATTTAAACATCAGTAAAATTAGATTAGAAAGGAAGTGGGAAGTAACATTCAAACATCAGGAAAATAACGTTAGCAAAGAAGCGGGAAATAACATTCAAACATCAGGAAAATAACATTAGAAAGAAGCGGGAAATAATCAAACATCAGGAAAATAACATTAGAAAAGAGGCGGGAAATTACATTCAAACATCAGGAAAATAACATTAGAAAAGTAGCGGGAAATAACATTCCAACATAAGGAAAATAACATTAGAAAAGAAGCGGGAAATAACATTTAAACATCAGTAAAATAACATTAGAAAAGAAGTGGGAAATACCATTTAAACATCAGGAAATTAACTTTAGAAAAGAAGCGGGAAATAACATTTAAACATCAGGAAATTAACATTAGAATAGAAGTGGGAAATAACATTTAAACATCAGGAAATTAACATTAGAAAAGAAGTGGGAAATAATCTTCAAACATCAGGAAAATAATATTAGAAAGAAAGCGGATAATAGCATTCAAACATCAGGAAAATAACATTTGAAAAGAAGCAGGAAATAATATTAAAACATAAGGAAAATTAACATTAGAAAACAAGTGGGAAATAACATTTAAACATCAGGAAAATAACATTAGAAAAGAAGTGGGAAGTAACATTCAAACATCAGGAAAATCATATTAGAAAAAAAAGGGAAATAACAATCAAACATCAGGGAAATAACGTTAGTAAAGTGGCGGGAAATAACATTCAAACAAGGAAAATAACATTAGCAAATAAGTGGGAAATAACATACAAACAACAGGAAAATAATATTAGAAAAGAAGCGGGAAATAATCAAACATCAAAAAAATAACATTAGAAAAGAGGCGGGAAATTATATTCAAACATCAGGAAAATAACATTAGAAAAGAAGCGGGAAATAAGATTCAAATATATCGAAAATAACATAAGAACAGAAGCGGGAAATAACATTCAAACATCAGGAAAATAACATTAGAAAAGAAGTGGAAAATAACATTTAAACATCAGGAAATTAACATTAGAAAAGTAACGGGAATTAACATTTAAACATCAGGAAAATAGCATTAGAAAAGAAGTGGGAAGTAACATTCAAACATCAGTAAAATAACATTAGAAACGAAGCAGGATATAACATTCAAACATAATGAAAATAAAAGTAGAAAGGAAGTTGGAAATAACATTGAAACGTCAGAAAAATAGCATTAGAAAAGAAGTGGGAAATAACATTCAAACATCAGGAAAATGGCATTAGAAGAGAATCAGGAAATAATATTCAAACATCATGCAATTAACATTAGAAAAGAAGCGGGAAATAACATTCAAACATCAGGAAAATTACATTAGAACAGAAGCGGGAAATAACATTCAAACATCAGATAAATAACATTAGAAAAGAAGTGGTAAATAACATTCAAACATCAGTAAAATTAGAATAGAAAAGAAGTGGGAAATATCATTCAAACATCACTAAAATAACATTAGAAAAGGAGCAGGAAATACAAATTCAAACATCAGGAAAATAACATTAGAAAAGAAGCGAGAAATAACATTCAAATATAAGGAAAATAACATTAGAAAAGAAGCGGGAAATAACATTCAAACATAATGAAAATAACAATAGAAAGGAAGTTGGAAATAACAATGAAATATCAGAAAAATAGCATTAGAAAATAAATGGGAAATAACATTCAAACTTCAAGTAAACAGCATTAGAAGAGAAGCAGGAAATAATATTGAAACATCATGAAATTAACTTTAGAAAATAAGCGGGAAATAACATTCAAACATCAGGAAAATAACATTAGAACAGAAGCGGGAAATAACATTCAAACATCAGGAAAATGACATTAGAAAAGAAGTGCGAATTAACATTTAAACATCACGAAATTAACGTTAGAAAAGAAGTAGGAAATAACATTCAAACATCAGGAAAATAACATTAGAACAGAAGCGGGAAATAACATTCAAACATCAGTAAAATAACATTAGAAAGGAAGCGGGAAATAACATTCAAACATCAGGAAAATAATATTAGAAAGGAAGCGGGTAATAGCATTCAAACATCAGGAAAATAACATTTGAAAAGAAGCAGGAAATAATATTAAAACATAAGGAAAATTATATTAGAAAAGAAGTGGGAAATAACATTTAAACATCAGGAAATTAACATTAGAAATCAAGTGGGAAATAACATTTAAACATCAGGAAATTAACATTAGAAATCAAGTGGGAAATAACATTTAAACATCAGGAAAATAACATTAGAAAAGAAGTGGGGAATAAGATAAAAACATCAGGAAAATAAGATTAGAAAAGAAGTGGGAAATAACATTCAAAGATCAGGAAAATAGCAGTAGAAAAGAAGTGGGAAGTAACATTCAAACATCAGGAAAATAACTTTAGAAACGAAGTGGGATATAACATTCAAACATCAGGAAAATAACATTAAAAAAATTGGAAATAACATTCAAACTTCAGGAAAATAGCATTAGAAAAGAAGTGCGAAGTAACATTCAAACTTCTTGAAATTATCATTCGAAATCAATCGTGAAATAACATTCAAAAATCTGGAAATTAACATTAGAAAAGAAGTGGGAAATAACATTTAATCATCACGGCATTAACATTAGAAATGAAGAGGGAAATAAAATTTAAACATCGGGAAAATAACATTAGGAAATAAGCGGTAAATAACATTCAAACATCAGGAAAATAACAATAGAAAAGAAGTGGGAAATATCATTCAAACATCACTAAAATAACATTTGAAAAGAAGCGGGAAATAATCAAACATTAGGATAATAACATTAGAAAATATGTGGGAAATAACATTCAAACATCAAATAAATTGCATTAGAAGAGAAGCACGAAGTAATATTCAAACATCATGAAATTAACATTAGAAAAGAAGCGGGAAATAACATTCAAAAATCAGGAAAATAACATTAGAAGATAAGCGGAAAACAACATTCAAACATCAGGAAAATAACATTAGAAAAGAAGAGGGAAATAACATTCAAACATCAGGAAAATAACTTTAGAAAAGAAATGGGAGATAACATTCAAACATCAGGAAAATTACATAAGAAAAGAAGCAGGAAATAACATTCAAACATCATTAAGAAAACATTAGAACAGAAGCGGGAAATGACATTAAAACATGAGGAAATAACATTAGAAAGGAAGCGCGTAATAACATTCAAACATCATGAAAATATCATTAGAAATGAAGTGGTAAATAACATTAAAACATCAGGAAAATAACTTTTGAAAAGAAATGGGAGATAACATTCAAACATCAGGAAAATTACATTAGAAAAGAAGCAGCAAACAACATTCAAACATCATGAAAAAAACATTAGAAAAGAAGCGGGAAATAACATTAAAACAAGAGGAAATAACATTAGAAAGGAAGCGCGTAATAACATTCAAACATCATGAAAATAACATTAGAATATAAGGGAGAAAAAACATTTAAACATCAGTAAAATTACATTACAAAAGAAGCAGGAAATTACATTTAAACATCAGGAAAATTAGATTAGAAAGGAAGTGGGAAGTAACATTCAAACATCAGGAAAATAACGTTAGCAAAGAAGCGGGAAATAACATTCAAACATCAGGAAAATAACATTAGAAAGAAGCGGGAAATAATCAAACATCAGGAAAATTACATTAGAAAAGAGGCGGGAAATTACATTCAAACATCAGGAAAATAACATTAGAAAAGAAGCGGGAAATAACATTCAAACATCAGGAAAATTAGAATAGAAAAGAAGTGGGAAATATCATTCAAACATCACTAAAATAACATTAGAAAAGGAGCAGGAAATACAAATTCAAACATCAGGACAATAACATTAGAAAAGAAGCGAGAAATAACATTCAAATATAAGGAAAATAACATTAGAAAAGAAGCGGGAAATAACATTCAAACATAATGAATATAACAATAGAAAGGAAATTGGAAATAACAATGAAATATCAGAAAAATAGCATTAGAAAATAAATGGGAAATAACATTAAACTTCAAGTAAATAGCATTAGAAGAGAAGCAGGAAATAATATTGAAACATCATGAAATTAACATTAGAAAATAAGCGGGAAATAACATTCAAACATCAGGAAAATAACATTAGAACAGAAGCGGGAAATAACATTCAAACATCAGGAAAATGACATTAGAAAAGAAGTGGGAATTGACATTTAAACATCACGAAATTAACGTTAGAAAAGAAGTAGGAAATAACATTCAAACATCAGGAAAATAACATTAGAACAGAAGCGGGAAATAACATTCAAACATCAGTAAAATAACATTAGAAAGGAAGCGGGAAATAACATTCAAACATCAGGAAAATAATATTAGAAAGGAAGCGGGTAATAGCATTCAAACATCAGGAAAATAACATTTGAAGAGAAGCAGGAAATAATATTAAAACATAAGGAAAATTATATTAGAAAAGAAGTGGGAAATAACATTTAAACATCAGGAAATTAACATTAGAAATCAAGTGGGAAATAACATTTAAACATCAGGAAATTAACATTAGAAATCAAGTGGGAAATAACATTTAAACATCAGGAAAATAACATTAGAAAAGAAGTGGGGAATAAGATAAAAACATCAGGAAAATAACATTAGAAAAGAAGTGGGAAATAACATTCAAAGATCAGGAAAATAGCAGTAGAAAAGAAGTGGGAAGTAACATTCAAACATCAGGAAAATAACTTTAGAAACGAAGTGCGAAGTAACATTCAAACATCAGGAAAATAACATTAAAAAAAATTGGAAATAACATTCAAACTTCAGGAAAATAGCATTAAAAAGAAGTGCGAAGTAACATTCAAACATCTTGAAATTATCATTCGAAATCAATCGTGAAATAACATTCAAAAATCTGGAAATTAACATTAGAAAAGAAGTGGGAAATAACATTTAAACATCACGGCATTAACATTAGAAATGAAGAGGGAAATAAAATTTAAACATCGGGAAAATAACATTAGGAAATAAGCGGTAAATAACATTCAAACATCAGGAAAATAACAATAGAAAAGAAGTGGGAAATATCATTCAAACATCACTAAAATAACATTAGAAATGGAGCGGGAAATCAAATTCAAACATCAGGAAAATAACATTAGAAAAGAAGCGGGAAATAATCAAACATCAGGATAATAACATTAGAATATAAGCCGTAAATAACATTCAAACATCAGGAAAATAACAATAGAAAAGAAGTGGGAAATATCATTCAAACATCACTAAAATAACATTTGAAAAGAAGCGGGAAATAATCAAACATTAGGATAATAACATTAGAAAATATGTGGGAAATAACATTCAAACATCAAATAAATTGCATTAGAAGAGAAGCACGAAGTAATATTCAAACATCATGAAATTAACATTAGAAAAGAAGCGGGAAATAACATTCAAAAATCAGGAAAATAACATTAGAAGATAAGCGGAAAACAACATTCAAACATCAGGAAAATAACATTAGAAAAGAAGAGGGAAATAACATTCAAACATCAGGAAAATAACTTTAGAAAATAAATGGGAGATAACATTCAAACATCAGGAAAATTACATTAGAAAAGAAGCAGGAAATAACATTCAAACATCATTAAGAAAACATTAGAACAGAAGCGGGAAATAACATTAAAACATGAGGAAATAACATTAGAAAGGAAGCGCGTAATAACATTCAAACATCATGAAAATATCATTAGAAAAGAAGTGGTAAATAACATTAAAACATCAGGAAAATAACTTTTGAAAAGAAATGGGAGATAACATTCAAACATCAGGAAAATTACATTAGAAAAGAAGCAGCAAACAACATTCAAACATCATGAAAAAAACATTAGAAAAGAAGCGGGAAATAACATTAAAACAAGAGGAAATAACATTAGAAAGGAAGCGCGTAATAACATTCAAACAACATGAAATTAACATTAGAATATAAGGGAGAAAAAACATTTAAACATCAGTAAAATTACATTACAAAAGAAGCAGGAAATAACATTTAAACATCAGGAAAATTAGATTAGAAAGGAAGTGGGAAGTAACATTCAAACATCAGGAAAATAATATTAGAAAGAAAGCGGGTAATAGCATTCAAACATCAGGAAAATAACATTTGAAAAGAAGCAGGAAATAATATTAAAACATAAGGAAAATTAACATTAGAAAACAAGTGGGAAATAACATTTAAACATCAGGAAATTAACATTAGAAAAGAAGTGGGAAATAACATTTAAACATCACGGCATTAACATTAGAAATGAGGAGGGAAATAAAATTTAAACATCGGGAAAATAACATTAGGAAATAAGCGGTAAATAACATTCAAACATCAGGAAAATAACAATAGAAAAGAAGTGGGAAATATCATTCAAACATCACTAAAATAACATTTGAAAAGAAGCGGGAAATAATCAAGCATTAGGATAATAACATTAGAAAATATGTGGGAAATAACATTCAAACATCAAATAAATTGCATTAGAAGAGAAGCACGAAGTAATATTCAAACATCATGAAATTAACATTAGAAAAGAAGCGGGAAATAACATTCAAAAATCAGGAAAATAAAATTAGAAGATAAGTGGAAAACAACATTCAAACATCAGGAAAATAACATTAGAAAAGAAGAGGGAAATAACATTCAAACATCAGGAAAATTACATTAGAAAAGAAGCAGCAAACAACATTCAAACATCATGAAAAAAACATTAGAAAAGAAGCGGGAAATAACATTAAAACAAGAGGAAATAATATTAGAAAGGAAGCGCGTAATAACATTCAAACATCATGAAAATAACATTAGAATATAAGGGAGAAAAAACATTTAAACATCAGTAAAATTACATTACAAAAGAAGCAGGAAATAACATTTAAACATCAGGAAAATTAGATTAGAAAGGAAGTGGGAAGTAACATTCAAACATCAGGAAAATAACGTTAACAAAGAAGCGGGAAATAACATTCAAACATCAGGAAAATAACATTAGAAAGAAGCGGGAAATAATCAAACATCAGGAAAATAACATTAGAAAAGAGGCGGGAAATTACATTCAAACATCAGGAAAATAACATTAGAAAAGAAGCGGGAAAAACATTCCAACATAAGGAAAATAACATTAGAAAAGAAGCGGGAAATAACATTTAAACATCTGTAAAATAACATTAGAAAAGAAGTGGGAAATACCATTTAAACATCAGGAAATTAACTTTAGAAAAGAAGCGGGAAATAACATTCAAACATCAGGAAAATTACATTAGAACAGAAGCGGGAAATAACATTCAAACATCAGATAAATAACATTAGAAAAGAAGTGGGAATTAACATTTAAACATTATGAAATTAACATTAGAAAAGAAGCGGGAAATAACATTTAAACATTAGGAAATTAACATTAGAATAGAAGTGGGAAATAACATTTAAACATCAGGAAATTAACATTAGAAAAGAAGTGGGAAATATTCTTCAAACATCAGGAAAATAATATTAGAAAGAAAGCGGGTAATAGCATTCAAACATCAGGAAAATAACATTTGAAAAGAAGCAGGAAATAATATTAAAACATAAGGAAAATTAACGTTAGAAAACAAGTGGGAAATAACATTTAAACATCAGGAAAATAACATTAGAAAAGAAGTGGGAAGTAACATTCAAACATCAGGAAAATCATATTAGAAAAAAAAGGAAAATAACAATCAAACATCAGGGAAATAACGTTAGTAAAGTGGCGGGAAATAACATTCAAACAAGGAAAATAACATTAGCAAATAAGTGGGAAATAACATACAAACAACAGGAAAATAATATTAGAAAAGAAGCGGGAAATAATCAAACATCAAAAAAATAACATTAGAAAAGAGGCGGGAAATTATATTCAAACATCAGGAAAATAACATTAGAAAAGAAGCGGGAAATAAGATTCAAATATATCGAAAATAACATTAGAACAGAAGCGGGAAATAACATTCAAACATCAGGAAAATAACATTAGAAAAGAAGTGGAAAATAACATTTAAACATCAGGAAATTAACATTAGAAAAGTAACGGGAATTAACATTTAAACATCAGGAAAATAGCAATAGAAAAGAAGTGGGAAGTAACATTCAAACATCAGTAAAATAACATTAGAAACGAAGCAGGATATAACATTCAAACATAATGAAAATAAAAGTAGAAAGGAAGTTGGAAATAACATTGAAACGTCAGAAAAATAGCATTAGAAAAGAAGTGGGAAATAACATTCAAACATCAGGAAAATGGCATTAGAAGAGAATCAGGAAATAATATTCAAACATCATGCAATTAACATTAGAAAAGAAGCGGGAAATAACATTCAAACATCAGGAAAATTACATTAGAACAGAAGCGGGAAATAACATTCAAACATCAGATAAATAACATTAGAAAAGAAGTGGTAAATAACATTAAAACATCAGGAAAATAACTTTAGAAAAGAAATGGGAGATAACATTCAAACATCAGGAAAATTACATTAGAAAATAAGCAGCAAACAACATTCAAACATCATGAAAAAAACATTAGAAAAGAAGCAGGAAATAACTTTAAAACAAGAGGAAATAACATTAGAAAGGAAGCGCGTAATAACATTTAAACATCATGAAAATAACATTAGAAAATAAGAGAGAAATAACATTTAAACATCAGTAAAATTACATTACAAAAGAAGCAGGAAAAAACATTTAAACATCAGGAAAATTAGATTAGAAAGGAAGTGGGAAGTAACATTCAAACATCAGGAAAATAACGTTAGCAAAGAAGCGGGAAATAACATTCAAACATCAGGAAAATAACATTAGAAAGAAGCGGGAAATAACATTCAAACATCATGACAATTACATTAGAAAAGAAGCTGGAAATAACAATCAAACATCAGGAAAATCATATTAGGAAAAAAAAGGGAATTAACATTCAAACATCAGGCAAATAACGTTAGTAAAGTGGCGGGAAATAACATACAAACATCAGGAAAAATAATATTAGAAAAGAAGCGAGAAATAATCAAACATCAGGAAAATAACATTAGAAAAGAGGCGAGAAATTACATTCAAACATCAGGAAAATAACATTAGAAAAGAAGCGGGAAATAACATTCAAACATAAGGAAAATAACATTAGAAAAGAAGCGGGAAATAACATTCAAACATCAGGAAAATTACATTAGAACAGAAGCGGGAAATAACATTCAAACATCAGATAAATAACATTAGAAAAGAAGTGGGAAATAACATTGAAACATCAGGAAAATGGCATTAGAAGAGAATCAAGAAATAATATTCAAACATCATGCAATTAACATTAGAAAAGAAGCGGGAAATAATCAAACATCAGTATAATAACATTGGAAAAAGGCGGGAAATAACATTCAAACATCATGAAAATAACATTAGAAAATAAGAGAGAAATAACATTTAAACATCAGTAAAATTACATTACAAAAGAAGCAGGAAATAACATTTAAACATCAGGAAAATTAGATTAGAAAGGAAGTGGGAAGTAACATTCAAACATCAGGGAAAATAACGTTAGCAAAGAAGCGGGAAATAACATTCAAACATCAGGAAAATAACATTAGAAAGAAGCGGGAAATAACATTCAAACATCATGAAAATTACATTAGAAAAGAAGCTGGAAATAACAATCAAACATCAGGAAAATCATATTAGGAAAAAAAAGGGAAATAACATTCAAACATCAGGCAAATAACGTTAGTAAAGTGGCGGGAAATAACATACAAACATCAGGAAAAATAATATTAGAAAAGAAGCGGGAAATAATCAAACATCAAGAAAATAAAATTAGAAAAGAGGCGGGAAATTACATTCAAACATCAGGAAAATAACATTAGAAAAGAAGCGGGAAATAACATTCAAACATAAGGAAAATAACATTAGAAAAGAAGCGGGAAATAACATTCAAACATCAGGAAAATTACATTAGAACAGAAGCGGGAAATAACATTCAAACATCAGATAAATAACATTAGAAAAGAAGTGGGAAATAACATTGAAACATCAGGAAAATGGCATTAGAAGAGAATCAAGAAATAATATTCAAACATCATGCAATTAACATTAGAAAAGAAGCGGGAAATAATCAAACATCAGTATAATAACATTGGAAAAAGGCGGGAAATAACATTCAAACATCAGGAAAATAACATTAGAAAAGAAGTGGGATATAACATTCAAACATCAGGCAAATAACGTTAGTAAAGTGGCGGGAAATAACATACAAACATCAGGAAAAATAATGTTAGAATAGAAGCGGGAAATAATCAAACATCAGGAAAATAACATTAGAAAAGAGGCGGGAAATTACATTCCAACATCAGGAAAATAACATTAGAAAAGAAGCAGGAAATAACATTCAAACATCAGGAAAATTACATTAGAAAAGAAGCAGCAAACAACATTCAAACATCATGAAAAAACATTAGAAAAGAAGCAGGAAATAACTTTAAAACAAGAGGAAATAACATTAGAAAGGAAGCGCGTAATAACATTCAAACATCATGAAAATATCATTAGAAAATAAGAGAGAAATAACATTCAAACATCAGTAAAATTACATTAGAAAGAAGCGGGAAATAATCAAACATCAGGAAAATAACATTAGAAAAGAGGCGGGAAATTACATTCAAACATCAGGAAAATAACATTAGAAAAGAAGCGGGAAAAAACATTCCAACATAAGGAAAATAACATTAGAAAAGAAGCGGGAAATAACATTTAAACATCAGTAAAATAACATTAGAAAAGAAGTGGGAAATACCATTTAAACATCAGGAAATTAACTTTAGAAAAGAAGCGGGAAATAACGTTCAAACATCAGGAAAATTACATTAGAACAGAAGCGGGAAATAACATTCAAACATCAGATAAATAACATTAGAAAAGAAGTGGGAATTAACATTTAAACATTATGAAATTAACATTAGAAAAGAAGCGGGAAATGACATTTAAACATTAGGAAATTAACATTAGAATAGAAGTGGGAAATAACATTTAAACATCAGGAAATTAACATTAGAAAAGAAGTGGGAAATAATCTTCAAACATCAGGAAAATAATATTAGAAAGAAAGCGGGTAATAGCATTCAAACATCAGGAAAATAACATTTGAAAAGAAGCAGGAAATAATATTAAAACATAAGGAAAATTAACGTTAGAAAACAAGTGGGAAATAACATTTAAACATCAGGAAAATAACATTAGAAAAGAAGTGGGAAGTAACATTCAAACATCAGGAAAATCATATTAGAAAAAAAAGGAAAATAACAATCAAACATCAGGGAAATAACGTTAGTAAAGTGGCGGGAAATAACATTCAAACAAGGAAAATAACATTAGCAAATAAGTGGGAAATAACATACAAACAACAGGAAAATAATATTAGAAAAGAAGCGGGAAATAATCAAACATCAAAAAAATAACATTAGAAAAGAGGCGGGAAATTATATTCAAACATCAGGAAAATAACATTAGAAAAGAAGCGGGAAATAAGATTCAAATATATCGAAAATAACATTAGAACAGAAGCGGGAAATAACATTCAAACATCAGGAAAATAACATTAGAAAAGAAGTGGAAAATAACATTTAAACATCAGGAAATTAACATTAGAAAAGTAACGGGAATTAACATTTAAACATCAGGAAAATAGCAATAGAAAAGAAGTGGGAAGTAACATTCAAACATCAGTAAAATAACATTAGAAACGAAGCAGGATATAACATTCAAACATAATGAAAATAAAAGTAGAAAGGAAGTTGGAAATAACATTGAAACGTCAGAAAAATAGCATTAGAAAAGAAGTGGGAAATAACATTCAAACATCAGGAAAATGGCATTAGAAGAGAATCAGGAAATAATATTCAAACATCATGCAATCAACATTAGAAAAGAAGCGGGAAATAACATTCAAACATCAGGAAAATTACATTAGAACAGAAGCGGGAAATAACATTCAAACATCAGATAAATAACATTAGAAAAGAAGTGGTAAATAACATTAAAACATCAGGAAAATAACTTTAGAAAAGAAATGGGAGATAACATTCAAACATCAGGAAAATTACATTAGAAAATAAGCAGCAAACAACATTCAAACATCATGAAAAAAACATTAGAAAAGAAGCAGGAAATAACTTTAAAACAAGAGGAAATAACATTAGAAAGGAAGCGCGTAATAACATTCAAACATCATGAAAATAACATTAGAAAATAAGAGAGAAATAACATTTAAACATCAGTAAAATTACATTACAAAAGAAGCAGGAAAAAACATTTAAACATCAGGAAAATTAGATTAGAAAGGAAGTGGGAAGTAACATTCAAACATCAGGAAAATAACGTTAGCAAAGAAGCGGGAAATAACATTCAAACATCAGGAAAATAACATTAGAAAGAAGCGGGAAATAACATTCAAACATCATGACAATTACATTAGAAAAGAAGCTGGAAATAACAATCAAACATCAGGAAAATCATATTAGGAAAAAAAAGGGAAATAACATTCAAACATCAGGCAAATAACGTTAGTAAAGTGGCGGGAAATAACATACAAACATCAGGAAAAATAATATTAGAAAAGAAGCGAGAAATAATCAAACATCAGGAAAATAACATTAGAAAAGAGGCGAGAAATTACATTCAAACATCAGGAAAATAACATTAGAAAAGAAGCGGGAAATAACATTCAAACATAAGGAAAATAACATTAGAAAAGAAGCGGGAAATAACATTCAAACATCAGGAAAATTACATTAGAACAGAAGCGGGAAATAACATTCAAACATCAGATAAATAACATTAGAAAAGAAGTGGGAAATAACATTGAAACATCAGGAAAATGGCATTAGAAGAGAATCAAGAAATAATATTCAAACATCATGCAATTAACATTAGAAAAGAAGCGGGAAATAATCAAACATCAGTATAATAACATTGGAAAAAGGCGGGAAATAACATTCAAACATCATGAAAATAACATTAGAAAATAAGAGAGAAATAACATTTAAACATCAGTAAAATTACATTACAAAAGAAGCAGGAAATAACATTTAAACATCAGGAAAATTAGATTAGAAAGGAAGTGGGAAGTAACATTCAAACATCAGGGAAAATAACGTTAGCAAAGAAGCGGGAAATAACATTCAAACATCAGGAAAATAACATTAGAAAGAAGCGGGAAATAACATTCAAACATCATGAAAATTACATTAGAAAAGAAGCTGGAAATAACAATCAAACATCAGGAAAATCATATTAGGAAAAAAAAGGGAAATAACATTCAAACATCAGGCAAATAACGTTAGTAAAGTGGCGGGAAATAACATACAAACATCAGGAAAAATAATATTAGAAAAGAAGCGGGAAATAATCAAACATCAGGAAAATAAAATTAGAAAAGAGGCGGGAAATTACATTCAAACATCAGGAAAATAACATTAGAAAAGAAGCGGGAAATAACATTCAAACATAAGGAAAATAACATTAGAAAAGAAGCGGGAAATAACATTCAAACATCAGGAAAATTACATTAGAACAGAAGCGGGAAATAACATTCAAACATCAGATAAATAACATTAGAAAAGAAGTGGGAAATAACATTGAAACATCAGGAAAATGGCATTAGAAGAGAATCAAGAAATAATATTCAAACATCATGCAATTAACATTAGAAAAGAAGCGGGAAATAATCAAACATCAGTATAATAACATTGGAAAAAGGCGGGAAATAACATTCAAACATCAGGAAAATAACATTAGAAAAGAAGTGGGATATAACATTCAAACATCAGGCAAATAACGTTAGTAAAGTGGCGGGAAATAACATACAAACATCAGGAAAAATAATGTTAGAAAAGAAGCGGGAAATAATCAAACATCAGGAAAATAACATTAGAAAAGAGGCGGGAAATTACATTCCAACATCAGGAAAATAACATTAGAAAAGAAGCAGGAAATAACATTCAAACATAAGGAAAATAACATTAGAAAAGAAGCGGGAAATAACATTTAAACATCAGTAAAATAACATTAGAAAAGAAGTGGGAAATACCATTTAAACATCAGGAAATTAACTTTAGAAAAGAAGCGGGAAATAACATTCAAACATCAGGAAAATTACATTAGAACAGAAGCGGGAAATAACATTCAAACATCAGATAAATAACATTAGAAAAGAAGTGGGAATTAACATTTAAACATTAGGAAATTAACATTAGAAAAGAAGCGGGAAATAACATTTAAACATCAGGAAAATAACATTAGAAAAGAAGTGGAAAATACCATTTAAACATCAGGAAATTATCATTAGAAACGAAGAAGGATATAACATTCAAACATAAGGAAAATAACTTTAGAAAAGAAGCGGGAAATAACATTTAAACATCAGTAAAATTACATTACAAAAGAAGCAGGAAATAACATTTAAACATCAGGAAAATTACATTAGAAAAGAAGTGGGAAGTAACATACAGACATCAGGAAAATCATATTAGAAAAGAGGCGGGAAATTACATTCAAACATCAGGAAAATAACATTAGAAAAGATGCGGGAAATAACATTCAAACATAAGGAAAATAACATTAGAAAAGAAGCGGGAAATAACATTTAAACATCAGTAAAATAACATAAGAAAAGAAGTGGGAAATAACATTTAAACATCAGGAAATTAACATTAGAAAAGAAGTGGGAAATAATATTTAATCATCAGGAAAATAACATTAGAAAAGAAGTGGGAAATAACATTTAAACTTCAGGAAATTAACATTAGAACACAAGTGGGAAATAACATTTAAACATAAGGAAAATAACATTAGAAAAGAAGTGGGAAGTAACATTCAAACATCAGGAAAATCATATTAGAAAAAAAGGGAAATAACATTCAAACATCAGGGAAATAACGTTAGTAAAGTGGCGGGAAATAACATTGAAACATAAGGAAAATAACATTAGCAAATAAGTGGGAAATAACATACAAACAACAGGAAAATAATATTAGAAAAGAAGCGGGAAATAATCAAACATCAAAAAAATAACATTAGAAAAGAGGCTGGAAATTATATTCAAACATCAGGAAAATAACATTAGAAAAGAAGCGGGAAATAAGATTCAAATATATCGAAAATAACATTAGAACAGAAGCGGGAAATAATATTCAAACATCAGGCAAATAACGTTAGTAAAGTGGCTGGAAATAACATACAAACATCAGGAAAAATAATATTAGAAAAGAAGCGGGAAATAATCAAACATCAGGAAAATAACATTAGAAAAGAGGCGGGAAATTACATTCCAACATCAGGAAAATAACATTAGAAAAGAAGCGGGAAATAACATTCAAACATAAGGAAAATAACATTAGAAAAGAAGCGGGAAATAACATTTAAACATCAGTAAAATAACATTAGAAAAGAAGTGGGAAATACCATTTAAACATCAGGAAATTAACTTTAGAAAAGAAGCGGGAAATAACATTCAAACATCAGGAAAATTACATTAGAACAGAAGCGGGAAATAACATTCAAACATCAGAAAAATAACATTAGAAAAGAAGTGGGAATTAACATTTAAACATTATGAAATTAACATTAGAAAAGAAGCGGGAAATAACATTTAAACATCAGGAAAATAACATTAGAAAAGAAGTGGAAAATACCATTTAAACATCAGGAAATTAACATTAGAAACGAAGAAGGATATAACATTCAAACATAAGGAAAATAACATTAGAAAAGAAGCGGGAAATAACATTTAAACATCAGTAAAATTATATTACAAAAGAAGCAGGAAATAACATTTAAACATCAGGAAAATTACATTAGAAAAGAAGTGGGAAGTAACATACAGACATCAGGAAAATCATATTAGAAAAGAGGCGGGAAATTACATTCAAACATCAGGAAAATAACATTAGAAAAGAAGCGGGAAATAACATTCAAACATAAGGAAAATAACATTAGAAAAGAAGCGGGAAATAACATTTAAACATCAGTAAAATAACATTAGAAAAGAAGTGGGAAATACCATTTAAACATCAGGAAATTAACTTTAGAATAGAAGTGGGAAATAACATTTAAACATCAGGAAATTAACATTAGAAAAGAAGTGGGAAATAATATTTAATCATCAGGAAAATAACATTAGAAAAGAAGTGGGAAATAACATTTAAACTTCAGGAAATTAACATTAGAAAACAAGTGGGAAATAACATTTAAACATAAGGAAAATAACATTAGAAAAGAAGTGGGAAGTAACATTCAAACATCAGGAAAATCATATTAGAAAAAAAAAGGGAAATAACATTCAAACATCAGGGAAATAACGTTAGTAAAGTGGCGGGAAATAACATTGAAACATAAGGAAAATAACATTAGCAAATAAGTGGGAAATAACATACAAACAACAGGAAAATAATATTAGAAAAGAAGCGGGAAATAATCAAACATCAAAAAAATAACATTAGAAAAGAGGCTGGAAATTATATTCAAACATCAGGAAAATAACATTAGAAAAGAAGTGGGGAATAAGATAAAAACATCAGGAAAATAACATTAGAAAAGAAGTGGGAAATAACATTCAAAGATCAGGAAAATAGCAGTGGAAAAGAAGTGGGAAGTAACATTCAAACATCAAAAAAATAACTTTAGAAACGAAGTGGGATATAACATTCAAACATCAGGAAAATAACATTAAAAAAAATTGGAAATAAGATTCAAATATATCGAAAATAACATTAGAAAAGAAGTGCGAAGTAACATTCAAACATCTTGAAATTATCATTCGAAATCAATCGTGAAATAACATTCAAAAATCTGGAAATTAACATTAGAAAAGTAACGGGAATTAACATTTAAACATCAGGAAAATAGCAATAGAAAAGAAGTGGGAAGTAACATTCAAACATCAGTAAAATAACATTAGAAACGAAGCAGGATATAACATTCAAACATAATGAAAATAAAAGTAGAAAGGAAGTTGGAAATAACATTGAAACGTCAGAAAAATAGCATTAGAAAAGAAGTGGGAAATAACATTCAAACATCAGGAAAATGGCATTAGAAGAGAATCAGGAAATAATATTCAAACATCATGCAATTAACATTAGAAACGAAGCAGGATATAACATTCAAACATAATGAAAATAAAAGTAGAAAGGAAGTTGGAAATAACATTGAAACGTCAGAAAAATAGCATTAGAAAAGAAGTGGGAAATAACATTCAAACATCAGGAAAATTACATTAGAACAGAAGCGGGAAATAACATTCAAACATCAGATAAATAACATTAGAAAAGAAGTGGTAAATAACATTAAAACATCAGGAAAATAACTTTAGAAAAGAAATGGGAGATAACATTCAAACATCAGGAAAATTACATTAGAAAAGAAGCAGCAAACAACATTCAAACATCATGAAAAAACATTAGAAAAGAAGCAGGAAATAACTTTAAAACAAGAGGAAATAACATTAGAAAGGAAGCACGTAATAACATTCAAACATCATGAAAATATCATTAGAATATAAGAGAGAAATAACATTCAAACATCAGTAAAATTACATTACAAAAGAAGCAGGAAATAACATTTAAACATCAGTAAAATTACATTAGAAAGGAAGTGGGAAGTAACATTCAAACATCAGGAAAATAACGTCAGAAAAGAAGTGGTAAATAACATTAAAACATCAGGAAAATAACTTTTGAAAAGAAATGGGAGATAACATTCAAACATCAGGAAAATTACATTAGAAAAGAAGCAGCAAACAACATTCAAACATCATGAAAAAAACATTAGAAAAGAAGCGGGAAATAACATTAAAACAAGAGGAAATAACATTAGAAAGAAAGCGCGTAATAACATTCAAACATCATGAAAATAACATTAGGATATAAGGGAGAAAAAACATTTAAACATCAGTAAAATTACATTACAAAAGAAGCAGGAAATAACATTTAAACATCAGGAAAATTAGATTAGAAAGGAAGTGGGAAGTAACATTCAAACATCAGGAAAATAACGTTAGCAAAGAAGCGGGAAATAACATTCAAACATCAGGAAAATAACATTAGAAAGAAGCGGGAAATAATCAAACATCAGGAAAATAACATTAGAAAAGAGGCGGGAAATTACATTCAAACATCAGGAAAATAACATTAGAAAAGTAGCGGGAAATAACATTCCAACATAAGGAAAATAACATTAGAAAAGAAGCGGGAAATAACATTTAAACATCAGTAAAATAACATTAGAAAAGAAGTGGGAAATACCATTTAAACATCAGGAAATTAACTTTAGAAAAGAAGCGGGAAATAACATTCAAACATCAGGAAAATTACATTAGAACAGAAGCGGGAAATAACATTCAAACATCAGATAAATAACATTAGAAAAGAAGTGGGAATTAACATTTAAACATTATGAAATTAACATTAGAAAAGAAGCGGGAAATAACATTTAAACAACAGGAAATTAACATTAGAATAGAAGTGGGAAATAACATTTAAACATCAGGAAATTAACATTAGAAAAGAAGTGGGAAACAATCTTCAAACATCAGGAAAATAATATTAGAAAGAAAGCGGGTAATAGCATTCAAACATCAGGAAAATAACATTTGAAAAGAAGCAGGAAATAATATTAAAACATAAGGAAAATTAACATTAGAAAACAAGTGGGAAATAACATTTAAACATCAGGAAAATAACATTAGAAAAGAAGTGGGAAGTAACATTCAAACATCAGGAAAATCATATTAGAAAAAAAAGGGAAATAACAATCAAACATCAGGGAAATAACGTTAGTAAAGTGGCGGGAAATAACATTCAAACAAGGAAAATAACATTAGCAAATAAGTGGGAAATAACATACAAACAACAGGAAAATAATATTAGAAAAGAAGCGGGAAATAATCAAACATCAAAAAAATAACATTAGAAAAGAGGCGGGAAATTATATTCAAACATCAGGAAAATAACATTAGAAAAGAAGCGGGAAATAAGATTCAAATATTTCGAAAAAAACATTAGAACAGAAGCGGGAAATAACATTCAAACATCTGGAAAATAACATTAGAAAAGAAGTGGAAAATAACATTTAAACATCAGGAAATTAACATTAGAAAAGTAACGGGAATTAACATTTAAACATCAGGAAAATAGCATTAGAAAAGAAGTGGGAAGTAACATTCAAACATCAGTAAAATAACATTAGAAACGAAGCAGGATATAACATTCAAACATAATGAAAATAAAAGTAGAAAGGAAGTTGGAAATAACATTGAAACGTCAGAAAAATAGCATTAGAAAAGAAGTGGGAAATAACATTCAAACATCAGGAAAATGGCATTAGAAGAGAATCAGGAAATAATATTCAAACATCATGCAATTAACATTAGAAAAGAAGCGGGAAATAACATTCAAACATCAGGAAAATTACATTAGAACAGAAGCGGGAAATAACATTCAAACATCAGATAAATAACATTAGAAAAGAAGTGGTAAATAACATTCAAACATCAGGAAAATTAGAATAGAAAAGAAGTGGGAAATATCATTCAAACATCACTAAAAGAACATTAGAAAAGGAGCAGGAAATACAAATTCAAACATCAGGAAAACAACATTAGAAAAGAAGCGAGAAATAACATTCAAATATAAGGCAAATAACATTAGAAAAGAAGCGGGAAATAACATTCAAACATAATGAAAATAACAATAGAAAGGAAGTTGGAAATAACAATGAAATATCAGAAAAATAGCATTAGAAAATAAATGGGAAGTAACATTCAAACTTCAAGTAAATAGCATTAGAAGAGAAGCAGGAAAAAATATTGAAACATCATGAAATTAACATTAGAAAATAAGCGGGTAATAGCATTCAAACATCAGGAAAATAACATTTGAAAAGAAGCAGGAAATAATATTAAAACATAAGGAAAATTATATTAGAAAAGAAGTGGGAAATAACATTTAAACATCAGGAAATTAACATTAGAAATCAAGTGGGAAATAACATTTAAACATCAGGAAATTAACATTAGAAATCAAGTGGGAAATAACATTTAAACATCAGGAAAATAACATGAGAAAAGAAGTGGGGAATAAGATAAAAACATCAGGAAAATAACATTAGAAAAGAAGTGGGAAATAACATTCAAAGATCAGGAAAATAGCAGTAGAAAAGAAGTGGGAAGTAACATTCAAACATCAGGAAAATAACTTTAGAAACGAAGTGGGATATAACATTCAAACATCAGGAAAATAACATTAAAAAAAATTGGAAATAACATTCAAACTTCAGGAAAATAGCATTAGAAAAGAAGTGCGAAGTAACATTCAAACATCTTGAAATTATCATTCGAAATCAATCGTGAAATAACATTCAAAAATCTGGAAATTAACATTAGAAAAGAAGTGGGAAATAACATTTAAACATCACGGCATTAACATTAGAAATGAAGAGGGAAATAAAATTTAAACATCGGGAAAATAACATTAGGAAATAAGCGGTAAATAACATTCAAACATCAGGAAAATAACAATAGAAAAGAAGTGGGAAATATCATTCAAACATCACTAAAATAACATTAGAAATGGAGCGGGAAATCAAATTCAAACATCAGGAAAATAACATTAGAAAAGAAGCGGGAAATAATCAAACATCAGGATAATAACATTAGAATATAAGCCGTAAATAACATTCAAACATCAGGAAAATAACAATAGAAAAGAAGTGGGAAATATCATTCAAACATCACTAAAATAACATTTGAAAAGAAGCGGGAAATAATCAAACATTAGGATAATAACATTAGAAAATATGTGGGAAATAACATTCAAACATCAAATAAATTGCATTAGAAGAGAAGCACGAAGTAATATTCAAACATCATGAAATTAACATTAGAAAAGAAGCGGGAAATAACATTCAAAAATCAGGAAAATAACATTAGAAGATAAGCGGAAAACAACATTCAAACATCAGGAAAATAACATTAGAAAAGAAGAGGGAAATAACATTCAAACATCAGGAAAATAACTTTAGAAAATAAATGGGAGATAACATTCAAACATCAGGAAAATTACATTAGAAAAGAAGCAGGAAATAACATTCAAACATCATTAAGAAAACATTAGAACAGAAGCGGGAAATAACATTAAAACATGAGGAAATAACATTAGAAAGGAAGCGCGTAATAACATTCAAACATCATGAAAATATCATTAGAAAAGAAGTGGTAAATAACATTAAAACATCAGGAAAATAACTTTTGAAAAGAAATGGGAGATAACATTCAAACATCAGGAAAATTACATTAGAAAAGAAGCAGCAAACAACATTCAAACATCATGAAAAAAACATTAGAAAAGAAGCGGGAAATAACATTAAAACAAGAGGAAATAACATTAGAAAGGAAGCGCGTAATAACATTCAAACATCATGAAAATAACATTAGAATATAAGGGAGAAAAAACATTTAAACATCAGTAAAATTACATTACAAAAGAAGCAGGAAATAACATTTAAACATCAGGAAAATTAGATTAGAAAGGAAGTGGGAAGTAACATTCAAACATCAGGAAAATAATATTAGAAAGAAAGCGGGTAATAGCATTCAAACATCAGGAAAATAACATTTGAAAAGAAGCAGGAAATAATATTAAAACATAAGGAAAATTAACATTAGAAAACAAGTGGGAAATAACATTTAAACATCAGGAAAATAACATTAGAAAAGAAGTGGGAAGTAACATTCAAACATCAGGAAAATCATATTAGAAAAAAAAGGGAAATAACAATCAAACATCAGGGAAATAACGTTAGTAAAGTGGCGGGAAATAACATTCAAACAAGGAAAATAACATTAGCAAATAAGTGGGAAATAACATACAAACAACAGGAAAATAATATTAGAAAAGAAGCGGGAAATAATCAAACATCAAAAAAATAACATTAGAAAAGAGGCGGGAAATTATATTCAAACATCAGGAAAATAACATTAGAAAAGAAGCGGGAAATAAGATTCAAATATATCGAAAATAACATTAGAACAGAAGCGGGAAATAACATTCAAACATCAGGAAAATAACATTAGAAAAGAAGTGGAAAATAACATTTAAACATCAGGAAATTAACATTAGAAATGTAACGGGAATTAACATTTAAACATCAGGAAAATAGCATTAGAAAAGAAGTGGGAAGTAACATTCAAAGATCAGTAAAATAACATTAGAAACGAAGCAGGATATAACATTCAAACATAATGAAAATAAAAGTAGAAAGGAAGTTGGAAATAACATTGAAACGTCAGAAAAATAGCATTAGAAAAGAAGTGGGAAATAACATTCAAACATCAGGAAAATGGCATTAGAAGAGAATCAGGAAATAATATTCAAACATCATGCAATTAACATTAGAAAAGAAGCGGGAAATAACATTCAAACATCAGGAAAATTACATTAGAACAGAAGCGGGAAATAACATTCAAACATCAGATAAATAACATTAGAAAAGAAGTGGTAAATAACATTCAAACATCAGGAAAATTAGAATAGAAAAGAAGTGGGAAATATCATTCAAACATCACTAAAAGAACATTAGAAAAGGAGCAGGAAATACAAATTCAAACATCAGGAAAATAACATTAGAAAAGAAGCGAGAAATAACATTCAAATATAAGGAAAATAACATTAGAAAAGAAGCGGGAAATAACATTCAAACATAATGAAAATAACAATAGAAAGGAAGTTGGAAATAACAATGAAATATCAGAAAAATAGCATTAGAAAATAAATGGGAAATAACATTCAAACTTCAAGTAAATAGCATTAGAAGAGAAGCAGGAAATAATATTGAAACATCATGAAATTAACATTAGAAAATAAGCGGGTAATAGCATTCAAACATCAGGAAAATAACATTTGAAAAGAAGCAGGAAATAATATTAAAACATAAGGAAAATTAACATTAGAAAACAAGTGGGAAATAACATTTAAACATCAGGAAAATAACATTAGAAAAGAAGTGGGAAGTAACATTCAACCATCAGGAAAATCATATTAGAAAAAAAAGGGAAATAACAATCAAACATCAGGGAAATAACGTTAGTAAAGTGGCGGGAAATAACATTCAAACAAGGAAAATAACATTAGCAAATAAGTGGGAAATAACATACAAACAACAGGAAAATAATATTAGAAAAGATGCGGGAAATAATCAAACATCAAAAAAATAACATTAGAAAAGAGGCGGGAAATTATATTCAAACATCAGGAAAATAACATTAGAAAAGAAGCGGGAAATAAGATTCAAATATATCGAAAATAACATTAGAACAGAAGCGGGAAATAACATTCAAACATCAGGAAAATAACATTAGAAAAGAAGTGGAAAATAACATTTAAACATCAGGAAATTAACATTAGAAAAGTAACGGGAATTAACATTTAAACATCAGGAAAATAGCATTAGAAAAGAAGTGGGAAGTAACATTCAAACATCAGTAAAATAACATTAGAAACGAAGCAGGATATAACATTCAAACATAATGAAAATAAAAGTAGAAAGGAAGTTGGAAATAACATTGAAACGTCAGAAAAATAGCATTACAAAAGAAGTGGGAAATAACATTGAAACATCAGGAAAATGGCATTAGAAGAGAATCAGGAAATAATATTCAAACATCATGCAATTAACATTAGAAAAGAAGCGGGAAATAACATTCAAACATCAGGAAAATTACATTAGAACAGAAGCGGGAAATAACATTCAAACATCAGATAAATAACATTAGAAAAGAAGTG
This sequence comes from Narcine bancroftii, assembly GCF_036971445.1. Lineage (NCBI taxonomy): Eukaryota > Metazoa > Chordata > Chondrichthyes > Torpediniformes > Narcinidae > Narcine > Narcine bancroftii. The sequence continues at coordinate 5,786,906 of NW_027211808.1, forward strand.
GTAAATAACATTCAAACATCAGGAAAATTAGAATAGAAAAGAAGTGGGATATATCATTCAAACATCACTAAAAGAACATTAGAAAAGGAGCAGGAAATACTAATTCAAACATCAGGAAAATAACATTAGAAAAGAAGCGAGAAATAACATTCAAATATAAGGAAAATAACATTAGAAAAGAAGCGGGAAATAACATTCAAACATAATGAAAATAACAATAGAAAGGAAGTTGGAAATAACAATGAAATATCAGAAAAATAGCATTAGAAAATAAATGGGAAATAACATTCAAACTTCAAGTAAATAGCATTAGAAGAGAAGCAGGAAATAATATTGAAACATCATGAAATTAACATTAGAAAATAAGCGGGTAATAGCATTCAAACATCAGGAAAATAACATTTGAAAAGAAGCAGGAAATAATATTAAAACATAAGGAAAATTATATTAGAAAAGAAGTGGGAAATAACATTTAAACATCAGGAAATTAACATTAGAAATCAAGTGGGAAATAACATTTAAACATCAGGAAAATGGCATTAGAAGAGAATCAAGAAATAATATTCAAACATCATGCAATTAACATTAGAAAAGAAGCGGGAAATAATCAAACATCAGTATAATAACATTGGAAAAAGGCGGGAAATAACATTCAAACATCATGAAAATAACATTAGAAAATAAGAGAGAAATAACATTTAAACATCAGTAAAATTACATTACAAAAGAAGCAGGAAATAACATTTAAACATCAGGAAAATTAGATTAGAAAGGAAGTGGGAAGTAACATTCAAACATCAGGGAAAATAACGTTAGCAAAGAAGCGGGAAATAACATTCAAACATCAGGAAAATAACATTAGAAAGAAGCGGGAAATAACATTCAAACATCATGAAAATTACATTAGAAAAGAAGCTGGAAATAACAATCAAACATCAGGAAAATCATATTAGGAAAAAAAAGGGAAATAACATTCAAACATCAGGCAATTAACATTAGAAAAGAAGCGGGAAATAATCAAACATCAGTATAATAACATTGGAAAAAGGTGGGAAATAACATTCAAACATCAGGAAAATAACATTAGAAAAGAAGTGGGATATAACATTCAAACATCAGGCAAATAACGTTAGTAAAGTGGCGGGAAATAACATACAAACATCAGGAAAAATAATGTTAGAAAAGAAGCGGGAAATAATCAAACATCAGGAAAATAACATTAGAAAAGAGGCGGGAAATTCCATTCCAACATCAGGAAAATAACATTAGAAAAGAAGCAGGAAATAACATTCAAACATAAGGAAAATAACATTAGAAAAGAAGCGGGAAATAACATTTAAACATCAGTAAAATAACATTAGAAAAGAAGTGGGAAATACCATTTAAACATCAGGAAATTAACTTTAGAAAAGAAGCGGGAAATAACATTCAAACATCAGGAAAATTACATTAGAACAGAAGCGGGAAATGACATTCAAACATCAGATAAATAACATTAGAAAAGAAGTGGGAATTAACATTTAAACATTAGGAAATTAACATTAGAAAAGAAGCGGGAAATAACATTTAAACATCAGGAAATTAACATTAGAAACGAAGAAGGATATAACATTCAAACATAAGGAAAATAACATTAGAAAAGAAGCGGGAAATAACATTTCAACATCAGTAAAATTACATTACAAAAGAAGCAGGAAATAACATTTAAACATCAGGAAAATTACATTAGAAAAGAAGTGGGAAGTAACATACAGACATCAGGAAAATCATATTAGAAAAGAGGCGGGAAATTACATTCAAACATCAGGAAAATAACATTAGAAAAGAAGCGGGAAATAACATTCAAACATAAGGAAAATAACATTAGAAAAGAAGCGGGAAATAACATTTAAACATCAGTAAAATAACATTAGAAAAGAAGTGGGAAATACCATTTAAACATCAGGAAATTAACTTTAGAATAGAAGTGGGAAATAACATTTAAACATCAGGAAATTAACATTAGAAAAGAAGTGGGAAATAATATTTAATCATCAGGAAAATAACATTAGAAAAGAAGTGGGAAATAACATTTAAACTTCAGGAAATTAACATTAGAAAACAAGTGGGAAATAACATTTAAACATAAGGAAAATAACATTAGAAAAGAAGTGGGAAGTAACATTCAAACATCAGGAAAATCATATTAGAAAAAAAGGGAAATAACATTCAAACATCAGGGAAATAACGTTAGTAAAGTGGCGGGAAATAACATTGAAACATAAGGAAAATAACATTAGCACATAAGTGGGAAATAACATACAAACAACAGGAAAATAATATTAGAAAAGAAGCGGGAAATAATCAAACATCAAAAAAATAACATTAGAAAAGAGGCTGGAAATTATATTCAAACATCAGGAAAATAATATTAGAAAAGAAGCGGGAAATAAGATTCAAATATATCGAAAATAACATTAGAACAGAAGCGGGAAATAACATTCAAACATCTGGAAAATAACATTAGAAAAGAAGTGGAAAATAACATTTAAACATCAGGAAATTAACATTAGAAAAGTAACGGGAATTAACATTTAAACATCAGGAAAATAGCATTAGAAAAGAAGTGGGAAGTAACATTCAAACATCAGTAAAATAACATTAGAAACGAAGCAGGATATAACATTCAAACATAATGAAAATAAAAGTAGAAAGGAAGTTGGAAATAACATTGAAACGTCAGAAAAATAGCATTAGAAAAGAAGTGGGAAATAACATTCAAACATCAGGAAAATGGCATTAGAAGAGAATCAGGAAATAATATTCAAACATCATGCAATTAACATTAGAAAAGAAGCGGGAAATAACATTCAAACATCAGGAAAATTACATTAGAACAGAAGCGGGAAATAACATTCAAACATCAGATAAATAACATTAGAAAAGAAGTGGTAAATAACATTCAAACATCAGGAAAATTAGAATAGAAAAGAAGTGGGAAATATCATTCAAACATCACTAAAAGAACATTAGAAAAGGAGCAGGAAATACAAATTCAAACATCAGGAAAACAACATTAGAAAAGAAGCGAGAAATAACATTCAAATATAAGGCAAATAACATTAGAAAAGAAGCGGGAAATAACATTCAAACATAATGAAAATAACAATAGAAAGGAAGTTGGAAATAACAATGAAATATCAGAAAAATAGCATTAGAAAATAAATGGGAAGTAACATTCAAACTTCAAGTAAATAGCATTAGAAGAGAAGCAGGAAAAAATATTGAAACATCATGAAATTAACATTAGAAAATAAGCGGGTAATAGCATTCAAACATCAGGAAAATAACATTTGAAAAGAAGCAGGAAATAATATTAAAACATAAGGAAAATTATATTAGAAAAGAAGTGGGAAATAACATTTAAACATCAGGAAATTAACATTAGAAATCAAGTGGGAAATAACATTTAAACATCAGGAAATTAACATTAGAAATCAAGTGGGAAATAACATTTAAACATCAGGAAAATAACATGAGAAAAGAAGTGGGGAATAAGATAAAAACATCAGGAAAATAACATTAGAAAAGAAGTGGGAAATAACATTCAAAGATCAGGAAAATAGCAGTAGAAAAGAAGTGGGAAGTAACATTCAAACATCAGGAAAATAACTTTAGAAACGAAGTGGGATATAACATTCAAACATCAGGAAAATAACATTAAAAAAAATTGGAAATAAAATTCAAACTTCAGGAAAATAGCATTAGAAAAGAAGTGCGAAGTAACATTCAAACATCTTGAAATTATCATTCGAAATCAATCGTGAAATAACATTCAAAAATCTGGAAATTAACATTAGAAAAGAAGTGGGAAATAACATTTAAACATCACGGCATTAACATTAGAAATGAAGAGGGAAATAAAATTTAAACATCGGGAAAATAACATTAGGAAATAAGCGGTAAATAACATTCAAACATCAGGAAAATAACAATAGAAAAGAAGTGGGAAATATCATTCAAACATCACTAAAATAACATTAGAAATGGAGCGGGAAATCAAATTCAAACATCAGGAAAATAACATTAGAAAAGAAGCGGGAAATAATCAAACATCAGGATAATAACATTAGAATATAAGCCGTAAATAACATTCAAACATCAGGAAAATAACAATAGAAAAGAAGTGGGAAATATCATTCAAACATCACTAAAATAACATTTGAAAAGAAGCGGGAAATAATCAAACATTAGGATAATAACATTAGAAAATATGTGGGAAATAACATTCAAACATCAAATAAATTGCATTAGAAGAGAAGCACGAAGTAATATTCAAACATCATGAAATTAACATTAGAAAAGAAGCGGGAAATAACATTCAAAAATCAGGAAAATAACATTAGAAGATAAGCGGAAAACAACATTCAAACATCAGGAAAATAACATTAGAAAAGAAGAGGGAAATAACATTCAAACATCAGGAAAATAACTTTAGAAAATAAATGGGAGATAACATTCAAACATCAGGAAAATTACATTAGAAAAGAAGCAGGAAATAACATTCAAACATCATTAAGAAAACATTAGAACAGAAGCGGGAAATAACATTAAAACATGAGGAAATAACATTAGAAAGGAAGCGCGTAATAACATTCAAACATCATGAAAATATCATTAGAAAAGAAGTGGTAAATAACATTAAAACATCAGGAAAATAACTTTTGAAAAGAAATGGGAGATAACATTCAAACATCAGGAAAATTACATTAGAAAAGAAGTGGTAAATAACATTAAAACATCAGGAAAATAACTTTTGAAAAGAAATGGGAGATAACATTCAAACATCAGGAAAATCATATTAGAAAAAAAAGGGAAATAACAATCAAACATCAGGGAAATAACGTTAGTAAAGTGGCGGGAAATAACATTCAAACAAGGAAAATAACATTAGCAAATAAGTGGGAAATAACATACAAACAACAGGAAAATAATATTAGAAAAGATGCGGGAAATAATCAAACATCAAAAAAATAACATTAGAAAAGAGGCGGGAAATTATATTCAAACATCAGGAAAATAACATTAGAAAAGAAGCGGGAAATAAGATTCAAATATATCGAAAATAACATTAGAACAGAAGCGGGAAATAACATTCAAACATCAGGAAAATAACATTAGAAAAGAAGTGGAAAATAACATTTAAACATCAGGAAATTAACATTAGAAAAGTAACGGGAATTAACATTTAAACATCAGGAAAATAGCATTAGAAAAGAAGTGGGAAGTAACATTCAAACATCAGTAAAATAACATTAGAAACGAAGCAGGATATAACATTCAAACATAATGAAAATAAAAGTAGAAAGGAAGTTGGAAATAACATTGAAACGTCAGAAAAATAGCATTACAAAAGAAGTGGGAAATAACATTGAAACATCAGGAAAATGGCATTAGAAGAGAATCAGGAAATAATATTCAAACATCATGCAATTAACATTAGAAAAGAAGCGGGAAATAACATTCAAACATCAGGAAAATTACATTAGAACAGAAGCGGGAAATAACATTCAAACATCAGATAAATAACATTAGAAAAGAAGTGGTAAATAACATTCAAACATCAGGAAAATTAGAATAGAAAAGAAGTGGGATATATCATTCAAACATCACTAAAAGAACATTAGAAAAGGAGCAGGAAATACTAATTCAAACATCAGGAAAATAACATTAGAAAAGAAGCGAGAAATAACATTCAAATATAAGGAAAATAACATTAGAAAAGAAGCGGGAAATAACATTCAAACATAATGAAAATAACAATAGAAAGGAAGTTGGAAATAACAATGAAATATCAGAAAAATAGCATTAGAAAATAAATGGGAAATAACATTCAAACTTCAAGTAAATAGCATTAGAAGAGAAGCAGGAAATAATATTGAAACATCATGAAATTAACATTAGAAAATAAGCGGGTAATAGCATTCAAACATCAGGAAAATAACATTTGAAAAGAAGCAGGAAATAATATTAAAACATAAGGAAAATTATATTAGAAAAGAAGTGGGAAATAACATTTAAACATCAGGAAATTAACATTAGAAATCAAGTGGGAAATAACATTTAAACATCAGGAAAATGGCATTAGAAGAGAATCAAGAAATAATATTCAAACATCATGCAATTAACATTAGAAAAGAAGCGGGAAATAATCAAACATCAGTATAATAACATTGGAAAAAGGCGGGAAATAACATTCAAACATCATGAAAATAACATTAGAAAATAAGAGAGAAATAACATTTAAACATCAGTAAAATTACATTACAAAAGAAGCAGGAAATAACATTTAAACATCAGGAAAATTAGATTAGAAAGGAAGTGGGAAGTAACATTCAAACATCAGGGAAAATAACGTTAGCAAAGAAGCGGGAAATAACATTCAAACATCAGGAAAATAACATTAGAAAGAAGCGGGAAATAACATTCAAACATCATGAAAATTACATTAGAAAAGAAGCTGGAAATAACAATCAAACATCAGGAAAATCATATTAGGAAAAAAAAGGGAAATAACATTCAAACATCAGGCAATTAACATTAGAAAAGAAGCGGGAAATAATCAAACATCAGTATAATAACATTGGAAAAAGGTGGGAAATAACATTCAAACATCAGGAAAATAACATTAGAAAAGAAGTGGGATATAACATTCAAACATCAGGCAAATAACGTTAGTAAAGTGGCGGGAAATAACATACAAACATCAGGAAAAATAATGTTAGAAAAGAAGCGGGAAATAATCAAACATCAGGAAAATAACATTAGAAAAGAGGCGGGAAATTCCATTCCAACATCAGGAAAATAACATTAGAAAAGAAGCAGGAAATAACATTCAAACATAAGGAAAATAACATTAGAAAAGAAGCGGGAAATAACATTTAAACATCAGTAAAATAACATTAGAAAAGAAGTGGGAAATACCATTTAAACATCAGGAAATTAACTTTAGAAAAGAAGCGGGAAATAACATTCAAACATCAGGAAAATTACATTAGAACAGAAGCGGGAAATGACATTCAAACATCAGATAAATAACATTAGAAAAGAAGTGGGAATTAACATTTAAACATTAGGAAATTAACATTAGAAAAGAAGCGGGAAATAACATTTAAACATCAGGAAATTAACATTAGAAACGAAGAAGGATATAACATTCAAACATAAGGAAAATAACATTAGAAAAGAAGCGGGAAATAACATTTCAACATCAGTAAAATTACATTACAAAAGAAGCAGGAAATAACATTTAAACATCAGGAAAATTACATTAGAAAAGAAGTGGGAAGTAACATACAGACATCAGGAAAATCATATTAGAAAAGAGGCGGGAAATTACATTCAAACATCAGGAAAATAACATTAGAAAAGAAGCGGGAAATAACATTCAAACATAAGGAAAATAACATTAGAAAAGAAGCGGGAAATAACATTTAAACATCAGTAAAATAACATTAGAAAAGAAGTGGGAAATACCATTTAAACATCAGGAAATTAACTTTAGAATAGAAGTGGGAAATAACATTTAAACATCAGGAAATTAACATTAGAAAAGAAGTGGGAAATAATATTTAATCATCAGGAAAATAACATTAGAAAAGAAGTGGGAAATAACATTTAAACTTCAGGAAATTAACATTAGAAAACAAGTGGGAAATAACATTTAAACATAAGGAAAATAACATTAGAAAAGAAGTGGGAAGTAACATTCAAACATCAGGAAAATCATATTAGAAAAAAAGGGAAATAACATTCAAACATCAGGGAAATAACGTTAGTAAAGTGGCGGGAAATAACATTGAAACATAAGGAAAATAACATTAGCACATAAGTGGGAAATAACATACAAACAACAGGAAAATAATATTAGAAAAGAAGCGGGAAATAATCAAACATCAAAAAAATAACATTAGAAAAGAGGCTGGAAATTATATTCAAACATCAGGAAAATAATATTAGAAAAGAAGCGGGAAATAAGATTCAAATATATCGAAAATAACATTAGAACAGAAGCGGGAAATAACATTCAAACATCTGGAAAATAACATTAGAAAAGAAGTGGAAAATAACATTTAAACATCAGGAAATTAACATTAGAAAAGTAACGGGAATTAACATTTAAACATCAGGAAAATAGCATTAGAAAAGAAGTGGGAAGTAACATTCAAACATCAGTAAAATAACATTAGAAACGAAGCAGGATATAACATTCAAACATAATGAAAATAAAAGTAGAAAGGAAGTTGGAAATAACATTGAAACGTCAGAAAAATAGCATTAGAAAAGAAGTGGGAAATAACATTCAAACATCAGGAAAATGGCATTAGAAGAGAATCAGGAAATAATATTCAAACATCATGCAATTAACATTAGAAAAGAAGCGGGAAATAACATTCAAACATCAGGAAAATTACATTAGAACAGAAGCGGGAAATAACATTCAAACATCAGATAAATAACATTAGAAAAGAAGTGGTAAATAACATTCAAACATCAGGAAAATTAGAATAGAAAAGAAGTGGGAAATATCATTCAAACATCACTAAAAGAACATTAGAAAAGGAGCAGGAAATACAAATTCAAACATCAGGAAAACAACATTAGAAAAGAAGCGAGAAATAACATTCAAATATAAGGCAAATAACATTAGAAAAGAAGCGGGAAATAACATTCAAACATAATGAAAATAACAATAGAAAGGAAGTTGGAAATAACAATGAAATATCAGAAAAATAGCATTAGAAAATAAATGGGAAGTAACATTCAAACTTCAAGTAAATAGCATTAGAAGAGAAGCAGGAAAAAATATTGAAACATCATGAAATTAACATTAGAAAATAAGCGGGTAATAGCATTCAAACATCAGGAAAATAACATTTGAAAAGAAGCAGGAAATAATATTAAAACATAAGGAAAATTATATTAGAAAAGAAGTGGGAAATAACATTTAAACATCAGGAAATTAACATTAGAAATCAAGTGGGAAATAACATTTAAACATCAGGAAATTAACATTAGAAATCAAGTGGGAAATAACATTTAAACATCAGGAAAATAACATGAGAAAAGAAGTGGGGAATAAGATAAAAACATCAGGAAAATAACATTAGAAAAGAAGTGGGAAATAACATTCAAAGATCAGGAAAATAGCAGTAGAAAAGAAGTGGGAAGTAACATTCAAACATCAGGAAAATAACTTTAGAAACGAAGTGGGATATAACATTCAAACATCAGGAAAATAACATTAAAAAAAATTGGAAATAAAATTCAAACTTCAGGAAAATAGCATTAGAAAAGAAGTGCGAAGTAACATTCAAACATCTTGAAATTATCATTCGAAATCAATCGTGAAATAACATTCAAAAATCTGGAAATTAACATTAGAAAAGAAGTGGGAAATAACATTTAAACATCACGGCATTAACATTAGAAATGAAGAGGGAAATAAAATTTAAACATCGGGAAAATAACATTAGGAAATAAGCGGTAAATAACATTCAAACATCAGGAAAATAACAATAGAAAAGAAGTGGGAAATATCATTCAAACATCACTAAAATAACATTAGAAATGGAGCGGGAAATCAAATTCAAACATCAGGAAAATAACATTAGAAAAGAAGCGGGAAATAATCAAACATCAGGATAATAACATTAGAATATAAGCCGTAAATAACATTCAAACATCAGGAAAATAACAATAGAAAAGAAGTGGGAAATATCATTCAAACATCACTAAAATAACATTTGAAAAGAAGCGGGAAATAATCAAACATTAGGATAATAACATTAGAAAATATGTGGGAAATAACATTCAAACATCAAATAAATTGCATTAGAAGAGAAGCACGAAGTAATATTCAAACATCATGAAATTAACATTAGAAAAGAAGCGGGAAATAACATTCAAAAATCAGGAAAATAACATTAGAAGATAAGCGGAAAACAACATTCAAACATCAGGAAAATAACATTAGAAAAGAAGAGGGAAATAACATTCAAACATCAGGAAAATAACTTTAGAAAATAAATGGGAGATAACATTCAAACATCAGGAAAATTACATTAGAAAAGAAGCAGGAAATAACATTCAAACATCATTAAGAAAACATTAGAACAGAAGCGGGAAATAACATTAAAACATGAGGAAATAACATTAGAAAGGAAGCGCGTAATAACATTCAAACATCATGAAAATATCATTAGAAAAGAAGTGGTAAATAACATTAAAACATCAGGAAAATAACTTTTGAAAAGAAATGGGAGATAACATTCAAACATCAGGAAAATTACATTAGAAAAGAAGCAGCAAACAACATTCAAACATCATGAAAAAAACATTAGAAAAGAAGCGGGAAATAACATTAAAACAAGAGGAAATAACATTAGAAAGGAAGCGCGTAATAACATTCAAACATCATGAAAATAACATTAGAATATAAGGGAGAAAAAACATTTAAACATCAGTAAAATTACATTACAAAAGAAGCAGGAAATAACATTTAAACATCAGGAAAATTAGATTAGAAAGGAAGTGGGAAGTAACATTCAAACATCAGGAAAATAATATTAGAAAGAAAGCGGGTAATAGCATTCAAATATCAGGAAAATAACATTTGAAAAGAAGCAGGAAATAATATTAAAACATAAGGAAAATTAACATTAGAAAACAAGTGGGAAATAACATTTAAACATCAGGAAAATAACATTAGAAAAGAAGTGGGAAGTAACATTCAAACATCAGGAAAATCATATTAGAAAAAAAAGGGAAATAACAATCAAACATCAGGGAAATAACGTTAGTAAAGTGGCGGGAAATAACATTCAAACAAGGAAAATAACATTAGCAAATAAGTGGGAAATAACATACAAACAACAGGAAAATAATATTAGAAAAGAAGCGGGAAATAATCAAACATCAAAAAAATAACATTAGAAAAGAGGCGGGAAATTATATTCAAACATCAGGAAAATAACATTAGAAAAGAAGCGGGAAATAAGATTCAAATATATCGAAAATAACATTAGAACAGAAGCGGGAAATAACATTCAAACATCAGGAAAATAACATTAGAAAAGAAGTGGAAAATAACATTTAAACATCAGGAAATTAACATTAGAAATGTAACGGGAATTAACATTTAAACATCAGGAAAATAGCATTAGAAAAGAAGTGGGAAGTAACATTCAAAGATCAGTAAAATAACATTAGAAACGAAGCAGGATATAACATTCAAACATAATGAAAATAAAAGTAGAAAGGAAGTTGGAAATAACATTGAAACGTCAGAAAAATAGCATTAGAAAAGAAGTGGGAAATAACATTCAAACATCAGGAAAATGGCATTAGAAGAGAATCAGGAAATAATATTCAAACATCATGCAATTAACATTAGAAAAGAAGCGGGAAATAACATTCAAACATCAGGAAAATTACATTAGAACAGAAGCGGGAAATAACATTCAAACATCAGATAAATAACATTAGAAAAGAAGTGGTAAATAACATTCAAACATCAGGAAAATTAGAATAGAAAAGAAGTGGGAAATATCATTCAAACATCACTAAAAGAACATTAGAAAAGGAGCAGGAAATACAAATTCAAACATCAGGAAAATAACATTAGAAAAGAAGCGAGAAATAACATTCAAATATAAGGAAAATAACATTAGAAAAGAAGCGGGAAATAACATTCAAACATAATGAAAATAACAATAGAAAGGAAGTTGGAAATAACAATGAAATATCAGAAAAATAGCATTAGAAAATAAATGGGAAATAACATTCAAACTTCAAGTAAATAGCATTAGAAGAGAAGCAGGAAATAATATTGAAACATCATGAAATTAACATTAGAAAATAAGCGGGTAATAGCATTCAAACATCAGGAAAATAACATTTGAAAAGAAGCAGGAAATAATATTAAAACATAAGGAAAATTAACATTAGAAAACAAGTGGGAAATAACATTTAAACATCAGGAAAATAACATTAGAAAAGAAGTGGGAAGTAACATTCAACCATCAGGAAAATCATATTAGAAAAAAAAGGGAAATAACAATCAAACATCAGGGAAATAACGTTAGTAAAGTGGCGGGAAATAACATTCAAACAAGGAAAATAACATTAGCAAATAAGTGGGAAATAACATACAAACAACAGGAAAATAATATTAGAAAAGATGCGGGAAATAATCAAACATCAAAAAAATAACATTAGAAAAGAGGCGGGAAATTATATTCAAACATCAGGAAAATAACATTAGAAAAGAAGCGGGAAATAAGATTCAAATATATCGAAAATAACATTAGAACAGAAGCGGGAAATAACATTCAAACATCAGGAAAATAACATTAGAAAAGAAGTGGAAAATAACATTTAAACATCAGGAAATTAACATTAGAAAAGTAACGGGAATTAACATTTAAACATCAGGAAAATAGCATTAGAAAAGAAGTGGGAAGTAACATTCAAACATCAGTAAAATAACATTAGAAACGAAGCAGGATATAACATTCAAACATAATGAAAATAAAAGTAGAAAGGAAGTTGGAAATAACATTGAAACGTCAGAAAAATAGCATTACAAAAGAAGTGGGAAATAACATTGAAACATCAGGAAAATGGCATTAGAAGAGAATCAGGAAATAATATTCAAACATCATGCAATTAACATTAGAAAAGAAGCGGGAAATAACATTCAAACATCAGGAAAATTACATTAGAACAGAAGCGGGAAATAACATTCAAACATCAGATAAATAACATTAGAAAAGAAGTGGTAAATAACATTCAAACATCAGGAAAATTAGAATAGAAAAGAAGTGGGATATATCATTCAAACATCACTAAAAGAACATTAGAAAAGGAGCAGGAAATACTAATTCAAACATCAGGAAAATAACATTAGAAAAGAAGCGAGAAATAACATTCAAATATAAGGAAAATAACATTAGAAAAGAAGCGGGAAATAACATTCAAACATAATGAAAATAACAATAGAAAGGAAGTTGGAAATAACAATGAAATATCAGAAAAATAGCATTAGAAAATAAATGGGAAATAACATTCAAACTTCAAGTAAATAGCATTAGAAGAGAAGCAGGAAATAATATTGAAACATCATGAAATTAACATTAGAAAATAAGCGGGTAATAGCATTCAAACATCAGGAAAATAACATTTGAAAAGAAGCAGGAAATAATATTAAAACATAAGGAAAATTATATTAGAAAAGAAGTGGGAAATAACATTTAAACATCAGGAAATTAACATTAGAAATCAAGTGGGAAATAACATTTAAACATCAGGAAAATGGCATTAGAAGAGAATCAAGAAATAATATTCAAACATCATGCAATTAACATTAGAAAAGAAGCGGGAAATAATCAAACATCAGTATAATAACATTAGAAAAGAAGCGGGAAATAAGATTCAAATATATCGAAAATAACATTAGAACAGAAGCGGGAAATAACATTCAAACATCAGGAAAATAACATTAGAAAAGAAGTGGAAAATAACATTTAAACATCAGGAAATTAACATTAGAAATGTAACGGGAATTAACATTTAAACATCAGGAAAATAGCATTAGAAAAGAAGTGGGAAGTAACATTCAAAGATCAGTAAAATAACATTAGAAACGAAGCAGGATATAACATTCAAACATAATGAAAATAAAAGTAGAAAGGAAGTTGGAAATAACATTGAAACGTCAGAAAAATAGCATTAGAAAAGAAGTGGGAAATAACATTCAAACATCAGGAAAATGGCATTAGAAGAGAATCAGGAAATAATATTCAAACATCATGCAATTAACATTAGAAAAGAAGCGGGAAATAACATTCAAACATCAGGAAAATTACATTAGAACAGAAGCGGGAAATAACATTCAAACATCAGATAAATAACATTAGAAAAGAAGTGGTAAATAACATTCAAACATCAGGAAAATTAGAATAGAAAAGAAGTGGGAAATATCATTCAAACATCACTAAAAGAACATTAGAAAAGGAGCAGGAAATACAAATTCAAACATCAGGAAAATAACATTAGAAAAGAAGCGAGAAATAACATTCAAATATAAGGAAAATAACATTAGAAAAGAAGCGGGAAATAACATTCAAACATAATGAAAATAACAATAGAAAGGAAGTTGGAAATAACAATGAAATATCAGAAAAATAGCATTAGAAAATAAATGGGAAATAACATTCAAACTTCAAGTAAATAGCATTAGAAGAGAAGCAGGAAATAATATTGAAACATCATGAAATTAACATTAGAAAATAAGCGGGTAATAGCATTCAAACATCAGGAAAATAACATTTGAAAAGAAGCAGGAAATAATATTAAAACATAAGGAAAATTAACATTAGAAAACAAGTGGGAAATAACATTTAAACATCAGGAAAATAACATTAGAAAAGAAGTGGGAAGTAACATTCAACCATCAGGAAAATCATATTAGAAAAAAAAGGGAAATAACAATCAAACATCAGGGAAATAACGTTAGTAAAGTGGCGGGAAATAACATTCAAACAAGGAAAATAACATTAGCAAATAAGTGGGAAATAACATACAAACAACAGGAAAATAATATTAGAAAAGATGCGGGAAATAATCAAACATCAAAAAAATAACATTAGAAAAGAGGCGGGAAATTATATTCAAACATCAGGAAAATAACATTAGAAAAGAAGCGGGAAATAAGATTCAAATATATCGAAAATAACATTAGAACAGAAGCGGGAAATAACATTCAAACATCAGGAAAATAACATTAGAAAAGAAGTGGAAAATAACATTTAAACATCAGGAAATTAACATTAGAAAAGTAACGGGAATTAACATTTAAACATCAGGAAAATAGCATTAGAAAAGAAGTGGGAAGTAACATTCAAACATCAGTAAAATAACATTAGAAACGAAGCAGGATATAACATTCAAACATAATGAAAATAAAAGTAGAAAGGAAGTTGGAAATAACATTGAAACGTCAGAAAAATAGCATTACAAAAGAAGTGGGAAATAACATTGAAACATCAGGAAAATGGCATTAGAAGAGAATCAGGAAATAATATTCAAACATCATGCAATTAACATTAGAAAAGAAGCGGGAAATAACATTCAAACATCAGGAAAATTACATTAGAACAGAAGCGGGAAATAACATTCAAACATCAGATAAATAACATTAGAAAAGAAGTGGTAAATAACATTCAAACATCAGGAAAATTAGAATAGAAAAGAAGTGGGATATATCATTCAAACATCACTAAAAGAACATTAGAAAAGGAGCAGGAAATACTAATTCAAACATCAGGAAAATAACATTAGAAAAGAAGCGAGAAATAACATTCAAATATAAGGAAAATAACATTAGAAAAGAAGCGGGAAATAACATTCAAACATAATGAAAATAACAATAGAAAGGAAGTTGGAAATAACAATGAAATATCAGAAAAATAGCATTAGAAAATAAATGGGAAATAACATTCAAACTTCAAGTAAATAGCATTAGAAGAGAAGCAGGAAATAATATTGAAACATCATGAAATTAACATTAGAAAATAAGCGGGTAATAGCATTCAAACATCAGGAAAATAACATTTGAAAAGAAGCAGGAAATAATATTAAAACATAAGGAAAATTATATTAGAAAAGAAGTGGGAAATAACATTTAAACATCAGGAAATTAACATTAGAAATCAAGTGGGAAATAACATTTAAACATCAGGAAAATGGCATTAGAAGAGAATCAAGAAATAATATTCAAACATCATGCAATTAACATTAGAAAAGAAGCGGGAAATAATCAAACATCAGTATAATAACATTGGAAAAAGGCGGGAAATAACATTCAAACATCATGAAAATAACATTAGAAAATAAGAGAGAAATAACATTTAAACATCAGTAAAATTACATTACAAAAGAAGCAGGAAATAACATTTAAACATCAGGAAAATTAGATTAGAAAGGAAGTGGGAAGTAACATTCAAACATCAGGGAAAATAACGTTAGCAAAGAAGCGGGAAATAACATTCAAACATCAGGAAAATAACATTAGAAAGAAGCGGGAAATAACATTCAAACATCATGAAAATTACATTAGAAAAGAAGCTGGAAATAACAATCAAACATCAGGAAAATCATATTAGGAAAAAAAAGGGAAATAACATTCAAACATCAGGCAATTAACATTAGAAAAGAAGCGGGAAATAATCAAACATCAGTATAATAACATTGGAAAAAGGTGGGAAATAACATTCAAACATCAGGAAAATAACATTAGAAAAGAAGTGGGATATAACATTCAAACATCAGGCAAATAACGTTAGTAAAGTGGCGGGAAATAACATACAAACATCAGGAAAAATAATGTTAGAAAAGAAGCGGGAAATAATCAAACATCAGGAAAATAACATTAGAAAAGAGGCGGGAAATTCCATTCCAACATCAGGAAAATAACATTAGAAAAGAAGCAGGAAATAACATTCAAACATAAGGAAAATAACATTAGAAAAGAAGCGGGAAATAACATTTAAACATCAGTAAAATAACATTAGAAAAGAAGTGGGAAATACCATTTAAACATCAGGAAATTAACTTTAGAAAAGAAGCGGGAAATAACATTCAAACATCAGGAAAATTACATTAGAACAGAAGCGGGAAATGACATTCAAACATCAGATAAATAACATTAGAAAAGAAGTGGGAATTAACATTTAAACATTAGGAAATTAACATTAGAAAAAAAGCGGGAAATAACATTTAAACATCAGGAAATTAACATTAGAAACGAAGAAGGATATAACATTCAAACATAAGGAAAATAACATTAGAAAAGAAGCGGGAAATAACATTTCAACATCAGTAAAATTACATTACAAAAGAAGCAGGAAATAACATTTAAACATCAGGAAAATTACATTAGAAAAGAAGCAGGAAATAACATTCAAACATAAGGAAAATAACATTAGAAAAGAAGCGGGAAATAACATTTAAACATCAGTAAAATAACATTAGAAAAGAAGTGGGAAATACCATTTAAACATCAGGAAATTAACTTTAGAATAGAAGTGGGAAATAACATTTAAACATCAGGAAATTAACATTAGAAAAGAAGTGGGAAATAATATTTAATCATCAGGAAAATAACATTAGAAAAGAAGTGGGAAATAACATTTAAACTTCAGGAAATTAACATTAGAAAACAAGTGGGAAATAACATTTAAACATAAGGAAAATAACATTAGAAAAGAAGTGGGAAGTAACATTCAAACATCAGGAAAATCATATTAGAAAAAAAGGGAAATAACATTCAAACATCAGGGAAATAACGTTAGTAAAGTGGCGGGAAATAACATTGAAACATAAGGAAAATAACATTAGCACATAAGTGGGAAATAACATACAAACAACAGGAAAATAATATTAGAAAAGAAGCGGGAAATAATCAAACATCAAAAAAATAACATTAGAAAAGAGGCTGGAAATTATATTCAAACATCAGGAAAATAATATTAGAAAAGAAGCGGGAAATAAGATTCAAATATATCGAAAATAACATTAGAACAGAAGCGGGAAATAACATTCAAACATCAGGCAAATAACGTTAGTAAAGTGGCGGGAAATAACATACAAACATCAGGAAAAATAATATTAGAAAAGAAGCGGGAAATAAACAAACATCAGGAAAATAACATTAGAAAAGAGGCGGGAAATTACATTCAAACATCAGGAAAATAACATTAGAAAAGAAGCGGGAAATAACATTCAAACATAAGGAAAATAACATTAGAAAAGAAGCGGGAAATAACATTCAAACATCAGGAAAATTACATTAGAACAGAAGCGGGAAATAACATTCAAACATCAGGCAAATAACGTTAGTAAAGTGGCGGGAAATAACATACAAACATCAGGAAAAATAATATTAGAAAAGAAGCGGGAAATAATCAAACATCAGGAAAATAACATTAGAAAAGAGGCGGGAAATTACATTCCAACATCAGGAAAATAACATTAGAAAAGAAGCGGGAAATAACATTCAAACATAAGGAAAATAACATTAGAAAAGAAGCGGGAAATAACATTGAAACATCAGGAAAATGGCATTAGAAGAGAATCAAGAAATAATATTCAAACATCATGCAATTAACATTAGAAAAGAAGCGGGAAATAATCAAACATCAGTATAATAACATTGGAAAAAGGCGGGAAATAACATTCAAACATCAGGAAAATAACATTAGAAAAGAAGTGGGATATAACATTCAAACATCAGGCAAATAACGTTAGTAAAGTGGCGGGAAATAACATACAAACATCAGGAAAAATAATATTAGAAAAGAAGCGGGAAATAATCAAACATCAGGAAAATAACATTAGAAAAGAGGCGGGAAATTACATTCCAACATCAGGAAAATAACATTAGAAAAGAAGCGGGAAATAACATTCAAACATAAGGAAAATAACATTAGAAAAGAAGCGGGAAATAACATTTAAACATCAGTAAAATAACATTAGAAAAGAAATGGGAAATACCATTTAAACATCAGGAAATTAACTTTAGAAAAGAAGCGGGAAATAACATTCAAACATCAGGAAAATTACATTAGAACAGAAGCGGGAAATAACATTCAAACATCAGATAAATAACATTAGAAAAGAAGTGGGAATTAACATTTAAACATTATGAAATTAACATTAGAAAAGAAGCGGGAAATAACATTTAAACATCAGGAAAATAACATTAGAAAAGAAGTGGAAAATACCATTTAAACATCAGGAAATTAACATTAGAAACAAAGAAGGATATAACATTCAAACATAAGGAAAATAACATTAGAAAAGAAGCGGGAAATAACATTTAAACATCAGTAAAATTACATTACAAAAGAAGCAGGAAATAACATTTAAACATCAGGAAAATTACATTAGAAAAGAAGTGGGAAGTAACATACAGACATCAGGAAAATCATATTAGAAAAGAGGCGGGAAATTACATTCAAACATCAGGAAAATAACATTAGAAAAGAAGCGGGAAATAACATTCAAACATAAGGAAAATAACATTAGAAAAGAAGCGGGAAATAACATTTAAACAACAGTAAAATAACATTAGAAAAGAAGTGGGAAATACCATTTAAACATCAGGAAATTAACTTTAGAATAGAAGTGGGAAATAACATTTAAACATCAGGAAATTAACATTAGAAAAGAAGTGGGAAATAATATTTAATCATCAGGAAAATAACATTAGAAAAGAAGTGGGAAATAACATTTAAACTTCAGGAAATTAACATTAGAAAACAAGTGGGAAATAACATTTAAACATAAGGAAAATAACATTAGAAAAGAAGTGGGAAGTAACATTCAAACATCAGGAAAATCATATTAGCAAAAAAAGGGAAATAACATTCAAACATCAGGGAAATAACGTTAGTAAAGTGGCGGGAAATAACATTGAAACATAAGGAAAATAACATTAGCAAATAAGTGGGAAATAACATACAAACAACAGGAAAATAATATTAGAAAAGAAGCGGGAAATAATCAAACATCAAAAAAATAACATTAGAAAAGAGGCTGGAAATTATATTCAAACATCAGGAAAATAACATTAGAAAAGAAGTGGGGAATAAGATAAAAACATCAGGAAAATAACATTAGAAAAGAAGTGGGAAATAACATTCAAAGATCAGGAAAATAGCAGTAGAAAAGAAGTGGGAAGTAACATTCAAACATCAAAAAAATAACTTTAGAAACCAAGTGGGATATAACATTCAAACATCAGGAAAATAACATTAAAAAAAATTGGAAATAAGATTCAAATATATCGAAAATAACATTAGAAAAGAAGTGCGAAGTAACATTCAAACATCTTGAAATTATCATTCGAAATCAATGGTGAAATAACATTCAAAAATCTGGAAATTAACATTAGAAAAGTAACGGGAATTAACATTTAAACATCAGGAAAATAGCAATAGAAAAGAAGTGGGAAGTAACATTCAAACATCAGTAAAATAACATTAGAAACGAAGCAGGATATAACATTCAAACATAATGAAAATAAAAGTAGAAAGGAAGTTGGAAATAACATTGAAACGTCAGAAAAATAGCATTAGAAAAGAAGTGGGAAATAACATTCAAACATCAGGAAAATGGCATTAGAAGAGAATCAGGAAATAATATTCAAACATCATGCAATTAACATTAGAAAAGAAGCGGGAAATAACATTCAAACATCAGGAAAATTACATTAGAACAGAAGCGGGAAATAACATTCAAACATCAGATAAATAACATTAGAAAAGAAGTGGTAAATAACATTAAAACATCAGGAAAATAACTTTAGAAAAGAAATGGGAGATAACATTCAAACATCAGGAAAATTACATTAGAAAAGAAGCAGCAAACAACATTCAAACATCATGAAAAAAACATTAGAAAAGAAGCAGGAAATAACTTTAAAACAAGAGGAAATAACATTAGAAAGGAAGCGCGTAATAACATTCAAACATCATGAAAATATCATTAGAAAATAAGAGAGAAATAACATTCAAACATCAGTAAAATTACATTACAAAAGAAGCAGGAAATAACATTTAAACATCAGTAAAATTACATTAGAAAGGAAGTGGGAAGTAACATTCAAACATCAGGAAAATAACGTCAGAAAAGAAGTGGTAAATAACATTAAAACATCAGGAAAATAACTTTTGAAAAGAAATGGGAGATAACATTCAAACATCAGGAAAATTACATTAGAAAAGAAGCAGCAAACAACATTCAAACATCATGAAAAAAACATTAGAAAAGAAGCGGGAAATAACATTAAAACAAGAGGAACTAACATTAGAAAGGAAGCGCGTAATAACATTCAAACATCATGAAAATAACATTAGGATATAAGGGAGAAAAAACATTTAAACATCAGTAAAATTACATTACAAAAGAAGCAGGAAATAACATTTAAACATCAGGAAAATTAGATTAGAAAGGAAGTGGGAAGTAACATTCAAACATCAGGAAAATAACGTTAGCAAAGAAGCGGGAAATAACATTCAAACATCAGGAAAATAACATTAGAAAGAAGCGGGAAATAATCAAACATCAGGAAAATTACATTAGAAAAGAGGCGGGAAATTACATTCAAACATCAGGAAAATAACATTAGAAAAGTAGCGGGAAATAACATTCCAACATAAGTAAAATAACATTAGAAAAGAAGCGGGAAATAACATTTAAACATCAGTAAAATAACATTAGAAAAGAAGTGGGAAATACCATTTAAACATCAGGAAATTAACTTTAGAAAAGAAGTGGGAAATAACATTCAAACATCAGGAAAATTACATTAGAACAGAAGCGGGAAATAACATTCAAACATCAGATAAATAACATTAGAAAAGAAGTGGGAATTAACATTTAAACATTATGAAATTAACATTAGAAAAGAAGCGGGAAATAACATTTAAACATCAGGAAATTAACATTAGAATAGAAGTGGGAAATAACATTTAAACATCAGGAAATTAACATTAGAAAAGAAGTGGGAAACAATCTTCAAACATCAGGAAAATAATATTAGAAAGAAAGCGGGTAATAGCATTCAAACATCAGGAAAATAACATTTGAAAAGAAGCAGGAAATAATATTAAAACATAAGGAAAATTAACATTAGAAAACAAGTGGGAAATAACATTTAAACATCAGGAAAATAACATTAGAAAAGAAGTGGGAAGTAACATTCAAACATCAGGAAAATCATATTAGAAAAAAAAGGGAAATAACAATCAAACATCAGGGAAATAACGTTAGTAAAGTGGCGGGAAATAACATTCAAACAAGGAAAATAACATTAGCAAATAAGTGGGAAATAACATACAAACAACAGGAAAATAATATTAGAAAAGAAGCGGGAAATAATCAAACATCAAAAAAATAACATTAGAAAAGAGGCGGGAAATTATATTCAAACATCAGGAAAATAACATTAGAAAAGAAGCGGGAAATAAGATTCAAATATATCGAAAATAACATTAGAACAGAAGCGGGAAATAACATTCAAACATCAGGAAAATAACATTAGAAAAGAAGTGGAAAATAACATTTAAACATCAGGAAATTAACATTAGAAAAGTAACGGGAATTAACATTTAAACATCAGGAAAATAGCATTAGAAAAGAAGTGGGAATTAACATTCAAACATCAGTAAAATAACATTAGAAACGAAGCAGGATATAACATTCAAACATAATGAAAATAAAAGTAGAAAGGAAGTTGGAAATAACATTGAAACGTCAGAAAAATAGCATTAGAAAAGAAGTGGGAAATAACATTCAAACATCAGGAAAATGGCATTAGAAGAGAATCAGGAAATAATATTGAAACATCATGCAATTAACATTAGAAAAGAAGCGGGAAATAACATTCAAACATCAGGAAAATTACATTAGAACAGAAGCGGGAAATAACATTCAAACATCAGATAAATAACATTAGAAAAGAAGTGGTAAATAACATTCAAACATCAGGAAAATTAGAATAGAAAAGAAGTGGGAAATATCATTCAAACATCACTAAAAGAACATTAGAAAAGGAGCAGGAAATACAAATTCAAACATCAGGAAAATAACATTAGAAAAGAAGCGAGAAATAACATTCAAATATAAGGAAAATAACATTAGAAAAGAAGCGGGAAATAACATTCAAACATAATGAAAATAACAATAGAAAGGAAGTTGGAAATAACAATGAAATATCAGAAAAATAGCATTAGAAAATAAATGGGAAATAACATTCAAACTTCAAGTAAATAGCATTAGAAGAGAAGCAGGAAATAATATTGAAACATCATTAAATTAACATTAGAAAATAAGCGGGTAATAGCATTCAAACATCAGGAAAATAACATTTGAAAAGAAGCAGGAAATAATATTAAAACATAAGGAAAATTATATTAGAAAAGAAGTGGGAAATAACATTTAAACATCAGGAAATTAACATTAGAAATCAAGTGGGAAATAACATTTAAACATCAGGAAATTAACATTAGAAATCAAGTGGGAAATAACATTTAAACATCAGGAAAATAACATTAGAAAAGAAGTGGGGAATAAGATAAAAACATCAGGAAAATAACATTAGAAAAGAAGTGGGAAATAACATTCAAAGATCAGGACAATAGCAGTAGAAAAGAAGTGGGAAATAACATTCAAACATCAGGCAAATAACGTTAGTAAAGTGGCGGGAAATAACATACAAACATCAGGAAAAATAATATTAGAAAAGAAGCGGGAAATAAACAAACATCAGGAAAATAACATTAGAAAAGAGGCGGGAAATTACATTCAAACATCAGGAAAATAACATTAGAAAAGAAGCGGGAAATAACATTCAAACATAAGGAAAATAACATTAGAAAAGAAGCGGGAAATAACATTCAAACATCAGGAAAATTACATTAGAACAGAAGCGGGAAATAACATTCAAACATCAGGCAAATAACGTTAGTAAAGTGGCGGGAAATAACATACAAACATCAGGAAAAATAATATTAGAAAAGAAGCGGGAAATAATCAAACATCAGGAAAATAACATTAGAAAAGAGGCGGGAAATTACATTCCAACATCAGGAAAATAACATTTGAAAAGAAGCAGGAAATAATATTAAAACATAAGGAAAATTATATTAGAAAAGAAGTGGGAAATAACATTTAAACATCAGGAAATTAACATTAGAAATCAAGTGGGAAATAACATTTAAACATCAGGAAAATGGCATTAGAAGAGAATCAAGAAATAATATTCAAACATCATGCAATTAACATTAGAAAAGAAGCGGGAAATAATCAAACATCAGTATAATAACATTGGAAAAAGGCGGGAAATAACATTCAAACATCATGAAAATAACATTAGAAAATAAGAGAGAAATAACATTTAAACATCAGTAAAATTACATTACAAAAGAAGCAGGAAATAACATTTAAACATCAGGAAAATTAGATTAGAAAGGAAGTGGGAAGTAACATTCAAACATCAGGGAAAATAACGTTAGCAAAGAAGCGGGAAATAACATTCAAACATCAGGAAAATAACATTAGAAAGAAGCGGGAAATAACATTCAAACATCATGAAAATTACATTAGAAAAGAAGCTGGAAATAACAATCAAACATCAGGAAAATCATATTAGGAAAAAAAAGGGAAATAACATTCAAACATCAGGCAATTAACATTAGAAAAGAAGCGGGAAATAATCAAACATCAGTATAATAACATTGGAAAAAGGTGGGAAATAACATTCAAACATCAGGAAAATAACATTAGAAAAGAAGTGGGATATAACATTCAAACATCAGGCAAATAACGTTAGTAAAGTGGCGGGAAATAACATACAAACATCAGGAAAAATAATGTTAGAAAAGAAGCGGGAAATAATCAAACATCAGGAAAATAACATTAGAAAAGAGGCGGGAAATTCCATTCCAACATCAGGAAAATAACATTAGAAAAGAAGCAGGAAATAACATTCAAACATAAGGAAAATAACATTAGAAAAGAAGCGGGAAATAACATTTAAACATCAGTAAAATAACATTAGAAAAGAAGTGGGAAATACAATTTAAACATCAGGAAATTAACTTTAGAAAAGAAGCGGGAAATAACATTCAAACATCAGGAAAATTACATTAGAACAGAAGCGGGAAATGACATTCAAACATCAGATAAATAACATTAGAAAAGAAGTGGGAATTAACATTTAAACATTAGGAAATTAACATTAGAAAAAAAGCGGGAAATAACATTTAAACATCAGGAAATTAACATTAGAAACGAAGAAGGATATAACATTCAAACATAAGGAAAATAACATTAGAAAAGAAGCGGGAAATAACATTTCAACATCAGTAAAATTACATTACAAAAGAAGCAGGAAATAACATTTAAACATCAGGAAAATTACATTAGAAAAGAAGTGGGAAGTAACATACAGACATCAGGAAAATCATATTAGAAAAGAGGCGGGAAATTACATTCAAACATCAGGAAAATAACATTAGAAAAGAAGCGGGAAATAACATTCAAACATAAGGAAAATAACATTAGAAAAGAAGCGGGAAATAACATTTAAACATCAGTAAAATAACATTAGAAAAGAAGTGGGAAATACCATTTAAACATCAGGAAATTAACTTTAGAATAGAAGTGGGAAATAACATTTAAACATCAGGAAATTAACATTAGAAAAGAAGTGGGAAATAATATTTAATCATCAGGAAAATAACATTAGAAAAGAAGTGGGAAATAACATTTAAACTTCAGGAAATTAACATTAGAAAACAAGTGGGAAATAACATTTAAACATAAGGAAAATAACATTAGAAAAGAAGTGGGAAGTAACATTCAAACATCAGGAAAATCATATTAGAAAAAAAGGGAAATAACATTCAAACATCAGGGAAATAACGTTAGTAAAGTGGCGGGAAATAACATTGAAACATAAGGAAAATAACATTAGCACATAAGTGGGAAATAACATACAAACAACAGGAAAATAATATTAGAAAAGAAGCGGGAAATAATCAAACATCAAAAAAATAACATTAGAAAAGAGGCTGGAAATTATATTCAAACATCAGGAAAATAATATTAGAAAAGAAGCGGGAAATAAGATTCAAATATATCGAAAATAACATTAGAACAGAAGCGGGAAATAACATTCAAACATCAGGCAAATAACGTTAGTAAAGTGGCGGGAAATAACATACAAACATCAGGAAAAATAATATTAGAAAAGAAGCGGGAAATAAACAAACATCAGGAAAATAACATTAGAAAAGAGGCGGGAAATTACATTCAAACATCAGGAAAATAACATTAGAAAAGAAGCGGGAAATAACATTCAAACATAAGGAAAATAACATTAGAAAAGAAGCGGGAAATAACATTCAAACATCAGGAAAATTACATTAGAACAGAAGCGGGAAATAACATTCAAACATCAGGCAAATAACGTTAGTAAAGTGGCGGGAAATAACATACAAACATCAGGAAAAATAATATTAGAAAAGAAGCGGGAAATAATCAAACATCAGGAAAATAACATTAGAAAAGAGGCGGGAAATTACATTCCAACATCAGGAAAATAACATTAGAAAAGAAGCGGGAAATAACATTCAAACATAAGGAAAATAACATTAGAAAAGAAGCGGGAAATAACATTGAAACATCAGGAAAATGGCATTAGAAGAGAATCAAGAAATAATATTCAAACATCATGCAATTAACATTAGAAAAGAAGCGGGAAATAATCAAACATCAGTATAATAACATTGGAAAAAGGCGGGAAATAACATTCAAACATCAGGAAAATAACATTAGAAAAGAAGTGGGATATAACATTCAAACATCAGGCAAATAACGTTAGTAAAGTGGCGGGAAATAACATACAAACATCAGGAAAAATAATATTAGAAAAGAAGCGGGAAATAATCAAACATCAGGAAAATAACATTAGAAAAGAGGCGGGAAATTACATTCCAACATCAGGAAAATAACATTAGAAAAGAAGCGGGAAATAACATTCAAACATAAGGAAAATAACATTAGAAAAGAAGCGGGAAATAACATTTAAACATCAGTAAAATAACATTAGAAAAGAAATGGGAAATACCATTTAAACATCAGGAAATTAACTTTAGAAAAGAAGCGGGAAATAACATTCAAACATCAGGAAAATTACATTAGAACAGAAGCGGGAAATAACATTCAAACATCAGATAAATAACATTAGAAAAGAAGTGGGAATTAACATTTAAACATTATGAAATTAACATTAGAAAAGAAGCGGGAAATAACATTTAAACATCAGGAAAATAACATTAGAAAAGAAGTGGAAAATACCATTTAAACATCAGGAAATTAACATTAGAAACGAAGAAGGATATAACATTCAAACATAAGGAAAATAACATTAGAAAAGAAGCGGGAAATAACATTTAAACATCAGTAAAATTACATTACAAAAGAAGCAGGAAATAACATTTAAACATCAGGAAAATTACATTAGAAAAGAAGTGGGAAGTAACATACAGACATCAGGAAAATCATATTAGAAAAGAGGCGGGAAATTACATTCAAACATCAGGAAAATAACATTAGAAAAGAAGCGGGAAATAACATTCAAACATAAGGAAAATAACATTAGAAAAGAAGCGGGAAATAACATTTAAACAACAGTAAAATAACATTAGAAAAGAAGTGGGAAATACCATTTAAACATCAGGAAATTAACTTTAGAATAGAAGTGGGAAATAACATTTAAACATCAGGAAATTAACATTAGAAAAGAAGTGGGAAATAATATTTAATCATCAGGAAAATAACATTAGAAAAGAAGTGGGAAATAACATTTAAACTTCAGGAAATTAACATTAGAAAACAAGTGGGAAATAACATTTAAACATAAGGAAAATAACATTAGAAAAGAAGTGGGAAGTAACATTCAAACATCAGGAAAATCATATTAGCAAAAAAAGGGAAATAACATTCAAACATCAGGGAAATAACGTTAGTAAAGTGGCGGGAAATAACATTGAAACATAAGGAAAATAACATTAGCAAATAAGTGGGAAATAACATACAAACAACAGGAAAATAATATTAGAAAAGAAGCGGGAAATAATCAAACATCAAAAAAATAACATTAGAAAAGAGGCTGGAAATTATATTCAAACATCAGGAAAATAACATTAGAAAAGAAGTGGGGAATAAGATAAAAACATCAGGAAAATAACATTAGAAAAGAAGTGGGAAATAACATTCAAAGATCAGGAAAATAGCAGTAGAAAAGAAGTGGGAAGTAACATTCAAACATCAAAAAAATAACTTTAGAAACCAAGTGGGATATAACATTCAAACATCAGGAAAATAACATTAAAAAAAATTGGAAATAAGATTCAAATATATCGAAAATAACATTAGAAAAGAAGTGCGAAGTAACATTCAAACATCTTGAAATTATCATTCGAAATCAATGGTGAAATAACATTCAAAAATCTGGAAATTAACATTAGAAAAGTAACGGGAATTAACATTTAAACATCAGGAAAATAGCAATAGAAAAGAAGTGGGAAGTAACATTCAAACATCAGTAAAATAACATTAGAAACGAAGCAGGATATAACATTCAAACATAATGAAAATAAAAGTAGAAAGGAAGTTGGAAATAACATTGAAACGTCAGAAAAATAGCATTAGAAAAGAAGTGGGAAATAACATTCAAACATCAGGAAAATGGCATTAGAAGAGAATCAGGAAATAATATTCAAACATCATGCAATTAACATTAGAAAAGAAGCGGGAAATAACATTCAAACATCAGGAAAATTACATTAGAACAGAAGCGGGAAATAACATTCAAACATCAGATAAATAACATTAGAAAAGAAGTGGTAAATAACATTAAAACATCAGGAAAATAACTTTAGAAAAGAAATGGGAGATAACATTCAAACATCAGGAAAATTACATTAGAAAAGAAGCAGCAAACAACATTCAAACATCATGAAAAAAACATTAGAAAAGAAGCAGGAAATAACTTTAAAACAAGAGGAAATAACATTAGAAAGGAAGCGCGTAATAACATTCAAACATCATGAAAATATCATTAGAAAATAAGAGAGAAATAACATTCAAACATCAGTAAAATTACATTACAAAAGAAGCAGGAAATAACATTTAAACATCAGTAAAATTACATTAGAAAGGAAGTGGGAAGTAACATTCAAACATCAGGAAAATAACGTCAGAAAAGAAGTGGTAAATAACATTAAAACATCAGGAAAATAACTTTTGAAAAGAAATGGGAGATAACATTCAAACATCAGGAAAATTACATTAGAAAAGAAGCAGCAAACAACATTCAAACATCATGAAAAAAACATTAGAAAAGAAGCGGGAAATAACATTAAAACAAGAGGAACTAACATTAGAAAGGAAGCGCGTAATAACATTCAAACATCATGAAAATAACATTAGGATATAAGGGAGAAAAAACATTTAAACATCAGTAAAATTACATTACAAAAGAAGCAGGAAATAACATTTAAACATCAGGAAAATTAGATTAGAAAGGAAGTGGGAAGTAACATTCAAACATCAGGAAAATAACGTTAGCAAAGAAGCGGGAAATAACATTCAAACATCAGGAAAATAACATTAGAAAGAAGCGGGAAATAATCAAACATCAGGAAAATTACATTAGAAAAGAGGCGGGAAATTACATTCAAACATCAGGAAAATAACATTAGAAAAGTAGCGGGAAATAACATTCCAACATAAGTAAAATAACATTAGAAAAGAAGCGGGAAATAACATTTAAACATCAGTAAAATAACATTAGAAAAGAAGTGGGAAATACCATTTAAACATCAGGAAATTAACTTTAGAAAAGAAGTGGGAAATAACATTCAAACATCAGGAAAATTACATTAGAACAGAAGCGGGAAATAACATTCAAACATCAGATAAATAACATTAGAAAAGAAGTGGGAATTAACATTTAAACATTATGAAATTAACATTAGAAAAGAAGCGGGAAATAACATTTAAACATCAGGAAATTAACATTAGAATAGAAGTGGGAAATAACATTTAAACATCAGGAAATTAACATTAGAAAAGAAGTGGGAAACAATCTTCAAACATCAGGAAAATAATATTAGAAAGAAAGCGGGTAATAGCATTCAAACATCAGGAAAATAACATTTGAAAAGAAGCAGGAAATAATATTAAAACATAAGGAAAATTAACATTAGAAAACAAGTGGGAAATAACATTTAAACATCAGGAAAATAACATTAGAAAAGAAGTGGGAAGTAACATTCAAACATCAGGAAAATCATATTAGAAAAAAAAGGGAAATAACAATCAAACATCAGGGAAATAACGTTAGTAAAGTGGCGGGAAATAACATTCAAACAAGGAAAATAACATTAGCAAATAAGTGGGAAATAACATACAAACAACAGGAAAATAATATTAGAAAAGAAGCGGGAAATAATCAAACATCAAAAAAATAACATTAGAAAAGAGGCGGGAAATTATATTCAAACATCAGGAAAATAACATTAGAAAAGAAGCGGGAAATAAGATTCAAATATATCGAAAATAACATTAGAACAGAAGCGGGAAATAACATTCAAACATCAGGAAAATAACATTAGAAAAGAAGTGGAAAATAACATTTAAACATCAGGAAATTAACATTAGAAAAGTAACGGGAATTAACATTTAAACATCAGGAAAATAGCATTAGAAAAGAAGTGGGAATTAACATTCAAACATCAGTAAAATAACATTAGAAACGAAGCAGGATATAACATTCAAACATAATGAAAATAAAAGTAGAAAGGAAGTTGGAAATAACATTGAAACGTCAGAAAAATAGCATTAGAAAAGAAGTGGGAAATAACATTCAAACATCAGGAAAATGGCATTAGAAGAGAATCAGGAAATAATATTGAAACATCATGCAATTAACATTAGAAAAGAAGCGGGAAATAACATTCAAACATCAGGAAAATTACATTAGAACAGAAGCGGGAAATAACATTCAAACATCAGATAAATAACATTAGAAAAGAAGTGGTAAATAACATTCAAACATCAGGAAAATTAGAATAGAAAAGAAGTGGGAAATATCATTCAAACATCACTAAAAGAACATTAGAAAAGGAGCAGGAAATACAAATTCAAACATCAGGAAAATAACATTAGAAAAGAAGCGAGAAATAACATTCAAATATAAGGAAAATAACATTAGAAAAGAAGCGGGAAATAACATTCAAACATAATGAAAATAACAATAGAAAGGAAGTTGGAAATAACAATGAAATATCAGAAAAATAGCATTAGAAAATAAATGGGAAATAACATTCAAACTTCAAGTAAATAGCATTAGAAGAGAAGCAGGAAATAATATTGAAACATCATTAAATTAACATTAGAAAATAAGCGGGTAATAGCATTCAAACATCAGGAAAATAACATTTGAAAAGAAGCAGGAAATAATATTAAAACATAAGGAAAATTATATTAGAAAAGAAGTGGGAAATAACATTTAAACATCAGGAAATTAACATTAGAAATCAAGTGGGAAATAACATTTAAACATCAGGAAATTAACATTAGAAATCAAGTGGGAAATAACATTTAAACATCAGGAAAATAACATTAGAAAAGAAGTGGGGAATAAGATAAAAACATCAGGAAAATAACATTAGAAAAGAAGTGGGAAATAACATTCAAAGATCAGGACAATAGCAGTAGAAAAGAAGTGGGAAATAACATTCAAACATCAGGCAAATAACGTTAGTAAAGTGGCGGGAAATAACATACAAACATCAGGAAAAATAATATTAGAAAAGAAGCGGGAAATAAACAAACATCAGGAAAATAACATTAGAAAAGAGGCGGGAAATTACATTCAAACATCAGGAAAATAACATTAGAAAAGAAGCGGGAAATAACATTCAAACATAAGGAAAATAACATTAGAAAAGAAGCGGGAAATAACATTCAAACATCAGGAAAATTACATTAGAACAGAAGCGGGAAATAACATTCAAACATCAGGCAAATAACGTTAGTAAAGTGGCGGGAAATAACATACAAACATCAGGAAAAATAATATTAGAAAAGAAGCGGGAAATAATCAAACATCAGGAAAATAACATTAGAAAAGAGGCGGGAAATTACATTCCAACATCAGGAAAATAACATTAGAAAAGAAGCGGGAAATAACATTCAAACATAAGGAAAATAACATTAGAAAAGAAGCGGGAAATAACATTGAAACATCAGGAAAATGGCATTAGAAGAGAATCAAGAAATAATATTCAAACATCATGCAATTAACATTAGAAAAGAAGCGGGAAATAATCAAACATCAGTATAATAACATTGGAAAAAGGCGGGAAATAACATTCAAACATCAGGAAAATAACATTAGAAAAGAAGTGGGATATAACATTCAAACATCAGGCAAATAACGTTAGTAAAGTGGCGGGAAATAACATACAAACATCAGGAAAAATAATATTAGAAAAGAAGCGGGAAATAATCAAACATCAGGAAAATAACATTAGAAAAGAGGCGGGAAATTACATTCCAACATCAGGAAAATAACATTAGAAAAGAAGCAGGAAATAACATTCAAACATAAGGAAAATAACATTAGAAAAGAAGCGGGAAATAACATTTAAACATCAGTAAAATAACATTAGAAAAGAAGTGGGAAATACCATTTAAACATCAGGAAATTAACTTTAGAAAAGAAGCGGGAAATAACATTCAAACATCAGGAAAATTACATTAGAACAGAAGCGGGAAATAACATTCAAACATCAGATAAATAACATTAGAAAAGAAGTGGGAATTAACATTTAAACATTATGAAATTAACATTAGAAAAGAAGCGGGAAATAACATTTAAACATCAGGAAAATAACATTAGAAAAGAAGTGGAAAATACCATTTAAACATCAGGAAATTAACATTAGAAACGAAGAAGGATATAACATTCAAACATAAGGAAAATAACATTAGAAAAGAAGCGGGAAATAACATTTAAACATCAGTAAAATTACATTACAAAAGAAGCAGGAAATAACATTTAAACATCAGGAAAATTACATTAGAAAAGAAGTGGGAAGTAACATACAGACATCAGGAAAATCATATTAGAAAAGAGGCGGGAAATTACATTCAAACATCAGGAAAATAACATTAGAAAAGAAGCGGGAAATAACATTCAAACATAAGGAAAATAACATTAGAAAAGAAGCGGGAAATAACATTTAAACATCAGTAAAATAACATTAGAAAAGAAGTGGGAAATACCATTTAAACATCAGGAAATTAACTTTAGAATAGAAGTGGGAAATAACATTTAAACATCAGGAAATTAACATTAGAAAAGAAGTGGGAAATAATATTTAATCATCAGGAAAATAACATTAGAAAAGAAGTGGGAAATAACATTTAAACTTCAGGAAATTAACATTAGAAAACAAGTGGGAAATAACATTTAAACATAAGGAAAATAACATTAGAAAAGAAGTGGGAAGTAACATTCAAACATCAGGAAAATCATATTAGCAAAAAAAGGGAAATAACATTCAAACATCAGGGAAATAACGTTAGTAAAGTGGCGGGAAATAACATTGAAACATAAGGAAAATAACATTAGCAAATAAGTGGGAAATAATTAGTTTCTAATGTTATTTTACTGATGTTTGAATGTTACTTCCCACTTCTTTTCTAATGCTATTTCCCTGATGTTTAAATGTTTTTTTCCCGCTTCTTTTCTAATGTTAATTTCCTGATGTTTAAATGTTAATACCCGCCTCTTTTCTAATGTTAATTTCCTGATGTTTAAATGGTATTTTCCACTTCTTTTCTAATTTTATTTTCCTGATGTTTGAATGTTATTTCCCGCTTATGTTCTAATGTTATTTTCCATATATTTGAATGTTATTTCCCGCTTCTTTTCTAATGTTATTTTCCTGTTGTTTGAATATAATTTCCCGCCTCTTTTCTAATGTTATTTTTTTGATGTTTGATTATTTCCCGCCTCTTTTGTAATATTATTTTGCTGATGTTTGTATGTTATTTCCCACTTATTTGATAATGTTATTTTCCTTATGTTTGAATGTTATTTCCCGCCACTTTACTAACGTTATTTCCCTGATGTTTGAATGTTATTTCCCTTTTTTTTTCTAATGTGATTTTCCTGATGTTTGTATGTTACTTCCCACTTCTTTTCTAATGTAATTTTCCTGATGTTTAAATGTTATTTCCTGCTTCTTTTGTAATGTAATTTTACTGATGTTTGAATGTTATTTCTCTCTTATTTTCTAATGTTATTTTCATGATGTTTGAATGTTATTACGCGCTTCATTTCTAATGTTATTTCCTCATGTTTTAATGTTATTTCCCGCTTTTTTTCTAATGTAATTTTCCTGATGTTTGAATGTTATTTCCCACTTATTTTCTAATGCTATTTTTCTGACGTTTCAATGTTATTTCCAACTTCCTTTCTACTGTTATTTTGATTATGTTTGCATGTTATATCCTGCTTCGTTTCTAATGTTATTTTACTGATGTTTGAATGTTACATCCCGCTTCTTTTCTAATGTAATTTTCCTGATGTTTGAATGTTATTTCCCACTACTTTCTAATGTTATTTTCCTGATGTTTGAATGTTATTTCCCGCTTCTATGCTAACGTTATTTTCCTGATGTTTGAATGTTACTTCCCACTTCCTTTCTAGTGTAATTTTCCTGATGTTTAAATGTTATTTCCTGCTTCTTTTGTAATGTGATTTTACTGATGTTTAAATGTTATTTCTCTCTTATTTTCTAATGTTATTTTCATGATGTTTGAATGTTATTACACTCTTCCTTTCTAATGTTATTTCCTCTTGTTTGAATGTTATCTCCCATTTCTTTTCTAATGTTATTTTCCTGATGTTTTAATGTTATTTACCACTTCTTTTCTAATGTTATTTATCTGATGTTTGACTGTTATTTCCCGCTTCTGTTCTAATGTAATTTTCCTGATGTTTGAATGTTATTTCCCGCTTCTTTTCTAATGTTAATTGCATGATGTTTGAATATTATTTCCTGCTTCTCTTCTAATGCTATTTTCCTGATGTTTGAATGTAATTTCCCGCCACTTTACTAACGTTATTTTCCTGTTGTTTGAATGTTATTTCCCACTTCTGTTCTAATGATATTTTTCTGACGTTTCAATGTTATTTCCAACTTCCTTTCTACTGTTATTTTCATTATGTTTGAATGTTATATCCTGTTTCGTTTCTAATGTTATTTTACTGATGTTTGAATGTTACTTCCCACTTCTTTTCTAATGCTATTTTCCTGATGT
Source organism: Narcine bancroftii (assembly GCF_036971445.1). NCBI lineage: Eukaryota > Metazoa > Chordata > Chondrichthyes > Torpediniformes > Narcinidae > Narcine > Narcine bancroftii. The sequence continues at coordinate 5,821,919 of NW_027211808.1, forward strand.
TTAAATGTTATTTCCCGCTTCTTTTCTAATATTATTTTCCTGATGTTTAAATGTTAATTCCCGCTTCTTTTCTAATGTTATTTTCCTTGTTTGAATGTTATTTCCCGCCACTTTACTAACGTTATTTCCCTGATGTTTGATTGTTATTTCCCTTTTTTTTCTAATATGATTTTCCTGATGTTTGAATGTTACTTCCCACTTCTTTTCTAATGTTATTTTCCTGATGTTTAAATGTTATTTCCCACTTGTTTTCTAATGTTAATTTTCCTTATGTTTTAATGTTATTTCCTGCTTCTTTTGTAATGTGATTTTACTGATGTTTAAATGTTATTTCTCTCTTATTTTCTAATGTTATTTTCATGATGTTTGAATGTTATTACGCGCTTCCTTTCTAATGTTATTTCCTCTTGTTTTAATGTAATTTCCCGCTTCTTTTCTAATGTTATTTTCCTGATGTTTGAATGTTATATTCTGCTTCTTTTCTAAAGTTATTTTACTGATGTTTGATGTTACTTCCCACTTCTTTTCTAATGCTATTTTCCTGATGTTTAAATGTTATTTCCCGCTTCTTTTCTAATATTATTTTCCAAATGTTTAAATGTTAATTCCCGCTTCTTTTCTAATGCTTTTTTCATGATGTTTGTATGTTATTTCCTGCTTCTTTTCTAATGTAATTTTCCTGATGTTTGAATGTTATCTCCCATTTCTTTTCTAAAGTTATTTTCCTGATGTTTTAATGTTATTTACCACTTCTTTTCTAATGTTATTTATCTGATGTTTGACTGTTATTTCCCGCTTCTGTTCTAATGTAATTTTCCTGATGTTTGAATGTTATTTCCCGCTTCTTTTCTAATGTTAATTGCATGATGTTTGAATATTATTTCCTGCTTCTCTTCTAATGCTATTTTCCTGATGTTTGAATGTAATTTCCCGCCACTTTACTAACGTTATTTTCCTGATGTTTGAATGTTATTTCCCACTTCTGTTCTAATGATATTTTTCTGACGTTTCAATGTTATTTCCAACTTCCTTTCTACTGTTATTTTCATTATGTTTGAATGTTATATCCTGTTTCGTTTCTAATGTTATTTTACTGATGTTTGAATGTTACTTCCCACTTCTTTTCTAATGCTATTTTCCTGATGTTTAAATGTTATTTCCCGCTTCTTTTCTAATATTATTTTCCTGATGTTTAAATGTTAATTCCCGCTTCTTTTCTAATGTTATTTTCCTTGTTTGAATGTTATTTCCCGCCACTTTACTAACGTTATTTCCCTGATGTTTGATTGTTATTTCCCTTTTTTTTCTAATATGATTTTCCTGATGTTTGAATGTTACTTCCCACTTCTTTTCTAATGTTATTTTCCTGATGTTTAAATGTTATTTCCCACTTGTTTTCTAATGTTAATTTTCCTTATGTTTTAATATTATTTCCTGCTTCTTTTCAAATGTTATTTTCCTGATGTTTGAATGCTATTACCCGCTTTCTTTCTAATATAATTTTCCTGATGTTTGAATGTTATTTCCCTCTTCCTTTCTAATGTTATTTTACTGATGTTTGAATGTTATTTCCCGCTTCTGTTCTAATGCTATTTTCCTGATGTTTGAATGTTATTTCCCGCTTCTTTTCTAACGTTCATTTCGTGATGTTTAAATGTTATTTCCCACTTCTTTTCTAATGTCATTTTCCTGATGTTTGAATGTTATTTCCCGCTTCTTTTCTAAAGTTAATTTCATGATGTTTGAATAGTATTTCCTGCTTCTCTTCTAATGCTATTTACTTGATGTTTGAATGTTATTTCCCATTTATTTTCTAATGCTATTTTTCTGATGTTTCAACGTTATTTCCAACTTCCTTTCTATTGTTATTTTCATTATGTTTGAATGTTATTTCCCGCTTCTTTTCTAATGTTATATTCCTTATATTTGAATGTTATTTCACGCTTCTTTTCTATTGTTATTTTCCTGATGTTTGATTATTTCCCGCTCCTTTTCTAATATTAATTTCCTGATGTTTGTATGTTATTTCCCGCCAATTTACTAACGTTATTTGCCTGATGTTTGAATGTTATTTCCCTTTTTTTTCTAATATGATTTTCCTGATGTTTGAATGTTATTTCCCGCTTCTTTCTAATGTTATTTTCCTGATGTTTGAATATTATTTCCCGCTTCTTTGCTAACATTATTTTCCTGATGTTTGAATGTTACTTCCCACTTCTTTTCTAATGTAATTTTCCTGATGTTTAAATGTTATTTCCTGCTTCTTTTGTAATGTAATTTTACTGATGTTTAAATGTTATTTCTCTCTTATTTTCTAATGTTATTTTCATGATGTTTGAATGTTATTACGCACTTCCTTTCTAATGTTATTTCCTCTTGTTTTAATGTTATTTTCCGCTTCTTTTCTAATGTTTTTTTCATGATGTTTGAATGTTGTTTCCTGCTTCTTTTCTAATGTAATTTTCCTGATGTTTGAATGTTATCTCCCATTTCTTTTCTAAAGTTATTTTCCTGATGTTTTAATGTTATTTACCACTTCTTTTCTAATGTTATTTATCTGATGTTTGAATGTTATTTCCCGCTTCTGTTCTAATGTAATTTTCCTGATGTTTGAATGTTATTTCCCGCTTCTTTTCTAATGTTAATTGAATGATGTTTGAATATTATTTCCTGCTTCTCTTCTAATGCTATTCTCCTGGTTTGAATGTTATTTCCCATTTCTTTTCTAATGCTATTTTTCTGACGTTTCAATGTTATATCCAACTTCCTTCCTACTGTTATTTTCATTATGTTTGAATGTTATATCCTGCTTAGTTTCTAATGTTATTTTACTGATGTTTGAATGTTACTTCCCACTTCTTATCTAATGCTATTTCCCTGATGTTTAAATGTTATTTCCCGCTTCTTTTCTAATGTTATTTTCCTGATGTTTAAATGTTAATACCCGCCTCTTTTCTAATGTTAATTTCCTGATGTTTAAATGGTATTTTCCACTTCTTTTCTAATGTTATTTTCCTGTTGTTTGAATGTTATTTCCCGCTTATGTTCTAATGTTATTTTCCATGTATTTGAATGTTATTTCCCGCTTCTTTTCTAATGTTATTTTCCTGATGTTTGAATATAATTTCCAGCCTCTTTTCTAATGTTATTTTTTTGATGTTTGATTATTTCCCAATTCTTTTGTAATATTATTTTGCTGATGTTTGTATGTTATTTCCCACTTATTTGATGATGTTATTTTCCTTATGTTTGAATGTTATTTCCCGCCACTTTACTAACGTTATTTCCCTGATGTTTGAATGTTATTTCTCTTTTTTTTCTAATATGATTTTCCTGATTTTGTATGTTACTTCCCACTTCTTTTCTAATGTAATTTTCCTGATGTTTAAATGTTATTTCCTGCTTCTTTTGTAATGTAATTTTACTGATGTTTAAATGTTATTTCTCTCTTATTTGCTAATGTTATTTTCATGATGTTTGAATGTTATTACGCGCTTCCTTTCTAATGTTATTTCCTCTTGTTTTAATGTTATTTCCCGCTTCTTTTCTAATGTTTTTTTCATGATGTTTGAATGTTGTTTCCTGCTTCTTTTCTAATGTAATTTTCCTGATGTTTGAATGTTATCTCCCATTTCTTTTCTAAAGTTATTTTCCTGATGTTTTAATGTTATTTACCACTTCTTTTCTAATGTTATTTATCTGATGTTTGAATGTTATTTCCCGCTTCTGTTCTAATGTAATTTTCCTGATGTTTGAATGTTATTTCCCGCTTCTTTTCTAATGTTAATTGCATGATGTTTGAATATTATTTCCTGCTTCTCTTCTAATGCTATTTTCCTGGTTTGAATGTTATTTCCCATTTCTTTTCTAATGCTATTTTTCTGACGTTTCAATGTTATTTTCAACTTCCTTTCTACTGTTATTTTCATTATGTTTGAATGTTATATCCCGCTTCTTTCTAATGTTATTTTCCTGATGTTTGAATATTATTTCCCGCTTCTTTGCTAACATTATTTTCCTGATGTTTGAATGTTACTTCCCACTTCTTTTCTAATGTAATTTTCCTGATGTTTAAATGTTATTTCCTGCTTCTTTTGTAATGTAATTTTACTGATGTTTAAATGTTATTTCTCTCTTATTTTCTAATGTTATTTTCATGATGTTTGAATGTTATTACGCGCTTCCTTTCTAATGTTATTTCCTCTTGTTTTAATGTTATTTTCCGCTTCTTTTCTAATGTTTTTTTCATGATGTTTGAATGTTGTTTCCTGCTTCTTTTCTAATGTAATTTTCCTGATGTTTGAATGTTATCTCCCATTTCTTTTCTAAAGTTATTTTCCTGATGTTTTAATGTTATTTACCACTTCTTTTCTAATGTTATTTATCTGATGTTTGAATGTTATTTCCCGCTTCTGTTCTAATGTAATTTTCCTGATGTTTGAATGTTATTTCCCGCTTCTTTTCTAATGTTAATTGCATGATGTTTGAATATTATTTCCTGCTTCTCTTCTAATGCTATTCTCCTGGTTTGAATGTTATTTCCCATTTCTTTTCTAATGCTATTTTTCTGACGTTTCAATGTTATATCCAACTTCCTTCCTACTGTTATTTTCATTATGTTTGAATGTTATATCCTGCTTAGTTTCTAATGTTATTTTATTGATGTTTGAATGTTACTTCCCACTTCTTTTCTAATGCTATTTCCCTGATGTTTAAATGTTATTTCCTGCTTCTTTTCTAATGTAATTTTCCTGATGTTTGAATGTTATCTCCCATTTCTTTTCTAAAGTTATTTTCCTGATGTTTTAATGTTATTTACCACTTCTTTTGTAATGTTATTTATCTGATGTTTGAATGTTATTTCCCGCTTCTGTTCTAATGTAATTTTCCTGATGTTTGAATGTTATTTCCCGCTTCTTTTCTAATGTTAATTGCATGATGTTTGAATATTATTTCCTGCTTCTCTTCTAATGCTATTCTCCTGGTTTGAATGTTATTTCCCATTTCTTTTCTAATGCTATTTTTCTGACGTTTCAATGTTATATCCAACTTCCTTCCTACTGTTATTTTCATTATGTTTGAATGTTATATCCTGCTTAGTTTCTAATGTTATTTTACTGATGTTTGAATGTTACTTCCCACTTCTTTTCTAATGCTATTTCCCTGATGTTTAAATGTTATTTCCCGCTTCTTTTCTAATGTTAATTTCCTGATGTTTAAATGGTATTTTCCACTTCTTTTCTAATGTTATTTTCCTGATGTTTGAATGTTATTTCCTGCTTATGTTCTAATGTTATTTTCCATATATTTGAATGTTATTTCCCGCTTCTTTTCTAATGTTATTTTCCTGATGTTTGAATATAATTTCCCACCTCTTTTCTAATGTTATTTTTTTGATGTTTGATTATTTCCCAATTCTTTTGTAATATTATTTTGCTGATGTTTGTATGTTATTTCCCACTTATTTGATAATGTTATTTTCCTTATGTTTGAATGTTATTTCCCGCCACTTTACTAACGTTATTTCCCTGATGTTTGAATGTTATTTCCCTTTTTTTTCTAATATGATTTTCCTGATTTTGTATGTTACTTCCCACTTCTTTTCTAATGTAATTTTCCTGATGTTTAAATGTTATTTCCTGCTTCTTTTGTAATGTAATTTTACTGATGTTTAAATGTTATTTCTCTCTTATTTTCTAATGTTATTTTCATGATGTTTGAATGTTATTACGCGCTTCCTTTCTAATGTTATTTCCTCTTGCTTTAATGTTATTTCCCGCTTCTTTTCTAATGTTATTTTCATGATGTTTGAATGTTGTTTCCTGCTTCTTTTCTAATGTAATTTTCCTGATGTTTGAATGTTACTTCCCACTTCTTTTCTAATGCTATTTCCCTGATGTTTAAATGTTATTTCCTGCTTCTTTTCTAATGTAATTTTCCTGATGTTTGAATGTTATCTCCCATTTCTTTTCTAAAGTTATTTTCCTGATGTTTTAATGTTATTTACCACTTCTTTTCTAATGTTATTTATCTGATGTTTGAATGTTATTTCCCGCTTCTGTTCTAATGTAATTTTCCTGATGTTTGAATGTTATTTCCCGCTTCTTTTCTAATGTTAATTGCATGATGTTTGAATATTATTTCCTGCTTCTCTTCTAATGCTATTTTCCTGGTTTGAATGTTATTTCCCATTTCTTTTCTAATGCTATTTTTCTGACGTTTCAATGTTATTTTCAACTTCCTTTCTACTGTTATTTTCATTATGTTTGAATGTTATATCCTGCTTAGTTTCTAATGTTATTTTACTGATGTTTGAATGTTACTTCCCACTTCTTTTCTAATGCTATTTCCCTGATGTTTAAATGTTTTTTCCCGCTTCTTTTCTAATGTTAATTTCCTGATGTTTAAATGTTAATACCCGCCTCTTTTCTAATGTTAATTTCCTGATGTTTAAATGGTATTTTCCACTTCTTTTCTAATTTTATTTTCCTGATGTTTGAATGTTATTTCCCGCTTATGTTCTAATGTTATTTTCCATATATTTGAATGTTATTTCCCGCTTCTTTTCTAATGTTATTTTCCTGTTGTTTGAATATAATTTCCCGCCTCTTTTCTAATGTTATTTTTTTGATGTTTGATTATTTCCCGCTTCTTTTGTAATATTATTTTGCTGATGTTTGTATGTTATTTCCCACTTATTTGATAATGTTATTTTCCTTATGTTTGAATGTTATTTCCCGCCACTTTACTAACGTTATTTCCCTGATGTTTGAATGTTATTTCCCTTTTTTTTTCTAATGTGATTTTCCTGATGTTTGTATGTTACTTCCCACTTCTTTTCTCATGTAATTTTCCTGATGTTTAAATGTTATTTCCTGCTTCTTTTGTAATGTAATTTTACTGATGTTTGAATGTTATTTCTCTCTTATTTTCTAATGTTATTTTCATGATGTTTGAATGTTATTACGCGCTTCATTTCTAATGTTATTTCCTCATGTTTTAATGTTATTTCCCGCTTTTTTTCTAATGTAATTTTCCTGATGTTTGAATGTTATTTCCCACTTATTTTCTAATGCTATTTTTCTGACGTTTCAATGTTATTTCCAACTTCCTTTCTACTGTTATTTTGATTATGTTTGCATGTTATATCCTGCTTCGTTTCTAATGTTATTTTACTGATGTTTGAATGTTACATCCCGCTTCTTTTCTAATGTAATTTTCCTGATGTTTGAATGTTACTTCCCACTTCCTTTCTAGTGTAATTTTCCTGATGTTTAAATGTTATTTCCTGCTTCTTTTCTAATGTGATTTTACTGATGTTTAAATGTTATTTCTCTCTTATTTTCTAATGTTATTTTCATGATGTTTGAATGTTATTACGCGCTTCCTTTCTAATGTTATTTCCTCTTGTTTGAATGTTATCTCCCATTTCTTTTCTAATGTTATTTTCCTGATGTTTTAATGTTATTTACCACTTCTTTTCTAATGTTATTTATCTGATGTTTGACTGTTATTTCCCGCTTCTGTTCTAATGTAATTTTCCTGATGTTTGAATGTTATTTCCCGCTTCTTTTCTAATGTTAATTGCATGATGTTTGAATATTATTTCCTGCTTCTCTTCTAATGCTATTTTCCTGATGTTTGAATGTAATTTCCCGCCACTTTACTAACGTTATTTTCCTGATGTTTGAATGTTATTTCCCACTTCTGTTCTAATGATATTTTTCTGACGTTTCAATGTTATTTCCAACTTCCTTTCTACTGTTATTTTCATTATGTTTGAATGTTATATCCTGTTTCGTTTCTAATGTTATTTTACTGATGTTTGAATGTTACTTCCCACTTCTTTTCTAATGCTATTTTCCTGATGTTTAAATGTTATTTCCCGCTTCTTTTCTAATATTATTTTCCTGATGTTTAAATGTTAATTCCCGCTTCTTTTCTAATGTTATTTTCCTTGTTTGAATGTTATTTCCCGCCACTTTACTAACGTTATTTCCCTGATGTTTGATTGTTATTTCCCTTTTTTTTCTAATATGATTATCCTGATGTTTGAATGTTACTTCCCACTTCTTTTCTAATGTTATTTTCCTGATGTTTAAATGTTATTTCCCACTTGTTTTCTAATGTTAATTTTCCTTATGTTTTAATATTATTTCCTGCTTCTTTTCAAATGTTATTTTCCTGATGTTTGAATGCTATTACCCGCTTTCTTTCTAATATTATTTTCCTGATGTTTGAATGTTATTTCCCTCTTCCTTTCTAATGTTATTTTACTGATGTTTGAATGTTATTTCCCGCTTCTGTTCTAATGCTATTTTCCTGATGTTTGAATGTTATTTCCCGCTTCTTTTCTAACGTTCATTTCGTGATGTTTAAATGTTATTTCCCACTTCTTTTCTAATGTCATTTTCCTGATGTTTGAATGATATTTCCCGCTTCTTTTCTAAAGTTAATTTCATGATGTTTGAATAGTATTTCCTGCTTCTCTTCTAATGCTATTTACTTGATGTTTGAATGTTATTTCCCATTTATTTTCTAATGCTATTTTTCTGATGTTTCAACGTTATTTCCAACTTCCTTTCTATTGTTATTTTCATTATGTTTGAATGTTATTTCCCGCTTCTTTTCTAATGTTATATTCCTTATATTTGAATGTTATTTCACGCTTCTTTTCTATTGTTATTTTCCTGATGTTTGATTATTTCCCGCTCCTTTTCTAATATTAATTTCCTGATGTTTGTATGTTATTTCCCGCCAATTTACTAACGTTATTTGCCTGATGTTTGAATGTTATTTCCCTTTTTTTTCTAATATGATTTTCCTGATGTTTGAATGTTATTTCCCGCTTCTTTCTAATGTTATTTTCCTGATGTTTGAATATTATTTCCCGCTTCTTTGCTAACATTATTTTCCTGATGTTTGAATGTTACTTCCCACTTCTTTTCTAATGTAATTTTCGTGATGTTTAAATGTTATTTCCTGCTTCTTTTGTAATGTAATTTTACTGATGTTTAAATGTTATTTCTCTCTTATTTTCTAATGTTATTTTCATGATGTTTGAATGTTATTACGCGCTTCCTTTCTAATGTTATTTCCTCTTGTTTTAATGTTATTTTCCGCTTCTTTTCTAATGTTTTTTTCATGATGTTTGAATGTTGTTTCCTGCTTCTTTTCTAATGTAATTTTCCTGATGTTTGAATGTTACCTCCCATTTCTTTTCTAAAGTTATTTTCCTGATGTTTTAATGTTATTTACCACTTCTTTTCTAATGTTATTTATCTGATGTTTGAATGTTATTTCCCGCTTCTGTTCTAATGTAATTTTCCTGATGTTTGAATGTTATTTCCCGCTTCTTTTCTAATGTTAATTGCATGATGTTTGAATATTATTTCCTGCTTCTCTTCTAATGCTATTCTCCTGGTTTGAATGTTATTTCCCATTTCTTTTCTAATGCTATTTTTCTGACGTTTCAATGTTATATCCAACTTCCTTCCTACTGTTATTTTCATTATGTTTGAATGTTATATCCTGCTTAGTTTCTAATGTTATTTTACTGATGTTTGAATGTTACTTCCCACTTCTTTTCTAATGCTATTTCCATGATGTTTAAATGTTATTTCCCGCTTCTTTTCTAATGTTATTTTCCTGATGTTTAAATGTTAATACCCGCCTCTTTTCTAATGTTAATTTCCTGATGTTTAAATGGTATTTTCCACTTCTTTTCTAATGTTATTTTCCTGATGTTTGAATGTTATTTCCCGCTTATGTTCTAATGTTATTTTCCATATATTTGAATGTTATTTCCCGCTTCTTTTCTAATGTTATTTTCCTGATGTTTGAATATAATTTCCCGCCTCTTTTCTAATGTTATTTTTTTGATGTTTGATTATTTCCCAATTCTTTTGTAATATTATTTTGCTGATGTTTGTATGTTATTTCCCACTTATTTGATGATGTTATTTTCCTTATGTTTGAATGTTATTTCCCGCCACTTTACTAACGATATTTCCCTGATGTTTGAATGTTATTTCCCTTTTTTTTCTAATATGATTTTCCTGATTTTGTATGTTACTTCCCACTTCTTTTCTAATGTAATTTTCCTGATGTTTAAATGTTATTTCCTGCTTCTTTTGTAATGTAATTTTACTGATGTTTAAATGTTATTTCTCTCTTATTTTCTAATGTTATTTTCATGATGTTTGAATGTTATTACGCGCTTCCTTTCTAATGTTATTTCCTCTTGTTTTAATGTTATTTCCCGCTTCTTTTCTAATGTTTTTTTCATGATGTTTGAATGTTGTTTCCTGCTTCTTTTCTAATGTAATTTTCCTGATGTTTGAATGTTATCTCCCATTTCTTTTCTAAAGTTATTTTCCTGATGTTTTAATGTTATTTACCACTTCTTTTCTAATGTTATTTATCTGATGTTTGAATGTTATTTCCCGCTTCTGTTCTAATGTAATTTTCCTGATGTTTGAATGTTATTTCCCGCTTCTTTTCTAATGTTAATTGCATGATGTTTGAATATTATTTCCTGCTTCTCTTCTAATGCTATTTTCCTGGTTTGAATGTTATTTCCCATTTCTTTTCTAATGCTATTTTTCTGACGTTTCAATGTTATTTTCAACTTCCTTTCTACTGTTATTTTCATTATGTTTGAATGTTATATCCTGCTTAGTTTCTAATGTTATTTTACTGATGTTTGAATGTTACTTCCCACTTCTTTTCTAATGCTATTTCCCTGATGTTTAAATGTTTTTTCCCGCTTCTTTTCTAATGTTAATTTCCTGATGTTTAAATGTTAATACCCGCCTCTTTTCTAATGTTAATTTCCTGATGTTTAAATGGTATTTTCCACTTCTTTTCTAATTTTATTTTCCTGATGTTTGAATGTTATTTCCCACTTATGTTCTAATGTTATTTTCCATATATTTGAATGTTATTTCCCGCTTCTTTTCTAATGTTATTTTCCTGTTGTTTGAATATAATTTCCCGCCTCTTTTCTAATGTTATTTTTTTGATGTTTGATTATTTCCCGCTTCTTTTGTAATATTATTTTGCTGATGTTTGTATGTTATTTCCCACTTATTTGATAATGTTATTTTCCTTATGTTTGAATGTTATTTCCCGCCACTTTACTAACGTTATTTCCCTGATGTTTGAATGTTATTTCCCTTTTTTTTTCTAATGTGATTTTCCTGATGTTTGTATGTTACTTCCCACTTCTTTTCTAATTAAATTTTCCTGATGTTTAAATGTTATTTCCTGCTTCTTTTGTAATGTAATTTTACTGATGTTTGAATGTTATTTCTCTCTTATTTTCTAATGTTATTTTCATGATGTTTGAATGTTATTACGCGCTTCATTTCTAATGTTATTTCCTCATGTTTTAATGTTATTTCCCGCTTTTTTTCTAATGTAATTTTCCTGATGTTTGAATGTTATTTCCCACTTATTTTCTAATGCTATTTTTCTGACGTTTCAATGTTATTTCCAACTTCCTTTCTACTGTTATTTTGATTATGTTTGCATGTTATATCCTGCTTCGTTTCTAATGTTATTTTACTGATGTTTGAATGTTACATCCCGCTTCTTTTCTAATGTAATTTTCCTGATGTTTGAATGTTATTTCCCACTACTTTCTAATGTTATTTTCCTGATGTTTGAATGTTATTTCCCGCTTCTATGCTAACGTTATTTTCCTGATGTTTGAATGTTACTTCCCACTTCCTTTCTAGTGTAATTTTCCTGATGTTTAAATGTTATTTCCTGCTTCTTTTGTAATGTGATTTTACTGATGTTTAAATGTTATTTCTCTCTTATTTTCTAATGTTATTTTCATGATGTTTGAATGTTATTACACTCTTCCTTTCTAATGTTATTTCCTCTTGTTTGAATGTTATCTCCCATTTCTTTTCTAATGTTATTTTCCTGATGTTTTAATGTTATTTACCACTTCTTTTCTAATGTTATTTATCTGATGTTTGACTGTTATTTCCCGCTTCTGTTCTAATGTAATTTTCCTGATGTTTGAATGTTATTTCCCGCTTCTTTTCTAATGTTAATTGCATGATGTTTGAATATTATTTCCTGCTTCTCTTCTAATGCTATTTTCCTGATGTTTGAATGTAATTTCCCGCCACTTTACTAACGTTATTTTCCTGTTGTTTGAATGTTATTTCCCACTTCTGTTCTAATGATATTTTTCTGACGTTTCAATGTTATTTCCAACTTCCTTTCTACTGTTATTTTCATTATGTTTGAATGTTATATCCTGTTTCGTTTCTAATGTTATTTTACTGATGTTTGAATGTTACTTCCCACTTCTTTTCTAATGCTATTTTCCTGATGTTTAAATGTTATTTCCCGCTTCTTTTCTAATATTATTTTCCTGATGTTTAAATGTTAATTCCCGCTTCTTTTCTAATGTTATTTTCCTTGTTTGAATGTTATTTCCCGCCACTTTACTAACGTTATTTCCCTGATGTTTGATTGTTATTTCCCTTTTTTTTCTAATATGATTTTCCTGATGTTTGAATGTTACTTCCCACTTCTTTTCTAATGTTATTTTCCTGATGTTTAAATGTTATTTCCCACTTGTTTTCTAATGTTAATTTTCCTTATGTTTTAATGTTATTTCCTGCTTCTTTTGTAATGTGATTTTACTGATGTTTAAATGTTATTTCTCTCTTATTTTCTAATGTTATTTTCATGATGTTTGAATGTTATTACGCGCTTCCTTTCTAATGTTATTTCCTCTTGTTTTAATGTAATTTCCCGCTTCTTTTCTAATGTTATTTTCCTGATGTTTGAATGTTATATTCTGCTTCTTTTCTAAAGTTATTTTACTGATGTTTGATGTTACTTCCCACTTCTTTTCTAATGCTATTTTCCTGATGTTTAAATGTTATTTCCCGCTTCTTTTCTAATATTATTTTCCAAATGTTTAAATGTTAATTCCCGCTTCTTTTCTAATGCTTTTTTCATGATGTTTGTATGTTATTTCCTGCTTCTTTTCTAATGTAATTTTCCTGATGTTTGAATGTTATCTCCCATTTCTTTTCTAAAGTTATTTTCCTGATGTTTTAATGTTATTTACCACTTCTTTTCTAATGTTATTTATCTGATGTTTGACTGTTATTTCCCGCTTCTGTTCTAATGTAATTTTCCTGATGTTTGAATGTTATTTCCCGCTTCTTTTCTAATGTTAATTGCATGATGTTTGAATATTATTTCCTGCTTCTCTTCTAATGCTATTTTCCTGATGTTTGAATGTAATTTCCCGCCACTTTACTAACGTTATTTTCCTGATGTTTGAATGTTATTTCCCACTTCTGTTCTAATGATATTTTTCTGACGTTTCAATGTTATTTCCAACTTCCTTTCTACTGTTATTTTCATTATGTTTGAATGTTATATCCTGTTTCGTTTCTAATGTTATTTTACTGATGTTTGAATGTTACTTCCCACTTCTTTTCTAATGCTATTTTCCTGATGTTTAAATGTTATTTCCCGCTTCTTTTCTAATATTATTTTCCTGATGTTTAAATGTTAATTCCCGCTTCTTTTCTAATGTTATTTTCCTTGTTTGAATGTTATTTCCCGCCACTTTACTAACGTTATTTCCCTGATGTTTGATTGTTATTTCCCTTTTTTTTCTAATATGATTTTCCTGATGTTTGAATGTTACTTCCCACTTCTTTTCTAATGTTATTTTCCTGATGTTTAAATGTTATTTCCCACTTGTTTTCTAATGTTAATTTTCCTTATGTTTTAATATTATTTCCTGCTTCTTTTCAAATGTTATTTTCCTGATGTTTGAATGCTATTACCCGCTTTCTTTCTAATATAATTTTCCTGATGTTTGAATGTTATTTCCCTCTTCCTTTCTAATGTTATTTTACTGATGTTTGAATGTTATTTCCCGCTTCTGTTCTAATGCTATTTTCCTGATGTTTGAATGTTATTTCCCGCTTCTTTTCTAACGTTCATTTCGTGATGTTTAAATGTTATTTCCCACTTCTTTTCTAATGTCATTTTCCTGATGTTTGAATGTTATTTCCCGCTTCTTTTCTAAAGTTAATTTCATGATGTTTGAATAGTATTTCCTGCTTCTCTTCTAATGCTATTTACTTGATGTTTGAATGTTATTTCCCATTTATTTTCTAATGCTATTTTTCTGATGTTTCAACGTTATTTCCAACTTCCTTTCTATTGTTATTTTCATTATGTTTGAATGTTATTTCCCGCTTCTTTTCTAATGTTATATTCCTTATATTTGAATGTTATTTCACGCTTCTTTTCTATTGTTATTTTCCTGATGTTTGATTATTTCCCGCTCCTTTTCTAATATTAATTTCCTGATGTTTGTATGTTATTTCCCGCCAATTTACTAACGTTATTTGCCTGATGTTTGAATGTTATTTCCCTTTTTTTTCTAATATGATTTTCCTGATGTTTGAATGTTATTTCCCGCTTCTTTCTAATGTTATTTTCCTGATGTTTGAATATTATTTCCCGCTTCTTTGCTAACATTATTTTCCTGATGTTTGAATGTTACTTCCCACTTCTTTTCTAATGTAATTTTCCTGATGTTTAAATGTTATTTCCTGCTTCTTTTGTAATGTAATTTTACTGATGTTTAAATGTTATTTCTCTCTTATTTTCTAATGTTATTTTCATGATGTTTGAATGTTATTACGCACTTCCTTTCTAATGTTATTTCCTCTTGTTTTAATGTTATTTTCCGCTTCTTTTCTAATGTTTTTTTCATGATGTTTGAATGTTGTTTCCTGCTTCTTTTCTAATGTAATTTTCCTGATGTTTGAATGTTATCTCCCATTTCTTTTCTAAAGTTATTTTCCTGATGTTTTAATGTTATTTACCACTTCTTTTCTAATGTTATTTATCTGATGTTTGAATGTTATTTCCCGCTTCTGTTCTAATGTAATTTTCCTGATGTTTGAATGTTATTTCCCGCTTCTTTTCTAATGTTAATTGAATGATGTTTGAATATTATTTCCTGCTTCTCTTCTAATGCTATTCTCCTGGTTTGAATGTTATTTCCCATTTCTTTTCTAATGCTATTTTTCTGACGTTTCAATGTTATATCCAACTTCCTTCCTACTGTTATTTTCATTATGTTTGAATGTTATATCCTGCTTAGTTTCTAATGTTATTTTACTGATGTTTGAATGTTACTTCCCACTTCTTATCTAATGCTATTTCCCTGATGTTTAAATGTTATTTCCCGCTTCTTTTCTAATGTTATTTTCCTGATGTTTAAATGTTAATACCCGCCTCTTTTCTAATGTTAATTTCCTGATGTTTAAATGGTATTTTCCACTTCTTTTCTAATGTTATTTTCCTGTTGTTTGAATGTTATTTCCCGCTTATGTTCTAATGTTATTTTCCATGTATTTGAATGTTATTTCCCGCTTCTTTTCTAATGTTATTTTCCTGATGTTTGAATATAATTTCCAGCCTCTTTTCTAATGTTATTTTTTTGATGTTTGATTATTTCCCAATTCTTTTGTAATATTATTTTGCTGATGTTTGTATGTTATTTCCCACTTATTTGATGATGTTATTTTCCTTATGTTTGAATGTTATTTCCCGCCACTTTACTAACGTTATTTCCCTGATGTTTGAATGTTATTTCTCTTTTTTTTCTAATATGATTTTCCTGATTTTGTATGTTACTTCCCACTTCTTTTCTAATGTAATTTTCCTGATGTTTAAATGTTATTTCCTGCTTCTTTTGTAATGTAATTTTACTGATGTTTAAATGTTATTTCTCTCTTATTTGCTAATGTTATTTTCATGATGTTTGAATGTTATTACGCGCTTCCTTTCTAATGTTATTTCCTCTTGTTTTAATGTTATTTCCCGCTTCTTTTCTAATGTTTTTTTCATGATGTTTGAATGTTGTTTCCTGCTTCTTTTCTAATGTAATTTTCCTGATGTTTGAATGTTATCTCCCATTTCTTTTCTAAAGTTATTTTCCTGATGTTTTAATGTTATTTACCACTTCTTTTCTAATGTTATTTATCTGATGTTTGAATGTTATTTCCCGCTTCTGTTCTAATGTAATTTTCCTGATGTTTGAATGTTATTTCCCGCTTCTTTTCTAATGTTAATTGCATGATGTTTGAATATTATTTCCTGCTTCTCTTCTAATGCTATTTTCCTGGTTTGAATGTTATTTCCCATTTCTTTTCTAATGCTATTTTTCTGACGTTTCAATGTTATTTTCAACTTCCTTTCTACTGTTATTTTCATTATGTTTGAATGTTATATCCCGCTTCTTTCTAATGTTATTTTCCTGATGTTTGAATATTATTTCCCGCTTCTTTGCTAACATTATTTTCCTGATGTTTGAATGTTACTTCCCACTTCTTTTCTAATGTAATTTTCCTGATGTTTAAATGTTATTTCCTGCTTCTTTTGTAATGTAATTTTACTGATGTTTAAATGTTATTTCTCTCTTATTTTCTAATGTTATTTTCATGATGTTTGAATGTTATTACGCGCTTCCTTTCTAATGTTATTTCCTCTTGTTTTAATGTTATTTTCCGCTTCTTTTCTAATGTTTTTTTCATGATGTTTGAATGTTGTTTCCTGCTTCTTTTCTAATGTAATTTTCCTGATGTTTGAATGTTATCTCCCATTTCTTTTCTAAAGTTATTTTCCTGATGTTTTAATGTTATTTACCACTTCTTTTCTAATGTTATTTATCTGATGTTTGAATGTTATTTCCCGCTTCTGTTCTAATGTAATTTTCCTGATGTTTGAATGTTATTTCCCGCTTCTTTTCTAATGTTAATTGCATGATGTTTGAATATTATTTCCTGCTTCTCTTCTAATGCTATTCTCCTGGTTTGAATGTTATTTCCCATTTCTTTTCTAATGCTATTTTTCTGACGTTTCAATGTTATATCCAACTTCCTTCCTACTGTTATTTTCATTATGTTTGAATGTTATATCCTGCTTAGTTTCTAATGTTATTTTATTGATGTTTGAATGTTACTTCCCACTTCTTTTCTAATGCTATTTCCCTGATGTTTAAATGTTATTTCCTGCTTCTTTTCTAATGTAATTTTCCTGATGTTTGAATGTTATCTCCCATTTCTTTTCTAAAGTTATTTTCCTGATGTTTTAATGTTATTTACCACTTCTTTTGTAATGTTATTTATCTGATGTTTGAATGTTATTTCCCGCTTCTGTTCTAATGTAATTTTCCTGATGTTTGAATGTTATTTCCCGCTTCTTTTCTAATGTTAATTGCATGATGTTTGAATATTATTTCCTGCTTCTCTTCTAATGCTATTCTCCTGGTTTGAATGTTATTTCCCATTTCTTTTCTAATGCTATTTTTCTGACGTTTCAATGTTATATCCAACTTCCTTCCTACTGTTATTTTCATTATGTTTGAATGTTATATCCTGCTTAGTTTCTAATGTTATTTTACTGATGTTTGAATGTTACTTCCCACTTCTTTTCTAATGCTATTTCCCTGATGTTTAAATGTTATTTCCCGCTTCTTTTCTAATGTTAATTTCCTGATGTTTAAATGGTATTTTCCACTTCTTTTCTAATGTTATTTTCCTGATGTTTGAATGTTATTTCCTGCTTATGTTCTAATGTTATTTTCCATATATTTGAATGTTATTTCCCGCTTCTTTTCTAATGTTATTTTCCTGATGTTTGAATATAATTTCCCACCTCTTTTCTAATGTTATTTTTTTGATGTTTGATTATTTCCCAATTCTTTTGTAATATTATTTTGCTGATGTTTGTATGTTATTTCCCACTTATTTGATAATGTTATTTTCCTTATGTTTGAATGTTATTTCCCGCCACTTTACTAACGTTATTTCCCTGATGTTTGAATGTTATTTCCCTTTTTTTTCTAATATGATTTTCCTGATTTTGTATGTTACTTCCCACTTCTTTTCTAATGTAATTTTCCTGATGTTTAAATGTTATTTCCTGCTTCTTTTGTAATGTAATTTTACTGATGTTTAAATGTTATTTCTCTCTTATTTTCTAATGTTATTTTCATGATGTTTGAATGTTATTACGCGCTTCCTTTCTAATGTTATTTCCTCTTGCTTTAATGTTATTTCCCGCTTCTTTTCTAATGTTATTTTCATGATGTTTGAATGTTGTTTCCTGCTTCTTTTCTAATGTAATTTTCCTGATGTTTGAATGTTACTTCCCACTTCTTTTCTAATGCTATTTCCCTGATGTTTAAATGTTATTTCCTGCTTCTTTTCTAATGTAATTTTCCTGATGTTTGAATGTTATCTCCCATTTCTTTTCTAAAGTTATTTTCCTGATGTTTTAATGTTATTTACCACTTCTTTTCTAATGTTATTTATCTGATGTTTGAATGTTATTTCCCGCTTCTGTTCTAATGTAATTTTCCTGATGTTTGAATGTTATTTCCCGCTTCTTTTCTAATGTTAATTGCATGATGTTTGAATATTATTTCCTGCTTCTCTTCTAATGCTATTTTCCTGGTTTGAATGTTATTTCCCATTTCTTTTCTAATGCTATTTTTCTGACGTTTCAATGTTATTTTCAACTTCCTTTCTACTGTTATTTTCATTATGTTTGAATGTTATATCCTGCTTAGTTTCTAATGTTATTTTACTGATGTTTGAATGTTACTTCCCACTTCTTTTCTAATGCTATTTCCCTGATGTTTAAATGTTTTTTCCCGCTTCTTTTCTAATGTTAATTTCCTGATGTTTAAATGTTAATACCCGCCTCTTTTCTAATGTTAATTTCCTGATGTTTAAATGGTATTTTCCACTTCTTTTCTAATTTTATTTTCCTGATGTTTGAATGTTATTTCCCGCTTATGTTCTAATGTTATTTTCCATATATTTGAATGTTATTTCCCGCTTCTTTTCTAATGTTATTTTCCTGTTGTTTGAATATAATTTCCCGCCTCTTTTCTAATGTTATTTTTTTGATGTTTGATTATTTCCCGCTTCTTTTGTAATATTATTTTGCTGATGTTTGTATGTTATTTCCCACTTATTTGATAATGTTATTTTCCTTATGTTTGAATGTTATTTCCCGCCACTTTACTAACGTTATTTCCCTGATGTTTGAATGTTATTTCCCTTTTTTTTTCTAATGTGATTTTCCTGATGTTTGTATGTTACTTCCCACTTCTTTTCTCATGTAATTTTCCTGATGTTTAAATGTTATTTCCTGCTTCTTTTGTAATGTAATTTTACTGATGTTTGAATGTTATTTCTCTCTTATTTTCTAATGTTATTTTCATGATGTTTGAATGTTATTACGCGCTTCATTTCTAATGTTATTTCCTCATGTTTTAATGTTATTTCCCGCTTTTTTTCTAATGTAATTTTCCTGATGTTTGAATGTTATTTCCCACTTATTTTCTAATGCTATTTTTCTGACGTTTCAATGTTATTTCCAACTTCCTTTCTACTGTTATTTTGATTATGTTTGCATGTTATATCCTGCTTCGTTTCTAATGTTATTTTACTGATGTTTGAATGTTACATCCCGCTTCTTTTCTAATGTAATTTTCCTGATGTTTGAATGTTACTTCCCACTTCCTTTCTAGTGTAATTTTCCTGATGTTTAAATGTTATTTCCTGCTTCTTTTCTAATGTGATTTTACTGATGTTTAAATGTTATTTCTCTCTTATTTTCTAATGTTATTTTCATGATGTTTGAATGTTATTACGCGCTTCCTTTCTAATGTTATTTCCTCTTGTTTGAATGTTATCTCCCATTTCTTTTCTAATGTTATTTTCCTGATGTTTTAATGTTATTTACCACTTCTTTTCTAATGTTATTTATCTGATGTTTGACTGTTATTTCCCGCTTCTGTTCTAATGTAATTTTCCTGATGTTTGAATGTTATTTCCCGCTTCTTTTCTAATGTTAATTGCATGATGTTTGAATATTATTTCCTGCTTCTCTTCTAATGCTATTTTCCTGATGTTTGAATGTAATTTCCCGCCACTTTACTAACGTTATTTTCCTGATGTTTGAATGTTATTTCCCACTTCTGTTCTAATGATATTTTTCTGACGTTTCAATGTTATTTCCAACTTCCTTTCTACTGTTATTTTCATTATGTTTGAATGTTATATCCTGTTTCGTTTCTAATGTTATTTTACTGATGTTTGAATGTTACTTCCCACTTCTTTTCTAATGCTATTTTCCTGATGTTTAAATGTTATTTCCCGCTTCTTTTCTAATATTATTTTCCTGATGTTTAAATGTTAATTCCCGCTTCTTTTCTAATGTTATTTTCCTTGTTTGAATGTTATTTCCCGCCACTTTACTAACGTTATTTCCCTGATGTTTGATTGTTATTTCCCTTTTTTTTCTAATATGATTATCCTGATGTTTGAATGTTACTTCCCACTTCTTTTCTAATGTTATTTTCCTGATGTTTAAATGTTATTTCCCACTTGTTTTCTAATGTTAATTTTCCTTATGTTTTAATATTATTTCCTGCTTCTTTTCAAATGTTATTTTCCTGATGTTTGAATGCTATTACCCGCTTTCTTTCTAATATTATTTTCCTGATGTTTGAATGTTATTTCCCTCTTCCTTTCTAATGTTATTTTACTGATGTTTGAATGTTATTTCCCGCTTCTGTTCTAATGCTATTTTCCTGATGTTTGAATGTTATTTCCCGCTTCTTTTCTAACGTTCATTTCGTGATGTTTAAATGTTATTTCCCACTTCTTTTCTAATGTCATTTTCCTGATGTTTGAATGATATTTCCCGCTTCTTTTCTAAAGTTAATTTCATGATGTTTGAATAGTATTTCCTGCTTCTCTTCTAATGCTATTTACTTGATGTTTGAATGTTATTTCCCATTTATTTTCTAATGCTATTTTTCTGATGTTTCAACGTTATTTCCAACTTCCTTTCTATTGTTATTTTCATTATGTTTGAATGTTATTTCCCGCTTCTTTTCTAATGTTATATTCCTTATATTTGAATGTTATTTCACGCTTCTTTTCTATTGTTATTTTCCTGATGTTTGATTATTTCCCGCTCCTTTTCTAATATTAATTTCCTGATGTTTGTATGTTATTTCCCGCCAATTTACTAACGTTATTTGCCTGATGTTTGAATGTTATTTCCCTTTTTTTTCTAATATGATTTTCCTGATGTTTGAATGTTATTTCCCGCTTCTTTCTAATGTTATTTTCCTGATGTTTGAATATTATTTCCCGCTTCTTTGCTAACATTATTTTCCTGATGTTTGAATGTTACTTCCCACTTCTTTTCTAATGTAATTTTCGTGATGTTTAAATGTTATTTCCTGCTTCTTTTGTAATGTAATTTTACTGATGTTTAAATGTTATTTCTCTCTTATTTTCTAATGTTATTTTCATGATGTTTGAATGTTATTACGCGCTTCCTTTCTAATGTTATTTCCTCTTGTTTTAATGTTATTTTCCGCTTCTTTTCTAATGTTTTTTTCATGATGTTTGAATGTTGTTTCCTGCTTCTTTTCTAATGTAATTTTCCTGATGTTTGAATGTTACCTCCCATTTCTTTTCTAAAGTTATTTTCCTGATGTTTTAATGTTATTTACCACTTCTTTTCTAATGTTATTTATCTGATGTTTGAATGTTATTTCCCGCTTCTGTTCTAATGTAATTTTCCTGATGTTTGAATGTTATTTCCCGCTTCTTTTCTAATGTTAATTGCATGATGTTTGAATATTATTTCCTGCTTCTCTTCTAATGCTATTCTCCTGGTTTGAATGTTATTTCCCATTTCTTTTCTAATGCTATTTTTCTGACGTTTCAATGTTATATCCAACTTCCTTCCTACTGTTATTTTCATTATGTTTGAATGTTATATCCTGCTTAGTTTCTAATGTTATTTTACTGATGTTTGAATGTTACTTCCCACTTCTTTTCTAATGCTATTTCCATGATGTTTAAATGTTATTTCCCGCTTCTTTTCTAATGTTATTTTCCTGATGTTTAAATGTTAATACCCGCCTCTTTTCTAATGTTAATTTCCTGATGTTTAAATGGTATTTTCCACTTCTTTTCTAATGTTATTTTCCTGATGTTTGAATGTTATTTCCCGCTTATGTTCTAATGTTATTTTCCATATATTTGAATGTTATTTCCCGCTTCTTTTCTAATGTTATTTTCCTGATGTTTGAATATAATTTCCCGCCTCTTTTCTAATGTTATTTTTTTGATGTTTGATTATTTCCCAATTCTTTTGTAATATTATTTTGCTGATGTTTGTATGTTATTTCCCACTTATTTGATGATGTTATTTTCCTTATGTTTGAATGTTATTTCCCGCCACTTTACTAACGATATTTCCCTGATGTTTGAATGTTATTTCCCTTTTTTTTCTAATATGATTTTCCTGATTTTGTATGTTACTTCCCACTTCTTTTCTAATGTAATTTTCCTGATGTTTAAATGTTATTTCCTGCTTCTTTTGTAATGTAATTTTACTGATGTTTAAATGTTATTTCTCTCTTATTTTCTAATGTTATTTTCATGATGTTTGAATGTTATTACGCGCTTCCTTTCTAATGTTATTTCCTCTTGTTTTAATGTTATTTCCCGCTTCTTTTCTAATGTTTTTTTCATGATGTTTGAATGTTGTTTCCTGCTTCTTTTCTAATGTAATTTTCCTGATGTTTGAATGTTATCTCCCATTTCTTTTCTAAAGTTATTTTCCTGATGTTTTAATGTTATTTACCACTTCTTTTCTAATGTTATTTATCTGATGTTTGAATGTTATTTCCCGCTTCTGTTCTAATGTAATTTTCCTGATGTTTGAATGTTATTTCCCGCTTCTTTTCTAATGTTAATTGCATGATGTTTGAATATTATTTCCTGCTTCTCTTCTAATGCTATTTTCCTGGTTTGAATGTTATTTCCCATTTCTTTTCTAATGCTATTTTTCTGACGTTTCAATGTTATTTTCAACTTCCTTTCTACTGTTATTTTCATTATGTTTGAATGTTATATCCTGCTTAGTTTCTAATGTTATTTTACTGATGTTTGAATGTTACTTCCCACTTCTTTTCTAATGCTATTTCCCTGATGTTTAAATGTTTTTTCCCGCTTCTTTTCTAATGTTAATTTCCTGATGTTTAAATGTTAATACCCGCCTCTTTTCTAATGTTAATTTCCTGATGTTTAAATGGTATTTTCCACTTCTTTTCTAATTTTATTTTCCTGATGTTTGAATGTTATTTCCCACTTATGTTCTAATGTTATTTTCCATATATTTGAATGTTATTTCCCGCTTCTTTTCTAATGTTATTTTCCTGTTGTTTGAATATAATTTCCCGCCTCTTTTCTAATGTTATTTTTTTGATGTTTGATTATTTCCCGCTTCTTTTGTAATATTATTTTGCTGATGTTTGTATGTTATTTCCCACTTATTTGATAATGTTATTTTCCTTATGTTTGAATGTTATTTCCCGCCACTTTACTAACGTTATTTCCCTGATGTTTGAATGTTATTTCCCTTTTTTTTTCTAATGTGATTTTCCTGATGTTTGTATGTTACTTCCCACTTCTTTTCTAATTAAATTTTCCTGATGTTTAAATGTTATTTCCTGCTTCTTTTGTAATGTAATTTTACTGATGTTTGAATGTTATTTCTCTCTTATTTTCTAATGTTATTTTCATGATGTTTGAATGTTATTACGCGCTTCATTTCTAATGTTATTTCCTCATGTTTTAATGTTATTTCCCGCTTTTTTTCTAATGTAATTTTCCTGATGTTTGAATGTTATTTCCCACTTATTTTCTAATGCTATTTTTCTGACGTTTCAATGTTATTTCCAACTTCCTTTCTACTGTTATTTTGATTATGTTTGCATGTTATATCCTGCTTCGTTTCTAATGTTATTAAACTGATGTTTGAATGTTACATCCCGCTTCTTTTCTAATGTAATTTTCCTGATGTTTGAATGTTATTTCCCGCTACTTTCTAATGTTATTTTCCTGATGTTTGAATGTTATTTCCCGCTTCTATGCTAACGTTATTTTCCTGATGTTTGAATGTTACTTCCCACTTCCTTTCCAGTGTAATTTTCCTGATGTTTAAATGTTATTTCCTGCTTCTTTTGTAATGTGATTTTACTGATGTTTAAATGTTATTTCTCTCTTATTTTCTAATGTTATTTTCATGATGTTTGAATGTTATTACGCGCTTCATTTCTAATGTTATTTCCTCTTGTTTTAATGTTATTTCCCGCTTCTTTTCTAATGTTTTTTTTTCATGATGTTTGAATGTTGTTTCCTGCTTCTTTTCTAATGTAATTTTCCTGATGTTTGAATGTTATCTCCCATTTCCTTTCTAAAGTTATTTTCCTGATGTTTTAATGTTATTTACCACTTCTTTTCTAATGTTATTTATCTGATGTTTGAATGTTATTTCCCCTTCTGTTCTAATGTAATTTTCCTGATGTTTGAATGTTATTTCCCGCTTCTTTTCTAATGTTAATTGCATGATGTTTGAATATTATTTACTGCTTCTCTTCTAATGCAATTTATTTGATGTTTGAATGTTATTTCCCAGTTCTTTTCTAATTCAATTTTTCTGATGTTTCAATGTTATTTCCAACTTCCTTTCTATTGTTATTTTCATTATGTTTGAAAGTTATTTCCCGCTTCTTTTCTAATGTTAATTTTATGATGTTTGAATGTTATTTACCGCTTATTTTCTAATGTTATTATCCTGATGTTTGAATATTTCCCACGTCTTTTCTAATGTTATTTTTCTGATGTTTGTATCTTATTTCCCACTTCTTTTCTAATGTTATTTTCCTGTTGTTTAAATGTTATTTCCCACTTCTTTTCTAATGTTAATTTCCTAATGTTTAAATGTTATTTCCTGCTTCTCTTCTAATGCTATTTTCCTGATGTTTGAATGTAATTTCCCGCCACTTTACTAACGTTATTTTCCTGATGTTTGAATGTTATTTCCCACTTCTGTTCTAATGATATTTTTCTGACGTTTCAATGTTATTTCCAACTTCCTTTCTACTGTTATTTTCATTATGTTTGAATGTTATATTCTGCTTCTTTTCTAAAGTTATATTACTGATGTTTGATGTTACTTCCCACTTCTTTTCTAATGCTATTTTCCTGATGTTTAAATGTTATTTCCCGCTTCTTTTCTAATATTATTTTCCAAATGTTTAAATGTTAATTCCCGCTTCTTTTCTAATGCTTTTTTCATTATGTTTGTATGTTATTTCCTGCTTCTTTTCTAATGTAATTTTCCTGATGTTTAAATGTTATTTCCCACTTGTTTTCTAATGTTAATTTTCCTTATGTTTTAATATTATTTCCTACTTCTTTTCAAATGTTATTTTCCTGATGTTTGAATGCTATTACCCGCTTTCTTTCTAATAATATTTTCCTGATGTTTGAAGATTATTTCCCACTTCTTTTCTAATGTTAATTTCCTGATGTTTAAATGTTATTTCCCACTTCTATTCTAATGTTAATTTCCTGATGTTTAAATGTTATTTCCCGCTTCTTTTCTAATGTTAATTTCATAATGTTTAAATGTTATTTCCCGCTTCTTTTCTAATGTTATTTTCCTGATGTTTGAATGTAATTTCCCGCCTCTTTTCTAATGTTATTTTCCTGATGTTTGATTATTTCCCGCTTCATTTCTAATATTATTTTTCCTGATGTTTGTATGTTATTTCCCGCCACTTTACTAACGTTATTTGCCCGATGTTTGAATGTTATATCCCACTTCTTTTCTAATGTTATTTTCCTGACGTTTGAATGTTATTTCTCGCCTTTTTCCAATGTTATTATACTGATGTTTGATTATTTCCCGCTTCTTTTCTAATGTTAATTTCATAATGTTTTAATGTTAATTCCCACTTCTTTTCTAATGTTATTTATCTGATGTTTGAATGTTATTTCCCGCTTCTGTTCTAATGTAATTTTCCTGATGTTTGAATGTTATTTCCCGCTTCTTTTCTAATGTTATTTTCCTTATGTTTGAATGTTATTTCCCGCTTCTTTTCTAATGTTATTTTCCTGACGTTTGAATGTAATTTCCCGCCTCTTTTCTAATGTTATTTTCCTGATGTTTGATTATTTCCTGCTTCTTTTCTAATATTATTTTTCCTGATGTTTGTATGTTATTTCCCGCCACTTTACTAACGTTATTTGCCTGATGTTTGAATGTTATTTCCCTTTTTTTTCCTAATATGATTTTCCTGATGTTTGATTGTTATTTCCAGCTTCTTTTCTAATGTAATTTTCATGATGTTTGAATGTTATTTCCCTCTTCTTTCTAATGTTATTTTCCTGATGTTTGAATGTTATTTTCCGCTTCTTTGCTAACGTTATTTTCCTGATGTTTGTATGTTACTTCCCATTCCTTTCTAATCTAATTTTCCTGATGTTTAAATGTAATTTCCTGCTTCTTTTGTAATGATATTTTACTGATGTTTAAATGTTATTTCTCTCTTATTTTCTAATGTTATTTTCATGATGTTTGAGTGTTATTACGCGCTTCCTTTCTAATGTTATTTCCTCTTGTTTTAAAGTTATTTCCTGCTTCTTTTCTAATGTTTTTTCATGATGTTTGAATGTTGTTTGCTGCTTCTTTTCTAATGTAATTTTCCTGATGTTTGAATGTTATCTCCCATTTCTTTTCTAAAGTTATTTTCCTGATGTTTTAATGTTATTTACCACTTCTTTTCTAATGTTATTTATCTGATGTTTGAATGTTATTTCCCGCTTCTGTTCTAATGTAATTTTCCTGATGTTTGAATGTTATTTCCCGCTTCTTTTCTAATATTATTTTCCAAATGTTTAAATGTTAATTCCCACGTCCTTTCTAATGTTATTTTTCTGATGTTTGTATCTTATTTCCTGCTTCTTTTCTAATGTAATTTTCCTGTTGTTTAAATGTTATTTCCAAATTCTTTTCTAATGTCAATTTCCTAATGTTTAAATGTTATTTCCCACTTCTTTTCTAATGTTATTTTCCTGTTGTTTGAATGTTATTTTCCCTTTTCTTTTCTAATGTGATTTTCCTGATGTTTGAATGTTAATTCCCACTTCTTTTCTAATGTTATTTTCCTGTTGTTTGAATGTTATTTTCCCTTTTCTTTTCTAATGTGAGTTTCCTGATGTTTGAATGTTATTTCCCACTTCTTTTCTAATGTTATTTTCCTGTTGTTTGAATGTTATTTTCCCTTTTCTTTTCTAATGTGATTTTCCTGATGTTTGAATGTTATTTCCCGCTTCTTTTCTAATGTAAATTTCCTTATGTTTTACTATTATTTCCTGTATCTTTTCTAATGTAATTTTCCTGATGTTTGAATGCTATTACCCGCTTCCTTTATAATGTTATTTTCCTGATGTTTGAATGTTATTTCCCGCTTCCTTTCTAATGTTGTTTTACTGACGTTTGAATGTTATTTCCCATTTCCTTTCTAAAGTTATCTTCTGAAGTATGAATGATATTTCCCGTTTCTTTTCTAATGTTATTTTCTTGTTTTGTATGTAATTACGCACTTCTTTTCTAATGTTATTTCACGCTTCGTTTCTAATGTTATTTTCCTGATGTTTGAATGTTATATTCTGCTTCTTTTCTAAAGTTATTTTACTGATGTTTGATGTTACTTCCCACTTCTTTTCTAATGCTATTTTCCTGATGTTTAAATGTTATTTCCCGCTTCTTTTCTAATATTATTTTCCAAATGTTTAAATGTTAATTCCCGCTTCTTTTCTAATGCTTTTTTCATGATGTTTGTATGTTATTTCCTGCTTCTTTTCTAATGTAATTTTCCTGATGTTTGAATGTTATCTCCCATTTCTTTTCTAAAGTTATTTTCCTGATGTTTTAATGTTATTTACCACTTCTTTTCTAATGTTATTTATCTGATGTTTGACTGTTATTTCCCGCTTCTGTTCTAATGTAATTTTCCTGATGTTTGAATGTTATTTCCCGCTTCTTTTCTAATGTTAATTGCATGATGTTTGAATATTATTTCCTGCTTCTCTTCTAATGCTATTTTCCTGATGTTTGAATGTAATTTCCCGCCACTTTACTAACGTTATTTTCCTGATGTTTGAATGTTATTTCCCACTTCTGTTCTAATGATATTTTTCTGACGTTTCAATGTTATTTCCAACTTCCTTTCTACTGTTATTTTCATTATGTTTGAATGTTATATCCTGTTTCGTTTCTAATGTTATTTTACTGATGTTTGAATGTTACTTCCCACTTCTTTTCTAATGCTATTTTCCTGATGTTTAAATGTTATTTCCCGCTTCTTTTCTAATATTATTTTCCTGATGTTTAAATGTTAATTCCCGCTTCTTTTCTAATGTTATTTTCCTTGTTTGAATGTTATTTCCCGCCACTTTACTAACGTTATTTCCCTGATGTTTGATTGTTATTTCCCTTTTTTTTCTAATATGATTTTCCTGATGTTTGAATGTTACTTCCCACTTCTTTTCTAATGTTATTTTCCTGATGTTTAAATGTTATTTCCCACTTGTTTTCTAATGTTAATTTTCCTTATGTTTTAATATTATTTCCTGCATCTTTTCAAATGTTATTTTCCTGATGTTTGAATGCTATTACCCGCTTTCTTTCTAATATTATTTTCCTGATGTTTGAATGTTATTTCCCTCTTCCTTTCTAATGTTATTTTACTGATGTTTGAATGTTATTTCCCGCTTCTGTTCTAATGCTATTTTCCTGATGTTTGAATGTTATTTCCCGCTTCTTTTCTAACGTTCATTTCGTGATGTTTAAATGTTATTTCCCACTTCTTTTCTAATGTCATTTTCCTGATGTTTGAATGTTATTTCCCGCTTCTTTTCTAAAGTTAATTTCATGATGTTTGAATAGTATTTCCTGCTTCTCTTCTAATGCTATTTACTTGATGTTTGAATGTTATTTCCCATTTATTTTCTAATGCTATTTTTCTGATGTTTCAATGTTATTTTCAACTTCCTTTCTATTGTTATTTTCATTATGTTTGAATGTTATTTCCCGCTTCTTTTCTAATGTTATATTCCATATATTTGAATATTATTTCACGCTTCTTTTCTATTGTTATTTTCCTGATGTTTGATTATTTCCCGCTCCTTTTCTAATATTAATTTCCTGATGTTTGTATGTTATTTCCCGCCAATTTACTAACGTTATTTGCCTGATGTTTGAATGTTATTTCCCTTTTTTTTCTAATATGATTTTCCTGATGTTTTAATGTTATTTCCCGCTTCTTTTCTAATGTAAATTTCCTGATGTTTGAATGTTATTTCCCGCTTCTTTCTAATGTTATTTTCCTGATGTTTGAATATTATTTCCCGCTTCTTTGCTAACATTATTTTCCTGATGTTTGAATGTTACTTCCCACTTCTTTTCTAATGTAATTTTCCTGATGTTTAAATGTTATTTCCTGCTTCTTTTGTAATGTAATTTTACTGATGTTTAAATGTTATTTCTCTCTTATTTTCTAATGTTATTTTCATGATGTTTGAATGTTATTACGCACTTCCTTTCTAATGTTATTTCCTCTTGTTTTAATGTTATTTTCCGCTTCTTTTCTAATGTTTTTTTCATGATGTTTGAATGTTGTTTCCTGCTTCTTTTCTAATGTAATTTTCCTGATGTTTGAATGTTATCTCCCATTTCTTTTCTAAAGTTATTTTCCTGATGTTTTAATGTTATTTACCACTTCTTTTCTAATGTTATTTATCTGATGTTTGAATGTTATTTCCCGCTTCTGTTCTAATGTAATTTTCCTGATGTTTGAATGTTATTTCCCGCTTCTTTTCTAATGTTATTTTCCTTGTTTGAATGTTATTTCCCGCCACTTTACTAACGTTATTTCCCTGATGTTTGATTGTTATTTCCCTTTTTTTTCTAATATGATTTTCCTGATGTTTGAATGTTACTTCCCACTTCTTTTCTAATGTTATTTTCCTGATGTTTAAATGTTATTTCCCACTTGTTTTCTAATGTTAATTTTCCTTATGTTTTAATATTATTTCCTGCTTCTTTTCAAATGTTATTTTCCTGATGTTTGAATGCTATTACCCGCTTTCTTTCTAATATAATTTTCCTGATGTTTGAATGTTATTTCCCTCTTCCTTTCTAATGTTATTTTACTGATGTTTGAATGTTATTTCCCGCTTCTGTTCTAATGCTATTTTCCTGATGTTTGAATGTTATTTCCCGCTTCTTTTCTAACGTTCATTTCGTGATGTTTAAATGTTATTTCCCACTTCTTTTCTAATGTCATTTTCCTGATGTTTGAATGTTATTTCCCGCTTCTTTTCTAAAGTTAATTTCATGATGTTTGAATAGTATTTCCTGCTTCTCTTCTAATGCTATTTACTTGATGTTTGAATGTTATTTCCCATTTATTTTCTAATGCTATTTTTCTGATGTTTCAACGTTATTTCCAACTTCCTTTCTATTGTTATTTTCATTATGTTTGAATGTTATTTCCCGCTTCTTTTCTAATGTTATATTCCTTATATTTGAATGTTATTTCACGCTTCTTTTCTATTGTTATTTTCCTGATGTTTGATTATTTCCCGCTCCTTTTCTAATATTAATTTCCTGATGTTTGTATGTTATTTCCCGCCAATTTACTAACGTTATTTGCCTGATGTTTGAATGTTATTTCCCTTTTTTTTCTAATATGATTTTCCTGATGTTTGAATGTTATTTCCCGCTTCTTTCTAATGTTATTTTCCTGATGTTTGAATATTATTTCCCGCTTCTTTGCTAACATTATTTTCCTGATGTTTGAATGTTACTTCCCACTTCTTTTCTAATGTAATTTTCCTGATGTTTAAATGTTATTTCCTGCTTCTTTTGTAATGTAATTTTACTGATGTTTAAATGTTATTTCTCTCTTATTTTCTAATGTTATTTTCATGATGTTTGAATGTTATTACGCACTTCCTTTCTAATGTTATTTCCTCTTGTTTTAATGTTATTTTCCGCTTCTTTTCTAATGTTTTTTTCATGATGTTTGAATGTTGTTTCCTGCTTCTTTTCTAATGTAATTTTCCTGATGTTTGAATGTTATCTCCCATTTCTTTTCTAAAGTTATTTTCCTGATGTTTTAATGTTATTTACCACTTCTTTTCTAATGTTATTTATCTGATGTTTGAATGTTATTTCCCGCTTCTGTTCTAATGTAATTTTCCTGATGTTTGAATGTTATTTCCCGCTTCTTTTCTAATGTTAATTGAATGATGTTTGAATATTATTTCCTGCTTCTCTTCTAATGCTATTCTCCTGGTTTGAATGTTATTTCCCATTTCTTTTCTAATGCTATTTTTCTGACGTTTCAATGTTATATCCAACTTCCTTCCTACTGTTATTTTCATTATGTTTGAATGTTATATCCTGCTTAGTTTCTAATGTTATTTTACTGATGTTTGAATGTTACTTCCCACTTCTTATCTAATGCTATTTCCCTGATGTTTAAATGTTATTTCCCGCTTCTTTTCTAATGTTATTTTCCTGATGTTTAAATGTTAATACCCGCCTCTTTTCTAATGTTAATTTCCTGATGTTTAAATGGTATTTTCCACTTCTTTTCTAATGTTATTTTCCTGTTGTTTGAATGTTATTTCCCGCTTATGTTCTAATGTTATTTTCCATATATTTGAATGTTATTTCCCGCTTCTTTTCTAATGTTATTTTCCTGATGTTTGAATATAATTTCCAGCCTCTTTTCTAATGTTATTTTTTTGATGTTTGATTATTTCCCAATTCTTTTGTAATATTATTTTGCTGATGTTTGTATGTTATTTCCCACTTATTTGATGATGTTATTTTCCTTATGTTTGAATGTTATTTCCCGCCACTTTACTAACGTTATTTCCCTGATGTTTGAATGTTATTTCTCTTTTTTTTCTAATATGATTTTCCTGATTTTGTATGTTACTTCCCACTTCTTTTCTAATGTAATTTTCCTGATGTTTAAATGTTATTTCCTGCTTCTTTTGTAATGTAATTTTACTGATGTTTAAATGTTATTTCTCTCTTATTTGCTAATGTTATTTTCATGATGTTTGAATGTTATTACGCGCTTCCTTTCTAATGTTATTTCCTCTTGTTTTAATGTTATTTCCCGCTTCTTTTCTAATGTTTTTTTCATGATGTTTGAATGTTGTTTCCTGCTTCTTTTCTAATGTAATTTTCCTGATGTTTGAATGTTATCTCCCATTTCTTTTCTAAAGTTATTTTCCTGATGTTTTAATGTTATTTACCACTTCTTTTCTAATGTTATTTATCTGATGTTTGAATGTTATTTCCCGCTTCTGTTCTAATGTAATTTTCCTGATGTTTGAATGTTATTTCCCGCTTCTTTTCTAATGTTAATTGCATGATGTTTGAATATTATTTCCTGCTTCTCTTCTAATGCTATTTTCCTGGTTTGAATGTTATTTCCCATTTCTTTTCTAATGCTATTTTTCTGACGTTTCAATGTTATTTTCAACTTCCTTTCTACTGTTATTTTCATTATGTTTGAATGTTATATCCCGCTTCTTTCTAATGTTATTTTCCTGATGTTTGAATATTATTTCCCGCTTCTTTGCTAACATTATTTTCCTGATGTTTGAATGTTACTTCCCACTTCTTTTCTAATGCTATTTTCCTGATGTTTAAATGTTATTTCCCGCTTCTTTTCTAATATTATTTTCCTGATGTTTAAATGTTAATTCCCGCTTCTTTTCTAATGTTATTTTCCTTGTTTGAATGTTATTTCCCGCCACTTTACTAACGTTATTTCCCTGATGTTTGATTGTTATTTCCCTTTTTTTTCTAATATGATTTTCCTGATGTTTGAATGTTACTTCCCACTTCTTTTCTAATGTTATTTTCCTGATGTTTAAATGTTATTTCCCACTTGTTTTCTAATGTTAATTTTCCTTATGTTTTAATATTATTTCCTGCATCTTTTCAAATGTTATTTTCCTGATGTTTGAATGCTATTACCCGCTTTCTTTCTAATATTATTTTCCTGATGTTTGAATGTTATTTCCCTCTTCCTTTCTAATGTTATTTTACTGATGTTTGAATGTTATTTCCCGCTTCTGTTCTAATGCTATTTTCCTGATGTTTGAATGTTATTTCCCGCTTCTTTTCTAACGTTCATTTCGTGATGTTTAAATGTTATTTCCCACTTCTTTTCTAATGTCATTTTCCTGATGTTTGAATGTTATTTCCCGCTTCTTTTCTAAAGTTAATTTCATGATGTTTGAATAGTATTTCCTGCTTCTCTTCTAATGCTATTTACTTGATGTTTGAATGTTATTTCCCATTTATTTTCTAATGCTATTTTTCTGATGTTTCAATGTTATTTTCAACTTCTTTTCTATTGTTATTTTCATTATGTTTGAATGTTATTTCCCGCTTCTTTTCTAATGTTATATTCCATATATTTGAATATTATTTCACGCTTCTTTTCTATTGTTATTTTCCTGATGTTTGATTATTTCCCGCTCCTTTTCTAATATTAATTTCCTGATGTTTGTATGTTATTTCCCGCCAATTTACTAACGTTATTTGCCTGATGTTTGAATGTTATTTCCCTTTTTTTTCTAATATGATTTTCCTGATGTTTTAATGTTATTTCCCGCTTCTTTTCTAATGTAAATTTCCTGATGTTTGAATGTTATTTCCCGCTT
The DNA here is from genome assembly GCF_036971445.1 of Narcine bancroftii. Taxonomy (NCBI): domain Eukaryota; kingdom Metazoa; phylum Chordata; class Chondrichthyes; order Torpediniformes; family Narcinidae; genus Narcine; species Narcine bancroftii. The sequence continues at coordinate 5,855,641 of NW_027211808.1, forward strand.
CTTTCTAATGTTATTTTCCTGATGTTTGAATATTATTTCCCGCTTCTTTGCTAACATTATTTTCCTGATGTTTGAATGTTACTTCCCACTTCTTTTCTAATGTAATTTTCCTGATGTTTAAATGTTATTTCCTGCTTCTTTTGTAATGTAATTTTACTGATGTTTAAATGTTATTTCTCTCTTATTTTCTAATGTTATTTTCATGATGTTTGAATGTTATTACGCACTTCCTTTCTAATGTTATTTCCTCTTGTTTTAATGTTATTTTCCGCTTCTTTTCTAATGTTTTTTTCATGATGTTTGAATGTTGTTTCCTGCTTCTTTTCTAATGTAATTTTCCTGATGTTTGAATGTTATCTCCCATTTCTTTTCTAAAGTTATTTTCCTGATGTTTTAATGTTATTTACCACTTCTTTTCTAATGTTATTTATCTGATGTTTGAATGTTATTTCCCGCTTCTGTTCTAATGTAATTTTCCTGATGTTTGAATGTTATTTCCCGCTTCTTTTCTAATGTTATTTTCCTTGTTTGAATGTTATTTCCCGCCACTTTACTAACGTTATTTCCCTGATGTTTGATTGTTATTTCCCTTTTTTTTCTAATATGATTTTCCTGATGTTTGAATGTTACTTCCCACTTCTTTTCTAATGTTATTTTCCTGATGTTTAAATGTTATTTCCCACTTGTTTTCTAATGTTAATTTTCCTTATGTTTTAATATTATTTCCTGCTTCTTTTCAAATGTTATTTTCCTGATGTTTGAATGCTATTACCCGCTTTCTTTCTAATATAATTTTCCTGATGTTTGAATGTTATTTCCCTCTTCCTTTCTAATGTTATTTTACTGATGTTTGAATGTTATTTCCCGCTTCTGTTCTAATGCTATTTTCCTGATGTTTGAATGTTATTTCCCGCTTCTTTTCTAACGTTCATTTCGTGATGTTTAAATGTTATTTCCCACTTTTTTTCTAATGTCATTTTCCTGATGTTTGAATGTTATTTCCCGCTTCTTTTCTAAAGTTAATTTCATGATGTTTGAATAGTATTTCCTGCTTCTCTTCTAATGCTATTTACTTGATGTTTGAATGTTATTTCCCATTTATTTTCTAATGCTATTTTTCTGATGTTTCAACGTTATTTCCAACTTCCTTTCTATTGTTATTTTCATTATGTTTGAATGTTATTTCCCGCTTCTTTTCTAATGTTATATTCCTTATATTTGAATGTTATTTCACGCTTCTTTTCTATTGTTATTTTCCTGATGTTTGATTATTTCCCGCTCCTTTTCTAATATTAATTTCCTGATGTTTGTATGTTATTTCCCGCCAATTTACTAACGTTATTTGCCTGATGTTTGAATGTTATTTCCCTTTTTTTTCTAATATGATTTTCCTGATGTTTGAATGTTATTTCCCGCTTCTTTCTAATGTTATTTTCCTGATGTTTGAATATTATTTCCCGCTTCTTTGCTAACATTATTTTCCTGATGTTTGAATGTTACTTCCCACTTCTTTTCTAATGTAATTTTCCTGATGTTTAAATGTTATTTCCTGCTTCTTTTGTAATGTAATTTTACTGATGTTTAAATGTTATTTCTCTCTTATTTTCTAATGTTATTTTCATGATGTTTGAATGTTATTACGCACTTCCTTTCTAATGTTATTTCCTCTTGTTTTAATGTTATTTTCCGCTTCTTTTCTAATGTTTTTTTCATGATGTTTGAATGTTGTTTCCTGCTTCTTTTCTAATGTAATTTTCCTGATGTTTGAATGTTATCTCCCATTTCTTTTCTAAAGTTATTTTCCTGATGTTTTAATGTTATTTACCACTTCTTTTCTAATGTTATTTATCTGATGTTTGAATGTTATTTCCCGCTTCTGTTCTAATGTAATTTTCCTGATGTTTGAATGTTATTTCCCGCTTCTTTTCTAATGTTAATTGAATGATGTTTGAATATTATTTCCTGCTTCTCTTCTAATGCTATTCTCCTGGTTTGAATGTTATTTCCCATTTCTTTTCTAATGCTATTTTTCTGACGTTTCAATGTTATATCCAACTTCCTTCCTACTGTTATTTTCATTATGTTTGAATGTTATATCCTGCTTAGTTTCTAATGTTATTTTACTGATGTTTGAATGTTACTTCCCACTTCTTATCTAATGCTATTTCCCTGATGTTTAAATGTTATTTCCCGCTTCTTTTCTAATGTTATTTTCCTGATGTTTAAATGTTAATACCCGCCTCTTTTCTAATGTTAATTTCCTGATGTTTAAATGGTATTTTCCACTTCTTTTCTAATGTTATTTTCCTGTTGTTTGAATGTTATTTCCCGCTTATGTTCTAATGTTATTTTCCATATATTTGAATGTTATTTCCCGCTTCTTTTCTAATGTTATTTTCCTGATGTTTGAATATAATTTCCAGCCTCTTTTCTAATGTTATTTTTTTGATGTTTGATTATTTCCCAATTCTTTTGTAATATTATTTTGCTGATGTTTGTATGTTATTTCCCACTTATTTGATGATGTTATTTTCCTTATGTTTGAATGTTATTTCCCGCCACTTTACTAACGTTATTTCCCTGATGTTTGAATGTTATTTCTCTTTTTTTTCTAATATGATTTTCCTGATTTTGTATGTTACTTCCCACTTCTTTTCTAATGTAATTTTCCTGATGTTTAAATGTTATTTCCTGCTTCTTTTGTAATGTAATTTTACTGATGTTTAAATGTTATTTCTCTCTTATTTGCTAATGTTATTTTCATGATGTTTGAATGTTATTACGCGCTTCCTTTCTAATGTTATTTCCTCTTGTTTTAATGTTATTTCCCGCTTCTTTTCTAATGTTTTTTTCATGATGTTTGAATGTTGTTTCCTGCTTCTTTTCTAATGTAATTTTCCTGATGTTTGAATGTTATCTCCCATTTCTTTTCTAAAGTTATTTTCCTGATGTTTTAATGTTATTTACCACTTCTTTTCTAATGTTATTTATCTGATGTTTGAATGTTATTTCCCGCTTCTGTTCTAATGTAATTTTCCTGATGTTTGAATGTTATTTCCCGCTTCTTTTCTAATGTTAATTGCATGATGTTTGAATATTATTTCCTGCTTCTCTTCTAATGCTATTTTCCTGGTTTGAATGTTATTTCCCATTTCTTTTCTAATGCTATTTTTCTGACGTTTCAATGTTATTTTCAACTTCCTTTCTACTGTTATTTTCATTATGTTTGAATGTTATATCCCGCTTCTTTCTAATGTTATTTTCCTGATGTTTGAATATTATTTCCCGCTTCTTTGCTAACATTATTTTCCTGATGTTTGAATGTTACTTCCCACTTCTTTTCTAATGTAATTTTCCTGATGTTTAAATGTTATTTCCTGCTTCTTTTGTAATGTAATTTTACTGATGTTTAAATGTTATTTCTCTCTTATTTTCTAATGTTATTTTCATGATGTTTGAATGTTATTACGCGCTTCCTTTCTAATGTTATTTCCTCTTGTTTTAATGTTATTTTCCGCTTCTTTTCTAATGTTTTTTTCATGATGTTTGAATGTTGTTTCCTGCTTCTTTTCTAATGTAATTTTCCTGATGTTTGAATGTTATCTCCCATTTCTTTTCTAAAGTTATTTTCCTGATGTTTTAATGTTATTTACCACTTCTTTTCTAATGTTATTTATCTGATGTTTGAATGTTATTTCCCGCTTCTGTTCTAATGTAATTTTCCTGATGTTTGAATGTTATTTCCCGCTTCTTTTCTAATGTTAATTGCATGATGTTTGAATATTATTTCCTGCTTCTCTTCTAATGCTATTCTCCTGGTTTGAATGTTATTTCCCATTTCTTTTCTAATGCTATTTTTCTGACGTTTCAATGTTATATCCAACTTCCTTCCTACTGTTATTTTCATTATGTTTGAATGTTATATCCTGCTTAGTTTCTAATGTTATTTTACTGATGTTTGAATGTTACTTCCCACTTCTTTTCTAATGCTATTTCCCTGATGTTTAAATGTTATTTCCTGCTTCTTTTCTAATGTAATTTTCCTGATGTTTGAATGTTATCTCCCATTTCTTTTCTAAAGTTATTTTCCTGATGTTTTAATGTTATTTACCACTTCTTTTGTAATGTTATTTATCTGATGTTTGAATGTTATTTCCCGCTTCTGTTCTAATGTAATTTTCCTGATGTTTGAATGTTATTTCCCGCTTCTTTTCTAATGTTAATTGCATGATGTTTGAATATTATTTCCTGCTTCTCTTCTAATGCTATTCTCCTGGTTTGAATGTTATTTCCCATTTCTTTTCTAATGCTATTTTTCTGACGTTTCAATGTTATATCCAACTTCCTTCCTACTGTTATTTTCATTATGTTTGAATGTTATATCCTGCTTAGTTTCTAATGTTATTTTACTGATGTTTGAATGTTACTTCCCACTTCTTTTCTAATGCTATTTCCCTGATGTTTAAATGTTATTTCCCGCTTCTTTTCTAATGTTAATTTCCTGATGTTTAAATGGTATTTTCCACTTCTTTTCTAATGTTATTTTCCTGATGTTTGAATGTTATTTCCCGCTTATGTTCTAATGTTATTTTCCATATATTTGAATGTTATTTCCCGCTTCTTTTCTAATGTTATTTTCCTGATGTTTGAATATAATTTCCCACCTCTTTTCTAATGTTATTTTTTTGATGTTTGATTATTTCCCAATTCTTTTGTAATATTATTTTGCTGATGTTTGTATGTTATTTCCCACTTATTTGATAATGTTATTTTCCTTATGTTTGAATGTTATTTCCCGCCACTTTACTAACGTTATTTCCCTGATGTTTGAATGTTATTTCCCTTTTTTTTCTAATATGATTTTCCTGATTTTGTATGTTACTTCCCACTTCTTTTCTAATGTAATTTTCCTGATGTTTAAATGTTATTTCCTGCTTCTTTTGTAATGTAATTTTACTGATGTTTAAATGTTATTTCTCTCTTATTTTCTAATGTTATTTTCATGATGTTTGAATGTTATTACGCGCTTCCTTTCTAATGTTATTTCCTCTTGCTTTAATGTTATATCCCGCTTCTTTTCTAATGTTATTTTCATGATGTTTGAATGTTGTTTCCTGCTTCTTTTCTAATGTAATTTTCCTGATGTTTGAATGTTACTTCCCACTTCTTTTCTAATGCTATTTCCCTGATGTTTAAATGTTATTTCCTGCTTCTTTTCTAATGTAATTTTCCTGATGTTTGAATGTTATCTCCCATTTCTTTTCTAAAGTTATTTTCCTGATGTTTTAATGTTATTTACCACTTCTTTTCTAATGTTATTTATCTGATGTTTGAATGTTATTTCCCGCTTCTGTTCTAATGTAATTTTCCTGATGTTTGAATGTTATTTCCCGCTTCTTTTCTAATGTTAATTGCATGATGTTTGAATATTATTTCCTGCTTCTCTTCTAATGCTATTTTCCTGGTTTGAATGTTATTTCCCATTTCTTTTCTAATGCTATTTTTCTGACGTTTCAATGTTATTTTCAACTTCCTTTCTACTGTTATTTTCATTATGTTTGAATGTTATATCCTGCTTAGTTTCTAATGTTATTTTACTGATGTTTGAATGTTACTTCCCACTTCTTTTCTAATGCTATTTCCCTGATGTTTAAATGTTTTTTCCCGCTTCTTTTCTAATGTTAATTTCCTGATGTTTAAATGTTAATACCCGCCTCTTTTCTAATGTTAATTTCCTGATGTTTAAATGGTATTTTCCACTTCTTTTCTAATTTTATTTTCCTGATGTTTGAATGTTATTTCCCGCTTATGTTCTAATGTTATTTTCCATATATTTGAATGTTATTTCCCGCTTCTTTTCTAATGTTATTTTCCTGTTGTTTGAATATAATTTCCCGCCTCTTTTCTAATGTTATTTTTTTGATGTTTGATTATTTCCCGCTTCTTTTGTAATATTATTTTGCTGATGTTTGTATGTTATTTCCCACTTATTTGATAATGTTATTTTCCTTATGTTTGAATGTTATTTCCCGCCACTTTACTAACGTTATTTCCCTGATGTTTGAATGTTATTTCCCTTTTTTTTTCTAATGTGATTTTCCTGATGTTTGTATGTTACTTCCCACTTCTTTTCTAATGTAATTTTCCTGATGTTTAAATGTTATTTCCTGCTTCTTTTGTAATGTAATTTTACTGATGTTTGAATGTTATTTCTCTCTTTTTTTCTAATGTTATTTTCATGATGTTTGAATGTTATTACGCGCTTCATTTCTAATGTTATTTCCTCATGTTTTAATGTTATTTCCCGCTTTTTTTCTAATGTAATTTTCCTGATGTTTGAATGTTATTTCCCACTTATTTTCTAATGCTATTTTTCTGACGTTTCAATGTTATTTCCAACTTCCTTTCTACTGTTATTTTGATTATGTTTGCATGTTATATCCTGCTTCGTTTCTAATGTTATTTTACTGATGTTTGAATGTTACATCCCGCTTCTTTTCTAATGTAATTTTCCTGATGTTTGAATGTTATTTCCCACTACTTTCTAATGTTATTTTCCTGATGTTTGAATGTTATTTCCCGCTTCTATGCTAACGTTATTTTCCTGATGTTTGAATGTTACTTCCCACTTCCTTTCTAGTGTAATTTTCCTTATGTTTAAATGTTATTTCCTGCTTCTTTTGTAATGTGATTTTACTGATGTTTAAATGTTATTTCTCTCTTATTTTCTAATGTTATTTTCATGATGTTTGAATGTTATTACGCGCTTCCTTTCTAATGTTATTTCCTCTTGTTTGAATGTTATCTCCCATTTCTTTTCTAATGTTATTTTCCTGATGTTTTAATGTTATTTACCACTTCTTTTCTAATGTTATTTATCTGATGTTTGACTGTTATTTCCCGCTTCTGTTCTAATGTAATTTTCCTGATGTTTGAATGTTATTTCCCGCTTCTTTTCTAATGTTAATTGCATGATGTTTGAATATTATTTCCTGCTTCTCTTCTAATGCTATTTTCCTGATGTTTGAATGTAATTTCCCGCCACTTTACTAACGTTATTTTCCTGATGTTTGAATGTTATTTCCCACTTCTGTTCTAATGATATTTTTCTGACGTTTCAATGTTATTTCCAACTTCCTTTCTACTGTTATTTTCATTATGTTTGAATGTTATATCCTGTTTCGTTTCTAATGTTATTTTACTGATGTTTGAATGTTACTTCCCACTTCTTTTCTAATGCTATTTTCCTGATGTTTAAATGTTATTTCCCGCTTCTTTTCTAATATTATTTTCCTGATGTTTAAATGTTAATTCCCGCTTCTTTTCTAATGTTATTTTCCTTGTTTGAATGTTATTTCCCGCCACTTTACTAACGTTATTTCCCTGATGTTTGATTGTTATTTCCCTTTTTTTTCTAATATGATTATCCTGATGTTTGAATGTTACTTCCCACTTCTTTTCTAATGTTATTTTCCTGATGTTTAAATGTTATTTCCCACTTGTTTTCTAATGTTAATTTTCCTTATGTTTTAATATTATTTCCTGCTTCTTTTCAAATGTTATTTTCCTGATGTTTGAATGCTATTACCCGCTTTCTTTCTAATATTATTTTCCTGATGTTTGAATGTTATTTCCCTCTTCCTTTCTAATGTTATTTTACTGATGTTTGAATGTTATTTCCCGCTTCTGTTCTAATGCTATTTTCCTGATGTTTGAATGTTATTTCCCGCTTCTTTTCTAACGTTCATTTCGTGATGTTTAAATGTTATTTCCCACTTCTTTTCTAATGTCATTTTCCTGATGTTTGAATGATATTTCCCGCTTCTTTTCTAAAGTTAATTTCATGATGTTTGAATAGTATTTCCTGCTTCTCTTCTAATGCTATTTACTTGATGTTTGAATGTTATTTCCCATTTATTTTCTAATGCTATTTTTCTGATGTTTCAACGTTATTTCCAACTTCCTTTCTATTGTTATTTTCATTATGTTTGAATGTTATTTCCCGCTTCTTTTCTAATGTTATATTCCTTATATTTGAATGTTATTTCACGCTTCTTTTCTATTGTTATTTTCCTGATGTTTGATTATTTCCCGCTCCTTTTCTAATATTAATTTCCTGATGTTTGTATGTTATTTCCCGCCAATTTACTAACGTTATTTGCCTGATGTTTGAATGTTATTTCCCTTTTTTTTCTAATATGATTTTCCTGATGTTTGAATGTTATTTCCCGCTTCTTTCTAATGTTATTTTCCTGATGTTTGAATATTATTTCCCGCTTCTTTGCTAACATTATTTTCCTGATGTTTGAATGTTACTTCCCACTTCTTTTCTAATGTAATTTTCGTGATGTTTAAATGTTATTTCCTGCTTCTTTTGTAATGTAATTTTACTGATGTTTAAATGTTATTTCTCTCTTATTTTCTAATGTTATTTTCATGATGTTTGAATGTTATTACGCGCTTCCTTTCTAATGTTATTTCCTCTTGTTTTAATGTTATTTTCCGCTTCTTTTCTAATGTTTTTTTCATGATGTTTGAATGTTGTTTCCTGCTTCTTTTCTAATGTAATTTTCCTGATGTTTGAATGTTACCTCCCATTTCTTTTCTAAAGTTATTTTCCTGATGTTTTAATGTTATTTACCACTTCTTTTCTAATGTTATTTATCTGATGTTTGAATGTTATTTCCCGCTTCTGTTCTAATGTAATTTTCCTGATGTTTGAATGTTATTTCCCGCTTCTTTTCTAATGTTAATTGCATGATGTTTGAATATTATTTCCTGCTTCTCTTCTAATGCTATTCTCCTGGTTTGAATGTTATTTCCCATTTCTTTTCTAATGCTATTTTTCTGACGTTTCAATGTTATATCCAACTTCCTTCCTACTGTTATTTTCATTATGTTTGAATGTTATATCCTGCTTAGTTTCTAATGTTATTTTACTGATGTTTGAATGTTACTTCCCACTTCTTTTCTAATGCTATTTCCATGATGTTTAAATGTTATTTCCCGCTTCTTTTCTAATGTTATTTTCCTGATGTTTAAATGTTAATACCCGCCTCTTTTCTAATGTTAATTTCCTGATGTTTAAATGGTATTTTCCACTTCTTTTCTAATGTTATTTTCCTGATGTTTGAATGTTATTTCCCGCTTATGTTCTAATGTTATTTTCCATATATTTGAATGTTATTTCCCGCTTCTTTTCTAATGTTATTTTCCTGATGTTTGAATATAATTTCCCGCCTCTTTTCTAATGTTATTTTTTTGATGTTTGATTATTTCCCAATTCTTTTGTAATATTATTTTGCTGATGTTTGTATGTTATTTCCCACTTATTTGATGATGTTATTTTCCTTATGTTTGAATGTTATTTCCCGCCACTTTACTAACGATATTTCCCTGATGTTTGAATGTTATTTCCCTTTTTTTTCTAATATGATTTTCCTGATTTTGTATGTTACTTCCCACTTCTTTTCTAATGTAATTTTCCTGATGTTTAAATGTTATTTCCTGCTTCTTTTGTAATGTAATTTTACTGATGTTTAAATGTTATTTCTCTCTTATTTTCTAATGTTATTTTCATGATGTTTGAATGTTATTACGCGCTTCCTTTCTAATGTTATTTCCTCTTGTTTTAATGTTATTTCCCGCTTCTTTTCTAATGTTTTTTTCATGATGTTTGAATGTTGTTTCCTGCTTCTTTTCTAATGTAATTTTCCTGATGTTTGAATGTTATCTCCCATTTCTTTTCTAAAGTTATTTTCCTGATGTTTTAATGTTATTTACCACTTCTTTTCTAATGTTATTTATCTGATGTTTGAATGTTATTTCCCGCTTCTGTTCTAATGTAATTTTCCTGATGTTTGAATGTTATTTCCCGCTTCTTTTCTAATGTTAATTGCATGAAGTTTGAATATTATTTCCTGCTTCTCTTCTAATGCTATTTTCCTGGTTTGAATGTTATTTCCCATTTCTTTTCTAATGCTATTTTTCTGACGTTTCAATGTTATTTTCAACTTCCTTTCTACTGTTATTTTCATTATGTTTGAATGTTATATCCTGCTTAGTTTCTAATGTTATTTTACTGATGTTTGAATGTTACTTCCCACTTCTTTTCTAATGCTATTTCCCTGATGTTTAAATGTTTTTTCCCGCTTCTTTTCTAATGTTAATTTCCTGATGTTTAAATGTTAATACCCGCCTCTCTTCTAATGTTAATTTCCTGATGTTTAAATGGTATTTTCCACTTCTTTTCTAATTTTATTTTCCTGATGTTTGAATGTTATTTCCCACTTATGTTCTAATGTTATTTTCCATATATTTGAATGTTATTTCCCGCTTCTTTTCTAATGTTATTTTCCTGTTGTTTGAATATAATTTCCCGCCTCTTTTCTAATGTTATTTTTTTGATGTTTGATTATTTCCCGCTTCTTTTGTAATATTATTTTGCTGATGTTTGTATGTTATTTCCCACTTATTTGAGAATGTTATTTTCCTTATGTTTGAATGTTATTTCCCGCCACTTTACTAACGTTATTTCCCTGATGTTTGAATGTTATTTCCCTTTTTTTTTCTAATGTGATTTTCCTGATGTTTGTATGTTACTTCCCACTTCTTTTCTAATTAAATTTTCCTGATGTTTAAATGTTATTTCCTGCTTCTTTTGTAATGTAATTTTACTGATGTTTGAATGTTATTTCTCTCTTATTTTCTAATGTTATTTTCATGATGTTTGAATGTTATTACGCGCTTCATTTCTAATGTTATTTCCTCATGTTTTAATGTTATTTCCCGCTTTTTTTCTAATGTAATTTTCCTGATGTTTGAATGTTATTTCCCACTTATTTTCTAATGCTATTTTTCTGACGTTTCAATGTTATTTCCAACTTCCTTTCTACTGTTATTTTGATTATGTTTGCATGTTATATCCTGCTTCGTTTCTAATGTTATTAAACTGATGTTTGAATGTTACATCCCGCTTCTTTTCTAATGTAATTTTCCTGATGTTTGAATGTTATTTCCCGCTACTTTCTAATGTTATTTTCCTGATGTTTGAATGTTATTTCCCGCTTCTATGCTAACGTTTTTTTCCTGATGTTTGAATGTTACTTCCCACTTCCTTTCCAGTGTAATTTTCCTGATGTTTAAATGTTATTTCCTGCTTCTTTTGTAATGTGATTTTACTGATGTTTAAATGTTATTTCTCTCTTATTTTCTAATGTTATTTTCATGATGTTTGAATGTTATTACGCGCTTCATTTCTAATGTTATTTCCTCTTGTTTTAATGTTATTTCCCGCTTCTTTTCTAATGTTTTTTTTTCATGATGTTTGAATGTTGTTTCCTGCTTCTTTTCTAATGTAATTTTCCTGATGTTTGAATGTTATCTCCCATTTCCTTTCTAAAGTTATTTTCCTGATGTTTTAATGTTATTTACCACTTCTTTTCTAATGTTATTTATCTGATGTTTGAATGTTATTTCCCCTTCTGTTCTAATGTAATTTTCCTGATGTTTGAATGTTATTTCCCGCTTCTTTTCTAATGTTAATTGCATGATGTTTGAATATTATTTACTGCTTCTCTTCTAATGCAATTTATTTGATGTTTGAATGTTATTTCCCAGTTCTTTTCTAATTCAATTTTTCTGATGTTTCAATGTTATTTCCAACTTCCTTTCTATTGTTATTTTCATTATGTTTGAAAGTTATTTCCCGCTTCTTTTCTAATGTTAATTTTATGATGTTTGAATGTTATTTACCGCTTATTTTCTAATGTTATTATCCTGATGTTTGAATATTTCCCACGTCTTTTCTAATGTTATTTTTCTGATGTTTGTATCTTATTTCCCACTTCTTTTCTAATGTTATTTTCCTGTTGTTTAAATGTTATTTCCCACTTCTTTTCTAATGTTAATTTCCTAATGTTTAAATGTTATTTCCTGCTTCTCTTCTAATGCTATTTTCCTGATGTTTGAATGTAATTTCCCGCCACTTTACTAACGTTATTTTCCTGATGTTTGAATGTTATTTCCCACTTCTGTTCTAATGATATTTTTCTGACGTTTCAATGTTATTTCCAACTTCCTTTCTACTGTTATTTTCATTATGTTTGAATGTTATATTCTGCTTCTTTTCTAAAGTTATATTACTGATGTTTGATGTTACTTCCCACTTCTTTTCTAATGCTATTTTCCTGATGTTTAAATGTTATTTCCCGCTTCTTTTCTAATATTATTTTCCAAATGTTTAAATGTTAATTCCCGCTTCTTTTCTAATGCTTTTTTCATTATGTTTGTATGTTATTTCCTGCTTCTTTTCTAATGTAATTTTCCTGATGTTTAAATGTTATTTCCCACTTGTTTTCTAATGTTAATTTTCCTTATGTTTTAATATTATTTCCTACTTCTTTTCAAATGTTATTTTCCTGATGTTTGAATGCTATTACCCGCTTTCTTTCTAATAATATTTTCCTGATGTTTGAAGATTATTTCCCACTTCTTTTCTAATGTTAATTTCCTGATGTTTAAATGTTATTTCCCACTTCTATTCTAATGTTAATTTCCTGATGTTTAAATGTTATTTCCCGCTTCTTTTCTAATGTTAATTTCATAATGTTTAAATGTTATTTCCCGCTTCTTTTCTAATGTTATTTTCCTGATGTTTGAATGTAATTTCCCGCCTCTTTTCTAATGTTATTTTCCTGATGTTTGATTATTTCCCGCTTCATTTCTAATATTATTTTTCCTGATGTTTGTATGTTATTTCCCGCCACTTTACTAACGTTATTTGCCCGATGTTTGAATGTTATATCCCACTTCTTTTCTAATGTTATTTTCCTGACGTTTGAATGTTATTTCTCGCCTTTTTCCAATGTTATTATACTGATGTTTGATTATTTCCCGCTTCTTTTCTAATGTTAATTTCATAATGTTTTAATGTTAATTCCCACTTCTTTTCTAATGTTATTTATCTGATGTTTGAATGTTATTTCCCGCTTCTGTTCTAATGTAATTTTCCTGATGTTTGAATGTTATTTCCCGCTTCTTTTCTAATGTTATTTTCCTTATGTTTGAATGTTATTTCCCGCTTCTTTTCTAATGTTATTTTCCTGACGTTTGAATGTAATTTCCCGCCTCTTTTCTAATGTTATTTTCCTGATGTTTGATTATTTCCTGCTTCTTTTCTAATATTATTTTTCCTGATGTTTGTATGTTATTTCCCGCCACTTTACTAACGTTATTTGCCTGATGTTTGAATGTTATTTCCCTTTTTTTTCCTAATATGATTTTCCTGATGTTTGATTGTTATTTCCAGCTTCTTTTCTAATGTAATTTTCATGATGTTTGAATGTTATTTCCCTCTTCTTTCTAATGTTATTTTCCTGATGTTTGAATGTTATTTTCCGCTTCTTTGCTAACGTTATTTTCCTGATGTTTGTATGTTACTTCCCATTCCTTTCTAATCTAATTTTCCTGATGTTTAAATGTAATTTCCTGCTTCTTTTGTAATGATATTTTACTGATGTTTAAATGTTATTTCTCTCTTATTTTCTAATGTTATTTTCATGATGTTTGAGTGTTATTACGCGCTTCCTTTCTAATGTTATTTCCTCTTGTTTTAAAGTTATTTCCTGCTTCTTTTCTAATGTTTTTTCATGATGTTTGAATGTTGTTTGCTGCTTCTTTTCTAATGTAATTTTCCTGATGTTTGAATGTTATCTCCCATTTCTTTTCTAAAGTTATTTTCCTGATGTTTTAATGTTATTTACCACTTCTTTTCTAATGTTATTTATCTGATGTTTGAATGTTATTTCCCGCTTCTGTTCTAATGTAATTTTCCTGATGTTTGAATGTTATTTCCCGCTTCTTTTCTAATATTATTTTCCAAATGTTTAAATGTTAATTCCCACGTCCTTTCTAATGTTATTTTTCTGATGTTTGTATCTTATTTCCTGCTTCTTTTCTAATGTAATTTTCCTGTTGTTTAAATGTTATTTCCAAATTCTTTTCTAATGTCAATTTCCTAATGTTTAAATGTTATTTCCCACTTCTTTTCTAATGTTATTTTCCTGTTGTTTGAATGTTATTTTCCCTTTTCTTTTCTAATGTGATTTTCCTGATGTTTGAATGTTAATTCCCACTTCTTTTCTAATGTTATTTTCCTGTTGTTTGAATGTTATTTTCCCTTTTCTTTTCTAATGTGAGTTTCCTGATGTTTGAATGTTATTTCCCACTTCTTTTCTAATGTTATTTTCCTGTTGTTTGAATGTTATTTTCCCTTTTCTTTTCTAATGTGATTTTCCTGATGTTTGAATGTTATTTCCCGCTTCTTTTCTAATGTAAATTTCCTTATGTTTTACTATTATTTCCTGTATCTTTTCTAATGTAATTTTCCTGATGTTTGAATGCTATTACCCGCTTCCTTTATAATGTTATTTTCCTGATGTTTGAATGTTATTTCCCGCTTCCTTTCTAATGTTGTTTTACTGACGTTTGAATGTTATTTCCCATTTCCTTTCTAAAGTTATCTTCTGAAGTATGAATGATATTTCCCGTTTCTTTTCTAATGTTATTTTCTTGTTTTGTATGTAATTACGCACTTCTTTTCTAATGTTATTTCACGCTTCGTTTCTAATGTTATTTTCCTGATGTTTGAATGTTATATTCTGCTTCTTTTCTAAAGTTATTTTACTGATGTTTGATGTTACTTCCCACTTCTTTTCTAATGCTATTTTCCTGATGTTTAAATGTTATTTCCCGCTTCTTTTCTAATATTATTTTCCAAATGTTTAAATGTTAATTCCCGCTTCTTTTCTAATGCTTTTTTCATGATGTTTGTATGTTATTTCCTGCTTCTTTTCTAATGTAATTTTCCTGATGTTTGAATGTTATCTCCCATTTCTTTTCTAAAGTTATTTTCCTGATGTTTTAATGTTATTTACCACTTCTTTTCTAATGTTATTTATCTGATGTTTGACTGTTATTTCCCGCTTCTGTTCTAATGTAATTTTCCTGATGTTTGAATGTTATTTCCCGCTTCTTTTCTAATGTTAATTGCATGATGTTTGAATATTATTTCCTGCTTCTCTTCTAATGCTATTTTCCTGATGTTTGAATGTAATTTCCCGCCACTTTACTAACGTTATTTTCCTGATGTTTGAATGTTATTTCCCACTTCTGTTCTAATGATATTTTTCTGACGTTTCAATGTTATTTCCAACTTCCTTTCTACTGTTATTTTCATTATGTTTGAATGTTATATCCTGTTTCGTTTCTAATGTTATTTTACTGATGTTTGAATGTTACTTCCCACTTCTTTTCTAATGCTATTTTCCTGATGTTTAAATGTTATTTCCCGCTTCTTTTCTAATATTATTTTCCTGATGTTTAAATGTTAATTCCCGCTTCTTTTCTAATGTTATTTTCCTTGTTTGAATGTTATTTCCCGCCACTTTACTAACGTTATTTCCCTGATGTTTGATTGTTATTTCCCTTTTTTTTCTAATATGATTTTCCTGATGTTTGAATGTTACTTCCCACTTCTTTTCTAATGTTATTTTCCTGATGTTTAAATGTTATTTCCCACTTGTTTTCTAATGTTAATTTTCCTTATGTTTTAATATTATTTCCTGCATCTTTTCAAATGTTATTTTCCTGATGTTTGAATGCTATTACCCGCTTTCTTTCTAATATTATTTTCCTGATGTTTGAATGTTATTTCCCTCTTCCTTTCTAATGTTATTTTACTGATGTTTGAATGTTATTTCCCGCTTCTGTTCTAATGCTATTTTCCTGATGTTTGAATGTTATTTCCCGCTTCTTTTCTAACGTTCATTTCGTGATGTTTAAATGTTATTTCCCACTTCTTTTCTAATGTCATTTTCCTGATGTTTGAATGTTATTTCCCGCTTCTTTTCTAAAGTTAATTTCATGATGTTTGAATAGTATTTCCTGCTTCTCTTCTAATGCTATTTACTTGATGTTTGAATGTTATTTCCCATTTATTTTCTAATGCTATTTTTCTGATGTTTCAATGTTATTTTCAACTTCCTTTCTATTGTTATTTTCATTATGTTTGAATGTTATTTCCCGCTTCTTTTCTAATGTTATATTCCATATATTTGAATATTATTTCACGCTTCTTTTCTATTGTTATTTTCCTGATGTTTGATTATTTCCCGCTCCTTTTCTAATATTAATTTCCTGATGTTTGTATGTTATTTCCCGCCAATTTACTAACGTTATTTGCCTGATGTTTGAATGTTATTTCCCTTTTTTTTCTAATATGATTTTCCTGATGTTTTAATGTTATTTCCCGCTTCTTTTCTAATGTAAATTTCCTGATGTTTGAATGTTATTTCCCGCTTCTTTCTAATGTTATTTTCCTGATGTTTGAATATTATTTCCCGCTTCTTTGCTAACATTATTTTCCTGATGTTTGAATGTTACTTCCCACTTCTTTTCTAATGTAATTTTCCTGATGTTTAAATGTTATTTCCTGCTTCTTTTGTAATGTAATTTTACTGATGTTTAAATGTTATTTCTCTCTTATTTTCTAATGTTATTTTCATGATGTTTGAATGTTATTACGCACTTCCTTTCTAATGTTATTTCCTCTTGTTTTAATGTTATTTTCCGCTTCTTTTCTAATGTTTTTTTCATGATGTTTGAATGTTGTTTCCTGCTTCTTTTCTAATGTAATTTTCCTGATGTTTGAATGTTATCTCCCATTTCTTTTCTAAAGTTATTTTCCTGATGTTTTAATGTTATTTACCACTTCTTTTCTAATGTTATTTATCTGATGTTTGAATGTTATTTCCCGCTTCTGTTCTAATGTAATTTTCCTGATGTTTGAATGTTATTTCCCGCTTCTTTTCTAATGTTAATTGAATGATGTTTGAATATTATTTCCTTCTTCTCTTCTAATGCTATTCTCCTGGTTTGAATGTTATTTCCCATTTCTTTTCTAATGCTATTTTTCTGACGTTTCAATGTTATATCCAACTTCCTTCCTACTGTTATTTTCATTATGTTTGAATGTTATATCCTGCTTAGTTTCTAATGTTATTTTACTGATGTTTGAATGTTACTTCCCACTTCTTATCTAATGCTATTTCCCTGATGTTTAAATGTTATTTCCCGCTTCTTTTCTAATGTTATTTTCCTGATGTTTAAATGTTAATACCCGCCTCTTTTCTAATGTTAATTTCCTGATGTTTAAATGGTATTTTCCACTTCTTTTCTAATGTTATTTTCCTGATGTTTGAATGTTATTTCCCGCTTATGTTCTAATGTTATTTTCCATATATTTGAATGTTATTTCCCGCTTCTTTTCTAATGTTATTTTCCTGATGTTTGAATATAATTTCCCGCCTCTTTTCTAATGTTATTTTTTTGATGTTTGATTATTTCCCAATTCTTTTGTAATATTATTTTGCTGATGTTTGTATGTTATTTCCCACTTATTTGATGATGTTATTTTCCTTATGTTTGAATGTTATTTCCCGCCACTTTACTAACGTTATTTCCCTGATGTTTGAATGTTATTTCTCTTTTTTTTCTAATATGATTTTCCTGATTTTGTATGTTACTTCCCACTTCTTTTCTAATGTAATTTTCCTGATGTTTAAATGTTATTTCCTGCTTCTTTTGTAATGTAATTTTACTGATGTTTAAATGTTATTTCTCTCTTATTTGCTAATGTTATTTTCATGATGTTTGAATGTTATTACGCGCTTCCTTTCTAATGTTATTTCCTCTTGTTTTAATGTTATTTCCCGCTTCTTTTCTAATGTTTTTTTCATGATGTTTGAATGTTGTTTCCTGCTTCTTTTCTAATGTAATTTTCCTGATGCTTGAATGTTATCTCCCATTTCTTTTCTAAAGTTATTTTCCTGATGTTTTAATGTTATTTACCACTTCTTTTCTAATGTTATTTATCTGATGTTTGAATGTTATTTCCCGCTTCTGTTCTAATGTAATTTTCCTGATGTTTGAATGTTATTTCCCGCTTCTTTTCTAATGTTAATTGCATGATGTTTGAATATTATTTCCTGCTTCTCTTCTAATGCTATTTTCCTGGTTTGAATGTTATTTCCCATTTCTTTTCTAATGCTATTTTTCTGACGTTTCAATGTTATTTTCAACTTCCTTTCTACTGTTATTTTCATTATGTTTGAATGTTATATCCCGCTTCTTTCTAATGTTATTTTCCTGATGTTTGAATATTATTTCCCGCTTCTTTGCTAACATTATTTTCCTGATGTTTGAATGTTACTTCCCACTTCTTTTCTAATGTAATTTTCCTGATGTTTAAATGTTATTTCCTGCTTCTTTTGTAATGTAATTTTACTGATGTTTAAATGTTATTTCTCTCTTATTTTCTAATGTTATTTTCATGATGTTTGAATGTTATTACGCGCTTCCTTTCTAATGTTATTTCCTCTTGTTTTAATGTTATTTTCCGCTTCTTTTCTAATGTTTTTTTCATGATGTTTGAATGTTGTTTCCTGCTTCTTTTCTAATGTAATTTTCCTGATGTTTGAATGTTATCTCCCATTTCTTTTCTAAAGTTATTTTCCTGATGTTTTAATGTTATTTACCACTTCTTTTCTAATGTTATTTATCTGATGTTTGAATGTTATTTCCCGCTTCTGTTCTAATGTAATTTTCCTGATGTTTGAATGTTATTTCCCGCTTCTTTTCTAATGTTAATTGCATGATGTTTGAATATTATTTCCTGCTTCTCTTCTAATGCTATTCTCCTGGTTTGAATGTTATTTCCCATTTCTTTTCTAATGCTATTTTTCTGACGTTTCAATGTTATATCCAACTTCCTTCCTACTGTTATTTTCATTATGTTTGAATGTTATATCCTGCTTAGTTTCTAATGTTATTTTACTGATGTTTGAATGTTACTTCCCACTTCTTTTCTAATGCTATTTCCCTGATGTTTAAATGTTATTTCCTGCTTCTTTTCTAATGTAATTTTCCTGATGTTTGAATGTTATCTCCCATTTCTTTTCTAAAGTTATTTTCCTGATGTTTTAATGTTATTTACCACTTCTTTTGTAATGTTATTTATCTGATGTTTGAATGTTATTTCCCGCTTCTGTTCTAATGTAATTTTCCTGATGTTTGAATGTTATTTCCCGCTTCTTTTCTAATGTTAATTGCATGATGTTTGAATATTATTTCCTGCTTCTCTTCTAATGCTATTCTCCTGGTTTGAATGTTATTTCCCATTTCTTTTCTAATGCTATTTTTCTGACGTTTCAATGTTATATCCAACTTCCTTCCTACTGTTATTTTCATTATGTTTGAATGTTATATCCTGCTTAGTTTCTAATGTTATTTTACTGATGTTTGAATGTTACTTCCCACTTCTTTTCTAATGCTATTTCCCTGATGTTTAAATGTTATTTCCCGCTTCTTTTCTAATGTTAATTTCCTGATGTTTAAATGGTATTTTCCACTTCTTTTCTAATGTTATTTTCCTGATGTTTGAATGTTATTTCCCGCTTATGTTCTAATGTTATTTTCCATATATTTGAATGTTATTTCCCGCTTCTTTTCTAATGTTATTTTCCTGATGTTTGAATATAATTTCCCGCCTCTTTTCTCATGTTATTTTTTTGATGTTTGATTATTTCCCAATTCTTTTGTAATATTATTTTGCTGATGTTTGTATGTTATTTCCCACTTATTTGATAATGTTATTTTCCTTATGTTTGAATGTTATTTCCCGCCACTTTACTAACCTTATTTCCCTGATGTCTGAATGTTATTTCCCTTTTTTTTCTAATATGATTTTCCTGATTTTGTATGTTACTTCCCACTTCTTTTCTAATGTAATTTTCCTGATGTTTAAATGTTATTTCCTGCTTCTTTTGTAATGTAATTTTACTGATGTTTAAATGTTATTTCTCTCTTATTTTCTAATGTTATTTTCATGATGTTTGAATGTTATTACGCGCTTCCTTTCTAATGTTATTTCCTCTTGCTTTAATGTTATTTCCCGCTTCTTTTCTAATGTTATTTTCATGATGTTTGAATGTTGTTTCCTGCTTCTTTTCTAATGTAATTTTCCTGATGTTTGAATGTTACTTCCCACTTCTTTTCTAATGCTATTTCCCTGATGTTTAAATGTTATTTCCTGCTTCTTTTCTAATGTAATTTTCCTGATGTTTGAATGTTATCTCCCATTTCTTTTCTAAAGTTATTTTCCTGATGTTTTAATGTTATTTACCACTTCTTTTCTAATGTTATTTATCTGATGTTTGAATGTTATTTCCCGCTTCTGTTCTAATGTAATTTTCCTGATGTTTGAATGTTATTTCCCGCTTCTTTTCTAATGTTAATTGCATGATGTTTGAATATTATTTCCTGCTTCTCTTCTAATGCTATTTTCCTGGTTTGAATGTTATTTCCCATTTCTTTTCTAATGCTATTTTTCTGACGTTTCAATGTTATTTTCAACTTCCTTTCTACTGTTATTTTCATTATGTTTGAATGTTATATCCTGCTTAGTTTCTAATGTTATTTTACTGATGTTTGAATGTTACTTCCCACTTCTTTTCTAATGCTATTTCCCTGATGTTTAAATGTTTTTTCCCGCTTCTTTTCTAATGTTAATTTCCTGATGTTTAAATGTTAATACCCGCCTCTTTTCTAATGTTAATTTCCTGATGTTTAAATGGTATTTTCCACTTCTTTTCTAATTTTATTTTCCTGATGTTTGAATGTTATTTCCCGCTTATGTTCTAATGTTATTTTCCATATATTTGAATGTTATTTCCCGCTTCTTTTCTAATGTTATTTTCCTGTTGTTTGAATATAATTTCCCGCCTCTTTTCTAATGTTATTTTTTTGATGTTTGATTATTTCCCGCTTCTTTTGTAATATTATTTTGCTGATGTTTGTATGTTATTTCCCACTTATTTGATAATGTTATTTTCCTTATGTTTGAATGTTATTTCCCGCCACTTTACTAACGTTATTTCCCTGATGTTTGAATGTTATTTCCCTTTTTTTTTCTAATGTGATTTTCCTGATGTTTATATGTTACTTCCCACTTCTTTTCTAATGTAATTTTCCTGATGTTTAAATGTTATTTCCTGCTTCTTTTGTAATGTAATTTTACTGATGTTTGAATGTTATTTCTCTCTTATTTTCTAATGTTATTTTCATGATGTTTGAATGTTATTACGCGCTTCATTTCTAATGTTATTTCCTCATGTTTTAATGTTATTTCCCGCTTTTTTTCTAATGTAATTTTCCTGATGTTTGAATGTTATTTCCCACTTATTTTCTAATGCTATTTTTCTGACGTTTCAATGTTATTTCCAACTTCCTTTCTACTGTTATTTTGATTATGTTTGCATGTTATATCCTGCTTCGTTTCTAATGTTATTTTACTGATGTTTGAATGTTACATCCCGCTTCTTTTCTAATGTAATTTTCCTGATGTTTGAATGTTATTTCCCACTACTTTCTAATGTTATTTTCCTGATGTTTGAATGTTATTTCCCGCTTCTATGCTAACGTTATTTTCCTGATGTTTGAATGTTACTTCCCACTTCCTTTCTAGTGTAATTTTCCTGATGTTTAAATGTTATTTCCTGCTTCTTTTGTAATGTGATTTTACTGATGTTTAAATGTTAGTTCTCTCTTATTTTCTAATGTTATTTTCATGATGTGTGAATGTTATTACGCGCTTCCTTTCTAATGTTATTTCCTCTTGTTTGAATGTTATCTCCCATTTCTTTTCTAATGTTATTTTCCTGATGTTTTAATGTTATTTACCACTTCTTTTCTAATGTTATTTATCTGATGTTTGACTGTTATTTCCCGCTTCTGTTCTAATGTAATTTTCCTGATGTTTGAATATTATTTCCCGCTTCTTTTCTAATGTTAATTGCATGATGTTTGAATATTATTTCCTGCTTCTCTTCTAATGCTATTTTCCTGATGTTTGAATGTAATTTCCCGCCACTTTACTAACGTTATTTTCCTGATGTTTGAATGTTATTTCCCACTTCTGTTCTAATGATATTTTTCTGACGTTTCAATGTTATTTCCAACTTCCTTTCTACTGTTATTTTCATTATGTTTGAATGTTATATCCTGTTTCGTTTCTTATGTTATTTTACTGATGTTTGAATGTTACTTCCCACTTCTTTTCTAATGCTATTTTCCTGATGTTTAAATGTTATTTCCCGCTTCTTTTCTAATATTATTTTCCTGATGTTTAAATGTTAATTCCCGCTTCTTTTCTAATGTTATTTTCCTTGTTTGAATGTTATTTCCCGCCACTTTACTAACGTTATTTCCCTGATGTTTGATTGTTATTTCCCTTTTTTTTCTAATATGATTTTCCTGATGTTTGAATGTTACTTCCCACTTCTTTTCTAATGTTATTTTCCAGATGTTTAAATGTTATTTCCCACTTGTTTTCTAATGTTAATTTTCCTTATGTTTTAATATTATTTCCTGCTTCTTTTCAAATGTTATTTTCCTGATGTTTGAATGCTATTACCCGCTTTCTTTCTAATATTATTTTCCTGATGTTTGAATGTTATTTCCCTCTTCCTTTCTAATGTTATTTTACTGATGTTTGAATGTTATTTCCCGCTTCTGTTCTAATGCTATTTTCCTGATGTTTGAATGTTATTTCCCGCTTCTTTTCTAACGTTCATTTCGTGATGTTTAAATGTTATTTCCCACTTCTTTTCTAATGTCATTTTCCTGATGTTTGAATGATATTTCCCGCTTCTTTTCTAAAGTTAATTTCATGATGTTTGAATAGTATTTCCTGCTTCTCTTCTAATGCTATTTACTTGATGTTTGAATGTTATTTCCCATTTATTTTCTAATGCTATTTTTCTGATGTTTCAACGTTATTTCCAACTTCCTTTCTATTGTTATTTTCATTATGTTTGAATGTTATTTCCCGCTTCTTTTCTAATGTTATATTCCTTATATTTGAATGTTATTTCACGCTTCTTTTCTATTGTTATTTTCCTGATGTTTGATTATTTCCCGCTCCTTTTCTAATATTAATTTCCTGATGTTTGTATGTTATTTCCCGCCAATTTACTAACGTTATTTGCCTGATGTTTGAATGTTATTTCCCTTTTTTTTCTAATATGATTTTCCTGATGTTTGAATGTTATTTCCCGCTTCTTTCTAATGTTATTTTCCTGATGTTTGAATATTATTTCCCGCTTCTTTGCTAACATTATTTTCCTGATGTTTGAATGTTACTTCCCACTTCTTTTCTAATGTAATTTTCGTGATGTTTAAATGTTATTTCCTGCTTCTTTTGTAATGTAATTTTACTGATGTTTAAATGTTATTTCTCTCTTATTTTCTAATGTTATTTTCATGATGTTTGAATGTTATTACGCGCTTCCTTTCTAATGTTATTTCCTCTTGTTTTAATGTTATTTTCCGCTTCTTTTCTAATGTTTTTTTCATGATGTTTGAATGTTGTTTCCTGCTTCTTTTCTAATGTAATTTTCCTGATGTTTGAATGTTATCTCCCATTTCTTTTCTAAAGTTATTTTCCTGATGTTTTAATGTTATTTACCACTTCTTTTCTAATGTTATTTATCTGATGTTTGAATGTTATTTCCCGCTTCTGTTCTAATGTAATTTTCCTGATGTTTGAATGTTATTTCCCGCTTCTTTTCTAATGTTAATTGCATGATGTTTGAATATTATTTCCTGCTTCTCTTCTAATGCTATTCTCCTGGTTTGAATGTTATTTCCCATTTCTTTTCTAATGCTATTTTTCTGACGTTTCAATGTTATATCCAACTTCCTTCCTACTGTTATTTTCATTATGTTTGAATGTTATATCCTGCTTAGTTTCTAATGTTATTTTACTGATGTTTGAATGTTACTTCCCACTTCTTTTCTAATGCTATTTCCCTGATGTTTAAATGTTTTTTCCCGCTTCTTTTCTAATGTTAATTTCCTGATGTTTAAATGTTAATACCCGCCTCTTTTCTAATGTTAATTTCCTGATGTTTAAATGGTATTTTCCACTTCTTTTCTAATTTTATTTTCCTGATGTTTGAATGTTATTTCCCGCTTATGTTCTAATGTTATTTTCCATATATTTGAATGTTATTTCCCGCTTCTTTTCTAATGTTATTTTCCTGTTGTTTGAATATAATTTCCCGCCTCTTTTCTAATATTATTTTTTTGATGTTTGATTATTTCCCGCTTCTTTTGTAATATTATTTTGCTGATGTTTGTATGTTATTTCCCACTTATTTGATAATGTTATTTTCCTTATGTTTGAATGTTATTTCCCGCCACTTTACTAACGTTATTTCCCTGATGTTTGAATGTTATTTCCCTTTTTTTTTCTAATGTTATTTTACTGATGTTTGAATGTTACTTCCCACTTCTTTTCTAATGCTATTTCCCTGATGTTTAAATGTTATTTCCCGCTTCTTTTCTAATGTTAATTTCCTGATGTTTAAATGGTATTTTCCACTTCTTTTCTAATGTTATTTTCCTGATGTTTGAATGTTATTTCCCGCTTATGTTCTAATGTTATTTTCCATATATTTAAATGTTATTTCCCGCTTCTTTTCTAATGTTATTTTCCTGATGTTTGAATATAATTTCCCGCCTCTTTTCTAATGTTATTTTTTTGATGTTTGATTATTTCCCAATTCTTTTGTAATATTATTTTGCTGATGTTTGTATGTTATTTCCCACTTATTTGATAATGTTATTTTCCTTATGTTTGAATGTTATTTCCCGCCACTTTACTAACGTTATTTCCCTGATGTCTGAATGTTATTTCCCTTTTTTTTCTAATATGATTTTCCTGATTTTGTATGTTACTTCCCACTTCTTTTCTAATGTAATTTTCCTGATGTTTAAATGTTATTTCCTGCTTCTTTTGTAATGTAATTTTACTGATGTTTAAATGTTATTTCTCTCTTATTTTCTAATGTTATTTTCATGATGTTTGAATGTTATTACGCGCTTCCTTTCTAATGTTATTTCCTCTTGCTTTAATGTTATTTCCCGCTTCTTTTCTAATGTTATTTTCATGATGTTTGAATGTTGTTTCCTGCTTCTTTTCTAATGTAATTTTCCTGATGTTTGAATGTTACTTCCCACTTCTTTTCTAATGCTATTTCCCTGATGTTTAAATGTTATTTCCTGCTTCTTTTCTAATGTAATTTTCCTGATGTTTGAATGTTATCTCCCATTTCTTTTCTAAAGTTATTTTCCTGATGTTTTAATGTTATTTACCACTTCTTTTCTAATGTTATTTATCTGATGTTTGAATGTTATTTCCCGCTTCTGTTCTAATGTAATTTTCCTGATGTTTGAATGTTATTTCCCGCTTCTTTTCTAATGTTAATTGCATGATGTTTGAATATTATTTCCTGCTTCTCTTCTAATGCTATTTTCCTGGTTTGAATGTTATTTCCCATTTCTTTTCTAATGCTATTTTTCTGACGTTTCAATGTTATTTTCAACTTCCTTTCTACTGTTATTTTCATTATGTTTGAATGTTATATCCTGCTTAGTTTCTAATGTTATTTTACTGATGTTTGAATGTTACTTCCCACTTCTTTTCTAATGCTATTTCCCTGATGTTTAAATGTTTTTTCCCGCTTCTTTTCTAATGTTAATTTCCTGATGTTTAAATGTTAATACCCGCCTCTTTTCTAATGTTAATTTCCTGATGTTTAAATGGTATTTTCCACTTCTTTTCTAATTTTATTTTCCTGATGTTTGAATGTTATTTCCCGCTTATGTTCTAATGTTATTTTCCATATATTTGAATGTTATTTCCCGCTTCTTTTCTAATGTTATTTTCCTGTTGTTTGAATATAATTTCCCGCCTCTTTTCTAATGTTATTTTTTTGATGTTTGATTATTTCCCGCTTCTTTTGTAATATTATTTTGCTGATGTTTGTATGTTATTTCCCACTTATTTGATAATGTTATTTTCCTTATGTTTGAATGTTATTTCCCGCCACTTTACTAACGTTATTTCCCTGATGTTTGAATGTTATTTCCCTTTTTTTTTCTAATGTGATTTTCCTGATGTTTATATGTTACTTCCCACTTCTTTTCTAATGTAATTTTCCTGATGTTTAAATGTTATTTCCTGCTTCTTTTGTAATGTAATTTTACTGATGTTTGAATGTTATTTCTCTCTTATTTTCTAATGTTATTTTCATGATGTTTGAATGTTATTACGCGCTTCATTTCTAATGTTATTTCCTCATGTTTTAATGTTATTTCCCGCTTTTTTTCTAATGTAATTTTCCTGATGTTTGAATGTTATTTCCCACTTATTTTCTAATGCTATTTTTCTGACGTTTCAATGTTATTTCCAACTTCCTTTCTACTGTTATTTTGATTATGTTTGCATGTTATATCCTGCTTCGTTTCTAATGTTATTTTACTGATGTTTGAATGTTACATCCCGCTTCTTTTCTAATGTAATTTTCCTGATGTTTGAATGTTATTTCCCACTACTTTCTAATGTTATTTTCCTGATGTTTGAATGTTATTTCCCGCTTCTATGCTAACGTTATTTTCCTGATGTTTGAATGTTACTTCCCACTTCCTTTCTAGTGTAATTTTCCTGATGTTTAAATGTTATTTCCTGCTTCTTTTGTAATGTGATTTTACTGATGTTTAAATGTTATTTCTCTCTTATTTTCTAATGTTATTTTCATGATGTGTGAATGTTATTACGCGCTTCCTTTCTAATGTTATTTCCTCTTGTTTGAATGTTATCTCCCATTTCTTTTCTAATGTTATTTTCCTGATGTTTTAATGTTATTTACCACTTCTTTTCTAATGTTATTTATCTGATGTTTGACTGTTATTTCCCGCTTCTGTTCTAATGTAATTTTCCTGATGTTTGAATATTATTTCCCGCTTCTTTTCTAATGTTAATTGCATGATGTTTGAATATTATTTCCTGCTTCTCTTCTAATGCTATTTTCCTGATGTTTGAATGTAATTTCCCGCCACTTTACTAACGTTATTTTCCTGATGTTTGAATGTTATTTCCCACTTCTGTTCTAATGATATTTTTCTGACGTTTCAATGTTATTTCCAACTTCCTTTCTACTGTTATTTTCATTATGTTTGAATGTTATATCCTGTTTCGTTTCTAATGTTATTTTACTGATGTTTGAATGTTACTTCCCACTTCTTTTCTAATGCTATTTTCCTGATGTTTAAATGTTATTTCCCGCTTCTTTTCTAATATTATTTTCCTGATGTTTAAATGTTAATTCCCGCTTCTTTTCTAATGTTATTTTCCTTGTTTGAATGTTATTTCCCGCCACTTTACTAACGTTATTTCCCTGATGTTTGATTGTTATTTCCCTTTTTTTTCTAATATGATTTTCCTGATGTTTGAATGTTACTTCCCACTTCTTTTCTAATGTTATTTTCCAGATGTTTAAATGTTATTTCCCACTTGTTTTCTAATGTTAATTTTCCTTATGTTTTAATATTATTTCCTGCTTCTTTTCAAATGTTATTTTCCTGATGTTTGAATGCTATTACCCGCTTTCTTTCTAATATTATTTTCCTGATGTTTGAATGTTATTTCCCTCTTCCTTTCTAATGTTATTTTACTGATGTTTGAATGTTATTTCCCGCTTCTGTTCTAATGCTATTTTCCTGATGTTTGAATGTTATTTCCCGCTTCTTTTCTAACGTTCATTTCGTGATGTTTAAATGTTATTTCCCACTTCTTTTCTAATGTCATTTTCCTGATGTTTGAATGATATTTCCCGCTTCTTTTCTAAAGTTAATTTCATGATGTTTGAATAGTATTTCCTGCTTCTCTTCTAATGCTATTTACTTGATGTTTGAATGTTATTTCCCATTTATTTTCTAATGCTATTTTTCTGATGTTTCAACGTTATTTCCAACTTCCTTTCTATTGTTATTTTCATTATGTTTGAATGTTATTTCCCGCTTCTTTTCTAATGTTATATTCCTTATATTTGAATGTTATTTCACGCTTCTTTTCTATTGTTATTTTCCTGATGTTTGATTATTTCCCGCTCCTTTTCTAATATTAATTTCCTGATGTTTGTATGTTATTTCCCGCCAATTTACTAACGTTATTTGCCTGATGTTTGAATGTTATTTCCCTTTTTTTTCTAATATGATTTTCCTGATGTTTGAATGTTATTTCCCGCTTCTTTCTAATGTTATTTTCCTGATGTTTGAATATTATTTCCCGCTTCTTTGCTAACATTATTTTCCTGATGTTTGAATGTTACTTCCCACTTCTTTCCTAATGTAATTTTCGTGATGTTTAAATGTTATTTCCTGCTTCTTTTGTAATGTAATTTTACTGATGTTTAAATGTTATTTCTCTCTTATTTTCTAATGTTATTTTCATGATGTTTGAATGTTATTACGCGCTTCCTTTCTAATGTTATTTCCTCTTGTTTTAATGTTATTTTCCGCTTCTTTTCTAATGTTTTTTTCATGATGTTTGAATGTTGTTTCCTGCTTCTTTTCTAATGTAATTTTCCTGATGTTTGAATGTTATCTCCCATTTCTTTTCTAAAGTTATTTTCCTGATGTTTTAATGTTATTTACCACTTCTTTTCTAATGTTATTTATCTGATGTTTGAATGTTATTTCCCGCTTCTGTTCTAATGTAATTTTCCTGATGTTTGAATGTTATTTCCCGCTTCTTTTCTAATGTTAATTGCATGATGTTTGAATATTATTTCCTGCTTCTCTTCTAATGCTATTCTCCTGGTTTGAATGTTATTTCCCATTTCTTTTCTAATGCTATTTTTCTGACGTTTCAATGTTATATCCAACTTCCTTCCTACTGTTATTTTCATTATGTTTGAATGTTATATCCTGCTTAGTTTCTAATGTTATTTTACTGATGTTTGAATGTTACTTCCCACTTCTTTTCTAATGCTATTTCCCTGATGTTTAAATGTTTTTTCCCGCTTCTTTTCTAATGTTAATTTCCTGATGTTTAAATGTTAATACCCGCCTCTTTTCTAATGTTAATTTCCTGATGTTTAAATGGTATTTTCCACTTCTTTTCTAATTTTATTTTCCTGATGTTTGAATGTTATTTCCCGCTTATGTTCTAATGTTATTTTCCATATATTTGAATGTTATTTCCCGCTTCTTTTCTAATGTTATTTTCCTGTTGTTTGAATATAATTTCCCGCCTCTTTTCTAATATTATTTTTTTGATGTTTGATTATTTCCCGCTTCTTTTGTAATATTATTTTGCTGATGTTTGTATGTTATTTCCCACTTATTTGATAATGTTATTTTCCTTATGTTTGAATGTTATTTCCCGCCACTTTACTAACGTTATTTCCCTGATGTTTGAATGTTATTTCCCTTTTTTTTTCTAATGTTATTTTACTGATGTTTGAATGTTACTTCCCACTTCTTTTCTAATGCTATTTCCCTGATGTTTAAATGTTATTTCCCGCTTCTTTTCTAATGTTAATTTCCTGATGTTTAAATGGTATTTTCCACTTCTTTTCTAATGTTATTTTCCTGATGTTTGAATGTTATTTCCCGCTTATGTTCTAATGTTATTTTCCATATATTTAAATGTTATTTCCCGCTTCTTTTCTAATGTTATTTTCCTGATGTTTGAATATAATTTCCCGCCTCTTTTCTAATGTTATTTTTTTGATGTTTGATTATTTCCCAATTCTTTTGTAATATTATTTTGCTGATGTTTGTATGTTATTTCCCACTTATTTGATAATGTTATTTTCCTTATGTTTGAATGTTATTTCCCGCCACTTTACTAACGTTATTTCCCTGATGTCTGAATGTTATTTCCCTTTTTTTTCTAATATGATTTTCCTGATTTTGTATGTTACTTCCCACTTCTTTTCTAATGTAATTTTCCTGATGTTTAAATGTTATTTCCTGCTTCTTTTGTAATGTAATTTTACTGATGTTTAAATGTTATTTCTCTCTTATTTTCTAATGTTATTTTCATGATGTTTGAATGTTATTACGCGCTTCCTTTCTAATGTTATTTCCTCTTGCTTTAATGTTATTTCCCGCTTCTTTTCTAATGTTATTTTCATGATGTTTGAATGTTGTTTCCTGCTTCTTTTCTAATGTAATTTTCCTGATGTTTGAATGTTACTTCCCACTTCTTTTCTAATGCTATTTCCCTGATGTTTAAATGTTATTTCCTGCTTCTTTTCTAATGTAATTTTCCTGATGTTTGAATGTTATCTCCCATTTCTTTTCTAAAGTTATTTTCCTGATGTTTTAATGTTATTTACCACTTCTTTTCTAATGTTATTTATCTGATGTTTGAATGTTATTTCCCGCTTCTGTTCTAATGTAATTTTCCTGATGTTTGAATGTTATTTCCCGCTTCTTTTCTAATGTTAATTGCATGATGTTTGAATATTATTTCCTGCTTCTCTTCTAATGCTATTTTCCTGGTTTGAATGTTATTTCCCATTTCTTTTCTAATGCTATTTTTCTGACGTTTCAATGTTATTTTCAACTTCCTTTCTACTGTTATTTTCATTATGTTTGAATGTTATATCCTGCTTAGTTTCTAATGTTATTTTACTGATGTTTGAATGTTACTTCCCACTTCTTTTCTAATGCTATTTCCCTGATGTTTAAATGTTTTTTCCCGCTTCTTTTCTAATGTTAATTTCCTGATGTTTAAATGTTAATACCCGCCTCTTTTCTAATGTTAATTTCCTGATGTTTAAATGGTATTTTCCACTTCTTTTCTAATTTTATTTTCCTGATGTTTGAATGTTATTTCCCGCTTATGTTCTAATGTTATTTTCCATATATTTGAATGTTATTTCCCGCTTCTTTTCTAATGTTATTTTCCTGTTGTTTGAATATAATTTCCCGCCTCTTTTCTAATGTTATTTTTTTGATGTTTGATTATTTCCCGCTTCTTTTGTAATATTATTTTGCTGATGTTTGTATGTTATTTCCCACTTATTTGATAATGTTATTTTCCTTATGTTTGAATGTTATTTCCCGCCACTTTACTAACGTTATTTCCCTGATGTTTGAATGTTATTTCCCTTTTTTTTTCTAATGTGATTTTCCTGATGTTTATATGTTACTTCCCACTTCTTTTCTAATGTAATTTTCCTGATGTTTAAATGTTATTTCCTGCTTCTTTTGTAATGTAATTTTACTGATGTTTGAATGTTATTTCTCTCTTATTTTCTAATGTTATTTTCATGATGTTTGAATGTTATTACGCGCTTCATTTCTAATGTTATTTCCTCATGTTTTAATGTTATTTCCCGCTTTTTTTCTAATGTAATTTTCCTGATGTTTGAATGTTATTTCCCACTTATTTTCTAATGCTATTTTTCTGACGTTTCAATGTTATTTCCAACTTCCTTTCTACTGTTATTTTGATTATGTTTGCATGTTATATCCTGCTTCGTTTCTAATGTTATTTTACTGATGTTTGAATGTTATTTCCCGCTTCTTTTCTAATGTTAATTGCATGATGTTTGAATATTATTTCCTGCTTCTCTTCTAATGCTATTTTCCTGATGTTTGAATGTAATTTCCCGCCACTTTACTAACGTTATTTTCCTGATGTTTGAATGTTATTTCCCACTTCTGTTCTAATGATATTTTTCTGACGTTTCAATGTTATTTCCAACTTCCTTTCTACTGTTATTTTCATTATGTTTGAATGTTATATCCTGTTTCGTTTCTAATGTTATTTTACTGATGTTTGAATGTTACTTCCCACTTCTTTTCTAATGCTATTTTCCTGATGTTTAAATGTTATTTCCCGCTTCTTTTCTAATATTATTTTCCTGATGTTTAAATGTTAATTCCCGCTTCTTTTCTAATGTTATTTTCCTTGTTTGAATGTTATTTCCCGCCACTTTACTAACGTTATTTCCCTGATGTTTGATTGTTATTTCCCTTTTTTTTCTAATATGATTTTCCTGATGTTTGAATGTTACTTCCCACTTCTTTTCTAATGTTATTTTCCAGATGTTTAAATGTTATTTCCCACTTGTTTTCTAATGTTAATTTTCCTTATGTTTTAATATTATTTCCTGCTTCTTTTCAAATGTTATTTTCCTGATGTTTGAATGCTATTACCCGCTTTCTTTCTAATATTATTTTCCTGATGTTTGAATGTTATTTCCCTCTTCCTTTCTAATGTTATTTTACTGATGTTTGAATGTTATTTCCCGCTTCTGTTCTAATGCTATTTTCCTGATGTTTGAATGTTATTTCCCGCTTCTTTTCTAACGTTCATTTCGTGATGTTTAAATGTTATTTCCCACTTCTTTTCTAATGTCATTTTCCTGATGTTTGAATGATATTTCCCGCTTCTTTTCTAAAGTTAATTTCATGATGTTTGAATAGTATTTCCTGCTTCTCTTCTAATGCTATTTACTTGATGTTTGAATGTTATTTCCCATTTATTTTCTAATGCTATTTTTCTGATGTTTCAACGTTATTTCCAACTTCCTTTCTATTGTTATTTTCATTATGTTTGAATGTTATTTCCCGCTTCTTTTCTAATGTTATATTCCTTATATTTGAATGTTATTTCACGCTTCTTTTCTATTGTTATTTTCCTGATGTTTGATTATTTCCCGCTCCTTTTCTAATATTAATTTCCTGATGTTTGTATGTTATTTCCCGCCAATTTACTAACGTTATTTGCCTGATGTTTGAATGTTATTTCCCTTTTTTTTCTAATATGATTTTCCTGATGTTTGAATGTTATTTCCCGCTTCTTTCTAATGTTATTTTCCTGATGTTTGAATATTATTTCCCGCTTCTTTGCTAACATTATTTTCCTGATGTTTGAATGTTACTTCCCACTTCTTTCCTAATGTAATTTTCGTGATGTTTAAATGTTATTTCCTGCTTCTTTTGTAATGTAATTTTACTGATGTTTAAATGTTATTTCTCTCTTATTTTCTAATGTTATTTTCATGATGTTTGAATGTTATTACGCGCTTCCTTTCTAATGTTATTTCCTCTTGTTTTAATGTTATTTTCCGCTTCTTTTCTAATGTTTTTTTCATGATGTTTGAATGTTGTTTCCTGCTTCTTTTCTAATGTAATTTTCCTGATGTTTGAATGTTATCTCCCATTTCTTTTCTAAAGTTATTTTCCTGATGTTTTAATGTTATTTACCACTTCTTTTCTAATGTTATTTATCTGATGTTTGAATGTTATTTCCCGCTTCTGTTCTAATGTAATTTTCCTGATGTTTGAATGTTATTTCCCGCTTCTTTTCTAATGTTAATTGCATGATGTTTGAATATTATTTCCTGCTTCTCTTCTAATGCTATTCTCCTGGTTTGAATGTTATTTCCCATTTCTTTTCTAATGCTATTTTTCTGACGTTTCAATGTTATATCCAACTTCCTTCCTACTGTTATTTTCATTATGTTTGAATGTTATATCCTGCTTAGTTTCTAATGTTATTTTACTGATGTTTGAATGTTACTTCCCACTTCTTTTCTAATGCTATTTCCCTGATGTTTAAATGTTTTTTCCCGCTTCTTTTCTAATGTTAATTTCCTGATGTTTAAATGTTAATACCCGCCTCTTTTCTAATGTTAATTTCCTGATGTTTAAATGGTATTTTCCACTTCTTTTCTAATTTTATTTTCCTGATGTTTGAATGTTATTTCCGCGCTTATGTTCTAATGTTATTTTCCATATATTTGAATGTTATTTCCCGCTTCTTTTCTAATGTTATTTTCCTGTTGTTTGAATATAATTTCCCGCCTCTTTTCTAATATTATTTTTTTGATGTTTGATTATTTCCCGCTTCTTTTGTAATATTATTTTGCTGATGTTTGTATGTTATTTCCCACTTATTTGATAATGTTATTTTCCTTATGTTTGAATGTTATTTCCCACCACTTTACTAACGTTATTTCCCTGATGTTTGAATGTTATTTCCCTTTTTTTTTCTAATGTGATTTTCCTGATGTTTGTATGTTACTTCCCACTTCTTTTCTAATTAAATTTTCCTCATGTTTTAATGTTATTTCCCGCTCTTTTTCTAATGTAATTTTCCTGATGTTTGAATGTTATTTCCCACTTATTTTCTAATGCTATTTTTCTGACGTTTCAATGTTATTTCCAACTTCCTTTCTACTGTTATTTTGATTATGTTTGCATGTTATATCCTGCTTCGTTTCTAATGTTATTTTACTGATGTTTGAATGTTACATCCCGCTTCTTTTCTAATGTAATTTTCCTGATGTTTGAATGTTATTTCCCGCTACTTTCTAATGTTATTTTCCTGATGTTTGAATGTTATTTCCCGCTTCTCTGCTAACGTTATTTTCCTGATGTTTGAATGTTACTTCCCACTTCCTTTCCAGTGTAATTTTCCTGATGTTTAAATGTTATTTCCTGCTTCTTTTGTAATGTGATTTTACTGATGTTTAAATGTTATTTCTCTCTTATTTTCTAATGTTATTTTCATGATGTTTGAATGTTATTACGCGCTTCATTTCTAATGTTATTTCCTCTTGTTTTAATGTTATTTCCCGCTTCTTTTCTAATGTTTTTTTTTCATGATGTTTGAATGTTGTTTCCTGCTTCTTTTCTAATGTAATTTTCCTGATGTTTGAATGTTATCTCCCATTTCCTTTCTAAAGTTATTTTCCTGATGTTTTAATGTTATTTACCACTTCTTTTCTAATGTTATTTATCTGATGTTTGAATGTTATTTCCCCTTCTGTTCTAATGTAATTTTCCTGATGTTTGAATGTTATTTCCCGCTTCTTTTCTAATGTTAATTGCATGATGTTTGAATATTATTTACTGCTTCTCTTCTAATGCAATTTATTTGATGTTTGAATGTTATTTCCCAGTTCTTTTCTAATGCAATTTTTCTGATGTTTCAATGTTATTTCCAACTTCCTTTCTATTGTTATTTTCATTATGTTTGAAAGTTATTTCCCGCTTCTTTTCTAATGTTAATTTTATGATGTTTGAATGTTATTTACCGCTTATTTTCTAATGTTATTATCCTGATGTTTGAATATTTCCCACGTCTTTTCTAATGTTATTTTTCTGATGTTTGTATCTTATTTCCCACTTCTTTTCTAATGTTATTTTCCTGTTGTTTAAATGTTATTTCCCACTTCTTTTCTAATGTTAATTTGCTAATGTTTAAATGTTATTTCCTGCTTCTCTTCTAATGCTATTTTCCTGATGTTTGAATGTAATTTCCCGCCACTTTACTAACGTTATTTTCCTGATGTTTGAATGTTATTTCCCACTTCTGTTCTAATGATATTTTTCTGACGTTTCAATGTTATTTCCAACTTCCTTTCTACTGTTATTTTCATTATGTTTGAATGTTATATTCTGCTTCTTTTCTAAAGTTATTTTACTGATGTTTGATGTTACTTCCCACTTCTTTTCTAATGCTATTTTCCTGATGTTTAAATGTTATTTCCCGCTTCTTTTCTAATATTATTTTCCAAATGTTTAAATGTTAATTCCCGCTTCTTTTCTAATGCTTTTTTCATTATGTTTGTATGTTATTTCCTGCTTCTTTTCTAATGTAATTTTCCTGATGTTTAAATGTTATTTCCCACTTGTTTTCTAATGTTAATTTTCCTTATGTTTTAATATTATTTCCTACTTCTTTTCAAATGTTATTTTCCTGATGTTTGAATGCTATTACCCGCTTTCTTTCTAATAATATTTTCCTGATGTTTGAAGATTATTTCCCACTTCTTTTCTAATGTTAATTTCCTGATGTTTAAATGTTATTTCCCACTTCTATTCTAATGTTAATTTCCTGATGTTTAAATGTTATTTCCCGCTTCTTTTCTAATGTTAATTTCATAATGTTTAAATGTTATTTCCCGCTTCTTTTCTAATGTTATTTTCCTGATGTTTGAATGTAATTTCCCGCCTCTTTTCTAATGTTATTTTCCTGATGTTTGATTATTTCCCGCTTCATTTCTAATATTATTTTTCCTGATGTTTGTATGTTATTTCCCGCCACTTTACTAACGTTATTTGCCCGATGTTTGAATGTTATATCCCACTTCTTTTCTAATGTTATTTTCCTGACGTTTGAATGTTATTTCTCGCCTTTTTCCAATGTTATTATACTGATGTTTGATTATTTCCCGCTTCTTTTCTAATGTTAATTTCATAATGTTTTAATGTTAATTCCCACTTCTTTTCTAATGTTATTTATCTGATGTTTGAATGTTATTTCCCGCTTCTGTTCTAATGTAATTTTCCTGATGTTTGAATGTTATTTCCCGCTTCTTTTCTAATGTTATTTTCCTTATGTTTGAATGTTATTTCCCGCTTCTTTTCTAATGTTATTTTCCTGACGTTTGAATGTAATTTCCCGCCTCTTTTCTAATGTTATTTTCCTGATGTTTGATTATTTCCTGCTTCTTTTCTAATATTATTTTTCCTGATGTTTGTATGTTATTTCCCGCCACTTTACTAACGTTATTTGCCTGATGTTTGAATGTTATTTCCCTTTATTTTCCTAATATGATTTTCCTGATGTTTGATTGTTATTTCCAGCTTCTTTTCTAATGTAATTTTCATGATGTTTGAATGTTATTTCCCGCTTCTTTCTAATGTTATTTTCCTGATGTTTGAATGTTATTTTCCGCTTCTTTGCTAACGTTATTTTCCTTATGTTTGTATGTTACTTCCCATTCCTTTCTAATCTAATTTTCCTGATGTTTAAATGTAATTTCCTGCTTCTTTTGTAATGATATTTTACTGATGTTTAAATGTTATTTCTCTCTTATTTTCTAATGTTATTTTCATGATGTTTGAGTGTTATTACGCGCTTCCTTTCTAATGTTATTTCCTCTTGTTTTAAAGTTATTTCCTGCTTCTTTTCTAATGTTTTTTCATGATGTTTGAATGTTGTTTGCTGCTTCTTTTCTAATGTAATTTTCCTGATGTTTGAATGTTATCTCCCATTTCTTTTCTAAAGTTATTTTCCTGATGTTTTAATGTTATTTACCACTTCTTTTCTAATGTTATTTATCTGATGTTTGAATGTTATTTCCCGCTTCTGTTCTAATGTAATTTTCCTGATGTTTGAATGTTATTTCCCGCTTCTTTTCTAATATTATTTTCCAAATGTTTAAATGTTAATTCCCACGTCCTTTCTAATGTTATTTTTCTGATGTTTGTATCTTATTTCCTGCTTCTTTTCTAATGTAATTTTCCTGTTGTTTAAATGTTATTTCCAAATTCTTTTCTAATGTCAATTTCCTAATGTTTAAATGTTATTTCCCACTTCTTTTCTAATGTTATTTTCCTGTTGTTTGAATGTTATTTTCCCTTTTCTTTTCTAATGTGATTTTCCTGATGTTTGAATGTTATTTCCCACTTCTTTTCTAATGTTATTTTCCTGTTGTTTGAATGTTATTTTCCCTTTTCTTTTCTAATGTGAGTTTCCTGATGTTTGAATGTTATTTCCCACTTCTTTTCTAATGTTATTTTCCTGTTGTTTGAATGTTATTTTCCCTTTTCTTTTCTAATGTGATTTTCCTGATGTTTGAATGTTATTTCCCGCTTCTTTTCTAATGTAAATTTCCTTATGTTTTACTATTATTTCCTGTATCTTTTCTAATGTAATTTTCCTGATGTTTGAATGCTATTACCCGCTTCCTTTATAATGTTATTTTCCTGATGTTTGAATGTTATTTCCCGCTTCCTTTCTAATGTTGTTTTACTGACGTTTGAATGTTATTTCCCATTTCCTTTCTAAAGTTATCTTCTGAAGTATGAATGATATTTCCCGTTTCTTTTCTAATGTTATTTTCTTGTTTTGTATGTAATTACGCACTTCTTTTCTAATGTTATTTCACGCTTCGTTTCTAATGTTATTTTCCTGATGTTTGAATGTTATATTCTGCTTCTTTTCTAAAGTTATTTTACTGATGTTTGATGTTACTTCCCACTTCTTTTCTAATGCTATTTTCCTGATGTTTAAATGTTATTTCCCGCTTCTTTTCTAATATTATTTTCCAAATGTTTAAATGTTAATTCCCGCTTCTTTTCTAATGCTTTTTTCATGATGTTTGTATGTTATTTCCTGCTTCTTTTCTAATGTAATTTTCCTGATGTTTGAATGTTATCTCCCATTTCTTTTCTAAAGTTATTTTCCTGATGTTTTAATGTTATTTACCACTTCTTTTCTAATGTTATTTATCTGATGTTTGACTGTTATTTCCCGCTTCTGTTCTAATGTAATTTTCCTGATGTTTGAATGTTATTTCCCGCTTCTTTTCTAATGTTAATTGCATGATGTTTGAATATTATTTCCTGTTTCTCTTCTAATGCTATTTTCCTGATGTTTGAATGTAATTTCCCGCCACTTTACTAACGTTATTTTCCTGATGTTTGAATGTTATTTCCCACTTCTGTTCTAATGATATTTTTCTGACGTTTCAATGTTATTTCCAACTTCCTTTCTACTGTTATTTTCATTATGTTTGAATGTTATATCCTGTTTCGTTTCTAATGTTATTTTACTGATGTTTGAATGTTACTTCCCACTTCTTTTCTAATGCTATTTTCCTGATGTTTAAATGTTATTTCCCGCTTCTTTTCTAATATTATTTTCCTGATGTTTAAATGTTAATTCCCGCTTCTTTTCTAATGTTATTTTCCTTGTTTGAATGTTATTTCCCGCCACTTTACTAACGTTATTTCCCTGATGTTTGATTGTTATTTCCCTTTTTTTTCTAATATGATTTTCCTGATGTTTGAATGTTACTTCCCACTTCTTTTCTAATGTTATTTTCCTGATGTTTAAATGTTATTTCCCACTTGTTTTCTAATGTTAATTTTCCTTATGTTTTAATATTATTTCCTGCATCTTTTCAAATGTTATTTTCCTGATGTTTGAATGCTATTACCCGCTTTCTTTCTAATATTATTTTCCTGATGTTTGAATGTTATTTCCCTCTTCCTTTCTAATGTTATTTTACTGATGTTTGAATGTTATTTCCCGCTTCTGTTCTAATGCTATTTTCCTGATGTTTGAATGTTATTTCCCGCTTCTTTTCTAACGTTCATTTCGTGATGTTTAAATGTTATTTCCCACTTCTTTTCTAATGTCATTTTCCTGATGTTTGAATGTTATTTCCCGATTCTTTTCTAAAGTTAATTTCATGATGTTTGAATAGTATTTCCTGCTTCTCTTCTAATGCTATTTACTTGATGTTTGAATGTTATTTCCCATTTATTTTCTAATGCTATTTTTCTGATGTTTCAATGTTATTTTCAACTTCCTTTCTATTGTTATTTTCATTATGTTTGAATGTTATTTCCCGCTTCTTTTCTAATGTTATATTCCATATATTTGAATATTATTTCACGCTTCTTTTCTATTGTTATTTTCCTGATGTTTGATTATTTCCCGCTCCTTTTCTAATATTAATTTCCTGATGTTTGTATGTTATATCCCGCCAATTTACTAACGTTATTTGCCTGATGTTTGAATGTTATTTCCCTTTTTTTTCTAATATGATTTTCCTGATGTTTTAATGTTATTTCCCGCTTCTTTTCTAATGTAAATTTCCTGATGTTTGAATGTTATTTCCCGCTTCTTTCTAATGTTATTTTCCTGATGTTTGAATATTATTTCCCGCTTCTTTGCTAACATTATTTTCCTGATGTTTGAATGTTACTTCCCACTTCTTTTCTAATGTAATTTTCCTGATGTTTAAATGTTATTTCCTGCTTCTTTTGTAATGTAATTTTACTGATGTTTAAATGTTATTTCTCTCTTATTTTCTAATGTTATTTTC
Source organism: Narcine bancroftii (assembly GCF_036971445.1). NCBI lineage: Eukaryota > Metazoa > Chordata > Chondrichthyes > Torpediniformes > Narcinidae > Narcine > Narcine bancroftii. The sequence continues at coordinate 5,895,477 of NW_027211808.1, forward strand.
ATGATGTTTGAATGTTATTACGCGCTTCCTTTCTAATGTTATTTCCTCTTGTTTTAATGTTATTTTCCGCTTCTTTTCTAATGTTTTTTTCACGATGTTTGAATGTTGTTTCCTGCTACTTTTCTAATGTAATTTTCCTGATGTTTGAATGTTATCTCCCATTTCTTTTCTAAAGTTATTTTCCTGATGTTTTAATGTTATTTACCACTTCTTTTCTAATGTTATTTATCTGATGTTTGAATGTTATTTCCCGCTTCTGTTCTAATGTAATTTTCCTGATGTTTGAATGTTATTTCCCGCTTCTTTTCTAATGTTAATTGCATGATGTTTGAATATTATTTCCTGCTTCTCTTCTAATGCTATTTTCCTGGTTTGAATGTTATTTCCCATTTCTTTTCTAATGCTATTTTTCTGACGTTTCAATGTTATTTTCAACTTCCTTTCTACTGTTATTTTCATTATGTTTGAATGTTATATCCCGCTTCTTTCTAATGTTATTTTCCTGATGTTTGAATATTATTTCCCGCTTCTTTGCTAACATTATTTTCCTGATGTTTGAATGTTACTTCCCACTTCTTTTCTAATGTAATTTTCCTGATGTTTAAATGTTATTTCCTGCTTCTTTTGTAATGTAATTTTACTGATGTTTAAATGTTATTTCTCTCTTATTTTCTAATGTTATTTTCATGATGTTTGAATGTTATTACGCGCTTCCTTTCTAATGTTATTTCCTCTTGTTTTAATGTTATTTTCCGCTTCTTTTCTAATGTTTTTTTCATGATGTTTGAATGTTGTTTCCTGCTTCTTTTCTAATGTAATTTTCCTGATGTTTGAATGTTATCTCCCATTTCTTTTCTAAAGTTATTTTCCTGATGTTTTAATGTTATTTACCACTTCTTTTCTAATGTTATTTATCTGATGTTTGAATGTTATTTCCCGCTTCTGTTCTAATGTAATTTTCCTGATGTTTGAATGTTATTTCCCGCTTCTTTTCTAATGTTAATTGCATGATGTTTGAATATTATTTCCTGCTTCTCTTCTAATGCTATTCTCCTGGTTTGAATGTTATTTCCCATTTCTTTTCTAATGCTATATTTCTGACGTTTCAATGTTATATCCAACTTCCTTCCTACTGTTATTTTCATTATGTTTGAATGTTATATCCTGCTTAGTTTCTAATGTTATTTTACTGATGTTTGAATGTTACCTCCCACTTCTTTTCTAATGCTATTTCCCTGATGTTTAAATGTTATTTCCTGCTTCTTTTCTAATGTAATTTTTCTGATGTTTGAATGTTATCTCCCATTTCTTTTCTAAAGTTATTTTCCTGATGTTTTAATGTTATTTACCACTTCTTTTCTAATGTTATTTATCTGATGTTTGAATGTTATTTCCCGCTTCTGTTCTAATGTAATTTTCCTGATGTTTGAATGTTATTTCCCGCTTCTTTTCTAATGTTAATTGCATGATGTTTGAATATTATTTCCTGCTTCTCTTCTAATGCTATTCTCCTGGTTTGAATGTTATTTCCCATTTCTTTTCTAATGCTATTTTTCTGACGTTTCAATGTTATATCCAACTTCCTTCCTACTGTTATTTTCATTATGTTTGAATGTTATATCCTGCTTAGTTTCTAATGTTATTTTACTGATGTTTGAATGTTACTTCCCACTTCTTTTCTAATGCTATTTCCCTGATGTTTAAATGTTATTTCCCGCTTCTTTTCTAATGTTAATTTCCTGATGTTTAAATGGTATTTTCCACTTCTTTTCTAATGTTATTTTCCTGATGTTTGAATGTTATTTCCCGCTTATGTTCTAATGTTATTTTCCATATATTTGAATGTTATTTCCCGCTTCTTTTCTAATGTTATTTTCCTGATGTTTGAATATAATTTCCCGCCTCTTTTCTAATGTTATTTTTTTGATGTTTGATTATTTCCCAATTCTTTTGTAATATTATTTTGCTGATGTTTGTATGTTATTTCCCACTTATTTGATAATGTTATTTTCCTTATGTTTGAATGTTATTTCCCGCCACTTTACTAACGTTATTTCCCTGATGTTTGAATGTTATTTCCCTTATTTTTCTAATATGATTTTCCTGATTTTGTATGTTACTTCCCACTTCTTTTCTAATGTAATTTTCCTGATGTTTAAATGTTATTTCCTGCTTCTTTTGTAATGTAATTTTACTGATGTTTAAATATTATTTCTCTCTTATTTTCTAATGTTATTTTCATGATGTTTGAATGTTATTACGCGCTTCCTTTCTAATGTTATTTCCTCTTGCTTTAATGTTATTTCCCGCTTCTTTTCTAATGTTATTTTCATGATGTTTGAATGTTGTTTCCTGCTTCTTTTCTAATGTAATTTTCCTGATGTTTGAATGTTACTTCCCACTTCTTTTCTAATGCTATTTCCCTGATGTTTAAATGTTATTTCCTGCTTCTTTTCTAATGTAATTTTCCTGATGTTTGAATGTTATCTCCCATTTCTTTTCTAAAGTTATTTTCCTGATGTTTTAATGTTATTTACCACTTCTTTTCTAATGTTATTTATCTGATGTTTGAATGTTATTTCCCGCTTCTGTTCTAATGTAATTTTCCTGATGTTTGAATGTTATTTCCCGCTTCTTTTCTAATGTTAATTGCATGATGTTTGAATATTATTTCCTGCTTCTCTTCTAATGCTATTTTCCTGGTTTGAATGTTATTTCCCATTTCTTTTCTAATGCTATTTTTCTGACGTTTCAATGTTATTTTCAACTTCCTTTCTACTGTTATTTTCATTATGTTTGAATGTTATATCCTGCTTAGTTTCTAATGTTATTTTACTGATGTTTGAATGTTACTTCCCACTTCTTTTCTAATGCTATTTCCCTGATGTTTAAATGTTTTTTCCCGCTTCTTTTCTAATGTTAATTTCCTGATGTTTAAATGTTAATACCCGCCTCTTTTCTAATGTTAATTTCCTGATGTTTAAATGGTATTTTCCACTTCTTTTCTAATTTTATTTTCCTGATGTTTGAATGTTATTTCCCGCTTATGTTCTAATGTTATTTTCCATATATTTGAATGTTATTTCCCGCTTCTTTTCTAATGTTATTTTCCTGTTGTTTGAATATAATTTCCCGCCTCTTTTCTAATGTTATTTTTTTGATGTTTGATTATTTCCCGCTTCTTTTGTAATATTATTTTGCTGATGTTTGTATGTTATTTCCCACTTATTTGATAATGTTATTTTCCTTATGTTTGAATGTTATTTCCCGCCACTTTACTAACGTTATTTCCCTGATGTTTGAATGTTATTTCCCTTTTTTTTTCTAATGTGATTTTCCTGATGTTTGTATGTTACTTCCCACTTCTTTTCTAATGTAATTTTCCTGATGTTTAAATGTTATTTCCTGCTTCTTTTGTAATGTAATTTTAATGATGTTTGAATGTTATTTCTCTCTTATTTTCTAATGTTATTTTCATGATGTTTGAATGTTATTACGCGCTTCATTTCTAATGTTATTTCCTCATGTTTTAATGTTATTTCCCGCTTTTTTTCTAATGTAATTTTCCTGATGTTTGAATGTTATTTCCCACTTATTTTCTAATGCTATTTTTCTGACGTTTCAATGTTATTTCCAACTTCCTTTCTACTGTTATTTTGATTATGTTTGCATGTTATATCCTGCTTCGTTTCTAATGTTATTTTACTGATGTTTGAATGTTACATCCCGCTTCTTTTCTAATGTAATTTTCCTGATGTTTGAATGTTATTTCCCACTACTTTCTAATGTTATTTTCCTGATGTTTGAATGTTATTTCCCGCTTCTATGCTAACGTTATTTTCCTGATGTTTGAATGTTACTTCCCACTTCCTTTCTAGTGTAATTTTCCTGATGTTTAAATGTTATTTCCTGCTTCTTTTGTAATGTGATTTTACTGATGTTTAAATGTTATTTCTCTCTTATTTTCTAATGTTATTTTCATGATGTTTGAATGTTATTACGCGCTTCCTTTCTAATGTTATTTCCTCTTGTTTGAATGTTATCTCCCATTTCTTTTCTAATGTTATTTTCCTGATGTTTTAATGTTATTTACCACTTCTTTTCTAATGTTATTTATCTGATGTTTGACTGTTATTTCCCGCTTCTGTTCTAATGTAATTTTCCTGATGTTTGAATGTTATTTCCCGCTTCTTTTCTAATGTTAATTGCATGATGTTTGAATATTATTTCCTGCTTCTCTTCTAATGCTATTTTCCTGATGTTTGAATGTAATTTCCCGCCACTTTACTAACGTTATTTTCCTGATGTTTGAATGTTATTTCCCACTTCTGTTCTAATGATATTTTTCTGACGTTTCAATGTTATTTCCAACTTCCTTTCTACTGTTATTTTCATTATGTTTGAATGTTATATCCTGTTTCGTTTCTAATGTTATTTTACTGATGTTTGAATGTTACTTCCCACTTCTTTTCTAATGCTATTTTCCTGATGTTTAAATGTTATTTCCCGCTTCTTTTCTAATATTATTTTCCTGATGTTTAAATGTTAATTCCCGCTTCTTTTCTAATGTTATTTTCCTTGTTTGAATGTTATTTCCCGCCACTTTACTAACGTTATTTCCCTGATGTTTGATTGTTATTTCCCTTTTTTTTCTAATATGATTTTCCTGATGTTTGAATGTTACTTCCCACTTCTTTTCTAATGTTATTTTCCTGATGTTTAAATGTTATTTCCCACTTGTTTTCTAATGTTAATTTTCCTTATGTTTTAATATTATTTCCTGCTTCTTTTCAAATGTTATTTTCCTGATGTTTGAATGCTATTACCCGCTTTCTTTCTAATATTATTTTCCTGATGTTTGAATGTTATTTCCCTCTTCCTTTCTAATGTTATTTTACTGATGTTTGAATGTTATTTCCCGCTTCTGTTCTAATGCTATTTTCCTGATGTTTGAATGTTATTTCCCGCTTCTTTTCTAACGTTCATTTCGTGATGTTTAAATGTTATTTCCCACTTCTTTTCTAATGTCATTTTCCTGATGTTTGAATGATATTTCCCGCTTCTTTTCTAAAGTTAATTTCATGATGTTTGAATAGTATTTCCTGCTTCTCTTCTAATGCTATTTACTTGATGTTTGAATGTTATTTCCCATTTATTTTCTAATGCTATTTTTCTGATGTTTCAACGTTATTTCCAACTTCCTTTCTATTGTTATTTTCATTATGTTTGAATGTTATTTCCCGCTTCTTTTCTAATGTTATATTCCTTATATTTGAATGTTATTTCACGCTTCTTTTCTATTGTTATTTTCCTGATGTTTGATTATTTCCCGCTCCTTTTCTAATATTAATTTCCTGATGTTTGTATGTTATTTCCCGCCAATTTACTAACGTTATTTGCCTGATGTTTGAATGTTATTTCCCTTTTTTTTCTAATATGATTTTCCTGATGTTTGAATGTTATTTCCCGCTTCTTTCTAATGTTATTTTCCTGATGTTTGAATATTATTTCCCGCTTCTTTGCTAACATTATTTTCCTGATGTTTGAATGTTACTTCCCACTTCTTTTCTAATGTAATTTTCCTGATGTTTAAATGTTATTTCCTGCTTCTTTTGTAATGTAATTTTACTGATGTTTAAATGTTATTTCTCTCTTATTTTCTAATGTTATTTTCATGATGTTTGAATGTTATTACGCGCTTCCTTTCTAATGTTATTTCCTCTTGTTTTAATGTTATTTTCCGCTTCTTTTCTAATGTTTTTTTCATGATGTTTGAATGTTGTTTCCTGCTTCTTTTCTAATGTAATTTTCCTGATGTTTGAATGTTATCTCCCATTTCTTTTCTAAAGTTATTTTCCTGATGTTTTAATGTTATTTACCACTTCTTTTCTAATGTTATTTATCTGATGTTTGAATGTTATTTCCCGCTTCTGTTCTAATGTAATTTTCCTGATGTTTGAATGTTATTTCCCGCTTCTTTTCTAATGTTAATTGCATGATGTTTGAATATTATTTCCTGCTTCTCTTCTAATGCTATTCTCCTGGTTTGAATGTTATTTCCCATTTCTTTTCTAATGCTATTTTTCTGACGTTTCAATGTTATATCCAACTTCCTTCCTACTGTTATTTTCATTATGTTTGAATGTTATATCCTGCTTAGTTTCTAATGTTATTTTACTGATGTTTGAATGTTACTTCCCACTTCTTTTCTAATGCTATTTCCCTGATGTTTAAATGTTATTTCCCGCTTCTTTTCTAATGTTATTTTCCTGATGTTTAAATGTTAATACCCGCCTCTTTTCTAATGTTAATTTCCTGATGTTTAAATGGTATTTTCCACTTCTTTTCTAATGTTATTTTCCTGATGTTTGAATGTTATTTCCCGCTTCTTTTCTAATGTTATATTCCATATATTTGAATATTATTTCACGCTTCTTTTCTATTGTTATTTTCCTGATGTTTGATTATTTCCCGCTCCTTTTCTAATATTAATTTCCTGATGTTTGTATGTTATTTCCCGCCAATTTACTAACGTTATTTGCCTGATGTTTGAATGTTATTTCCCTTTTTTTTCTAATATGATTTTCCTGATGTTTTAATGTTATTTCCCGCTCCTTTTCTAATATTATTTTCCTGATGTTTAAATGTTAATTCCCGCTTCTTTTCTAATGTTATTTTCCTTGTTTGAATGTTATTTCCCGCCACTTTACTAACGTTATTTCCCTGATGTTTGATTGTTATTTCCCTTTTTTTTCTAATATGATTTTCCTGATGTTTGAATGTTACTTCCCACTTCTTTTCTAATGTTATTTTCCTGATGTTTAAATGTTATTTCCCACTTGTTTTCTAATGTTAATTTTCCTTATGTTTTAATATTATTTCCTGCTTCTTTTCAAATGTTATTTTCCTGATGTTTGAATGCTATTACCCGCTTTCTTTCTAATATTATTTTCCTGATGTTTGAATGTTATTTCCCTCTTCCTTTCTAATGTTATTTTACTGATGTTTGAATGTTATTTCCCGCTTCTGTTCTAATGCTATTTTCCTGATGTTTGAATGTTATTTCCCGCTTATTTTCTAACGTTCATTTCGTGATGTTTAAATGTTATTTCCCACTTCTTTTCTAATGTCATTTTCCTGATGTTTGAATGATATTTCCCGCTTCTTTTCTAAAGTTAATTTCATGATGTTTGAATAGTATTTCCTGCTTCTCTTCTAATGCTATTTACTTGATGTTTGAATGTTATTTCCCATTTATTTTCTAATGCTATTTTTCTGATGTTTCAACGTTATTTCCAACTTCCTTTCTATTGTTATTTTCATTATGTTTGAATGTTATTTCCCGCTTCTTTTCTAATGTTATATTCCTTATATTTGAATGTTATTTCACGCTTCTTTTCTATTGTTATTTTCCTGATGTTTGATTATTTCCCGCTCCTTTTCTAATATTAATTTCCTGATGTTTGTATGTTATTTCCCGCCAATTTACTAACGTTATTTGCCTGATGTTTGAATGTTATTTCCCTTTTTTTTCTAATATGATTTTCCTGATGTTTGAATGTTATTTCCCGCTTCTTTTCTAATGTTAATTGCATGATGTTTGAATATTATTTCCTGCTTCTCTTCTAATGCTATTTTCCTGATGTTTGAATGTAATTTCCCGCCACTTTACTAACGTTATTTTCCTGATGTTTGAATGTTATTTCCCACTTCTGTTCTAATGATATTTTTCTGACGTTTCAATGTTATTTCCAACTTCCTTTCTACTGTTATTTTCATTATGTTTGAATGTTATATCCTGTTTCGTTTCTAATGTTATTTTACTGATGTTTGAATGTTACTTCCGACTTCTTTTCTAATGCTATTTTCCTGATGTTTAAATGTTATTTCCCGCTTCTTTTCTAATATTATTTTCCTGATGTTTAAATGTTAATTCCCGCTTCTTTTCTAATGTTATTTTCCTTGTTTGAATGTTATTTCCCGCCACTTTACTAACGTTATTTCCCTGATGTTTGATTGTTATTTCCCTTTTTTTTCTAATATGATTTTCCTGATGTTTGAATGTTACTTCCCACTTCTTTTCTAATGTTATTTTCCTGATGTTTAAATGTTATTTCCCACTTGTTTTCTAATGTTAATTTTCCTTATGTTTTAATATTATTTCCTGCATCTTTTCAAATGTTATTTTCCTGATGTTTGAATGCTATTACCCGCTTTCTTTCTAATATTATTTTCCTGATGTTTGAATGTTATTTCCCTCTTCCTTTCTAATGTTATTTTACTGATGTTTGAATGTTATTTCCCGCTTCTGTTCTAATGCTATTTTCCTGATGTTTGAATGTTATTTCCCGCTTCTTTTCTAACGTTCATTTCGTGATGTTTAAATGTTATTTCCCACTTCTTTTCTAATGTCATTTTCCTGATGTTTGAATGTTATTTCCCGCTTCTTTTCTAAAGTTAATTTCATGATGTTTGAATAGTATTTCCTGCTTCTCTTCTAATGCTATTTACTTGATGTTTGAATGTTATTTCCCATTTATTTTCTAATGCTATTTTTCTGATGTTTCAATGTTATTTTCAACTTCCTTTCTATTGTTATTTTCATTATGTTTGAATGTTATTTCCCGCTTCTTTTCTAATGTTATATTCCATATATTTGAATATTATTTCACGCTTCTTTTCTATTGTTATTTTCCTGATGTTTGATTATTTCCCGCTCCTTTTCTAATATTAATTTCCTGATGTTTGTATGTTATTTCCCGCCAATTTACTAACGTTATTTGCCTGATGTTTGAATGTTATTTCCCTTTTTTTTCTAATATGATTTTCCTGATGTTTTAATGTTATTTCCCGCTTCTTTTCTAATGTAAATTTCCTGATGTTTGAATGTTATTTCCCGCTTCTTTCTAATGTTATTTTCCTGATGTTTGAATGTTATCTCCCATTTCTTTTCTAAAGTTATTTTCCTGATGTTTTAATGTTATTTACCACTTCTTTTCTAATGTTATTTATCTGATGTTTGACTGTTATTTCCCGCTTCTGTTCTAATGTAATTTTCCTGATGTTTGAATGTTATTTCCCGCTTCTTTTCTAATGTTAATTGCATGATGTTTGAATATTATTTCCTGCTTCTCTTCTAATGCTATTTTCCTGGTTTGAATGTTATTTCCCATTTCTTTTCTAATGCTATTTTTCTGACGTTTCAATGTTATTTTCAACTTCCTTTCTACTGTTATTTTCATTATGTTTGAATGTTATATCCTGCTTAGTTTCTAATGTTATTTTACTGATGTTTGAATGTTACTTCCCACTTCTTTTCTAATGCTATTTCCCTGATGTTTAAATGTTTTTTCCCGCTTCTTTTCTAATGTTAATTTCCTGATGTTTAAATGTTAATACCCGCCTCTTTTCTAATGTTAATTTCCTGATGTTTAAATGGTATTTTCCACTTCTTTTCTAATTTTATTTTCCTGATGTTTGAATGTTATTTCCCGCTTATGTTCTAATGTTATTTTCCATATATTTGAATGTTATTTCCCGCTTCTTTTCTAATGTTAATTTCCTGTTGTTTGAATATAATTTCCCGCCTCTTTTCTAATGTTATTTTTTTGATGTTTGATTATTTCCCGCTTCTTTTGTAATATTATTTTGCTGATGTTTGTATGTTATTTCCCACTTATTTGATAATGTTATTTTCCTTATGTTTGAATGTTATTTCCCGCCACTTTACTAACGTTATTTCCCTGATGTTTGAATGTTATTTCCCTTTTTTTTTCTAATGTGATTTTCCTGATGTTTGTATGTTACTTCCCACTTCTTTTCTAATGTAATTTTCCTGATGTTTAAATGTTATTTCCTGCTTCTTTTGTAATGTAATTTTACTGATGTTTGAATGTTATTTCTCTCTTATTTTCTAATGTTATTTTCATGATGTTTGAATGTTATTACGCGCTTCATTTCTAATGTTATTTCCTCATGTTTTAATGTTATTTCCCGCTTTTTTTCTAATGTAATTTTCCTGATGTTTGAATGTTATTTCCCACTTATTTTCTAATGCTATTTTTCTGACGTTTCAATGTTATTTCCAACTTCCTTTCTACTGTTATTTTGATTATGTTTGCATGTTATATCCTGCTTCGTTTCTAATGTTATTTTACTGATGTTTGAATGTTACATCCCGCTTCTTTTCTAATGTAATTTTCCTGATGTTTGAATGTTATTTCCCACTACTTTCTAATGTTATTTTCCTGATGTTTGAATGTTATTTCCCGCTTCTATGCTAACGTTATTTTCCTGATGTTTGAATGTTACTTCCCACTTCCTTTCTAGTGTAATTTTCCTGATGTTTAAATGTTATTTCCTGCTTCTTTTGTAATGTGATTTTACTGATGTTTAAATGTTATTTCTCTCTTATTTTCTAATGTTATTTTCATGATGTTTGAATGTTATTACGCGCTTCCTTTCTAATGTTATTTCCTCTTGTTTGAATGTTATCTCCCATTTCTTTTCTAATGTTATTTTCCTGATGTTTTAATGTTATTTACCACTTCTTTTCTAATGTTATTTATCTGATGTTTGACTGTTATTTCCCGCTTCTGTTCTAATGTAATTTTCCTGATGTTTGAATGTTATTTCCCGCTTCTTTTCTAATGTTAATTGCATGATGTTTGAATATTATTTCCTGCTTCTCTTCTAATGCTATTTTCCTGATGTTTGAATGTAATTTCCCGCCACTTTACTAACGTTATTTTCCTGATGTTTGAATGTTATTTCCCACTTCTGTTCTAATGATATTTTTCTGACGTTTCAATGTTATTTCCAACTTCCTTTCTACTGTTATTTTCATTATGTTTGAATGTTATATCCTGTTTCGTTTCTAATGTTATTTTACTGATGTTTGAATGTTACTTCCCACTTCTTTTCTAATGCTATTTTCCTGATGTTTAAATGTTATTTCCCGCTTCTTTTCTAATATTATTTTCCTGATGTTTAAATGTTAATTCCCGCTTCTTTTCTAATGTTATTTTCCTTGTTTGAATGTTATTTCCCGCCACTTTACTAACGTTATTTCCCTGATGTTTGATTGTTATTTCCCTTTTTTTTCTAATATGATTTTCCTGATGTTTGAATGTTACTTCCCACTTCTTTTCTAATGTTATTTTCCTGATGTTTAAATGTTATTTCCCACTTGTTTTCTAATGTTAATTTTCCTTATGTTTTAATATTATTTCCTGCTTCTTTTCAAATGTTATTTTCCTGATGTTTGAATGCTATTACCCGCTTTCTTTCTAATATTATTTTCCTGATGTTTGAATGTTATTTCCCTCTTCCTTTCTAATGTTATTTTACTGATGTTTGAATGTTATTTCCCGCTTCTTTTCTAATGCTATTTTCCTGATGTTTGAATGTTATTTCCCGCTTCTTTTCTAACGTTCATTTCGTGATGTTTAAATGTTATTTCCCACTTCTTTTCTAATGTCATTTTCCTGATGTTTGAATGATATTTCCCGCTTCTTTTCTAAAGTTAATTTCATGATGTTTGAATAGTATTTCCTGCTTCTCTTCTAATGCTATTTACTTGATGTTTGAATGTTATTTCCCATTTATTTTCTAATGCTATTTTTCTGATGTTTCAACGTTATTTCCAACTTCCTTTCTATTGTTATTTTCATTATGTTTGAATGTTATTTCCCGCTTCTTTTCTAATGTTATATTCCTTATATTTGAATGTTATTTCACGCTTCTTTTCTATTGTTATTTTCCTGATGTTTGATTATTTCCCGCTCCTTTTCTAATATTAATTTCCTGATGTTTGTATGTTATTTCCCGCCAATTTACTAACGTTATTTGCCTGATGTTTGAATGTTATTTCCCTTTTTTTTCTAATATGATTTTCCTGATGTTTGAATGTTATTTCCCGCTTCTTTCTAATGTTATTTTCCTGATGTTTGAATATTATTTCCCGCTTCTTTGCTAACATTATTTTCCTGATGTTTGAATGTTACTTCCCACTTCTTTTCTAATGTAATTTTCGTGATGTTTAAATGTTATTTCCTGCTTCTTTTGTAATGTAATTTTACTGATGTTTAAATGTTATTTCTCTGTTATTTTCTAATGTTATTTTCATGATGTTTGAATGTTATTACGCGCTTCCTTTCTAATGTTATTTCCTCTTGTTTTAATGTTATTTTCCGCTTCTTTTCTAATGTTTTTTTCATGATGTTTGAATGTTGTTTCCTGCTTCTTTTCTAATGTAATTTTCCTGATGTTTGAATGTTATCTCCCATTTCTTTTCTAAAGTTATTTTCCTGATGTTTTAATGTTATTTACCACTTCTTTTCTAATGTTATTTATCTGATGTTTGAATGTTATTTCCCGCTTCTGTTCTAATGTAATTTTCCTGATGTTTGAATGTTATTTCCCGCTTCTTTTCTAATGTTAATTGCATGATGTTTGAATATTATTTCCTGCTTCTCTTCTAATGCTATTCTCCTGGTTTGAATGTTATTTCCCATTTCTTTTCTAATGCTATTTTTCTGACGTTTCAATGTTATATCCAACTTCCTTCCTACTGTTATTTTCATTATGTTTGAATGTTATATCCTGCTTAGTTTCTAATGTTATTTTACTGATGTTTGAATGTTACTTCCCACTTCTTTTCTAATGCTATTTCCCTGATGTTTAAATGTTATTTCCCGCTTCTTTTCTAATGTTATTTTCCTGATGTTTAAATGTTAATACCCGCCTCTTTTCTAATGTTAATTTCCTGATGTTTAAATGGTATTTTCCACTTCTTTTCTAATGTTAATTGCATGATGTTTGAATATTATTTACTGCTTCTCTTCTAATGCAATTTATTTGATGTTTGAATGTTATTTCCCAGTTCTTTTCTAATGCAATTTTTCTGATGTTTCAATGTTATTTCCAACTTCCTTTCTATTGTTATTTTCATTATGTTTGAAAGTTATTTCCCGCTTCTTTTCTAATGTTAATTTTATGATGTTTGAATGTTATTTACCGCTTATTTTCTAATGTTATTATCCTGATGTTTGAATATTTCCCACGTCTTTTCTAATGTTATTTTTCTGATGTTTGTATCTTATTTCCCACTTCTTTTCTAATGTTATTTTCCTGTTGTTTAAATGTTATTTCCCACTTCTTTTCTAATGTTAATTTGCTAATGTTTAAATGTTATTTCCTGCTTCTCTTCTAATGCTATTTTCCTGATGTTTGAATGTAATTTCCCGCCACTTTACTAACGTTATTTTCCTGATGTTTGAATGTTATTTCCCACTTCTGTTCTAATGATATTTTTCTGACGTTTCAATGTTATTTCCAACTTCCTTTCTACTGTTATTTTCATTATGTTTGAATGTTATATTCTGCTTCTTTTCTAAAGTTATTTTACTGATGTTTGATGTTACTTCCCACTTCTTTTCTAATGCTATTTTCCTGATGTTTAAATGTTATTTCCCGCTTCTTTTCTAATATTATTTTCCAAATGTTTAAATGTTAATTCCCGCTTCTTTTCTAATGCTTTTTTCATTATGTTTGTATGTTATTTCCTGCTTCTTTTCTAATGTAATTTTCCTGATGTTTAAATGTTATTTCCCACTTGTTTTCTAATGTTAATTTTCCTTATGTTTTAATATTATTTCCTACTTCTTTTCAAATGTTATTTTCCTGATGTTTGAATGCTATTACCCGCTTTCTTTCTAATAATATTTTCCTGATGTTTGAAGATTATTTCCCACTTCTTTTCTAATGTTAATTTCCTGATGTTTAAATGTTATTTCCCACTTCTATTCTAATGTTAATTTCCTGATGTTTAAATGTTATTTCCCGCTTCTTTTCTAATGTTAATTTCATAATGTTTAAATGTTATTTCCCGCTTCTTTTCTAATGTTATTTTCCTGATGTTTGAATGTAATTTCCCGCCTCTTTTCTAATGTTATTTTCCTGATGTTTGATTATTTCCCGCTTCATTTCTAATATTATTTTTCCTGATGTTTGTATGTTATTTCCCGCCACTTTACTAACGTTATTTGCCCGATGTTTGAATGTTATATCCCACTTCTTTTCTAATGTTATTTTCCTGACGTTTGAATGTTATTTCTCGCCTTTTTCCAATGTTATTATACTGATGTTTGATTATTTCCCGCTTCTTTTCTAATGTTAATTTCATAATGTTTTAATGTTAATTCCCACTTCTTTTCTAATGTTATTTATCTGATGTTTGAATGTTATTTCCCGCTTCTGTTCTAATGTAATTTTCCTGATGTTTGAATGTTATTTCCCGCTTCTTTTCTAATGTTATTTTCCTTATGTTTGAATGTTATTTCCCGCTTCTTTTCTAATGTTATTTTCCTGACGTTTGAATGTAATTTCCCGCCTCTTTTCTAATGTTATTTTCCTGATGTTTGATTATTTCCTGCTTCTTTTCTAATATTATTTTTCCTGATGTTTGTATGTTATTTCCCGCCACTTTACTAACGTTATTTGCCTGATGTTTGAATGTTATTTCCCTTTATTTTCCTAATATGATTTTCCTGATGTTTGATTGTTATTTCCAGCTTCTTTTCTAATGTAATTTTCATGATGTTTGAATGTTATTTCCCGCTTCTTTCTAATGTTATTTTCCTGATGTTTGAATGTTATTTTCCGCTTCTTTGCTAACGTTATTTTCCTTATGTTTGTATGTTACTTCCCATTCCTTTCTAATCTAATTTTCCTGATGTTTAAATGTAATTTCCTGCTTCTTTTGTAATGATATTTTACTGATGTTTAAATGTTATTTCTCTCTTATTTTCTAATGTTATTTTCATGATGTTTGAGTGTTATTACGCGCTTCCTTTCTAATGTTATTTCCTCTTGTTTTAAAGTTATTTCCTGCTTCTTTTCTAATGTTTTTTCATGATGTTTGAATGTTGTTTGCTGCTTCTTTTCTAATGTAATTTTCCTGATGTTTGAATGTTATCTCCCATTTCTTTTCTAAAGTTATTTTCCTGATGTTTTAATGTTATTTACCACTTCTTTTCTAATGTTATTTATCTGATGTTTGAATGTTATTTCCCGCTTCTGTTCTAATGTAATTTTCCTGATGTTTGAATGTTATTTCCCGCTTCTTTTCTAATATTATTTTCCAAATGTTTAAATGTTAATTCCCACGTCCTTTCTAATGTTATTTTTCTGATGTTTGTATCTTATTTCCTGCTTCTTTTCTAATGTAATTTTCCTGTTGTTTAAATGTTATTTCCAAATTCTTTTCTAATGTCAATTTCCTAATGTTTAAATGTTATTTCCCACTTCTTTTCTAATGTTATTTTCCTGTTGTTTGAATGTTATTTTCCCTTTTCTTTTCTAATGTGATTTTCCTGATGTTTGAATGTTATTTCCCACTTCTTTTCTAATGTTATTTTCCTGTTGTTTGAATGTTATTTTCCCTTTTCTTTTCTAATGTGAGTTTCCTGATGTTTGAATGTTATTTCCCACTTCTTTTCTAATGTTATTTTCCTGTTGTTTGAATGTTATTTTCCCTTTTCTTTTCTAATGTGATTTTCCTGATGTTTGAATGTTATTTCCCGCTTCTTTTCTAATGTAAATTTCCTTATGTTTTACTATTATTTCCTGTATCTTTTCTAATGTAATTTTCCTGATGTTTGAATGCTATTACCCGCTTCCTTTATAATGTTATTTTCCTGATGTTTGAATGTTATTTCCCGCTTCCTTTCTAATGTTGTTTTACTGACGTTTGAATGTTATTTCCCATTTCCTTTCTAAAGTTATCTTCTGAAGTATGAATGATATTTCCCGTTTCTTTTCTAATGTTATTTTCTTGTTTTGTATGTAATTACGCACTTCTTTTCTAATGTTATTTCACGCTTCGTTTCTAATGTTATTTTCCTGATGTTTGAATGTTATATTCTGCTTCTTTTCTAAAGTTATTTTACTGATGTTTGATGTTACTTCCCACTTCTTTTCTAATGCTATTTTCCTGATGTTTAAATGTTATTTCCCGCTTCTTTTCTAATATTATTTTCCAAATGTTTAAATGTTAATTCCCGCTTCTTTTCTAATGCTTTTTTCATGATGTTTGTATGTTATTTCCTGCTTCTTTTCTAATGTAATTTTCCTGATGTTTGAATGTTATCTCCCATTTCTTTTCTAAAGTTATTTTCCTGATGTTTTAATGTTATTTACCACTTCTTTTCTAATGTTATTTATCTGATGTTTGACTGTTATTTCCCGCTTCTGTTCTAATGTAATTTTCCTGATGTTTGAATGTTATTTCCCGCTTCTTTTCTAATGTTAATTGCATGATGTTTGAATATTATTTCCTGTTTCTCTTCTAATGCTATTTTCCTGATGTTTGAATGTAATTTCCCGCCACTTTACTAACGTTATTTTCCTGATGTTTGAATGTTATTTCCCACTTCTGTTCTAATGATATTTTTCTGACGTTTCAATGTTATTTCCAACTTCCTTTCTACTGTTATTTTCATTATGTTTGAATGTTATATCCTGTTTCGTTTCTAATGTTATTTTACTGATGTTTGAATGTTACTTCCCACTTCTTTTCTAATGCTATTTTCCTGATGTTTAAATGTTATTTCCCGCTTCTTTTCTAATATTATTTTCCTGATGTTTAAATGTTAATTCCCGCTTCTTTTCTAATGTTATTTTCCTTGTTTGAATGTTATTTCCCGCCACTTTACTAACGTTATTTCCCTGATGTTTGATTGTTATTTCCCTTTTTTTTCTAATATGATTTTCCTGATGTTTGAATGTTACTTCCCACTTCTTTTCTAATGTTATTTTCCTGATGTTTAAATGTTATTTCCCACTTGTTTTCTAATGTTAATTTTCCTTATGTTTTAATATTATTTCCTGCATCTTTTCAAATGTTATTTTCCTGATGTTTGAATGCTATTACCCGCTTTCTTTCTAATATTATTTTCCTGATGTTTGAATGTTATTTCCCTCTTCCTTTCTAATGTTATTTTACTGATGTTTGAATGTTATTTCCCGCTTCTGTTCTAATGCTATTTTCCTGATGTTTGAATGTTATTTCCCGCTTCTTTTCTAACGTTCATTTCGTGATGTTTAAATGTTATTTCCCACTTCTTTTCTAATGTCATTTTCCTGATGTTTGAATGTTATTTCCCGATTCTTTTCTAAAGTTAATTTCATGATGTTTGAATAGTATTTCCTGCTTCTCTTCTAATGCTATTTACTTGATGTTTGAATGTTATTTCCCATTTATTTTCTAATGCTATTTTTCTGATGTTTCAATGTTATTTTCAACTTCCTTTCTATTGTTATTTTCATTATGTTTGAATGTTATTTCCCGCTTCTTTTCTAATGTTATATTCCATATATTTGAATATTATTTCACGCTTCTTTTCTATTGTTATTTTCCTGATGTTTGATTATTTCCCGCTCCTTTTCTAATATTAATTTCCTGATGTTTGTATGTTATATCCCGCCAATTTACTAACGTTATTTGCCTGATGTTTGAATGTTATTTCCCTTTTTTTTCTAATATGATTTTCCTGATGTTTTAATGTTATTTCCCGCTTCTTTTCTAATGTAAATTTCCTGATGTTTGAATGTTATTTCCCGCTTCTTTCTAATGTTATTTTCCTGATGTTTGAATATTATTTCCCGCTTCTTTGCTAACATTATTTTCCTGATGTTTGAATGTTACTTCCCACTTCTTTTCTAATGTAATTTTCCTGATGTTTAAATGTTATTTCCTGCTTCTTTTGTAATGTAATTTTACTGATGTTTAAATGTTATTTCTCTCTTATTTTCTAATGTTATTTTCATGATGTTTGAATGTTATTACGCGCTTCCTTTCTAATGTTATTTCCTCTTGTTTTAATGTTATTTTCCGCTTCTTTTCTAATGTTTTTTTCACGATGTTTGAATGTTGTTTCCTGCTACTTTTCTAATGTAATTTTCCTGATGTTTGAATGTTATCTCCCATTTCTTTTCTAAAGTTATTTTCCTGATGTTTTAATGTTATTTACCACTTCTTTTCTAATGTTATTTATCTGATGTTTGAATGTTATTTCCCGCTTCTGTTCTAATGTAATTTTCCTGATGTTTGAATGTTATTTCCCGCTTCTTTTCTAATGTTAATTGCATGATGTTTGAATATTATTTCCTGCTTCTCTTCTAATGCTATTTTCCTGGTTTGAATGTTATTTCCCATTTCTTTTCTAATGCTATTTTTCTGACGTTTCAATGTTATTTTCAACTTCCTTTCTACTGTTATTTTCATTATGTTTGAATGTTATATCCCGCTTCTTTCTAATGTTATTTTCCTGATGTTTGAATATTATTTCCCGCTTCTTTGCTAACATTATTTTCCTGATGTTTGAATGTTACTTCCCACTTCTTTTCTAATGTAATTTTCCTGATGTTTAAATGTTATTTCCTGCTTCTTTTGTAATGTAATTTTACTGATGTTTAAATGTTATTTCTCTCTTATTTTCTAATGTTATTTTCATGATGTTTGAATGTTATTACGCGCTTCCTTTCTAATGTTATTTCCTCTTGTTTTAATGTTATTTTCCGCTTCTTTTCTAATGTTTTTTTCATGATGTTTGAATGTTGTTTCCTGCTTCTTTTCTAATGTAATTTTCCTGATGTTTGAATGTTATCTCCCATTTCTTTTCTAAAGTTATTTTCCTGATGTTTTAATGTTATTTACCACTTCTTTTCTAATGTTATTTATCTGATGTTTGAATGTTATTTCCCGCTTCTGTTCTAATGTAATTTTCCTGATGTTTGAATGTTATTTCCCGCTTCTTTTCTAATGTTAATTGCATGATGTTTGAATATTATTTCCTGCTTCTCTTCTAATGCTATTCTCCTGGTTTGAATGTTATTTCCCATTTCTTTTCTAATGCTATATTTCTGACGTTTCAATGTTATATCCAACTTCCTTCCTACTGTTATTTTCATTATGTTTGAATGTTATATCCTGCTTAGTTTCTAATGTTATTTTACTGATGTTTGAATGTTACCTCCCACTTCTTTTCTAATGCTATTTCCCTGATGTTTAAATGTTATTTCCTGCTTCTTTTCTAATGTAATTTTTCTGATGTTTGAATGTTATCTCCCATTTCTTTTCTAAAGTTATTTTCCTGATGTTTTAATGTTATTTACCACTTCTTTTCTAATGTTATTTATCTGATGTTTGAATGTTATTTCCCGCTTCTGTTCTAATGTAATTTTCCTGATGTTTGAATGTTATTTCCCGCTTCTTTTCTAATGTTAATTGCATGATGTTTGAATATTATTTCCTGCTTCTCTTCTAATGCTATTCTCCTGGTTTGAATGTTATTTCCCATTTCTTTTCTAATGCTATTTTTCTGACGTTTCAATGTTATATCCAACTTCCTTCCTACTGTTATTTTCATTATGTTTGAATGTTATATCCTGCTTAGTTTCTAATGTTATTTTACTGATGTTTGAATGTTACTTCCCACTTCTTTTCTAATGCTATTTCCCTGATGTTTAAATGTTATTTCCCGCTTCTTTTCTAATGTTAATTTCCTGATGTTTAAATGGTATTTTCCACTTCTTTTCTAATGTTATTTTCCTGATGTTTGAATGTTATTTCCCGCTTATGTTCTAATGTTATTTTCCATATATTTGAATGTTATTTCCCGCTTCTTTTCTAATGTTATTTTCCTGATGTTTGAATATAATTTCCCGCCTCTTTTCTAATGTTATTTTTTTGATGTTTGATTATTTCCCAATTCTTTTGTAATATTATTTTGCTGATGTTTGTATGTTATTTCCCACTTATTTGATAATGTTATTTTCCTTATGTTTGAATGTTATTTCCCGCCACTTTACTAACGTTATTTCCCTGATGTTTGAATGTTATTTCCCTTATTTTTCTAATATGATTTTCCTGATTTTGTATGTTACTTCCCACTTCTTTTCTAATGTAATTTTCCTGATGTTTAAATGTTATTTCCTGCTTCTTTTGTAATGTAATTTTACTGATGTTTAAATATTATTTCTCTCTTATTTTCTAATGTTATTTTCATGATGTTTGAATGTTATTACGCGCTTCCTTTCTAATGTTATTTCCTCTTGCTTTAATGTTATTTCCCGCTTCTTTTCTAATGTTATTTTCATGATGTTTGAATGTTGTTTCCTGCTTCTTTTCTAATGTAATTTTCCTGATGTTTGAATGTTACTTCCCACTTCTTTTCTAATGCTATTTCCCTGATGTTTAAATGTTATTTCCTGCTTCTTTTCTAATGTAATTTTCCTGATGTTTGAATGTTATCTCCCATTTCTTTTCTAAAGTTATTTTCCTGATGTTTTAATGTTATTTACCACTTCTTTTCTAATGTTATTTATCTGATGTTTGAATGTTATTTCCCGCTTCTGTTCTAATGTAATTTTCCTGATGTTTGAATGTTATTTCCCGCTTCTTTTCTAATGTTAATTGCATGATGTTTGAATATTATTTCCTGCTTCTCTTCTAATGCTATTTTCCTGGTTTGAATGTTATTTCCCATTTCTTTTCTAATGCTATTTTTCTGACGTTTCAATGTTATTTTCAACTTCCTTTCTACTGTTATTTTCATTATGTTTGAATGTTATATCCTGCTTAGTTTCTAATGTTATTTTACTGATGTTTGAATGTTACTTCCCACTTCTTTTCTAATGCTATTTCCCTGATGTTTAAATGTTTTTTCCCGCTTCTTTTCTAATGTTAATTTCCTGATGTTTAAATGTTAATACCCGCCTCTTTTCTAATGTTAATTTCCTGATGTTTAAATGGTATTTTCCACTTCTTTTCTAATTTTATTTTCCTGATGTTTGAATGTTATTTCCCGCTTATGTTCTAATGTTATTTTCCATATATTTGAATGTTATTTCCCGCTTCTTTTCTAATGTTATTTTCCTGTTGTTTGAATATAATTTCCCGCCTCTTTTCTAATGTTATTTTTTTGATGTTTGATTATTTCCCGCTTCTTTTGTAATATTATTTTGCTGATGTTTGTATGTTATTTCCCACTTATTTGATAATGTTATTTTCCTTATGTTTGAATGTTATTTCCCGCCACTTTACTAACGTTATTTCCCTGATGTTTGAATGTTATTTCCCTTTTTTTTTCTAATGTGATTTTCCTGATGTTTGTATGTTACTTCCCACTTCTTTTCTAATGTAATTTTCCTGATGTTTAAATGTTATTTCCTGCTTCTTTTGTAATGTAATTTTAATGATGTTTGAATGTTATTTCTCTCTTATTTTCTAATGTTATTTTCATGATGTTTGAATGTTATTACGCGCTTCATTTCTAATGTTATTTCCTCATGTTTTAATGTTATTTCCCGCTTTTTTTCTAATGTAATTTTCCTGATGTTTGAATGTTATTTCCCACTTATTTTCTAATGCTATTTTTCTGACGTTTCAATGTTATTTCCAACTTCCTTTCTACTGTTATTTTGATTATG
The DNA here is from genome assembly GCF_036971445.1 of Narcine bancroftii. Classification (NCBI taxonomy): domain Eukaryota; kingdom Metazoa; phylum Chordata; class Chondrichthyes; order Torpediniformes; family Narcinidae; genus Narcine; species Narcine bancroftii. The sequence goes on from NW_027211808.1 coordinate 5,916,969, forward strand.
TTTGCATGTTATATCCTGCTTCGTTTCTAATGTTATTTTACTGATGTTTGAATGTTACATCCCGCTTCTTTTCTAATGTAATTTTCCTGATGTTTGAATGTTATTTCCCACTACTTTCTAATGTTATTTTCCTGATGTTTGAATGTTATTTCCCGCTTCTATGCTAACGTTATTTTCCTGATGTTTGAATGTTACTTCCCACTTCCTTTCTAGTGTAATTTTCCTGATGTTTAAATGTTATTTCCTGCTTCTTTTGTAATGTGATTTTACTGATGTTTAAATGTTATTTCTCTCTTATTTTCTAATGTTATTTTCATGATGTTTGAATGTTATTACGCGCTTCCTTTCTAATGTTATTTCCTCTTGTTTGAATGTTATCTCCCATTTCTTTTCTAATGTTATTTTCCTGATGTTTTAATGTTATTTACCACTTCTTTTCTAATGTTATTTATCTGATGTTTGACTGTTATTTCCCGCTTCTGTTCTAATGTAATTTTCCTGATGTTTGAATGTTATTTCCCGCTTCTTTTCTAATGTTAATTGCATGATGTTTGAATATTATTTCCTGCTTCTCTTCTAATGCTATTTTCCTGATGTTTGAATGTAATTTCCCGCCACTTTACTAACGTTATTTTCCTGATGTTTGAATGTTATTTCCCACTTCTGTTCTAATGATATTTTTCTGACGTTTCAATGTTATTTCCAACTTCCTTTCTACTGTTATTTTCATTATGTTTGAATGTTATATCCTGTTTCGTTTCTAATGTTATTTTACTGATGTTTGAATGTTACTTCCCACTTCTTTTCTAATGCTATTTTCCTGATGTTTAAATGTTATTTCCCGCTTCTTTTCTAATATTATTTTCCTGATGTTTAAATGTTAATTCCCGCTTCTTTTCTAATGTTATTTTCCTTGTTTGAATGTTATTTCCCGCCACTTTACTAACGTTATTTCCCTGATGTTTGATTGTTATTTCCCTTTTTTTTCTAATATGATTTTCCTGATGTTTGAATGTTACTTCCCACTTCTTTTCTAATGTTATTTTCCTGATGTTTAAATGTTATTTCCCACTTGTTTTCTAATGTTAATTTTCCTTATGTTTTAATATTATTTCCTGCTTCTTTTCAAATGTTATTTTCCTGATGTTTGAATGCTATTACCCGCTTTCTTTCTAATATTATTTTCCTGATGTTTGAATGTTATTTCCCTCTTCCTTTCTAATGTTATTTTACTGATGTTTGAATGTTATTTCCCGCTTCTGTTCTAATGCTATTTTCCTGATGTTTGAATGTTATTTCCCGCTTCTTTTCTAACGTTCATTTCGTGATGTTTAAATGTTATTTCCCACTTCTTTTCTAATGTCATTTTCCTGATGTTTGAATGATATTTCCCGCTTCTTTTCTAAAGTTAATTTCATGATGTTTGAATAGTATTTCCTGCTTCTCTTCTAATGCTATTTACTTGATGTTTGAATGTTATTTCCCATTTATTTTCTAATGCTATTTTTCTGATGTTTCAACGTTATTTCCAACTTCCTTTCTATTGTTATTTTCATTATGTTTGAATGTTATTTCCCGCTTCTTTTCTAATGTTATATTCCTTATATTTGAATGTTATTTCACGCTTCTTTTCTATTGTTATTTTCCTGATGTTTGATTATTTCCCGCTCCTTTTCTAATATTAATTTCCTGATGTTTGTATGTTATTTCCCGCCAATTTACTAACGTTATTTGCCTGATGTTTGAATGTTATTTCCCTTTTTTTTCTAATATGATTTTCCTGATGTTTGAATGTTATTTCCCGCTTCTTTCTAATGTTATTTTCCTGATGTTTGAATATTATTTCCCGCTTCTTTGCTAACATTATTTTCCTGATGTTTGAATGTTACTTCCCACTTCTTTTCTAATGTAATTTTCCTGATGTTTAAATGTTATTTCCTGCTTCTTTTGTAATGTAATTTTACTGATGTTTAAATGTTATTTCTCTCTTATTTTCTAATGTTATTTTCATGATGTTTGAATGTTATTACGCGCTTCCTTTCTAATGTTATTTCCTCTTGTTTTAATGTTATTTTCCGCTTCTTTTCTAATGTTTTTTTCATGATGTTTGAATGTTGTTTCCTGCTTCTTTTCTAATGTAATTTTCCTGATGTTTGAATGTTATCTCCCATTTCTTTTCTAAAGTTATTTTCCTGATGTTTTAATGTTATTTACCACTTCTTTTCTAATGTTATTTATCTGATGTTTGAATGTTATTTCCCGCTTCTGTTCTAATGTAATTTTCCTGATGTTTGAATGTTATTTCCCGCTTCTTTTCTAATGTTAATTGCATGATGTTTGAATATTATTTCCTGCTTCTCTTCTAATGCTATTCTCCTGGTTTGAATGTTATTTCCCATTTCTTTTCTAATGCTATTTTTCTGACGTTTCAATGTTATATCCAACTTCCTTCCTACTGTTATTTTCATTATGTTTGAATGTTATATCCTGCTTAGTTTCTAATGTTATTTTACTGATGTTTGAATGTTACTTCCCACTTCTTTTCTAATGCTATTTCCCTGATGTTTAAATGTTATTTCCCGCTTCTTTTCTAATGTTATTTTCCTGATGTTTAAATGTTAATACCCGCCTCTTTTCTAATGTTAATTTCCTGATGTTTAAATGGTATTTTCCACTTCTTTTCTAATGTTATTTTCCTGATGTTTGAATGTTATTTCCCGCTTCTTTTCTAATGTTATATTCCATATATTTGAATATTATTTCACGCTTCTTTTCTATTGTTATTTTCCTGATGTTTGATTATTTCCCGCTCCTTTTCTAATATTAATTTCCTGATGTTTGTATGTTATTTCCCGCCAATTTACTAACGTTATTTGCCTGATGTTTGAATGTTATTTCCCTTTTTTTTCTAATATGATTTTCCTGATGTTTTAATGTTATTTCCCGCTCCTTTTCTAATATTATTTTCCTGATGTTTAAATGTTAATTCCCGCTTCTTTTCTAATGTTATTTTCCTTGTTTGAATGTTATTTCCCGCCACTTTACTAACGTTATTTCCCTGATGTTTGATTGTTATTTCCCTTTTTTTTCTAATATGATTTTCCTGATGTTTGAATGTTACTTCCCACTTCTTTTCTAATGTTATTTTCCTGATGTTTAAATGTTATTTCCCACTTGTTTTCTAATGTTAATTTTCCTTATGTTTTAATATTATTTCCTGCTTCTTTTCAAATGTTATTTTCCTGATGTTTGAATGCTATTACCCGCTTTCTTTCTAATATTATTTTCCTGATGTTTGAATGTTATTTCCCTCTTCCTTTCTAATGTTATTTTACTGATGTTTGAATGTTATTTCCCGCTTCTGTTCTAATGCTATTTTCCTGATGTTTGAATGTTATTTCCCGCTTATTTTCTAACGTTCATTTCGTGATGTTTAAATGTTATTTCCCACTTCTTTTCTAATGTCATTTTCCTGATGTTTGAATGATATTTCCCGCTTCTTTTCTAAAGTTAATTTCATGATGTTTGAATAGTATTTCCTGCTTCTCTTCTAATGCTATTTACTTGATGTTTGAATGTTATTTCCCATTTATTTTCTAATGCTATTTTTCTGATGTTTCAACGTTATTTCCAACTTCCTTTCTATTGTTATTTTCATTATGTTTGAATGTTATTTCCCGCTTCTTTTCTAATGTTATATTCCTTATATTTGAATGTTATTTCACGCTTCTTTTCTATTGTTATTTTCCTGATGTTTGATTATTTCCCGCTCCTTTTCTAATATTAATTTCCTGATGTTTGTATGTTATTTCCCGCCAATTTACTAACGTTATTTGCCTGATGTTTGAATGTTATTTCCCTTTTTTTTCTAATATGATTTTCCTGATGTTTGAATGTTATTTCCCGCTTCTTTTCTAATGTTAATTGCATGATGTTTGAATATTATTTCCTGCTTCTCTTCTAATGCTATTTTCCTGATGTTTGAATGTAATTTCCCGCCACTTTACTAACGTTATTTTCCTGATGTTTGAATGTTATTTCCCACTTCTGTTCTAATGATATTTTTCTGACGTTTCAATGTTATTTCCAACTTCCTTTCTACTGTTATTTTCATTATGTTTGAATGTTATATCCTGTTTCGTTTCTAATGTTATTTTACTGATGTTTGAATGTTACTTCCGACTTCTTTTCTAATGCTATTTTCCTGATGTTTAAATGTTATTTCCCGCTTCTTTTCTAATATTATTTTCCTGATGTTTAAATGTTAATTCCCGCTTCTTTTCTAATGTTATTTTCCTTGTTTGAATGTTATTTCCCGCCACTTTACTAACGTTATTTCCCTGATGTTTGATTGTTATTTCCCTTTTTTTTCTAATATGATTTTCCTGATGTTTGAATGTTACTTCCCACTTCTTTTCTAATGTTATTTTCCTGATGTTTAAATGTTATTTCCCACTTGTTTTCTAATGTTAATTTTCCTTATGTTTTAATATTATTTCCTGCATCTTTTCAAATGTTATTTTCCTGATGTTTGAATGCTATTACCCGCTTTCTTTCTAATATTATTTTCCTGATGTTTGAATGTTATTTCCCTCTTCCTTTCTAATGTTATTTTACTGATGTTTGAATGTTATTTCCCGCTTCTGTTCTAATGCTATTTTCCTGATGTTTGAATGTTATTTCCCGCTTCTTTTCTAACGTTCATTTCGTGATGTTTAAATGTTATTTCCCACTTCTTTTCTAATGTCATTTTCCTGATGTTTGAATGTTATTTCCCGCTTCTTTTCTAAAGTTAATTTCATGATGTTTGAATAGTATTTCCTGCTTCTCTTCTAATGCTATTTACTTGATGTTTGAATGTTATTTCCCATTTATTTTCTAATGCTATTTTTCTGATGTTTCAATGTTATTTTCAACTTCCTTTCTATTGTTATTTTCATTATGTTTGAATGTTATTTCCCGCTTCTTTTCTAATGTTATATTCCATATATTTGAATATTATTTCACGCTTCTTTTCTATTGTTATTTTCCTGATGTTTGATTATTTCCCGCTCCTTTTCTAATATTAATTTCCTGATGTTTGTATGTTATTTCCCGCCAATTTACTAACGTTATTTGCCTGATGTTTGAATGTTATTTCCCTTTTTTTTCTAATATGATTTTCCTGATGTTTTAATGTTATTTCCCGCTTCTTTTCTAATGTAAATTTCCTGATGTTTGAATGTTATTTCCCGCTTCTTTCTAATGTTATTTTCCTGATGTTTGAATGTTATCTCCCATTTCTTTTCTAAAGTTATTTTCCTGATGTTTTAATGTTATTTACCACTTCTTTTCTAATGTTATTTATCTGATGTTTGACTGTTATTTCCCGCTTCTGTTCTAATGTAATTTTCCTGATGTTTGAATGTTATTTCCCGCTTCTTTTCTAATGTTAATTGCATGATGTTTGAATATTATTTCCTGCTTCTCTTCTAATGCTATTTTCCTGGTTTGAATGTTATTTCCCATTTCTTTTCTAATGCTATTTTTCTGACGTTTCAATGTTATTTTCAACTTCCTTTCTACTGTTATTTTCATTATGTTTGAATGTTATATCCTGCTTAGTTTCTAATGTTATTTTACTGATGTTTGAATGTTACTTCCCACTTCTTTTCTAATGCTATTTCCCTGATGTTTAAATGTTTTTTCCCGCTTCTTTTCTAATGTTAATTTCCTGATGTTTAAATGTTAATACCCGCCTCTTTTCTAATGTTAATTTCCTGATGTTTAAATGGTATTTTCCACTTCTTTTCTAATTTTATTTTCCTGATGTTTGAATGTTATTTCCCGCTTATGTTCTAATGTTATTTTCCATATATTTGAATGTTATTTCCCGCTTCTTTTCTAATGTTAATTTCCTGTTGTTTGAATATAATTTCCCGCCTCTTTTCTAATGTTATTTTTTTGATGTTTGATTATTTCCCGCTTCTTTTGTAATATTATTTTGCTGATGTTTGTATGTTATTTCCCACTTATTTGATAATGTTATTTTCCTTATGTTTGAATGTTATTTCCCGCCACTTTACTAACGTTATTTCCCTGATGTTTGAATGTTATTTCCCTTTTTTTTTCTAATGTGATTTTCCTGATGTTTGTATGTTACTTCCCACTTCTTTTCTAATGTAATTTTCCTGATGTTTAAATGTTATTTCCTGCTTCTTTTGTAATGTAATTTTACTGATGTTTGAATGTTATTTCTCTCTTATTTTCTAATGTTATTTTCATGATGTTTGAATGTTATTACGCGCTTCATTTCTAATGTTATTTCCTCATGTTTTAATGTTATTTCCCGCTTTTTTTCTAATGTAATTTTCCTGATGTTTGAATGTTATTTCCCACTTATTTTCTAATGCTATTTTTCTGACGTTTCAATGTTATTTCCAACTTCCTTTCTACTGTTATTTTGATTATGTTTGCATGTTATATCCTGCTTCGTTTCTAATGTTATTTTACTGATGTTTGAATGTTACATCCCGCTTCTTTTCTAATGTAATTTTCCTGATGTTTGAATGTTATTTCCCACTACTTTCTAATGTTATTTTCCTGATGTTTGAATGTTATTTCCCGCTTCTATGCTAACGTTATTTTCCTGATGTTTGAATGTTACTTCCCACTTCCTTTCTAGTGTAATTTTCCTGATGTTTAAATGTTATTTCCTGCTTCTTTTGTAATGTGATTTTACTGATGTTTAAATGTTATTTCTCTCTTATTTTCTAATGTTATTTTCATGATGTTTGAATGTTATTACGCGCTTCCTTTCTAATGTTATTTCCTCTTGTTTGAATGTTATCTCCCATTTCTTTTCTAATGTTATTTTCCTGATGTTTTAATGTTATTTACCACTTCTTTTCTAATGTTATTTATCTGATGTTTGACTGTTATTTCCCGCTTCTGTTCTAATGTAATTTTCCTGATGTTTGAATGTTATTTCCCGCTTCTTTTCTAATGTTAATTGCATGATGTTTGAATATTATTTCCTGCTTCTCTTCTAATGCTATTTTCCTGATGTTTGAATGTAATTTCCCGCCACTTTACTAACGTTATTTTCCTGATGTTTGAATGTTATTTCCCACTTCTGTTCTAATGATATTTTTCTGACGTTTCAATGTTATTTCCAACTTCCTTTCTACTGTTATTTTCATTATGTTTGAATGTTATATCCTGTTTCGTTTCTAATGTTATTTTACTGATGTTTGAATGTTACTTCCCACTTCTTTTCTAATGCTATTTTCCTGATGTTTAAATGTTATTTCCCGCTTCTTTTCTAATATTATTTTCCTGATGTTTAAATGTTAATTCCCGCTTCTTTTCTAATGTTATTTTCCTTGTTTGAATGTTATTTCCCGCCACTTTACTAACGTTATTTCCCTGATGTTTGATTGTTATTTCCCTTTTTTTTCTAATATGATTTTCCTGATGTTTGAATGTTACTTCCCACTTCTTTTCTAATGTTATTTTCCTGATGTTTAAATGTTATTTCCCACTTGTTTTCTAATGTTAATTTTCCTTATGTTTTAATATTATTTCCTGCTTCTTTTCAAATGTTATTTTCCTGATGTTTGAATGCTATTACCCGCTTTCTTTCTAATATTATTTTCCTGATGTTTGAATGTTATTTCCCTCTTCCTTTCTAATGTTATTTTACTGATGTTTGAATGTTATTTCCCGCTTCTTTTCTAATGCTATTTTCCTGATGTTTGAATGTTATTTCCCGCTTCTTTTCTAACGTTCATTTCGTGATGTTTAAATGTTATTTCCCACTTCTTTTCTAATGTCATTTTCCTGATGTTTGAATGATATTTCCCGCTTCTTTTCTAAAGTTAATTTCATGATGTTTGAATAGTATTTCCTGCTTCTCTTCTAATGCTATTTACTTGATGTTTGAATGTTATTTCCCATTTATTTTCTAATGCTATTTTTCTGATGTTTCAACGTTATTTCCAACTTCCTTTCTATTGTTATTTTCATTATGTTTGAATGTTATTTCCCGCTTCTTTTCTAATGTTATATTCCTTATATTTGAATGTTATTTCACGCTTCTTTTCTATTGTTATTTTCCTGATGTTTGATTATTTCCCGCTCCTTTTCTAATATTAATTTCCTGATGTTTGTATGTTATTTCCCGCCAATTTACTAACGTTATTTGCCTGATGTTTGAATGTTATTTCCCTTTTTTTTCTAATATGATTTTCCTGATGTTTGAATGTTATTTCCCGCTTCTTTCTAATGTTATTTTCCTGATGTTTGAATATTATTTCCCGCTTCTTTGCTAACATTATTTTCCTGATGTTTGAATGTTACTTCCCACTTCTTTTCTAATGTAATTTTCGTGATGTTTAAATGTTATTTCCTGCTTCTTTTGTAATGTAATTTTACTGATGTTTAAATGTTATTTCTCTGTTATTTTCTAATGTTATTTTCATGATGTTTGAATGTTATTACGCGCTTCCTTTCTAATGTTATTTCCTCTTGTTTTAATGTTATTTTCCGCTTCTTTTCTAATGTTTTTTTCATGATGTTTGAATGTTGTTTCCTGCTTCTTTTCTAATGTAATTTTCCTGATGTTTGAATGTTATCTCCCATTTCTTTTCTAAAGTTATTTTCCTGATGTTTTAATGTTATTTACCACTTCTTTTCTAATGTTATTTATCTGATGTTTGAATGTTATTTCCCGCTTCTGTTCTAATGTAATTTTCCTGATGTTTGAATGTTATTTCCCGCTTCTTTTCTAATGTTAATTGCATGATGTTTGAATATTATTTCCTGCTTCTCTTCTAATGCTATTCTCCTGGTTTGAATGTTATTTCCCATTTCTTTTCTAATGCTATTTTTCTGACGTTTCAATGTTATATCCAACTTCCTTCCTACTGTTATTTTCATTATGTTTGAATGTTATATCCTGCTTAGTTTCTAATGTTATTTTACTGATGTTTGAATGTTACTTCCCACTTCTTTTCTAATGCTATTTCCCTGATGTTTAAATGTTATTTCCCGCTTCTTTTCTAATGTTATTTTCCTGATGTTTAAATGTTAATACCCGCCTCTTTTCTAATGTTAATTTCCTGATGTTTAAATGGTATTTTCCACTTCTTTTCTAATGTTATTTTCCTGATGTTTGAATGTTATTTCCCGCTTATGTTCTAATGTTATTTTCCATATATTTGAATGTTATTTCCCGCTTCTTTTCTAATGTTATTTTCCTGATGTTTGAATATAATTTCCCGCCTCTTTTCTAATGTTATTTTTTTGATGTTTGATTATTTCCCAATTCTTTTGTAATATTATTTTGCTGATGTTTGTATGTTTTTTCCCACTTATTTGATGATGTTATTTTCCTTATGTTTGAATGTTATTTCCCGCCACTTTACTAACGATATTTCCCTGATGTTTGAATGTTATTTCCCTTTTTTTTCTAATATGATTTTCCTGATTTTGTATGTTACTTCCCACTTCTTTTCTAATGTAATTTTCCTGATGTTTAAATGTTATTTCCTGCTTCTTTTGTAATGTAATTTTACTGATGTTTAAATGTTATTTCTCTCTTATTTTCTAATGTTATTTTCATGATGTTTGAATGTTATTACGCGCTTCCTTTCTAATGTTATTTCCTCTTGTTTTAATGTTATTTCCCGCTTCTTTTCTAATGTTTTTTTCATGATGTTTGAATGTTGTTTCCTGCTTCTTTTCTAATGTAATTTTCCTGATGTTTGAATGTTATCTCCCATTTCTTTTCTAAAGTTATTTTCCTGATGTTTTAATGTTATTTACCACTTCTTTTCTAATGTTATTTATCTGATGTTTGAATGTTATTTCCCGCTTCTGTTCTAATGTAATTTTCCTGATGTTTGAATGTTATTTCCCACTTCTTTTCTAATGTTAATTTCCTGATGTTTAAATGTTATTTCCCACTTCTATTCTAATGTTAATTTCCTGATGTTTAAATGTTATTTCCCGCTTCTTTTCTAATGTTAATTTCATAATGTTTAAATGTTATTTCCCGCTTCTTTTCTAATGTTATTTTCCTGATGTTTGAATGTAATTTCCCGCCTCTTTTCTAATGTTATTTTCCTGATGTTTGATTATTTCCCGCTTCATTTCTAATATTATTTTTCCTGATGTTTGTATGTTATTTCCCGCCACTTTACTAACGTTATTTGCCCGATGTTTGAATGTTATATCCCACTTCTTTTCTAATGTTATTTTCCTGACGTTTGAATGTTATTTCTCGCCTTTTTCCAATGTTATTATACTGATGTTTGATTATTTCCCGCTTCTTTTCTAATGTTAATTTCATAATGTTTTAATGTTAATTCCCACTTCTTTTCTAATGTTATTTATCTGATGTTTGAATGTTATTTCCCGCTTCTGTTCTAATGTAATTTTCCTGATGTTTGAATGTTATTTCCCGCTTCTTTTCTAATGTTATTTTCCTTATGTTTGAATGTTATTTCCCGCTTCTTTTCTAATGTTATTTTCCTGACGTTTGAATGTAATTTCCCGCCTCTTTTCTAATGTTATTTTCCTGATGTTTGATTATTTCCTGCTTCTTTTCTAATATTATTTTTCCTGATGTTTGTATGTTATTTCCCGCCACTTTACTAACGTTATTTGCCTGATGTTTGAATGTTATTTCCCTTTATTTTCCTAATATGATTTTCCTGATGTTTGATTGTTATTTCCAGCTTCTTTTCTAATGTAATTTTCATGATGTTTGAATGTTATTTCCCGCTTCTTTCTAATGTTATTTTCCTGATGTTTGAATGTTATTTTCCGCTTCTTTGCTAACGTTATTTTCCTTATGTTTGTATGTTACTTCCCATTCCTTTCTAATCTAATTTTCCTGATGTTTAAATGTAATTTCCTGCTTCTTTTGTAATGATATTTTACTGATGTTTAAATGTTATTTCTCTCTTATTTTCTAATGTTATTTTCATGATGTTTGAGTGTTATTACGCGCTTCCTTTCTAATGTTATTTCCTCTTGTTTTAAAGTTATTTCCTGCTTCTTTTCTAATGTTTTTTCATGATGTTTGAATGTTGTTTGCTGCTTCTTTTCTAATGTAATTTTCCTGATGTTTGAATGTTATCTCCCATTTCTTTTCTAAAGTTATTTTCCTGATGTTTTAATGTTATTTACCACTTCTTTTCTAATGTTATTTATCTGATGTTTGAATGTTATTTCCCGCTTCTGTTCTAATGTAATTTTCCTGATGTTTGAATGTTATTTCCCGCTTCTTTTCTAATATTATTTTCCAAATGTTTAAATGTTAATTCCCACGTCCTTTCTAATGTTATTTTTCTGATGTTTGTATCTTATTTCCTGCTTCTTTTCTAATGTAATTTTCCTGTTGTTTAAATGTTATTTCCAAATTCTTTTCTAATGTCAATTTCCTAATGTTTAAATGTTATTTCCCACTTCTTTTCTAATGTTATTTTCCTGTTGTTTGAATGTTATTTTCCCTTTTCTTTTCTAATGTGATTTTCCTGATGTTTGAATGTTATTTCCCACTTCTTTTCTAATGTTATTTTCCTGTTGTTTGAATGTTATTTTCCCTTTTCTTTTCTAATGTGAGTTTCCTGATGTTTGAATGTTATTTCCCACTTCTTTTCTAATGTTATTTTCCTGTTGTTTGAATGTTATTTTCCCTTTTCTTTTCTAATGTGATTTTCCTGATGTTTGAATGTTATTTCCCGCTTCTTTTCTAATGTAAATTTCCTTATGTTTTACTATTATTTCCTGTATCTTTTCTAATGTAATTTTCCTGATGTTTGAATGCTATTACCCGCTTCCTTTATAATGTTATTTTCCTGATGTTTGAATGTTATTTCCCGCTTCCTTTCTAATGTTGTTTTACTGACGTTTGAATGTTATTTCCCATTTCCTTTCTAAAGTTATCTTCTGAAGTATGAATGATATTCCCGTTTCTTTTCTAATGTTATTTTCTTGTTTTGTATGTAATTACGCACTTCTTTTCTAATGTTATTTCACGCTTCGTTTCTAATGTTATTTTCCTGATGTTTGAATGTTATATTCTGCTTCTTTTCTAAAGTTATTTTACTGATGTTTGATGTTACTTCCCACTTCTTTTCTAATGCTATTTTCCTGATGTTTAAATGTTATTTCCCGCTTCTTTTCTAATATTATTTTCCAAATGTTTAAATGTTAATTCCCGCTTCTTTTCTAATGCTTTTTTCATGATGTTTGTATGTTATTTCCTGCTTCTTTTCTAATGTAATTTTCCTGATGTTTGAATGTTATCTCCCATTTCTTTTCTAAAGTTATTTTCCTGATGTTTTAATGTTATTTACCACTTCTTTTCTAATGTTATTTATCTGATGTTTGACTGTTATTTCCCGCTTCTGTTCTAATGTAATTTTCCTGATGTTTGAATGTTATTTCCCGCTTCTTTTCTAATGTTAATTGCATGATGTTTGAATATTATTTCCTGTTTCTCTTCTAATGCTATTTTCCTGATGTTTGAATGTAATTTCCCGCCACTTTACTAACGTTATTTTCCTGATGTTTGAATGTTATTTCCCACTTCTGTTCTAATGATATTTTTCTGACGTTTCAATGTTATTTCCAACTTCCTTTCTACTGTTATTTTCATTATGTTTGAATGTTATATCCTGTTTCGTTTCTAATGTTATTTTACTGATGTTTGAATGTTACTTCCCACTTCTTTTCTAATGCTATTTTCCTGATGTTTAAATGTTATTTCCCGCTTCTTTTCTAATATTATTTTCCTGATGTTTAAATGTTAATTCCCGCTTCTTTTCTAATGTTATTTTCCTTGTTTGAATGTTATTTCCCGCCACTTTACTAACGTTATTTCCCTGATGTTTGATTGTTATTTCCCTTTTTTTTCTAATATGATTTTCCTGATGTTTGAATGTTACTTCCCACTTCTTTTCTAATGTTATTTTCCTGATGTTTAAATGTTATTTCCCACTTGTTTTCTAATGTTAATTTTCCTTATGTTTTAATATTATTTCCTGCATCTTTTCAAATGTTATTTTCCTGATGTTTGAATGCTATTACCCGCTTTCTTTCTAATATTATTTTCCTGATGTTTGAATGTTATTTCCCTCTTCCTTTCTAATGTTATTTTACTGATGTTTGAATGTTATTTCCCGCTTCTGTTCTAATGCTATTTTCCTGATGTTTGAATGTTATTTCCCGCTTCTTTTCTAACGTTCATTTCGTGATGTTTAAATGTTATTTCCCACTTCTTTTCTAATGTCATTTTCCTGATGTTTGAATGTTATTTCCCGATTCTTTTCTAAAGTTAATTTCATGATGTTTGAATAGTATTTCCTGCTTCTCTTCTAATGCTATTTACTTGATGTTTGAATGTTATTTCCCATTTATTTTCTAATGCTATTTTTCTGATGTTTCAATGTTATTTTCAACTTCCTTTCTATTGTTATTTTCATTATGTTTGAATGTTATTTCCCGCTTCTTTTCTAATGTTATATTCCATATATTTGAATATTATTTCACGCTTCTTTTCTATTGTTATTTTCCTGATGTTTGATTATTTCCCGCTCCTTTTCTAATATTAATTTCCTGATGTTTGTATGTTATATCCCGCCAATTTACTAACGTTATTTGCCTGATGTTTGAATGTTATTTCCCTTTTTTTTCTAATATGATTTTCCTGATGTTTTAATGTTATTTCCCGCTTCTTTTCTAATGTAAATTTCCTGATGTTTGAATGTTATTTCCCGCTTCTTTCTAATGTTATTTTCCTGATGTTTGAATATTATTTCCCGCTTCTTTGCTAACATTATTTTCCTGATGTTTGAATGTTACTTCCCACTTCTTTTCTAATGTAATTTTCCTGATGTTTAAATGTTATTTCCTGCTTCTTTTGTAATGTAATTTTACTGATGTTTAAATGTTATTTCTCTCTTATTTTCTAATGTTATTTTCATGATGTTTGAATGTTATTACGCGCTTCCTTTCTAATGTTATTTCCTCTTGTTTTAATGTTATTTTCCGCTTCTTTTCTAATGTTTTTTTCACGATGTTTGAATGTTGTTTCCTGCTACTTTTCTAATGTAATTTTCCTGATGTTTGAATGTTATCTCCCATTTCTTTTCTAAAGTTATTTTCCTGATGTTTTAATGTTATTTACCACTTCTTTTCTAATGTTATTTATCTGATGTTTGAATGTTATTTCCCGCTTCTGTTCTAATGTAATTTTCCTGATGTTTGAATGTTATTTCCCGCTTCTTTTCTAATGTTAATTGCATGATGTTTGAATATTATTTCCTGCTTCTCTTCTAATGCTATTTTCCTGGTTTGAATGTTATTTCCCATTTCTTTTCTAATGCTATTTTTCTGACGTTTCAATGTTATTTTCAACTTCCTTTCTACTGTTATTTTCATTATGTTTGAATGTTATATCCCGCTTCTTTCTAATGTTATTTTCCTGATGTTTGAATATTATTTCCCGCTTCTTTGCTAACATTATTTTCCTGATGTTTGAATGTTACTTCCCACTTCTTTTCTAATGTAATTTTCCTGATGTTTAAATGTTATTTCCTGCTTCTTTTGTAATGTAATTTTACTGATGTTTAAATGTTATTTCTCTCTTATTTTCTAATGTTATTTTCATGATGTTTGAATGTTATTACGCGCTTCCTTTCTAATGTTATTTCCTCTTGTTTTAATGTTATTTTCCGCTTCTTTTCTAATGTTTTTTTCATGATGTTTGAATGTTGTTTCCTGCTTCTTTTCTAATGTAATTTTCCTGATGTTTGAATGTTATCTCCCATTTCTTTTCTAAAGTTATTTTCCTGATGTTTTAATGTTATTTACCACTTCTTTTCTAATGTTATTTATCTGATGTTTGAATGTTATTTCCCGCTTCTGTTCTAATGTAATTTTCCTGATGTTTGAATGTTATTTCCCGCTTCTTTTCTAATGTTAATTGCATGATGTTTGAATATTATTTCCTGCTTCTCTTCTAATGCTATTCTCCTGGTTTGAATGTTATTTCCCATTTCTTTTCTAATGCTATATTTCTGACGTTTCAATGTTATATCCAACTTCCTTCCTACTGTTATTTTCATTATGTTTGAATGTTATATCCTGCTTAGTTTCTAATGTTATTTTACTGATGTTTGAATGTTACCTCCCACTTCTTTTCTAATGCTATTTCCCTGATGTTTAAATGTTATTTCCTGCTTCTTTTCTAATGTAATTTTTCTGATGTTTGAATGTTATCTCCCATTTCTTTTCTAAAGTTATTTTCCTGATGTTTTAATGTTATTTACCACTTCTTTTCTAATGTTATTTATCTGATGTTTGAATGTTATTTCCCGCTTCTGTTCTAATGTAATTTTCCTGATGTTTGAATGTTATTTCCCGCTTCTTTTCTAATGTTAATTGCATGATGTTTGAATATTATTTCCTGCTTCTCTTCTAATGCTATTCTCCTGGTTTGAATGTTATTTCCCATTTCTTTTCTAATGCTATTTTTCTGACGTTTCAATGTTATATCCAACTTCCTTCCTACTGTTATTTTCATTATGTTTGAATGTTATATCCTGCTTAGTTTCTAATGTTATTTTACTGATGTTTGAATGTTACTTCCCACTTCTTTTCTAATGCTATTTCCCTGATGTTTAAATGTTATTTCCCGCTTCTTTTCTAATGTTAATTTCCTGATGTTTAAATGGTATTTTCCACTTCTTTTCTAATGTTATTTTCCTGATGTTTGAATGTTATTTCCCGCTTATGTTCTAATGTTATTTTCCATATATTTGAATGTTATTTCCCGCTTCTTTTCTAATGTTATTTTCCTGATGTTTGAATATAATTTCCCGCCTCTTTTCTAATGTTATTTTTTTGATGTTTGATTATTTCCCAATTCTTTTGTAATATTATTTTGCTGATGTTTGTATGTTATTTCCCACTTATTTGATAATGTTATTTTCCTTATGTTTGAATGTTATTTCCCGCCACTTTACTAACGTTATTTCCCTGATGTTTGAATGTTATTTCCCTTATTTTTCTAATATGATTTTCCTGATTTTGTATGTTACTTCCCACTTCTTTTCTAATGTAATTTTCCTGATGTTTAAATGTTATTTCCTGCTTCTTTTGTAATGTAATTTTACTGATGTTTAAATATTATTTCTCTCTTATTTTCTAATGTTATTTTCATGATGTTTGAATGTTATTACGCGCTTCCTTTCTAATGTTATTTCCTCTTGCTTTAATGTTATTTCCCGCTTCTTTTCTAATGTTATTTTCATGATGTTTGAATGTTGTTTCCTGCTTCTTTTCTAATGTAATTTTCCTGATGTTTGAATGTTACTTCCCACTTCTTTTCTAATGCTATTTCCCTGATGTTTAAATGTTATTTCCTGCTTCTTTTCTAATGTAATTTTCCTGATGTTTGAATGTTATCTCCCATTTCTTTTCTAAAGTTATTTTCCTGATGTTTTAATGTTATTTACCACTTCTTTTCTAATGTTATTTATCTGATGTTAGAATGTTATTTCCCGCTTCTGTTCTAATGTAATTTTCCTGATGTTTGAATGTTATTTCCCGCTTCTTTTCTAATGTTAATTGCATGATGTTTGAATATTATTTCCTGCTTCTCTTCTAATGCTATTTTCCTGGTTTGAATGTTATTTCCCATTTCTTTTCTAATGCTATTTTTCTGATGTTTCAATGTTATTTTCAACTTCCTTTCTACTGTTATTTTCATTATGTTTGAATGTTATATCCTGCTTAGTTTCTAATGTTATTTTACTGATGTTTGAATGTTACTTCCCACTTCTTTTCTAATGCTATTTCCCTGATGTTTAAATGTTTTTTCCCGCTTCTTTTCTAATGTTAATTTCCTGATGTTTAAATGTTAATACCCGCCTCTTTTCTAATGTTAATTTCCTGATGTTTAAATGGTATTTTCCACTTCTTTTCTAATTTTATTTTCCTGATGTTTGAATGTTATTTCCCGCTTATGTTCTAATGTTATTTTCCATATATTTGAATGTTATTTCCCGCTTCTTTTCTAATGTTATTTTCCTGTTGTTTGAATATAATTTCCCGCCTCTTTTCTAATGTTATTTTTTTGATGTTTGATTATTTCCCGCTTCTTTTGTAATATTATTTTGCTGATGTTTGTATGTTATTTCCCACTTATTTGATAATGTTATTTTCCTTATGTTTGAATGTTATTTCCCGCCACTTTACTAACGTTATTTCCCTGATGTTTGAATGTTATTTCCCTTTTTTTTTCTAATGTGATTTTCCTGATGTTTGTATGTTACTTCCCACTTCTTTTCTAATGTAATTTTCCTGATGTTTAAATGTTATTTCCTGCTTCTTTTGTAATGTAATTTTAATGATGTTTGAATGTTATTTCTCTCTTATTTTCTAATGTTATTTTCATGATGTTTGAATGTTATTACGCGCTTCATTTCTAATGTTATTTCCTCATGTTTTAATGTTATTTCCCGCTTTTTTTCTAATGTAATTTTCCTGATGTTTGAATGTTATTTCCCACTTATTTTCTAATGCTATTTTTCTGACGTTTCAATGTTATTTCCAACTTCCTTTCTACTGTTATTTTGATTATGTTTGCATGTTATATCCTGCTTCGTTTCTAATGTTATTTTACTGATGTTTGAATGTTACATCCCGCTTCTTTTCTAATGTAATTTTCCTGATGTTTGAATGTTATTTCCCACTACTTTCTAATGTTATTTTCCTGATGTTTGAATGTTATTTCCCGCTTCTATGCTAACGTTATTTTCCTGATGTTTGAATGTTACTTCCCACTTCCTTTCTAGTGTAATTTTCCTGATGTTTAAATGTTATTTCCTGCTTCTTTTGTAATGTGATTTTACTGATGTTTAAATGTTATTTCTCTCTTATTTTCTAATGTTATTTTCATGATGTTTGAATGTTATTACGCGCTTCCTTTCTAATGTTATTTCCTCTTGTTTGAATGTTATCTCCCATTTCTTTTCTAATGTTATTTTCCTGATGTTTTAATGTTATTTACCACTTCTTTTCTAATGTTATTTATCTGATGTTTGACTGTTATTTCCCGCTTCTGTTCTAATGTAATTTTCCTGATGTTTGAATGTTATTTCCCGCTTCTTTTCTAATGTTAATTGCATGATGTTTGAATATTATTTCCTGCTTCTCTTCTAATGCTATTTTCCTGATGTTTGAATGTAATTTCCCGCCACTTTACTAACGTTATTTTCCTGATGTTTGAATGTTATTTCCCACTTCTGTTCTAATGATATTTTTCTGACGTTTCAATGTTATTTCCAACTTCCTTTCTACTGTTATTTTCATTATGTTTGAATGTTATATCCTGTTTCGTTTCTAATGTTATTTTACTGATGTTTGAATGTTACTTCCCACTTCTTTTCTAATGCTATTTTCCTGATGTTTAAATGTTATTTCCCGCTTCTTTTCTAATATTATTTTCCTGATGTTTAAATGTTAATTCCCGCTTCTTTTCTAATGTTATTTTCCTTGTTTGAATGTTATTTCCCGCCACTTTACTAACGTTATTTCCCTGATGTTTGATTGTTATTTCCCTTTTTTTTCTAATATGATTTTCCTGATGTTTGAATGTTACTTCCCACTTCTTTTCTAATGTTATTTTCCTGATGTTTAAATGTTATTTCCCACTTGTTTTCTAATGTTAATTTTCCTTATGTTTTAATATTATTTCCTGCTTCTTTTCAAATGTTATTTTCCTGATGTTTGAATGCTATTACCCGCTTTCTTTCTAATATTATTTTCCTGATGTTTGAATGTTATTTCCCTCTTCCTTTCTAATGTTATTTTACTGATGTTTGAATGTTATTTCCCGCTTCTGTTCTAATGCTATTTTCCTGATGTTTGAATGTTATTTCCCGCTTCTTTTCTAACGTTCATTTCGTGATGTTTAAATGTTATTTCCCACTTCTTTTCTAATGTCATTTTCCTGATGTTTGAATGATATTTCCCGCTTCTTTTCTAAAGTTAATTTCATGATGTTTGAATAGTATTTCCTGCTTCTCTTCTAATGCTATTTACTTGATGTTTGAATGTTATTTCCCATTTATTTTCTAATGCTATTTTTCTGATGTTTCAACGTTATTTCCAACTTCCTTTCTATTGTTATTTTCATTATGTTTGAATGTTATTTCCCGCTTCTTTTCTAATGTTATATTCCTTATATTTGAATGTTATTTCACGCTTCTTTTCTATTGTTATTTTCCTGATGTTTGATTATTTCCCGCTCCTTTTCTAATATTAATTTCCTGATGTTTGTATGTTATTTCCCGCCAATTTACTAACGTTATTTGCCTGATGTTTGAATGTTATTTCCCTTTTTTTTCTAATATGATTTTCCTGATGTTTGAATGTTATTTCCCGCTTCTTTCTAATGTTATTTTCCTGATGTTTGAATATTATTTCCCGCTTCTTTGCTAACATTATTTTCCTGATGTTTGAATGTTACTTCCCACTTCTTTTCTAATGTAATTTTCCTGATGTTTAAATGTTATTTCCTGCTTCTTTTGTAATGTAATTTTACTGATGTTTAAATGTTATTTCTCTCTTATTTTCTAATGTTATTTTCATGATGTTTGAATGTTATTACGCGCTTCCTTTCTAATGTTATTTCCTCTTGTTTTAATGTTATTTTCCGCTTCTTTTCTAATGTTTTTTTCATGATGTTTGAATGTTGTTTCCTGCTTCTTTTCTAATGTAATTTTCCTGATGTTTGAATGTTATCTCCCATTTCTTTTCTAAAGTTATTTTCCTGATGTTTTAATGTTATTTACCACTTCTTTTCTAATGTTATTTATCTGATGTTTGAATGTTATTTCCCGCTTCTGTTCTAATGTAATTTTCCTGATGTTTGAATGTTATTTCCCGCTTCTTTTCTAATGTTAATTGCATGATGTTTGAATATTATTTCCTGCTTCTCTTCTAATGCTATTCTCCTGGTTTGAATGTTATTTCCCATTTCTTTTCTAATGCTATTTTTCTGACGTTTCAATGTTATATCCAACTTCCTTCCTACTGTTATTTTCATTATGTTTGAATGTTATATCCTGCTTAGTTTCTAATGTTATTTTACTGATGTTTGAATGTTACTTCCCACTTCTTTTCTAATGCTATTTCCCTGATGTTTAAATGTTATTTCCCGCTTCTTTTCTAATGTTATTTTCCTGATGTTTAAATGTTAATACCCGCCTCTTTTCTAATGTTAATTTCCTGATGTTTAAATGGTATTTTCCACTTCTTTTCTAATGTTATTTTCCTGATGTTTGAATGTTATTTCCCGCTTCTTTTCTAATGTTATATTCCATATATTTGAATATTATTTCACGCTTCTTTTCTATTGTTATTTTCCTGATGTTTGATTATTTCCCGCTCCTTTTCTAATATTAATTTCCTGATGTTTGTATGTTATTTCCCGCCAATTTACTAACGTTATTTGCCTGATGTTTGAATGTTATTTCCCTTTTTTTTCTAATATGATTTTCCTGATGTTTTAATGTTATTTCCCGCTCCTTTTCTAATATTATTTTCCTGATGTTTAAATGTTAATTCCCGCTTCTTTTCTAATGTTATTTTCCTTGTTTGAATGTTATTTCCCGCCACTTTACTAACGTTATTTCCCTGATGTTTGATTGTTATTTCCCTTTTTTTTCTAATATGATTTTCCTGATGTTTGAATGTTACTTCCCACTTCTTTTCTAATGTTATTTTCCTGATGTTTAAATGTTATTTCCCACTTGTTTTCTAATGTTAATTTTCCTTATGTTTTAATATTATTTCCTGCTTCTTTTCAAATGTTATTTTCCTGATGTTTGAATGCTATTACCCGCTTTCTTTCTAATATTATTTTCCTGATGTTTGAATGTTATTTCCCTCTTCCTTTCTAATGTTATTTTACTGATGTTTGAATGTTATTTCCCGCTTCTGTTCTAATGCTATTTTCCTGATGTTTGAATGTTATTTCCCGCTTATTTTCTAACGTTCATTTCGTGATGTTTAAATGTTATTTCCCACTTCTTTTCTAATGTCATTTTCCTGATGTTTGAATGATATTTCCCGCTTCTTTTCTAAAGTTAATTTCATGATGTTTGAATAGTATTTCCTGCTTCTCTTCTAATGCTATTTACTTGATGTTTGAATGTTATTTCCCATTTATTTTCTAATGCTATTTTTCTGATGTTTCAACGTTATTTCCAACTTCCTTTCTATTGTTATTTTCATTATGTTTGAATGTTATTTCCCGCTTCTTTTCTAATGTTATATTCCTTATATTTGAATGTTATTTCACGCTTCTTTTCTATTGTTATTTTCCTGATGTTTGATTATTTCCCGCTCCTTTTCTAATATTAATTTCCTGATGTTTGTATGTTATTTCCCGCCAATTTACTAACGTTATTTGCCTGATGTTTGAATGTTATTTCCCTTTTTTTTCTAATATGATTTTCCTGATGTTTGAATGTTATTTCCCGCTTCTTTTCTAATGTTAATTGCATGATGTTTGAATATTATTTCCTGCTTCTCTTCTAATGCTATTTTCCTGATGTTTGAATGTAATTTCCCGCCACTTTACTAACGTTATTTTCCTGATGTTTGAATGTTATTTCCCACTTCTGTTCTAATGATATTTTTCTGACGTTTCAATGTTATTTCCAACTTCCTTTCTACTGTTATTTTCATTATGTTTGAATGTTATATCCTGTTTCGTTTCTAATGTTATTTTACTGATGTTTGAATGTTACTTCCGACTTCTTTTCTAATGCTATTTTCCTGATGTTTAAATGTTATTTCCCGCTTCTTTTCTAATATTATTTTCCTGATGTTTAAATGTTAATTCCCGCTTCTTTTCTAATGTTATTTTCCTTGTTTGAATGTTATTTCCCGCCACTTTACTAACGTTATTTCCCTGATGTTTGATTGTTATTTCCCTTTTTTTTCTAATATGATTTTCCTGATGTTTGAATGTTACTTCCCACTTCTTTTCTAATGTTATTTTCCTGATGTTTAAATGTTATTTCCCACTTGTTTTCTAATGTTAATTTTCCTTATGTTTTAATATTATTTCCTGCATCTTTTCAAATGTTATTTTCCTGATGTTTGAATGCTATTACCCGCTTTCTTTCTAATATTATTTTCCTGATGTTTGAATGTTATTTCCCTGTTCCTTTCTAATGTTATTTTACTGATGTTTGAATGTTATTTCCCGCTTCTGTTCTAATGCTATTTTCCTGATGTTTGAATGTTATTTCCCGCTTCTTTTCTAACGTTCATTTCGTGATGTTTAAATGTTATTTCCCACTTCTTTTCTAATGTCATTTTCCTGATGTTTGAATGTTATTTCCCGCTTCTTTTCTAAAGTTAATTTCATGATGTTTGAATAGTATTTCCTGCTTCTCTTCTAATGCTATTTACTTGATGTTTGAATGTTATTTCCCATTTATTTTCTAATGCTATTTTTCTGATGTTTCAATGTTATTTTCAACTTCCTTTCTATTGTTATTTTCATTATGTTTGAATGTTATTTCCCGCTTCTTTTCTAATGTTATATTCCATATATTTGAATATTATTTCACGCTTCTTTTCTATTGTTATTTTCCTGATGTTTGATTATTTCCCGCTCCTTTTCTAATATTAATTTCCTGATGTTTGTATGTTATTTCCCGCCAATTTACTAACGTTATTTGCCTGATGTTTGAATGTTATTTCCCTTTTTTTTCTAATATGATTTTCCTGATGTTTTAATGTTATTTCCCGCTTCTTTTCTAATGTAAATTTCCTGATGTTTGAATGTTATTTCCCGCTTCTTTCTAATGTTATTTTCCTGATGTTTGAATGTTATCTCCCATTTCTTTTCTAAAGTTATTTTCCTGATGTTTTAATGTTATTTACCACTTCTTTTCTAATGTTATTTATCTGATGTTTGACTGTTATTTCCCGCTTCTGTTCTAATGTAATTTTCCTGATGTTTGAATGTTATTTCCCGCTTCTTTTCTAATGTTAATTGCATGATGTTTGAATATTATTTCCTGCTTCTCTTCTAATGCTATTTTCCTGGTTTGAATGTTATTTCCCATTTCTTTTCTAATGCTATTTTTCTGACGTTTCAATGTTATTTTCAACTTCCTTTCTACTGTTATTTTCATTATGTTTGAATGTTATATCCTGCTTAGTTTCTAATGTTATTTTACTGATGTTTGAATGTTACTTCCCACTTCTTTTCTAATGCTATTTCCCTGATGTTTAAATGTTTTTTCCCGCTTCTTTTCTAATGTTAATTTCCTGATGTTTAAATGTTAATACCCGCCTCTTTTCTAATGTTAATTTCCTGATGTTTAAATGGTATTTTCCACTTCTTTTCTAATTTTATTTTCCTGATGTTTGAATGTTATTTCCCGCTTATGTTCTAATGTTATTTTCCATATATTTGAATGTTATTTCCCGCTTCTTTTCTAATGTTAATTTCCTGTTGTTTGAATATAATTTCCCGCCTCTTTTCTAATGTTATTTTTTTGATGTTTGATTATTTCCCGCTTCTTTTGTAATATTATTTTGCTGATGTTTGTATGTTATTTCCCACTTATTTGATATTGTTATTTTCCTTATGTTTGAATGTTATTTCCCGCCACTTTACTAACGTTATTTCCCTGATGTTTGAATGTTATTTCCCTTTTTTTTTCTAATGTGATTTTCCTGATGTTTGTATGTTACTTCCCACTTCTTTTCTAATGTAATTTTCCTGATGTTTAAATGTTATTTCCTGCTTCTTTTGTAATGTAATTTTACTGATGTTTGAATGTTATTTCTCTCTTATTTTCTAATGTTATTTTCATGATGTTTGAATGTTATTACGCGCTTCATTTCTAATGTTATTTCCTCATGTTTTAATGTTATTTCCCGCTTTTTTTCTAATGTAATTTTCCTGATGTTTGAATGTTATTTCCCACTTATTTTCTAATGCTATTTTTCTGACGTTTCAATGTTATTTCCAACTTCCTTTCTACTGTTATTTTGATTATGTTTGCATGTTATATCCTGCTTCGTTTCTAATGTTATTTTACTGATGTTTGAATGTTACATCCCGCTTCTTTTCTAATGTAATTTTCCTGATGTTTGAATGTTATTTCCCACTACTTTCTAATGTTATTTTCCTGATGTTTGAATGTTATTTCCCGCTTCTATGCTAACGTTATTTTCCTGATGTTTGAATGTTACTTCCCACTTCCTTTCTAGTGTAATTTTCCTGATGTTTAAATGTTATTTCCTGCTTCTTTTGTAATGTGATTTTACTGATGTTTAAATGTTATTTCTCTCTTATTTTCTAATGTTATTTTCATGATGTTTGAATGTTATTACGCGCTTCCTTTCTAATGTTATTTCCTCTTGTTTGAATGTTATCTCCCATTTCTTTTCTAATGTTATTTTCCTGATGTTTTAATGTTATTTACCACTTCTTTTCTAATGTTATTTATCTGATGTTTGACTGTTATTTCCCGCTTCTGTTCTAATGTAATTTTCCTGATGTTTGAATGTTATTTCCCGCTTCTTTTCTAATGTTAATTGCATGATGTTTGAATATTATTTCCTGCTTCTCTTCTAATGCTATTTTCCTGATGTTTGAATGTAATTTCCCGCCACTTTACTAACGTTATTTTCCTGATGTTTGAATGTTATTTCCCACTTCTGTTCTAATGATATTTTTCTGACGTTTCAATGTTATTTCCAACTTCCTTTCTACTGTTATTTTCATTATGTTTGAATGTTATATCCTGTTTCGTTTCTAATGTTATTTTACTGATGTTTGAATGTTACTTCCCACTTCTTTTCTAATGCTATTTTCCTGATGTTTAAATGTTATTTCCCGCTTCTTTTCTAATATTATTTTCCTGATGTTTAAATGTTAATTCCCGCTTCTTTTCTAATGTTATTTTCCTTGTTTGAATGTTATTTCCCGCCACTTTACTAACGTTATTTCCCTGATGTTTGATTGTTATTTCCCTTTTTTTTCTAATATGATTTTCCTGATGTTTGAATGTTACTTCCCACTTCTTTTCTAATGTTATTTTCCTGATGTTTAAATGTTATTTCCCACTTGTTTTCTAATGTTAATTTTCCTTATGTTTTAATATTATTTCCTGCTTCTTTTCAAATGTTATTTTCCTGATGTTTGAATGCTATTACCCGCTTTCTTTCTAATATTATTTTCCTGATGTTTGAATGTTATTTCCCTCTTCCTTTCTAATGTTATTTTACTGATGTTTGAATGTTATTTCCCGCTTCTTTTCTAATGCTATTTTCCTGATGTTTGAATGTTATTTCCCGCTTCTTTTCTAACGTTCATTTCGTGATGTTTAAATGTTATTTCCCACTTCTTTTCTAATGTCATTTTCCTGATGTTTGAATGATATTTCCCGCTTCTTTTCTAAAGTTAATTTCATGATGTTTGAATAGTATTTCCTGCTTCTCTTCTAATGCTATTTACTTGATGTTTGAATGTTATTTCCCATTTATTTTCTAATGCTATTTTTCTGATGTTTCAACGTTATTTCCAACTTCCTTTCTATTGTTATTTTCATTATGTTTGAATGTTATTTCCCGCTTCTTTTCTAATGTTATATTCCTTATATTTGAATGTTATTTCACGCTTCTTTTCTATTGTTATTTTCCTGATGTTTGATTATTTCCCGCTCCTTTTCTAATATTAATTTCCTGATGTTTGTATGTTATTTCCCGCCAATTTACTAACGTTATTTGCCTGATGTTTGAATGTTATTTCCCTTTTTTTTCTAATATGATTTTCCTGATGTTTGAATGTTATTTCCCGCTTCTTTCTAATGTTATTTTCCTGATGTTTGAATATTATTTCCCGCTTCTTTGCTAACATTATTTTCCTGATGTTTGAATGTTACTTCCCACTTCTTTTCTAATGTAATTTTCGTGATGTTTAAATGTTATTTCCTGCTTCTTTTGTAATGTAATTTTACTGATGTTTAAATGTTATTTCTCTGTTATTTTCTAATGTTATTTTCATGATGTTTGAATGTTATTACGCGCTTCCTTTCTAATGTTATTTCCTCTTGTTTTAATGTTATTTTCCGCTTCTTTTCTAATGTTTTTTTCATGATGTTTGAATGTTGTTTCCTGCTTCTTTTCTAATGTAATTTTCCTGATGTTTGAATGTTATCTCCCATTTCTTTTCTAAAGTTATTTTCCTGATGTTTTAATGTTATTTACCACTTCTTTTCTAATGTTATTTATCTGATGTTTGAATGTTATTTCCCGCTTCTGTTCTAATGTAATTTTCCTGATGTTTGAATGTTATTTCCCGCTTCTTTTCTAATGTTAATTGCATGATGTTTGAATATTATTTCCTGCTTCTCTTCTAATGCTATTCTCCTGGTTTGAATGTTATTTCCCATTTCTTTTCTAATGCTATTTTTCTGACGTTTCAATGTTATATCCAACTTCCTTCCTACTGTTATTTTCATTATGTTTGAATGTTATATCCTGCTTAGTTTCTAATGTTATTTTACTGATGTTTGAATGTTACTTCCCACTTCTTTTCTAATGCTATTTCCCTGATGTTTAAATGTTATTTCCCGCTTCTTTTCTAATGTTATTTTCCTGATGTTTAAATGTTAATACCCGCCTCTTTTCTAATGTTAATTTCCTGATGTTTAAATGGTATTTTCCACTTCTTTTCTAATGTTATTTTCCTGATGTTTGAATGTTATTTCCCGCTTATGTTCTAATGTTATTTTCCATATATTTGAATGTTATTTCCCGCTTCTTTTCTAATGTTATTTTCCTGATGTTTGAATATAATTTCCCGCCTCTTTTCTAATGTTATTTTTTTGATGTTTGATTATTTCCCAATTCTTTTGTAATATTATTTTGCTGATGTTTGTATGTTTTTTCCCACTTATTTGATGATGTTATTTTCCTTATGTTTGAATGTTATTTCCCGCCACTTTACTAACGATATTTCCCTGATGTTTGAATGTTATTTCCCTTTTTTTTCTAATATGATTTTCCTGATTTTGTATGTTACTTCCCACTTCTTTTCTAATGTAATTTTCCTGATGTTTAAATGTTATTTCCTGCTTCTTTTGTAATGTAATTTTACTGATGTTTAAATGTTATTTCTCTCTTATTTTCTAATGTTATTTTCATGATGTTTGAATGTTATTACGCGCTTCCTTTCTAATGTTATTTCCTCTTGTTTTAATGTTATTTCCCGCTTCTTTTCTAATGTTTTTTTCATGATGTTTGAATGTTGTTTCCTGCTTCTTTTCTAATGTAATTTTCCTGATGTTTGAATGTTATCTCCCATTTCTTTTCTAAAGTTATTTTCCTGATGTTTTAATGTTATTTACCACTTCTTTTCTAATGTTATTTATCTGATGTTTGAATGTTATTTCCCGCTTCTGTTCTAATGTAATTTTCCTGATGTTTGAATGTTATTTCCCGCTTCTTTTCTAATGTTAATTGCATGATGTTTGAATATTATTTCCTGCTTCTCTTCTAATGCTATTTTCCTGGTTTGAATGTTATTTCCCATTTCTTTTCTAATGCTATTTTTCTGACGTTTCAATGTTATTTTCAACTTCCTTTCTACTGTTATTTTCATTATGTTTGAATGTTATATCCTGCTTAGTTTCTAATGTTATTTTACTGATGTTTGAATGTTACTTCCCACTTCTTTTCTAATGCTATTTCCCTGATGTTTAAATGTTTTTTCCCGCTTCTTTTCTAATGTTAATTTCCTGATGTTTAAATGTTAATACCCGCCTCTTTTCTAATGTTAATTTCCTGATGTTTAAATGGTATTTTCCACTTCTTTTCTAATTTTATTTTCCTGATGTTTGAATGTTATTTCCCGCTTATGTTCTAATGTTATTTTCCATATATTTGAATGTTATTTCCCGCTTCTTTTCTAATGTTATTTTCCTGTTGTTTGAATATAATTTCCCGCCTCTTTTCTAATGTTATTTTTTTGATGTTTGATTATTTCCCGCTTCTTTTGTAATATTATTTTGCTGATGTTTGTATGTTATTTCCCACTTATTTGATAATGTTATTTTCCTTATGTTTGAATGTTATTTCGCGCCACTTTACTAACGTTATTTCCCTGATGTTTGAATGTTATTTCCCTTTTTTTTTCTAATGTGATTTTCCTGATGTTTGTATGTTACTTCCCACTTCTTTTCTAATTAAATTTTCCTGATGTTTAAATGTTATTTCCTGCTTCTTTTGTAATGTAATTTTACTGATGTTTGAATGTTATTTCTCTCTTATTTTCTAATGTTATTTTCATGATGTTTGAATGTTATTACGCGCTTCATTTCTAATGTTATTTCCTCATGTTTTAATGTTATTTCCCGCTTTTTTTCTAATGTAATTTTCCTGATGTTTGAATGTTATTTCCCACTTATTTTCTAATGCTATTTTTCTGACGTTTCAATGTTATTTCCAACTTCCTTTCTACTGTTATTTTGATTATGTTTGCATGTTATATCCTGCTTCGTTTCTAATGTTATTTTACTGATGTTTGAATGTTACATCCCGCTTCTTTTCTAATGTAATTTTCCTGATGTTTGAATGTTATTTCCCGCTACTTTCTAATGTTATTTTCCTGATGTTTGAATGTTATTTCCCGCTTCTATGCTAACGTTATTTTCCTGATGTTTGAATGTTACTTCCCACTTCCTTTCCAGTGTAATTTTCCTGATGTTTAAATGTTATTTCCTGCTTCTTTTGTAATGTGATTTTACTGATGTTTAAATGTTATTTCTCTCTTATTTTCTAATGTTATTTTCATGATGTTTGAATGTTATTACGCGCTTCATTTCTAATGTTATTTCCTCTTGTTTTAATGTTATTTCCCGCTTCTTTTCTAATGTTTTTTTTTCATGATGTTTGAATGTTGTTTCCTGCTTCTTTTCTAATGTAATTTTCCTGATGTTTGAATGTTATCTCCCATTTCCTTTCTAAAGTTATTTTCCTGATGTTTTAATGTTATTTACCACTTCTTTTCTAATGTTATTTATCTGATGTTTGAATGTTATTTCCCCTTCTGTTCTAATGTAATTTTCCTGATGTTTGAATGTTATTTCCCGCTTCTTTTCTAATGTTAATTGCATGATGTTTGAATATTATTTACTGCTTCTCTTCTAATGCAATTTATTTGATGTTTGAATGTTATTTCCCAGTTCTTTTCTAATGCAATTTTTCTGATGTTTCAATGTTATTTCCAACTTCCTTTCTATTGTTATTTTCATTATGTTTGAAAGTTATTTCCCGCTTCTTTTCTAATGTTAATTTTATGATGTTTGAATGTTATTTACCGCTTATTTTCTAACGTTATTATCCTGATGTTTGAATATTTCCCACGTCTTTTCTAATGTTATTTTTCTGATGTTTGTATCTTATTTCCCACTTCTTTTCTAATGTTATTTTCCTGTTGTTTAAATGTTATTTCCCACTTCTTTTCTAATGTTAATTTCCTAATGTTTAAATGTTATTTCCTGCTTCTCTTCTAATGCTATTTTCCTGATGTTTGAATGTAATTTCCCGCCACTTTACTAACGTTATTTTCCTGATGTTTGAATGTTATTTCCCACTTCTGTTCTAATGATATTTTTCTGACGTTTCAATGTTATTTCCAACTTCCTTTCTACTGTTATTTTCATTATGTTTGAATGTTATATTCTGCTTCTTTTCTAAAGTTATTTTACTGATGTTTGATGTTACTTCCCACTTCTTTTCTAATGCTATTTTCCTGATGTTTAAATGTTATTTCCCGCTTCTTTTCTAATATTATTTTCCAAATGTTTAAATGTTAATTCCCGCTTCTTTTCTAATGCTTTTTTCATTATGTTTGTATGTTATTTCCTGCTTCTTTTCTAATGTAATTTTCCTGATGTTTGAATGTTATTTCTCTCTTATTTTCTAATGTTATTTTCATGATGTTTGAATGTTATTACGCGCTTCCTTTCTAATGTTATTTCCTCTTGCTTTAATGTTATTTCCCGCTTCTTTTCTAATGTTATTTTCATGATGTTTGAATGTTGTTTCCTGCTTCTTTTCTAATGTAATTTTCCTGATGTTTAAATGTTATTTCCTGCTTCTTTTGTAATGTAATTTTACTGATGTTTAAATATTATTTCTCTCTTATTTTCTAATGTTATTTTCATGATGTTTGAATGTTATTACGCGCTTCCTTTCTAATGTTATTTCCTCTTGCTTTAATGTTATTTCCCGCTTCTTTTCTAATGTTATTTTCATGATGTTTGAATGTTGTTTCCTGCTTCTTTTCTAATGTAATTTTCCTGATGTTTGAATGTTACTTCCCACTTCTTTTCTAATGCTATTTCCCTGATGTTTAAATGTTATTTCCTGCTTCTTTTCTAATGTAATTTTCCTGATGTTTGAATGTTATCTCCCATTTCTTTTCTAAAGTTATTTTCCTGATGTTTGAATGTTATTTACCACTTCTTTTCTAATGTTATTTATCTGATGTTTGAATGTTATTTCCCGCTTCTGTTCTAATGTAATTTTCCTGATGTTTGAATGTTATTTCCCGCTTCTTTTCTAATGTTAATTGCATGATGTTTGAATATTATTTACTGCTTCTCTTCTAATGCAATTTATTTGATGTTTGAATGTTATTTCCCAGTTCTTTTCTAATGCAATTTTTCTGATGTTTCAATGTTATTTCCAACTTCCTTTCTATTGTTATTTTCATTATGTTTGAAAGTTATTTCCCGCTTCTTTTCTAATGTTAATTTTATGATGTTTGAATGTTATTTACCGCTTATTTTCTAACGTTATTATCCTGATGTTTGAATATTTCCCACGTCTTTTCTAATGTTATTTTTCTGATGTTTGTATCTTATTTCCCACTTCTTTTCTAATGTTATTTTCCTGTTGTTTAAATGTTATTTCCCACTTCTTTTCTAATGTTAATTTCCTAATGTTTAAATGTTATTTCCTGCTTCTCTTCTAATGCTATTTTCCTGATGTTTGAATGTAATTTCCCGCCACTTTACTAACGTTATTTTCCTGATGTTTGAATGTTATTTCCCACTTCTGTTCTAATGATATTTTTCTGACGTTTCAATGTTATTTCCAACTTCCTTTCTACTGTTATTTTCATTATGTTTGAATGTTATATTCTGCTTCTTTTCTAAAGTTATTTTACTGATGTTTGATGTTACTTCCCACTTCTTTTCTAATGCTATTTTCCTGATGTTTAAATGTTATTTCCCGCTTCTTTTCTAATATTATTTTCCAAATGTTTAAATGTTAATTCCCGCTTCTTTTCTAATGCTTTTTTCATTATGTTTGTATGTTATTTCCTGCTTCTTTTCTAATGTAATTTTCCTGATGTTTAAATGTTATTTCCCACTTGTTTTCTAATGTTAATTTTCCTTATGTTTTAATATTATTTCCTACTTCTTTTCAAATGTTATTTTCCTGATGTTTGAATGCTATTACCCGCTTTCTTTCTAATAATATTTTCCTGATGTTTGAAGATTATTTCCCACTTCTTTTCTAATGTTAATTTCCTGATGTTTAAATGTTATTTCCCACTTCTATTCTAATGTTAATTTCCTGATGTTTAAATGTTATTTCCCGCTTCTTTTCTAATGTTAATTTCATAATGTTTAAATGTTATTTCCCGCTTCTTTTCTAATGTTATTTTACTGATGTTTGATGTTACTTCCCACTTCTTTTCTAATGCTATTTTCCTGATGTTTAAATGTTATTTCCCGCTTCTTTTCTAATATTATTTTCCAAATGTTTAAATGTTAATTCCCGCTTCTTTTCTAATGCTTTTTTCATTATGTTTGTATGTTATTTCCTGCTTCTTTTCTAATGTAATTTTCCTGATGTTTAAATGTTATTTCCCACTTGTTTTCTAATGTTAATTTTCCTTATGTTTTAATATTATTTCCTACTTCTTTTCAAATGTTATTTTCCTGATGTTTGAATGCTATTACCCGCTTTCTTTCTAATAATATTTTCCTGATGTTTGAAGATTATTTCCCACTTCTTTTCTAATGTTAATTTCCTGATGTTTAAATGTTATTTCCCACTTCTATTCTAATGTTAATTTCCTGATGTTTAAATGTTATTTCCCGCTTCTTTTCTAATGTTAATTTCATAATGTTTAAATGTTATTTCCCGCTTCTTTTCTAATGTTATTTTCCTGATGTTTGTATGTTATTTCCCGCCACTTTACTAACGTTATTTGCCCGATGTTTGAATGTTATATCCCACTTCTTTTCTAATGTTATTTTCCTGACGTTTGAATGTTATTTCTCGCCTTTTTCCAATGTTATTATACTGATGTTTGATTATTTCCCGCTTCTTTTCTAATGTTAATTTCATAATGTTTTAATGTTAATTCCCACTTCTTTTCTAATGTTATTTATCTGATGTTTGAATGTTATTTCCCGCTTCTGTTCTAATGTAATTTTCCTGATGTTTGAATGTTATTTCCCGCTTCTTTTCTAATGTTAATTGCATGATGTTTGAATATTATTTACTGCTTCTCTTCTAATGCAATTTATTTGATGTTTGAATGTTATTTCCCAGTTCTTTTCTAATGCAATTTTTCTGATGTTTCAATGTTATTTCCAACTTCCTTTCTATTGTTATTTTCATTATGTTTGAAAGTTATTTCCCGCTTCTTTTCTAATGTTAATTTTATGATGTTTGAATGTTATTTACCGCTTATTTTCTAACGTTATTATCCTGATGTTTGAATATTTCCCACGTCTTTTCTAATGTTATTTTTCTGATGTTTGTATCTTATTTCCCACTTCTTTTCTAATGTTATTTTCCTGTTGTTTAAATGTTATTTCCCACTTCTTTTCTAATGTTAATTTCCTAATGTTTAAATGTTATTTCCTGCTTCTCTTCTAATGCTATTTTCCTGATGTTTGAATGTAATTTCCCGCCACTTTACTAACGTTATTTTCCTGATGTTTGAATGTTATTTCCCACTTCTGTTCTAATGATATTTTTCTGACGTTTCAATGTTATTTCCAACTTCCTTTCTACTGTTATTTTCATTATGTTTGAATGTTATATTCTGCTTCTTTTCTAAAGTTATTTTACTGATGTTTGATGTTACTTCCCACTTCTTTTCTAATGCTATTTTCCTGATGTTTAAATGTTATTTCCCGCTTCTTTTCTAATATTATTTTCCAAATGTTTAAATGTTAATTCCCGCTTCTTTTCTAATGCTTTTTTCATTATGTTTGTATGTTATTTCCTGCTTCTTTTCTAA
The DNA here is from genome assembly GCF_036971445.1 of Narcine bancroftii. Classification (NCBI taxonomy): domain Eukaryota; kingdom Metazoa; phylum Chordata; class Chondrichthyes; order Torpediniformes; family Narcinidae; genus Narcine; species Narcine bancroftii. Next base: position 5,950,339 of record NW_027211808.1, read on the forward strand.
TGTAATTTTCCTGATGTTTAAATGTTATTTCCCACTTGTTTTCTAATGTTAATTTTCCTTATGTTTTAATATTATTTCCTACTTCTTTTCAAATGTTATTTTCCTGATGTTTGAATGCTATTACCCGCTTTCTTTCTAATAATATTTTCCTGATGTTTGAAGATTATTTCCCACTTCTTTTCTAATGTTAATTTCCTGATGTTTAAATGTTATTTCCCACTTCTATTCTAATGTTAATTTCCTGATGTTTAAATGTTATTTCCCGCTTCTTTTCTAATGTTAATTTCATAATGTTTAAATGTTATTTCCCGCTTCTTTTCTAATGTTATTTTACTGATGTTTGATGTTACTTCCCACTTCTTTTCTAATGCTATTTTCCTGATGTTTAAATGTTATTTCCCGCTTCTTTTCTAATATTATTTTCCAAATGTTTAAATGTTAATTCCCGCTTCTTTTCTAATGCTTTTTTCATTATGTTTGTATGTTATTTCCTGCTTCTTTTCTAATGTAATTTTCCTGATGTTTAAATGTTATTTCCCACTTGTTTTCTAATGTTAATTTTCCTTATGTTTTAATATTATTTCCTACTTCTTTTCAAATGTTATTTTCCTGATGTTTGAATGCTATTACCCGCTTTCTTTCTAATAATATTTTCCTGATGTTTGAAGATTATTTCCCACTTCTTTTCTAATGTTAATTTCCTGATGTTTAAATGTTATTTCCCACTTCTATTCTAATGTTAATTTCCTGATGTTTAAATGTTATTTCCCGCTTCTTTTCTAATGTTAATTTCATAATGTTTAAATGTTATTTCCCGCTTCTTTTCTAATGTTATTTTCCTGATGTTTGTATGTTATTTCCCGCCACTTTACTAACGTTATTTGCCCGATGTTTGAATGTTATATCCCACTTCTTTTCTAATGTTATTTTCCTGACGTTTGAATGTTATTTCTCGCCTTTTTCCAATGTTATTATACTGATGTTTGATTATTTCCCGCTTCTTTTCTAATGTTAATTTCATAATGTTTTAATGTTAATTCCCACTTCTTTTCTAATGTTATTTATCTGATGTTTGAATGTTATTTCCCGCTTCTGTTCTAATGTAATTTTCCTGATGTTTGAATGTTATTTCCCGCTTCTTTTCTAATGTTATTTTCCTTATGTTTGAATGTTATTTCCCGCTTCTTTTCTAATGTTAATTGCATGATGTTTGAATATTATTTACTGCTTCTCTTCTAATGCAATTTATTTGATGTTTGAATGTTATTTCCCAGTTCTTTTCTAATGCAATTTTTCTGATGTTTCAATGTTATTTCCAACTTCCTTTCTATTGTTATTTTCATTATGTTTGAAAGTTATTTCCCGCTTCTTTTCTAATGTTAATTTTATGATGTTTGAATGTTATTTACCGCTTATTTTCTAACGTTATTATCCTGATGTTTGAATATTTCCCACGTCTTTTCTAATGTTATTTTTCTGATGTTTGTATCTTATTTCCCACTTCTTTTCTAATGTTATTTTCCTGTTGTTTAAATGTTATTTCCCACTTCTTTTCTAATGTTAATTTCCTAATGTTTAAATGTTATTTCCTGCTTCTCTTCTAATGCTATTTTCCTGATGTTTGAATGTAATTTCCCGCCACTTTACTAACGTTATTTTCCTGATGTTTGAATGTTATTTCCCACTTCTGTTCTAATGATATTTTTCTGACGTTTCAATGTTATTTCCAACTTCCTTTCTACTGTTATTTTCATTATGTTTGAATGTTATATTCTGCTTCTTTTCTAAAGTTATTTTACTGATGTTTGATGTTACTTCCCACTTCTTTTCTAATGCTATTTTCCTGATGTTTAAATGTTATTTCCCGCTTCTTTTCTAATATTATTTTCCAAATGTTTAAATGTTAATTCCCGCTTCTTTTCTAATGCTTTTTTCATTATGTTTGTATGTTATTTCCTGCTTCTTTTCTAATGTAATTTTCCTGATGTTTAAATGTTATTTCCCACTTGTTTTCTAATGTTAATTTTCCTTATGTTTTAATATTATTTCCTACTTCTTTTCAAATGTTATTTTCCTGATGTTTCAATGCTATTACCCGCTTTCTTTCTAATAATATTTTCCTGATGTTTGAAGATTATTTCCCACTTCTTTTCTAATGTTAATTTCCTGATGTTTAAATGTTATTTCCCACTTCTATTCTAATGTTAATTTCCTGATGTTTAAATGTTATTTCCCGCTTCTTTTCTAATGTTAATTTCATAATGTTTAAATGTTATTTCCCGCTTCTTTTCTAATGTTATTTTCCTGATGTTTGAATGTAATTTCCCGCCTCTTTTCTAATGTTATTTTCCTGATGTTTAAATGTTATTTCCCGCTTCTTTTCTAATATTATTTTCCAAATGTTTAAATGTTAATTCCCGCTTCTTTTCTAATGCTTTTTTCATTATGTTTGTATGTTATTTCCTGCTTCTTTTCTAATGTTATTTTCCTGATGTTTAAATGTTTTTTCCCGCTTGTTTTCTAATGTTAATTTTCCTTATGTTTTAATATTATTTCCTACTTCTTTTCAAATGTTATTTTCCTGATGTTTGAATGCTATTACCCGCTTTCTTTCTAATAATATTTTCCTGATGTTTGAAGATTATTTCCCACTTCTTTTCTAATGTTAATTTCCTGATGTTTAAATGTTATTTCCCACTTCTATTCTAATGTTAATTTCCTGATGTTTAAATGTTATTTCCCGCTTCTTTTCTAATGTTAATTTCATAATGTTTAAATGTTATTTCCCGCTTCTTTTCTAATGTTATTTTCCTGATGTTTGTATGTTATTTCCCGCCACTTTACTAACGTTATTTGCCCGATGTTTGAATGTTATATCCCACTTCTTTTCTAATGTTATTTTCCTGACGTTTGAATGTTATTTCTCGCCTTTTTCCAATGTTATTATACTGATGTTTGATTATTTCCCGCTTCTTTTCTAATGTTAATTTCATAATGTTTTAATGTTAATTCCCACTTCTTTTCTAATGTTATTTATCTGATGTTTGAATGTTATTTCCCGCTTCTGTTCTAATGTAATTTTCCTGATGTTTGAATGTTATTTCCCGCTTCTTTTCTAATGTTATTTTCCTTATGTTTGAATGTTATTTCCCGCTTCTTTTCTAATGTTATTTTCCTGACGTTTGAATGTAATTTCCCGCCTCTTTTCTAATGTTATTTTCCTGATGTTTGATTATTTCCTGCTTCTTTTCTAATATTATTTTTCCTGATGTTTGTATGTTATTTCCCGCCACTTTACTAACGTTATTTGCCTGATGTTTGAATGTTATTTCCCTTTTTTTTCCTAATATGATTTTCCTGATGTTTGATTGTTATTTCCAGCTTCTTTTCTAATGTAATTTTCATGATGTTTGAATGTTATTTCCCGCTTCTTTCTAATGTTATTTTCCTGATGTTTGAATGTTATTTTCCGCTTCTTTGCTAACGTTATTTTCCTGATGTTTGTATGTTACTTCCCATTCCTTTCTAATCTAATTTTCCTGATGTTTAAATGTAATTTCCTGCTTCTTTTGTAATGAAATTTTACTGATGTTTAAATGTTATTTCTCTCTTATTTTCTAATGTTATTTTCATGATGTTTGAGTGTTATTACGCGCTTCCTTTCTAATGTTATTTCCTCTTGTTTTAAAGTTATTTCCTGCTTCTTTTCTAATGTTTTTTCATGATGTTTGAATGTTGTTTGCTGCTTCTTTTCTAATGTAATTTTCCTGATGTTTGAATGTTATCTCCCATTTCTTTTCTAAAGTAATTTTCCTGATGTTTTAATGTTATTTCCCGCTTCTTTTCTAATATTATTTTCCAAATGTTTAAATGTTAATTCCCACGTCCTTTCTAATGTTATTTTTCTGATGTTTGTATCTTATTTCCTGCTTCTTTTCTAATGTAATTTTCCTGTTGTTTAAATGTTATTTCCAAATTCTTTTCTAATGTCAATTTCCTAATGTTTAAATGTTATTTCCCACTTCTTTTCTAATGTTATTTTCCTGTTGTTTGAATGTTATTTTCCCTTTTCTTTTCTAATGTGATTTTCCTGATGTTTGAATGTTATTTCCCACTTCTTTTCTAATGTTATTTTCCTGTTGTTTGAATGTTATTTTCCCTTTTCTTTTCTAATGTGAGTTTCCTGATGTTTGAATGTTATTTCCCACTTCTTTTCTAATGTTATTTTCCTGTTGTTTGAATGTTATTTTCCATTTTCTTTTCTAATGTGATTTTCCTGATGTTTGAATGTTATTTCCCGCTTCTTTTCTAATGTAAATTTCCTTATGTTTTACTATTATTTCCTGTATCTTTTCTAATGTAATTTTCCTGATGTTTGAATGCTATTACCCGCTTCCTTTATAATGTTATTTTCCTGATGTTTGAATGTTATTTCCCGCTTCCTTTCTAATGTTGTTTTACTGACGTTTGAATGTTATTTCCCATTTGCTTTCTAAAGTTATCTTCTGAAGTATGAATGATATTTCCCGTTTCTTTTCTAATGTTATTTTCTTGTTTTGTATGTAATTACGCACTTCTTTTCTAATGTTATTTCACGCTTCGTTTCTAATGTTATTTTCCTGATGTTTGAATGTTATATTCTGCTTCTTTTCTAAAGTTATTTTACTGATGTTTGATGTTACTTCCCACTTCTTTTCTAATGCTATTTTCCTGATGTTTAAATGTTATTTCCCGCTTCTTTTCTAATATTATTTTCCAAATGTTTAAATGTTAATTCCCGCTTCTTTTCTAATGCTTTTTTCATGATGTTTGTATGTTATTTCCTGCTTCTTTTCTAATGTAATTTTCCTGATGTTTGAATGTTATCTCCCATTTCTTTTCTAAAGTTATTTTCCTGATGTTTTAATGTTATTTACCACTTCTTTTCTAATGTTATTTATCTGATGTTTGACTGTTATTTCCCGCTTCTGTTCTAATGTAATTTTCCTGATGTTTGAATGTTATTTCCCGCTTCTTTTCTAATGTTAATTGCATGATGTTTGAATATTATTTCCTGCTTCTCTTCTAATGCTATTTTCCTGATGTTTGAATGTAATTTCCCGCCACTTTACTAACGTTATTTTCCTGATGTTTGAATGTTATTTCCCACTTCTGTTCTAATGATATTTTTCTGACGTTTCAATGTTATTTCCAACTTCCTTTCTACTGTTATTTTCATTATGTTTGAATGTTATATCCTGTTTCGTTTCTAATGTTATTTTACTGATGTTTGAATGTTACTTCCCACTTCTTTTCTAATGCTATTTTCCTGATGTTTAAATGTTATTTCCCGCTTCTTTTCTAATATTATTTTCCTGATGTTTAAATGTTAATTCCCGCTTCTTTTCTAATGTTATTTTCCTTGTTTGAATGTTATTTCCCGCCACTTTACTAACGTTATTTCCCTGATGTTTGATTGTTATTTCCCTTTTTTTTCTAATATGATTTTCCTGATGTTTGAATGTTACTTCCCACTTCTTTTCTAATGTTATTTTCCTGATGTTTAAATGTTATTTCCCACTTGTTTTCTAATGTTAATTTTCCTTATGTTTTAATATTATTTCCTGCATCTTTTCAAATGTTATTTTCCTGATGTTTGAATGCTATTACCCGCTTTCTTTCTAATATTATTTTCCTGATGTTTGAATGTTATTTCCCTCTTCCTTTCTAATGTTATTTTACTGATGTTTGAATGTTATTTCCCGCTTCTGTTCTAATGCTATTTTCCTGATGTTTGAATGTTATTTCCCGCTTCTTTTCTAACGTTCATTTCGTGATGTTTAAATGTTATTTCCCACTTCTTTTCTAATGTCATTTTCCTGATGTTTGAATGTTATTTCCCGCTTCTTTTCTAAAGTTAATTTCATGATGTTTGAATAGTATTTCCTGCTTCTCTTCTAATGCTATTTACTTGATGTTTGAATGTTATTTCCCATTTATTTTCTAATGCTATTTTTCTGATGTTTCAATGTTATTTTCAACTTCCTTTCTATTGTTATTTTCATTATGTTTGAATGTTATTTCCCGCTTCTTTTCTAATGTTATATTCCATATATTTGAATATTATTTCACGCTTCTTTTCTATTGTTATTTTCCTGATGTTTGATTATTTCCCGCTCCTTTTCTAATATTAATTTCCTGATGTTTGTATGTTATTTCCCGCCAATTTACTAACGTTATTTGCCTGATGTTTGAATGTTATTTCCCTTTTTTTTCTAATATGATTTTCCTGATGTTTTAATGTTATTTCCCGCTTCTTTTCTAATGTAAATTTCCTGATGTTTGAATGTTATTTCCCGCTTCTTTCTAATGTTATTTTCCTGATGTTTGAATATTATTTCCCGCTTCTTTGCTAACATTATTTTCCTGATGTTTGAATGTTACTTCCCACTTCTTTTCTAATGTAATTTTCCTGATGTTTAAATGTTATTTCCTGCTTCTTTTGTAATGTAATTTTACTGATGTTTAAATGTTATTTCTCTCTTATTTTCTAATGTTATTTTCATGATGTTTGAATGTTATTACGCGCTTCCTTTCTAATGTTATTTCCTCTTGTTTTAATGTTATTTTCCGCTTCTTTTCTAATGTTTTTTTCACGATGTTTGAATGTTGTTTCCTGCTACTTTTCTAATGTAATTTTCCTGATGTTTGAATGTTATCTCCCATTTCTTTTCTAAAGTTATTTTCCTGATGTTTTAATGTTATTTACCACTTCTTTTCTAATGTTATTTATCTGATGTTTGAATGTTATTTCCCGCTTCTGTTCTAATGTAATTTTCCTGATGTTTGAATGTTATTTCCCGCTTCTTTTCTAATGTTAATTGCATGATGTTTGAATATTATTTCCTGCTTCTCTTCTAATGCTATTTTCCTGGTTTGAATGTTATTTCCCATTTCTTTTCTAATGCTATTTTTCTGACGTTTCAATGTTATTTTCAACTTCCTTTCTACTGTTATTTTCATTATGTTTGAATGTTATATCCCGCTTCTTTCTAATGTTATTTTCCTGATGTTTGAATATTATTTCCCGCTTCTTTGCTAACATTATTTTCCTGATGTTTGAATGTTATTTCCTGCTTCTTTTCTAATGTAATTTTCCTGATGTTTGAATGTTATCTCCCATTTCTTTTCTAAAGTTATTTTCCTGATGTTTTAATGTTATTTACCACTTCTTTTCTAATGTTATTTATCTGATGTTTGAATGTTATTTCCCGCTTCTGTTCTAATGTAATTTTCCTGATGTTTGAATGTTATTTCCCGCTTCTTTTCTAATGTTAATTGCATGATGTTTGAATATTATTTCCTGCTTCTCTTCTAATGCTATTCTCCTGGTTTGAATGTTATTTCCCATTTCTTTTCTAATGCTATTTTTCTGACGTTTCAATGTTATATCCAACTTCCTTCCTACTGTTATTTTCATTATGTTTGAATGTTATATCCTGCTTAGTTTCTAATGTTATTTTACTGATGTTTGAATGTTACTTCCCACTTCTTTTCTAATGCTATTTCCCTGATGTTTAAATGTTATTTCCCGCTTCTTTTCTAATGTTAATTTCCTGATGTTTAAATGGTATTTTCCACTTCTTTTCTAATGTTATTTTCCTGATGTTTGAATGTTATTTCCCGCTTATGTTCTAATGTTATTTTCCATATATTTGAATGTTATTTCCCGCTTCTTTTCTAATGTTATTTTCCTGATGTTTGAATATAATTTCCCGCATCTTTTCTAATGTTATTTTTTTGATGTTTGATTATTTCCCAATTCTTTTGTAATATTATTTTGCTGATGTTTGTATGTTACTTCCCACTTATTTGATAATGTTATTTTCCTTATGTTTGAATGTTATTTCCCTTTTTTTTCTAATATGATTTTCCTGATTTTGTATGTTACTTCCCACTTCTTTTCTAATGTAATTTTCCTGATGTTTAAATGTTATTTCCTGCTTCTTTTGTAATGTAATTTTACTGATGTTTAAATGTTATTTCTCTCTTATTTTCTAATGTTATTTTCATGATGTTTGAATGTTATTACGCGCTTCCTTTCTAATGTTATTTCCTCTTGCTTTAATGTTATTTCCCGCTTCTTTTCTAATGTTTTTTTCATGATGTTTGAATGTTGTTTCCTGATTCTTTTCTAATGTAATTTTCCTGATGTTTGAATGTTATCTCCCATTTCTTTTCTAAAGTTATTTTCCTGATGTTTTAATGTTATTTACCACTTCTTTTCTAATGTTATTTATCTGATGTTTGAATGTTATTTCCCGCTTCTGTTCTAATGTAATTTTCCTGATGTTTGAATGTTATTTCCCGCTTCTTTTCTAATGTTAATTGCATGATGTTTGAATATTATTTCCTGCTTCTCTTCTAATGCTATTTTCCTGGTTTGAATGTTATTTCCCATTTCTTTTCTAATGCTATTTTTCTGACGTTTCAATGTCATTTTCAACTTCCTTTCTACTGTTATTTTCATTATGTTTGAATGTTATATCCTGCTTAGTTTCTAATGTTATTTTACTGATGTTTGAATGTTACTTCCCACTTCTTTTCTAATGCTATTTCCCTGATGTTTAAATGTTTTTTCCCGCTTCTTTTCTAATGTTAATTTCCTGATGTTTAAATGTTAATACCCGCCTCTTTTCTAATGTTAATTTCCTGATGTTTAAATGGTATTTTCCACTTCTTTTCTAATTTTATTTTCCTGATGTTTGAATGTTATTTCCCGCTTATGTTCTAATGTTATTTTCCATATATTTGAATGTTATTTCCCGCTTCTTTTCTAATGTTATTTTCCTGTTGTTTGAATATAATTTCCCGCCTCTTTTCTAATGTTATTTTTTTGATGTTTGATTATTTCCCGCTTCTTTTGTAATATTATTTTGCTGATGTTTGTATGTTATTTCCCACTTATTTGATAATGTTATTTTCCTTATGTTTGAATGTTATTTCCCGCCACTTTACTAACGTTATTTCCCTGATGTTTAAATGTTATTTCCTGCTTCTTTTGTAATGTAATTTTACTGATGTTTGAATGTTATTTCTCTCTTATTTTCTAATGTTATTTTCATGATGTTTGAATGTTATTACGCGCTTCATTTCTAATGTTATTTCCTCATGTTTTAATGTTATTTCCCGCTTTTTTTCTAATGTAATTTTCCTGATGTTTGAATGTTATTTCCCACTTATTTTCTAATGCTATTTTTCTGACGTTTCAATGTTATTTCCAACTTCCTTTCTACTGTTATTTTGATTATGTTTGCATGTTATATTTTGCTTCGTTTCTAATGTTATTTTACTGATGTTTGAATGTTACATCCCGCTTCTTTTCTAATGTAATTTTCCTGATGTTTGAATGTTATTTCCCGCTACTTTCTAATGTTATTTTCCTGATGTTTGAATGTTATTTCCCGCTTCTATGCTAACGTTATTTTCCTGATGTTTGAATGTTACTTCCCACTTCCTTTCTAGTGTAATTTTCCTGATGTTTAAATGTTATTTCCTGCTTCTTTTGTAATGTGATTTTACTGATGTTTAAATGTTATTTCTCTCTTATTTTCTAATGTTATTTTCATGATGTTTGAATGTTATTACGCGCTTCCTTTCTAATGTTATTTCCTCTTGTTTTAATGTTATTTCCCGTTTCTTTTCTAATGTTATTTTCCTGATGTTTGAATGTTATATTCTGCTTCTTTTCTAAAGTTATTTTACTGATGTTTGATGTTACTTCCCACTTCTTTTCTAATGCTATTTTCCTGATGTTTAAATGTTATTTCCCGCTTCTTTTCTAATATTATTTTCCAAATGTTTAAATGTTAATTCCCGCTTCTTTTCTAATGCTTTTTTCATGATGTTTGCATGTTATTTCCTGCTTCTTTTCTAATGTAATTTTCCTGATGTTTGAATGTTATCTCCCATTTCTTTTCCAAAGTTATTTTCCTGATGTTTTAATGTTATTTACCACTTCTTTTCTAATGTTATTTATCTGATGTTTGACTGTTATTTCCCGCTTCTGTTCTAATGTAATTTTCCTGATGTTTGAATGTTATTTCCCGCTTCTTTTCTAATGTTAATTGCATGATGTTTGAATATTATTTCCTGCTTCTCTTCTAATGCTATTTTCCTGGTTTGAATGTTATTTCCCATTTCTTTTCTAATGCTATTTTTCTGACGTTTCAATGTTATTTTCAACTTCCTTTCTACTGTTATTTTCATTATGTTTGAATGTTATATCCTGCTTAGTTTCTAATGTTATTTTACTGATGTTTGAATGTTACTTCCCACTTCTTTTCTAATGCTATTTCCCTGATGTTTAAATGTTTTTTCCCGCTTCTTTTCTAATGTTAATTTCCTGATGTTTAAATGTTAATACCCGCCTCTTTTCTAATGTTAATTTCCTGATGTTTAAATGGTATTTTCCACTTCTTTTCTAATTTTATTTTCCTGATGTTTGAATGTTATTTCCCGCTTATGTTCTAATGTTATTTTCCATATATTTGAATGTTATTTCCCGCTTCTTTTCTAATGTTATTTTCCTGTTGTTTGAATATAATTTCCCGCCTCTTTTCTAATGTTATTTTTTTGATGTTTGATTATTTCTCGCTTCTTTTTAATATTATTTTGCTGATGTTTGTATGTTATTTCCCACTTATTTGATAATGTTATTTTCCTTATGTTTGAATGTTATTTCCCGCCACTTTACTAACGTTATTTCCCTGATGTTTGAATGTTATTTCCCTTTTTTTTTCTAATGTGATTTTCCTGATGTTTGTATGTTACTTCCCACTTCTTTTCTAATTAAATTTTCCTGATGTTTAAATGTTATTTCCTGCTTCTTTTGTAATGTAATTTTACTGATGTTTGAATGTTATTTCTCTCTTATTTTCTAATGTTATTTTCATGATGTTTGAATGTTATTACGCGCTTCATTTCTAATGTTATTTCCTCATGTTTTAATGTTATTTCCCGCTTTTTTTCTAATGTAATTTTCCTGATGTTTGAATGTTATTTCCCACTTATTTTCTAATGCTATTTTTCTGACGTTTCAATGTTATTTCCAACTTCCTTTCTACTGTTATTTTGATTATGTTTGCATGTTATATCCTGCTTCGTTTCTAATGTTATTTTACTGATGTTTGAATGTTACATCCCGCTTCTTTTCTAATGTAATTTTCCTGATGTTTGAATGTTATTTCCCGCTACTTTCTAATGTTATTTTCCTGATGTTTGAATGTTATTTCCCGCTTCTATGCTAACGTTATTTTCCTGATGTTTGAATGTTACTTCCCACTTCCTTTCTAGTGTAATTTTCCTGATGTTTAAATGTTATTTCCTGCTTCTTTTGTAATGTGATTTTACTGATGTTTAAATGTTATTTCTCTCTTATTTTCTAATGTTATTTTCATGATGTTTGAATGTTATTACGCGCTTCCTTTCTAATGTTATTTCCTCTTGTTTTAATGTTATTTCCCGCTTCTTTTCTAATGTTTTTTTTTCATGATGTTTGAATGTTGTTTCCAGCTTCTTTTCTAATGTAATTTTCCTGATGTTTGAATGTTATCTCCCATTTCCTTTCTAAAGTTATTTTCCTGATGTTTTAATGTTATTTACCACTTCTTTTCTAATGTTATTTATCTGATGTTTGAATGTTATTTCCCCTTCTGTTCTAATGTAATTTTCCTGATGTTTGAATGTTATTTCCCGCTTCTTTTCTAATGTTAATTGCATGATGTTTGAATATTATTTACTGCTTCTCTTCTAATGCAATTTATTTGATGTTTGAATGTTATTTGCCAGTTCTTTTCTAATGCAATTTTTCTGATGTTTCAATGTTATTTCCAACTTCCTTTCTATTGTTATTTTCATTATGTTTGAAAGTTATTTCCCGCTTCTTTTCTAATGTTAATTTTATGATGTTTGAATGTTATTTACCGCTTATTTTCTAATGTTATTATCCTGATGTTTGAATATTTCCCACGTCTTTTCTAATGTTATTTTTCTGATGTTTGTATCTTATTTCCCACTTCTTTTCTAATGTTATTTTCCTGTTGTTTAAATGTTATTTCCCACTTCTTTTCTAATGTTAATTTCCTAATGTTTAAATGTTATTTCCCACTTCTTTTCTAATGTTATTTTCCTGTTGTTTGAATGTTATTTTCCCTTTTCTTTTCTAATGTGATTTTCCTGATGTTTGAATGTTATTTCCCACTTCTTTTCTAATGTTATTTTCCTGTTGTTTGAATGTTATTTTCCCTTTTCTTTTCTAATGTGATTTTCCAGATGTTTGAATGTTATTTCCCACTTCTTTTCTAATGTTATTTTCCTGTTGTTTGAATGTTATTTTCCCTTTTCTTTTCTAATGTGATTTTCCTGATGTTTGAATGTTATTTCCCGCTTCTTTTCTAATGTAAATTTCCTAATGTTTTACTGTTATTTCCTGTATCTTTTCTAATGTAATTTTCCTGATGTTTGAATGCTATTACCCGCTTCCTTTATAATGTTATTTTCCTGATGTTTGAATGTTATTTCCCGCTTCCTTTCTAATGTTATTTTACTGACGTTTGAATGTTATTTCCCATTTCCTTTCTAAAGTTATCTTCTGAAGTATGAATGATATTTCCCGTTTCTTTTCTAATGTTATTTTCTTGTTTTGTATGTAATTACGCACTTCTTTTCTAATGTTATTTCACGCTTCTTTTCTAATGTTATTTTCCTGATGTTTGAATGTTATATTCTGCTTCTTTTCTAAAGTTATTTTACTGATGTTTGATGTTACTTCCCACTTCTTTTCTAATGCTATTTTCCTGATGTTTAAATGTTATTTCCCGCTTCTTTTCTAATATTATTTTCCAAATGTTTAAATGTTAATTCCCGCTTCTTTTCTAATGCATTTTTCATGATGTTTGTATGTTATTTCCTGCTTCTTTGCTAATGTAATTTTCCTGATGTTTGAATGTTATCTCCCATTTCTTTTCTAAAGTTATTTTCCTGATGTTTTAATGTTATTTACCACTTCTTTTCTAATGTTATTTATCTGATGTTTGACTGTTATTTCCCGCTTCTGTTCTAATGTAATTTTCCTGATGTTTGAATGTTATTTCCTGCTTCTTTTCTAATGTTAATTGCATGATGTTTGAATATTATTTCCTGCATCTCTTCTAATGCTATTTTCCTGATGTTTGAATGTAATTTCCCGCCACTTTACTAACGTTATTTTCCTGATGTTTGAATGTTATTTCCCACTTCTGTTCTAATGATATTTTTCTGACGTTTCAATGTTATTTCCAACTTCCTTTCTACTGTTATTTTCATTATGTTTGAATGTTATATCCTGTTTCGTTTCTAATGTTATTTTACTGATGTTTGAATGTTACTTCCCACTTCTTTTCTAATGCTATTTCACGCTTCTTTTCTAATGTTATTTTCCTGATGTTTGAATGTTATATTCTGCTTCTTTTCTAAAGTTATTTTACTGATGTTTGATGTTACTTCCCACTTCTTTTCTAATGCTATTTTCCTGATGTTTAAATGTTATTTCCCGCTTCTTTTCTAATATTATTTTCCAAATGTTTAAATGTTAATTCCCGCTTCTTTTCTAATGCTTTTTTCATGATGTTTGTATGTTATTTCCTGCTTCTTTTCTAATGTAATTTTCCTGATGTTTAAATGTTATTTCCCACTTGTTTTCTAATGTTAATTTTCCTTATGTTTTAATATTATTTCCTACTTCTTTTCAAATGTTATTTTCCTGATGTTTGAATGCTATTACCCGCTTTCTTTCTAATAATATTTTCCTGATGTTTGAAGATTATTTCCCACTTCTTTTCTAATGTTAATTTCCTGATGTTTAAATGTTATTTCCCACTTCTATTCTAATGTTAATTTCCTGATGTTTAAATGTTATTTCCCGCTTCTTTTCTAATGTTAATTTCATAATGTTTAAATGTTATTTCCCGCTTCTTTTCTAACGTTATTTTCCTGATGTTTGAATGTAATTTCCCGCCTCTTTTCTAATGTTATTTTCCTGATGTTTGATTATTTCCCGCTTCTTTTCTAATATTATTTTTCCTGATGTTTGTATGTTATTTCCCGCCAATTTACTAACGTTATTTGCCCGATGTTTGAATGTTATATCCCACTTCTTTTCTAATGTTATTTTCCTGACGTTTGAATGTTATTTCTCGCCTTTTTCCAATGTTATTATACTGATGTTTGATTATTTCCCGCTTCTTTTCTAATGTTAATTTCATAATGTTTTAATGTTAATTCCCACTTCTTTGCTAATGTTATTTATCTGATGTTTGAATGTTATTTCCCGCTTCTGTTCTAATGTAATTTTCCTGATGTTTGAATGTTATTTCCCGCTTCTTTTCTAATGTTATTTTCCTTATGTTTGAATGTTATTTCCCGCTTCTTTTCTAATGTTATTTTCCTGACGTTTGAATGTAATTTCCCGCCTCTTTTCTAAAGTTATTTTCCTGATGTTTGATTATTTCCTGCTTCTTTTCTAATATTATTTTTCCTGATGTTTGTATGTTATTTCCCGCCACTTTACTAACGTTATTTGCCTGATGTTTGAATGTTATTTCCCTTTTTTTTCCTAATATGATTTTCCTGATGTTTGATTGTTATTTCCAGCTTCTTTTCTAATGTAATTTTCATGATGTTTGAATGTTATTTCCCGCTTCTTTCTAATGTTATTTTCCTGATGTTTGAATGTTATTTCCCGCTTCTTTGCTAACGTTATTTTCCTGATGTTTGAATGTTACTTCCCATTCCTTTCTAATCTAATTTTCCTGATGTTTAAATGTAATTTCCTGCTTCTTTTGTAATGATATTTTACTGATGTTTAAATGTTATTTCTCTCTTATTTTCTAATGTAATTTTCATGATGTTTGAGTGTTATTACGCGCTTCCTTTCTAATGTTATTTCCTCTTGTTTTAAAGTTATTTCCTGCTTCTTTTCTAATGTTTTTTCATGATGTTTGAATGTTGTTTGCTGCTTCTTTTCTAATGTAATTTTCCTGATGTTTGAATGTTATCTCCCATTTCTTTTCTAAAGTTATTTTCCTGATGTTTTAATGTTATTTACCACTTCTTTTCTAATGTTATTTATCTGATGTTTGAATGTTATTTCCCGCTTCTGTTCTAATGTAATTTTCCTGATGTTTGAATGTTATTTCCCGCTTCTTTTCTAATATTATTTTCCAAATGTTTAAATGTTAATTCCCACGTCCTTTCTAATGTTATTTTTCTGATGTTTGTATCTTATTTCCTGCTTCTTTTCTAATGTAATTTTCCTGTTGTTTAAATGTTATTTCCCACTTCTTTTCTAATGTCAATTTCCTAATGTTTAAATGTTATTTCCCACTTCTTTTCTAATGTTATTTTCCTGTTGTTTGAATGTTATTTTCCCTTTTCTTTTCTAATGTGATTTTCCTGATGTTTGAATGTTATTTCCCACTTCTTTTCTAATGTTATTTTCCTGTTGTTTGAATGTTATTTTCCCTTTTCTTTTCTAATGTGATTTTCCTGATGTTTGAATGTTATTTCCCACTTCTTTTCTAATGTTATTTTCCTGTTGTTTGAATGTTATTTTCCCTTTTCTTTTCTAATGTGATTTTCCTGATGTTTGAATGTTATTTCCCGCTTCTTTTCTAATGTAAATTTCCTTATGTTTTACTATTATTTCCTGTATCTTTTCTAATGTAATTTTCCTGATGTTTGAATGCTATTACCCGCTTTCTTTATAATGTTATTTTCCTGATGTTTGAATGTTATTTCCCGCTTCCTTTCTAATGTTGTTTTACTGACGTTTGAATGTTATTTCCCATTTCCTTTCTAAAGTTATCTTCTGAAGTATGAATGATATTTCCCGTTTCTTTTCTAATGTTATTTTCTTGTTTTGTATGTAATTACGCACTTCTTTTCTAATGTTATTTCACGCTTCTTTTCTAATGTTATTTTCCTGATGTTTGAATGTTATATTCTGCTTCTTTTCTAAAGTTATTTTACTGATGTTTAATGTTACTTCCCACTTCTTTTCTAATGCTATTTTCCTGATGTTTAAATGTTATTTCCCGCTTCTTTTCTAATATTATTTTCCAAATGTTTAAATGTTAATTCCCGCTTCTTTTCTAATGCTTTTTTCATGATGTTTGTATGTTATTTCCTGCTTCTTTTCTAATGTAATTTTCCTGATGTTTGAATGTTATCTCCCATTTCTTTTCTAAAGTTATTTTCCTGATGTTTTAATGTTATTTACCACTTCTTTTCTAATGTTATTTATCTGATGTTTGACTGTTATTTCCCGCTTCTGTTCTAATGTAATTTTCCTGATGTTTGAATGTTATTTCCCGCTTCTTTTCTAATGTTAATTGCATGATGTTTGAATATTATTTCCTGCTTCTCTTCTAATGCTATTTTCCTGATGTTTGAATGTAATTTCCCGCCACTTTACTAACGTTATTTTCCTGATGTTTGAATGTTATTTCCCACTTCTGTTCTAATGATATTTTTCTGACGTTTCAATGTTATTTCCAACTTCCTTTCTACTGTTATTTTTATTATGTTTGAATGTTATATCCTGTTTCGTTTCTAATGTTATTTTACTGATGTTTGAATGTTACTTCCCACTTATTTTCTAATGCTATTTTCCTGATGTTTAAATGTTATTTCCCGCTTCTTTTCTAATATTATTTTCCTGATGTTTAAATGTTAATTCCCGCTTCTTTTCTAATGTTATTTTCCTGGTTTGAATGTTATTTCCCGCCACTTTACTAACGTTATTTCCCTGATGTTTGATTGTTATTTCCCTTTTTTTTCTAATATGATTTTCCTGATGTTTGAATGTTACTTCCCACTTCTTTTCTAATGTTATTTTCCTGATGTTTAAATGTTATTTCCCACTTGTTTTCTAATGTTAATTTTCCTTATGTTTTAATATTATTTCCTGCATCTTTTCAAATGTTATTTTCCTGATGTTTGAATGCTATTACCCGCTTTCTTTCTAATATTATTTTCCTGATGTTTGAATGTTATTTCCCTCTTCCTTTCTAATGTTATTTTACTGATGTTTGAATGTTATTTCCCGCTTCTGTTCTAATGCTATTTTCCTGATGTTTGAATGTTATTTCCCGCTTCTTTTCTAACGTTCATTTCGTGATGTTTAAATGTTATTTCCCACTTCTTTTCTAATGTCATTTTCCTGATGTTTGAATGTTATTTCCCGCTTCTTTTCTAAAGTTAATTTCATGATGTTTGAATAGTATTTCCTGCTTCTCTTCTAATGCTATTTACTTGATGTTTGAATGTTATTTCCCATTTATTTTCTAATGCTATTTTTCTGATGTTTCAATGTTATTTTCAACTTCCTTTCTATTGTTATTTTCATTATGTTTGAATGTTATTTCCCGCTTATTTTCTAAAGTTAATTTCATGATGTTTGAATAGTATTTCCTGCTTCTCTTCTAATGCTATTTACTTGATGTTTGAATGTTATTTCCCATTTATTTTCTAATGCTATTTTTCTGATGTTTCAATGTTATTTTCAACTTCCTTTCTATTGTTATTTTCATTATGTTTGAATGTTTTTTCCCGCTTATTTTCTAATGTTATATTCCTTATATTTGAATATTATTTCACGCTTCTTTTCTATTGTTATTTTCCTGATGTTTGATTATTTCCCGCTCCTTTTCTAATATTAATTTCCTGATGTTTGTATGTTATTTCCCGCCAATTTACTAACGTTATTTGCCTGATGTTTGAATGTTATTTCCCTTTTTTTTCTAATATGATTTTCCTGATGTTTTAATGTTATTTCCCGCTTCTTTTCTAATGTAAATTTCCTGATGTTTGAATGTTATTTCCCGCTTCTTTCTAATGTTATTTTCCTGATGTTTGAATATTATTTCCCGCTTCTTTGCTAACATTATTTTCCTGATGTTTGAATGTTACTTCCCACTTCTTTTCTAATGTAATTTTCCTGATGTTTAAATGTTATTTCCTGCTTCTTTTGTAATGTAATTTTACTGATGTTTAAATGTTATTTCTCTCTTATTTTCTAATGTTATTTTCATGATGTTTGAATGTTATTACGCGCTTCCTTTCTAATGTTATTTCCTCTTGTTTTAATGTTATTTTCCGCTTCTTTTCTAATGTTTTTTTCATGATGTTTGAATGTTGTTTCCTGCTACTTTTCTAATGTAATTTTCCTGATGTTTGAATGTTATCTCCCATTTCTTTTCTAAAGTTATTTTCCTGATGTTTTAATGTTATTTACCACTTCTTTTCTAATGTTATTTATCTGATGTTTGAATGTTATTTCCCGCTTCTGTTCTAATGTAATTTTCCTGATGTTTGAATGTTATTTCCCGCTTCTTTTCTAATGTTAATTGCATGATGTTTGAATATTATTTCCTGCTTCTCTTCTAATGCTATTCTCGTGGTTTGAATGTTATTTCCCTTTCTTTTCTAATGCTATTTTTCTGACGTTTCAATGTTATATCCAACTTCCTTCCTACTGTTATTTTCATTATGTTTGAATGTTATATCCTGCTTAGTTTCTAATGTTATTTTACTGATGTTTGAATGTTACTTCCCACTTCTTTTCTAATGCTATTTCCCTGAAGTTTAAATGTTATTTCCTGCTTCTTTTCTAATGTAATTTTCCTGATGTTTGAATGTTATCTCCCATTTCTTTTCTAAAGTTATTTTCCTGATGTTTTAATGTTATTTACCACTTCTTTTCTAATGTTATTTATCTGATGTTTGAATGTTATTTCCCGCTTCTGTTCTAATGTAATTTTCCTGATGTTTGAATGTTATTTCCCGCTTCTTTTCTAATGTTAATTGCATGATGTTTGAATATTATTTCCTGCTTCTCTTCTAATGCTATTCTCCTGGTTTGAATGTTATTTCCCATTTCTTTTCTAATGCTATTTTTCTGACGTTTCAATGTTATTTTCAACTTCCTTTCTACTGTTATTTTCATTATGTTTGAATGTTATATCCTGCTTAGTTTCTAATGTTATTTTACTGATGTTTGAATGTTACTTCCCACTTCTTTTCTAATGCTATTTCCCTGATGTTTAAATGTTTTTTCCCGCTTCTTTTCTAATGTTAATTTCCTGATGTTTAAATGTTAATACCCGCCTCTTTTCTAATGTTAATTTCCTGATGTTTAAATGGTATTTTCCACTTCTTTTCTAATTTTATTTTCCTGATGTTTGAATGTTATTTCCCGCTTATGTTCTAATGTTATTTTCCATATATTTGAATGTTATTTCCCGCTTCTTTTCTAATGTTATTTTCCTGTTGTTTGAATATAATTTCCCGCCTCTTTTCTAATGTTATTTTTTTGATGTTTGATTATTTCCCGCTTCTTTTGTAATATTATTTTGCTGATGTTTGTATGTTATTTCCCACTTATTTGATAATGTTATTTTCCTTATGTTTGAATGTTATTTCCCGCCACTTTACTAACGTTATTTCCCTGATGTTTGAATGTTATTTCCCTTTTTTTTTCTAATGTGATTTTCCTGATGTTTGTATGTTACTTCCCACTTCTTTTCTAATGTAATTTTCCTGATGTTTAAATGTTATTTCCTGCTTCTTTTGTAATGTAATTTTACTGATGTTTGAATGTTATTTCTCTCTTATTTTCTAATGTTATTTTCATGATGTTTGAATGTTATTACACGCTTCATTTCTAATGTTATTTCCTCATGTTTTAATGTTATTTCCCGCTTTTTTTCTAATGTAATTTTCCTGATGTTTGAATGTTATTTCCCACTTATTTTCTAACGCTATTTTTCTGACGTTTCAATGTTATTTCCAACTTCCTTTCTACTGTTATTTTGATTATGTTTGCATGTTATATCCTGCTTCGTTTCTAATGTTATTTTACTGATGTTTGAATGTTACATCCCGCTTCTTTTCTAATGTAATTTTCCTGATGTTTGAATGTTATTTCCCGCTACTTTCTAATGTTATTTTCCTGATGTTTGAATGTTATTTCCCGCTTCTATGCTAACGTTATTTTCCTGATGTTTGAATGTTACTTCCCACTTCCTTTCTAGTGTAATTTTCCTGATGTTTAAATGTTATTTCCTGCTTCTTTTGTAATGTGATTTTACTGATGTTTAAATGTTATTTCTCTCTTATTTTCTAATGTTATTTTCATGATGTTTGAATGTTATTACGCGCTTCCTTTCTAATGTTATTTCCTCTTGTTTTAATGTTATTTCCCGCTTCTTTTCTAATGTTATTTTCCTGATGTTTGAATGTTATATTCTGCTTCTTTTCTAAAGTTATTTTACTGATGTTTGATGTTACTTCCCACTTCTTTTCTAATGCTATTTTCCTGATGTTTAAATGTTATTTCCCGCTTCTTTTCTAATATTATTTTCCAAATGTTTAAATGTTAATCCCGCTTCTTTTCTAATGCTTTTTTCATGATGTTTGTATGTTATTTCCTGCTTCTTTTCTAATGTAATTTTCCTGATGTTTAAATGTTATTTCCCACTTGTTTTCTAATGTTAATTTTCCTTATGTTTTAATATTATTTCCTACTTCTTTTCAAATGTTATTTTCCTGATGTTTGAATGCTATTACCCGCTTTCTTTCTAATAATATTTTCCTGATGTTTGAAGATTATTTCCCACTTCTTTTCTTATGTTAATTTCCTGATGTTTAAATGTTATTTCCCACTTCTATTCTAATGTTAATTTCCTGATGTTTAAATGTTATTTCCCGCTTCTTTTCTAATGTTATTTTCCTGATGTTTGAATGTAATTTCCCGCCTCTTTTCTAATGTTATTTTCCTGATGTTTGATTATTTCCCGCTTCTTTTCTAATATTATTTTTCCTGATGTTTGTATGTTATTTCCCGCCAATTTACTAACGTTATTTGCCCGATGTTTGAATGTTATATCCCACTTCTTTTCTAATGTTATTTTCCTGACGTTTGAATGTTATTTCTCGCCTTTTTCCAATGTTATTATACTGATGTTTGATTATTTCCCGCTTCTTTTCTAATGTTAATTTCATAATGTTTTAATGTTAATTCCCGCTTCTTTTCTAATGTTATTTTCCTTATGTTTGAATGTTATTTCCCGCTTCTTTTCTAATGTTATTTTCCTGACGTTTGAATGTAATTTCCCGCCTCTTTTCTAATGTTATTTTCCTGATGTTTGATTATTTCCTGCTTCTTTTCTAATATTATTTTTCCTGATGTTTGTATGTTATTTCCCGCCACTTTACTAACGTTATTTGCCTGATGTTTGAATGTTATTTCCCTTTTTTTTCCTAATATGATTTTCCTGATGTTTGATTGTTATTTCCAGCTTCTTTTCTAATGTAATTTTCATGATGTTTGAATGTTATTTCCCGCTTCTTTCTAATGTTATTTTCCTGATGTTTGAATGTTATTTCCCGCTTCTTTGCTAACGTTATTCTCCTGATGTTTGAATGTAACTTCCCATTCCTTTCTAATCTAATTTTCCTGATGTTTAAATGTAATTTCCTGCTTCTTTTGTAATGATATTTTACTGATGTTTAAATGTTATTTCTCTCTTATTTTCTAATGTTATTTTCATGATGTTTGAGTGTTATTACGCGCTTCCTTTCTAATGTTATTTCCTCTTGTTTTAAAGTTATTTCCTGCTTCTTTTCTAATGTTTTTTCATGATGTTTGAATGTTGTTTGCTGCTTCTTTTCTAATGTAATTTTCCTGATGTTTGAATGTTATCTCCCATTTCTTTTCTAAAGTTATTTTCCTGATGTTTTAATGTTATTTACCACTTCTTTTCTAATGTTATTTATCTGATGTTTGAATGTTATTTCCCGCTTCTGTTCTAATGTAATTTTCCTGATGTTTGAATGTTATTTCCCGCTTCTTTTCTAATATTATTTTCCAAATGTTTAAATGTTAATTCCCACGTCCTTTCTAATGTTATTTTTCTGATGTTTGTATCTTATTTCCTGCTTCTTTTCTAATGTAATTTTCCTGTTGTTTAAATGTTATTTCCCACTTCTTTTCTAATGTCAATTTCCTAATGTTTAAATGTTATTTCCCACTTCTTTTCTAATGTTATTTTCCTGTTGTTTTAATGTTATTTTCCCTTTTCTTTTCTAATGTGATTTTCCTGATGTTTGAATGTTATTTCCCACTTCTTTTCTAATGTTATTTTCCTGTTGTTTGAATGTTATTTTCCCTTTTCTTTTCTAATGTGATTTTCCTGATGTTTGAATGTTATTTCCCACTTCTTTTCTAATGTTATTTTCCTGTTGTTTGAATGTTATTTTCCCTTTTCTTTTCTAATGTGATTTTCCTGATGTTTGAATGTTATTTCCCGCTTCTTTTCTAATGTAAATTTCCTTATGTTTTACTATTATTTCCTGTATCTTTTCTAATGTAATTTTCCTGATGTTTGAATGCTATTACCCGCTTCCTTTATAATGTTATTTTCCTGATGTTTGAATGTTATTTCCCGCTTCCTTTCTAATGTTATTTTACTGACGTTTGAATGTTATTTCCCATTTCCTTTCTAAAGTTATCTTCTGAAGTATGAATGATATTTCCCGTTTCTTTTCTAATGTTATTTTCTTGTTTTGTATGTAATTACGCACTTCTTTTCTAATGTTATTTCACGCTTCTTTTCTAATGTTATTTTCCTGATGTTTGAATGTTATATTCTGCTTCTTTTCTAAAGTTATTTTACTGATGTTTGATGTTACTTCCCACTTCTTTTCTAATGCTATTTTCCTGATGTTTAAATGTTATTTCCCGCTTCTTTTCTAATATTATTTTCCAAATGTTTAAATGTTAATTCCTGCTTCTTTTCTAATGCTTTTTTCATGATGTTTGTATGTTATTTCCTGCTTCTTTTCTAATGTAATTTTCCTGATGTTTGAATGTTATCTCCCATTTCTTTTCTAAAGTTATTTTCCTGATGTTTTAATGTTATTTACCACTTCTTTTCTAATGTTATTTATCTGATGTTTGACTGTTATTTCCCGCTTCTGTTCTAATGTAATTTTCCTGATGTTTGAATGTTATTTCCCGCTTCTTTTCTAATGTTAATTGCATGATGTTTGAATATTATTTCCTGCTTCTCTTCTAATGCTATTTTCCTGATGTTTGAATGTAATTTCCCGCCACTTTACTAACGTTATTTTCCTGATGTTTGAATGTTATTTCCCACTTCTGTTCTAATGATATTTTTCTGACGTTTCAATGTTATTTCCAACTTCCTTTCTACTGTTATTTTCATTATGTTTGAATGTTATATCCTGTTTCGTTTCTAATGTTATTTTACTGATGTTTGAATGTTACTTCCCACTTCTTTTCTAATGCTATTTTCCTGATGTTTAAATGTTATTTCCCGCTTCTTTTCTAATATTATTTTCCTGATGTTTAAATGTTAATTCCCGCGTCTTTTCTAATGTTATTTTCCTTGTTTGAATGTTATTTCCCGCCACTTTACTAACGTTATTTCCCTGATGTTTGATTGTTATTTCCCTTTTTTTTCTAATATGATTTTCCTGATGTTTGAATGTTACTTCCCACTTCTTTTCTAATGTTATTTTCCTGATGTTTAAATGTTATTTCCCACTTGTTTTCTAATGTTAATTTTCCTTATGTTTTAATATTATTTCCTGCATCTTTTCAAATGTTATTTTCCTGATGTTTGAATGCTATTACCCGCTTTCTTTCTAATATTATTTTCCTGATGTTTGAATGTTATTTCCCTCTTCCTTTCTAATGTTATTTTACTGATGTTTGAATGTTATTTCCCGCTTCTGTTCTAATGCTATTTTCCTGATGTTTGAATGTTATTTCCCGCTTCTTTTCTAACGTTCATTTCGTGATGTTTAAATGTTATTTCCCACTTCTTTTCTAATGTCATTTTCCTGATGTTTGAATGTTATTTCCCGCTTCTTTTCTAAAGTTAATTTCATGATGTTTGAATAGTATTTCCTGCTTCTCTTCTAATGCTATTTACTTGATGTTTGAATGTTATTTCCCATTTATTTTCTAATGCTATTTTTCTGATGTTTCAATGTTATTTTCAACTTCCTTTCTATTGTTATTTTCATTATGTTTGAATGTTATTTCCCGCTTCTTTCCTAATGTTATATTCCTTATATTTGAATATTATTTCACGCTTCTTTTCTATTGTTATTTTCCTGATGTTTGATTATTTCCCGCTCCTTTTCTAATATTAATTTCCTGATGTTTGTATGTTATTTCCCGCCAATTTACTAACGTTATTTGCCTGATGTTTGAATGTTATTTCCCTTTTTTTCTAATATGATTTTCCTGATGTTTTAATGTTATTTCCCGCTTCTTTTCTAATGTAAATTTCCTGATGTTTGAATGTTATTTCCCGCTTCTTTCTAATGTTATTTTCCTGATGTTTGAATATTATTTCCCGCTTCTTTGCTAACATTATTTTCCTGATGTTTGAATGTTACTTCCCACTTCTTTTCTAATGTAATTTTCCTGATGTTTAAATGTTATTTCCTGCTTCTTTTGTAATGTAATTTTACTGATGTTTAAATGTTATTTCTCTCTTATTTTCTAATGTTATTTTCATGATGTTTGAATGTTATTACGCGCTTCCTTTCTAATGTTATTTCCTCTTGTTTTAATGTTATTTTCCGCTTCTTTTCTAATGTTTTTTTCATGATGTTTGAATGTTGTTTCCTGCTACTTTTCTAATGTAATTTTCCTGATGTTTGAATGTTATCTCCCATTTCTTTTCTAAAGTTATTTTCCTGATGTTTTAATGTTATTTACCACTTCTTTTCTAATGTTATTTATCTGATGTTTGAATGTTATTTCCCGCTTCTGTTCTAATGTAATTTTCCTGATGTTTGAATGTTATTTCCCGCTTCTTTTCTAATGTTAATTGCATGATGTTTGAATATTATTTCCTGCTTCTCTTCTAATGCTATTCTCGTGGTTTGAATGTTATTTCCCTTTCTTTTCTAATGCTATTTTTCTGACGTTTCAATGTTATATCCAACTTCCTTCCTACTGTTATTTTCATTATGTTTGAATGTTATATCCTGCTTAGTTTCTAATGTTATTTTACTGATGTTTGAATGTTACTTCCCACTTCTTTTCTAATGCTATTTCCCTGAAGTTTAAATGTTATTTCCTGCTTCTTTTCTAATGTAATTTTCCTGATGTTTGAATGTTATCTCCCATTTCTTTTCTAAAGTTATTTTCCTGATGTTTTAATGTTATTTACCACTTCTTTTCTAATGTTATTTATCTGATGTTTGAATGTTATTTCCCGCTTCTGTTCTAATGTAATTTTCCTGATGTTTGAATGTTATTTCCCGCTTCTTTTCTAATGTTAATTGCATGATGTTTGAATATTATTTCCTGCTTCTCTTCTAATGCTATTCTCCTGGTTTGAATGTTATTTCCCATTTCTTTTCTAATGCTATTTTTCTGACGTTTCAATGTTATATCCAACTTCCTTCCTACTGTTATTTTCATTATGTTTGAATGTTATATCCTGCTTAGTTTCTAATGTTATTTTACTGATGTTTGAATGTTACTTCCCACTTCTTTTCTAATGCTATTTCCCTGATGTTTAAATGTTATTTCCCGCTTCTTTTCTAATGTTAATTTCCTGATGTTTAAATGGTATTTTCCACTTCTTTTCTAATGTTATTTTCCTGATGTTTGAATGTTATTTCCCGCTTATGTTCTAATGTTATTTTCCATATATTTGAATGTTATTTCCCGCTTCTTTTCTAATGTTATTTTCCTGATGTTTGAATATAATTTCCCGCCTCTTTTCTAATGTTATTTTTTTGATGTTTGATTATTTCCCAATTCTTTTGTAATATTATTTTGCTGATGTTTGTATGTTATTTCCCACTTATTTGATAATGTTATTTTCCTTATGTTTGAATGTTATTTCCCGCCACTTTACTAACGTTATTTCCCTGATGTTTGAATGTTATTTCCCTTTTTTTTCTAATATGATTTTCCTGATTTTGTATGTTACTTCCCACTTCTTTTCTAATGTAATTTTCCTGATGTTTAAATGTTATTTCCTGCTTCTTTTGTAATGTAATTTTACTGATGTTTAAATGTTATTTCTCTCTTATTTTCTAATGTTATTTTCATGATGTTTGAATGTTATTACGCGCTTCCTTTCTAATGTTATTTCCTCTTGCTTTAATGTTATTTCCCGCTTCTTTTCTAATGTTTTTTTCATGATGTTTGAATGTTGTTTCCTGATTCTTTTCTAATGTAATTTTCCTGATGTTTGAATGTTATCTCCCATTTCTTTTCTAAAGTTATTTTACTGATGTTTTAATGTTATTTACCACTTCTTTTCTAATGTTATTTATCTGATGTTTGAATGTTATTTCCCGCTTCTGTTCTAATGTAATTTTCCTGATGTTTGAATGTTACTTCCCGCTTCTTTTCTAATGTTAATTGCATGATGTTTGAATATTATTTCCTGCTTCTCTTCTAATGCTATTTTCCTGGTTTGAATGTTATTTCCCATTTCTTTTCTAATGCTATTTTTCTGACGTTTCAATGTTATTTTCAACTTCCTTTCTACTGTTATTTTCATTATGTTTGAATGTTATATCCTGCTTAGTTTCTAAAGTTATTTTACAGATGTTTGAATGTTACTTCCCACTTCTTTTCTAATGCTATTTCCCTGATGTTTAAATGTTTTTTCCCGCTTCTTTTCTAATGTTAATTTCCTGATGTTTAAATGTTAATACCCGCCTCTTTTCTAATGTTAATTTCCTGATGTTTAAATGGTATTTTCCACTTCTTTTCTAATTTTATTTTCCTGATGTTTGAATGTTATTTCCCGCTTATGTTCTAATGTTATTTTCCATATATTTGAATGTTATTTCCCGCTTCTTTTCTAATGTTATTTTCCTGTTGTTTGAATATAATTTCCCGCCTCTTTTCTAATGTTATTTTTTTGATGTTTGATTATTTCCCGCTTCTTTTGTAATATTATTTTGCTGATGTTTGTATGTTATTTCCCACTTATTTGATAATGTTATTTTCCTTATGATTGAATGTTATTTCCCGCCACTTTACTAACGTTATTTCCCTGATGTTTGAATGTTATTTCCCTTTTTTTTTCTAATGTGATTTTCCTGATGTTTGTATGTTACTTCCCACTTCTTTTCTAATGTAATTTTCCTGATGTTTAAATGTTATTTCCTGCTTCTTTTGTAATGTAATTTTACTGATGTTTGAATGTTATTTCTCTCTTATTTTCTAATGATATTTTCATGATGTTTGAATGTTATTACGCGCTTCATTTCTAATGTTATTTCCTCATGTTTTAATGTTATTTCCCGCTTTTTTTCTAATGTAATTTTCCTGATGTTTGAATGTTATTTCCCACTTATTTTCTAATGCTATTTTTCTGACGTTTCAATGTTATTTCCAACTTCCTTTCTACTGTTATTTTGATTATGTTTGCATGTTATATCCTGCTTCGTTTCTAATGTTATTTTACTGATGTTTGAATGTTACATCCCGCTTCTTTTCTAATGTAATTTTCCTGATGTTTGAATGTTATTTCCCACTACTTTCTAATGTTATTTTCCTGATGTTTGAATGTTATTTCCCGCTTCTATGCTAACGTTATTTTCCTGATGTTTCAATGTTACTTCCCACTTCCTTTCTAGTGTAATTTTCCTGATGTTTAAATGTTATTTCCTGCTTCTTTTGTAATGTGATTTTACTGATGTTTAAATGTTATTTCTCTCTTATTTTCTAATGTTATTTTCATGATGTTTGAATGTTATTACGCGCTTCCTTTCTAATGTTATTTCCTCTTGTTTTAATGTTATTTCCCGCTTCTTTTCTAATGCTTTTTTCATGATGTTTGTATGTTATTTCCTTCTTCTTTTCTAATGTAATTTTCCTGATGTTTGAATGTTATCTCCCATTTCTTTTCTAAAGTTATTTTCCTGATGTTTTAATGTTATTTACCACTTCTTTTCTAATGTTATTTATCTGATGTTTGAATGTTATTTCCCGCTTCTGTTCTAATGTAATTTTCCTGATGTTTGAATGTTACTTCCCGCTTCTTTTCTAATGTTAATTGCATGATGTTTGAATATTATTTCCTGCTTCTCTTCTAATGCTATTTTCCTGGTTTGAATGTTATTTCCCATTTCTTTTCTAATGCTATTTTTCTGACGTTTCAATGTTATTTTCAACTTCCTTTCTACTGTTATTTTCATTATGTTTGAATGTTATATCCTGCTTAGTTTCTAAAGTTATTTTACAGATGTTTGAATGTTACTTCCCACTTCTTTTCTAATGCTATTTCCCTGATGTTTAAATGTTTTTTCCCGCTTCTTTTCTAATGTTAATTTCCTGATGTTTAAATGTTAATACCCGCCTCTTTTCTAATGTTAATTTCCTGATGTTTAAATGGTATTTTCCACTTCTTTTCTAATTTTATTTTCCTGATGTTTGAATGTTATTTCCCGCTTATGTTCTAATGTTATTTTCCATATATTTGAATGTTATTTCCCGCTTCTTTTCTAATGTTATTTTCCTGTTGTTTGAATATAATTTCCCGCCTCTTTTCTAATGTTATTTTTTTGATGTTTGATTATTTCCCGCTTCTTTTGTAATATTATTTTGCTGATGTTTGTATGTTATTTCCCACTTATTTGATAATGTTATTTTCCTTATGATTGAATGTTATTTCCCGCCACTTTACTAACGTTATTTCCCTGATGTTTGAATGTTATTTCCCTTTTTTTTTCTAATGTGATTTTCCTGATGTTTGTATGTTACTTCCCACTTCTTTTCTAATGTAATTTTCCTGATGTTTAAATGTTATTTCCTGCTTCTTTTGTAATGTAATTTTACTGATGTTTGAATGTTATTTCTCTCTTATTTTCTAATGATATTTTCATGATGTTTGAATGTTATTACGCGCTTCATTTCTAATGTTATTTCCTCATGTTTTAATGTTATTTCCCGCTTTTTTTCTAATGTAATTTTCCTGATGTTTGAATGTTATTTCCCACTTATTTTCTAATGCTATTTTTCTGACGTTTCAATGTTATTTCCAACTTCCTTTCTACTGTTATTTTGATTATGTTTGCATGTTATATCCTGCTTCGTTTCTAATGTTATTTTACTGATGTTTGAATGTTACATCCCGCTTCTTTTCTAATGTAATTTTCCTGATGTTTGAATGTTAT